>NC_064618.1:536810071-537435071 GCF_023898315.1 Schistocerca nitens | reverse complement strand
TTTACTTACTGAGCACCTGTGCAACATGGCAGTACAGGCCGACGGAACATGGGGTTCAACATGGTGATGTTAGCGTGCTGCAAATAAGAGTCAGAGGCATGTCTTGCCGTACCCATTTCCATCTTCATCCTCCATCATTTCCATCTCCTTTCTCCCATTGTTGTTGTTGAAAGAATTAGTCTTCTGAGTGACATGTTCTTTCCCTCAACTTACTCTAATACTTTCTTCGCTGTGTGTATGCTACAACAGACGGCTTCATTAATCATCTCCTTCTAACCTCTCTTCATTGCTATCTCTATCTCCATACGCCCGTCTCCACGACTCATCTTCCTTTTCCATTCTCAGTCATCTGTATCCTTCCTTCTCTCTGTCTTCTATTTCAGTAGTCCCTTCTGTCTCTCCCTCCTCACTTCTCTTTTCTCCTGCCACAACACCCGTTGGTTCGCTTATGATAGTCTACCGGCGACCTCTGCCTCCAGCAAACCAATACACAATCCATCCCTCCCATATTATGTCAGAACACTTTAAGAGGATTTGTGGAGTACCTCTGTCACTTGACCTCAATCCTATGAATGCTCAAGTACCGATATAAACAACAATATGTAATTATAGTTATAGTGAGAGTAACAATGACGCTCGGGAGCGTCAAGAAAAAATGGTTCAAATGGCTCTGAGCACTATGGGACTTAACATCTGTGGTCATCAGTCCCCTAGAACTTAGAACTACTTAAACCTAACTAACGTAAGGACATCACACACATCCATGCCCGAGGCAGGATTCGAACCTGCGACCGTAGCGGTCGCGCGGTTCCAGACTGAAGCGCCTAGAACCGCTCGGCCACCAGCGACCGGCGGAGCGTCAAGATACAACACTCAGTACATTGATTGTAGTCAGATCAACGTAATCTCATTAAGCTTTCCTTTTACAGAATCACAGGTTTTCTGGGATTTTCATGGGCCATGATATTGGAGAGTGACTGGCAACGCCGATAGCTTTTCCGTATTGTAATAGCGTATAGTTAGGTTGTAGAACACCTAGTAGATGAAAAATTCATGGGTAGATAACATCTCTTCATCATCGGGTACACGTAAGTGCCAAAGCGATGGGTCATCAGAAGACTCAATATGAAAGGGCATAGAGACAGCACCCGTAGACGCCTGGAGTAGTGTGGAAGATATCCAGCACTGACAAATCGCTGTTAATGTTCGTATGAGTGTGTTATGTGTCCTTGTTACGAGCAGACTGCACAAATGTAGTTGCATACATGCGTGTACATACAATTTGAAACTTAGACCTCAGTTTTTCAAAAATATTTTGAAAGTAACCCAACAGTCCGAAAGATAAAATCCCGATATTTCGCTACTCGATTACATATCTTTGGTGCTTGGCAAGAACAGAAAAGTTACCAGTCTGCTTCCCATAAGAAAGTCCTAAGACTAACACAGATATTTTCACATAACAACCAATCAGCCTTTATAAGTCTATCATCAAATTTTACAGCTACCGTTTTATGTTACTGTCTCCTTGAAGAAAATACTGCAACTTTCCTCAAGTAAAATAACAACCGAACACCCTGTGCTGTACTTGACAAGGAGGCTAGTTGCAGCTTTAGTGATAGTAAACTATTTTATTAACGGAGGTTTATGTCTAACAACCATGCGTGCGGTGCTTTGCATGTGTCGTTTCATATCTTACCACATAAAATGAATACACTCATTTTCTTCTACCGGTAACTAAAAGTCAGCTTTTCTCCTGTTTAACACACTCTTTATCGTATTCCCTCTTACGAATATTCGCCTTTTAGGAAAAAGCTGATCTGCCACAATATTATTGAGCTAATGACGCCAACACGTGATTAAGAAACATTTAAGAGTTAATTATTCTGAAAGCGGCACATTGCAGATACTTCGTATGTTAACTGACAACAAATTACAAGGTAATCACAAAGAGAGAAACAGTGCTTCCATCATAATGAGCTGCTCGTAATTTCCTTTCTCGCTCTTGAGAATGAATAGAGTGACACTTTACTAAAGCCTAAGATATATACACACTGAACAAAGGAGAAATTTTGAAAAATAGAGGCGCTGTATTCTTGGTGCTCTAAATTTCGCAGGAGTAATTTTTACACACATTCTGACATGTACTATAGCTTCCACGTTCTGTAGTTTCCACTACTAACCTCCTGCCTTGTCGTCTACAGCAGTTTCTTACGTCTGAATGTCTGCCCTGCATGTCTCGTGGGTACTGGGGTTGGTGAGGGAATTTAGGAGCTCAGGGCGACTGCTTGTTTGCGAGGCTTACTTCCCATTTCTGGCACATTCTAAGGACCCGCTAAAACAATAACGTGAGATTAAATTGTTTTTGAAGGCTGTTACGTATGACTTTTATCTATCAGCTGCAGCGCCCGCCGTTGCCCAGGATGTTTAATATTGCCACCCAAAGTTAATGACCCTCTGAGTAGTTGATACAGCGAATGAAAGCGGCATGGGAATCTGCTAACGATATTGATCGAAGACCACATTTGAATCACTGGGTGACAACGGAATGCGATTAATGTTGAAACGTCCCCTTAGAAAAATTAGTGAATGGCTATGCTGGTAAAGCTCTTACGTTATTTGATTTTCAAACAGCTGAGCAGAACTGAACGTACTCAGACATTTCTCTGTTTACTTATTCTGATCAACACTAAACTGAAACACAATATTTTTAGCGCAACGCAGTCTGACTTTCAATAATCCCTACAAAACAATGGCCCTGACTAACAATAACCTATACCTTTCATGAATCACTTACCTCACAAAAATCTTCGTTACTCGAACTACTGCAATACAGCGAACGCCAATAGTGCCAGCTAAATAAAATATTCTAGTTACTGAAGGCACTAACTACTGATAGGCATAGTTAGCAAATGAAAGATTTTGATGAAGAACAAACAATGTATTTACCTTAATAATATTCAAAAGTAATCATATATATATATATATATATATATATATATATATATATATATATACCAGTTCATGACATATAGTATTACAAATTTACTCTTTCTGATGGACACACGTCCAGATCGTCCGCTCTCAAAATTCAGCCATCTGTCTCCCCACATCCACCACTGCCGGCGGCTCACCTCCAACTGCACAACGCTACGCACTGTTCACATCCAACTGCCCAACACTACAATAGCAAATATTCCAACAATGCAAACCAGCCACAGAATTCACGCAGCACAGTCAGTGATTTTCATATAGAGCGCTACGTGACGTTACCAACATAAAAACCTAAACAGCCTACTTACATAGCCCCCATTCTCCACACAAAAAATTTTACAAATTGTTTTGGGTAGTGGCCAATAATGAGTTGATACAATTTTTCATAATTACAATAACAAAGATATCAAATGCACATATTTATTGATGCAATGTTGCTCAAAATCAAAAATTGTTCTCATAAAGACAGTCCTGATCATTCATCACAATAGTAATTACAGTTTTCCTTTTTTTTTTCGAAATCTGAGCAGTAAAAGAAAATGCACACAGAAGTAGTGGATTCCCATGCAGTCTTGAAGAAGTAGTGTCGTCCTTCCAACGGAAAGACAGTGCTGTCTCTTGACATGCAGACAGGTAATGGGCCACAACAGAGCAAACCCACAACAGAGTCAGTCGAAGTTTTGAAGAATATTGGTAGGTAGGTTATCACAGAGCAGACCCACTGCAGTCCTTGTAGAGATAATGGTATTGGTGGACCATCAAATGTGCAGGCCCACAGTAGTCCTTATAGAGATGGGCAGCAGCCATCTGTTGCGACTGTGTGGGTGCACAATCACCATCAAAGTGTCTTGCAGACAAAATATAGCAAGTCCATAAACCACCACTTGTGCACTCACAGACTTTTTGGAATGTCCTTAGAACCAGCAGTGCAGTTAACCAGTTCCTTGCTGAATTATTAACACACGTCCAAATGCTGACAGTCCTCTTTTTTCCGTATGCACAATTACCAAATTACTACTTTGAATGTCTGTTAATTTATTACACGGTCGTGCTGATAAGCTACGCTCGTCGTCACTATCATTTCTCAATTTACTTTGGAGCCTAGTGTTACGTTTTTCACGCGCCATAATTGTCACAATATTTCACACGATGACACAGAAAAGCAAAATTTCAGGAGTAAAATAAGAAAACACATTAACATAACACTGAAAATAATATCTATCTAATTGCAAGTACAGCTGCGAAATACATGGTGCAAATCTACATGCATGCCACAACTGTTTTACTGTACAACAGTGAAAGACTACAACTACAAAGGAGATTCTCTCTACAATTACGCGCTAGCAATAAACAATAGCTACACCAACTACACAAACTACAAGGAAAAAATCAGAAGATTCCAGTAAGGTATCCTGGCGAAGGGTCGCCATATGAAACGTCCCCTTAGAAAAATTTATGAATTACAGTGCTGATGAACCTCTTACGTCATTTGATTGTCAAACAGCTGAGCAGAACTGAACGTACTCAGACATTTATCTCTTTACTTATTCTGATCAACACTAAACTGACACACAATATTTTTAGCACAACGGAATCTGACTTTCAATAATCCCTACAAAAGAATGGCACTGACTAACAATAACCAATACGCCAACTAAATAAAAGATTCTAACTACTGAAGCCACTAACTACTGATAGGCATAGTTATCAAATGAAAGATTTTGATAGAGAACAAACAATGTATTTACATTAATAATATTCAAAACTCGTCATGAATATATCAGTTCATGATATACAGTATTACAAATTTACTCTTTCTGATGGACACACGTCCAGATCGTCCGCTCTCAAAATTCAGCCATCTCTCTCCCCACATCCACCACTGCTGGCGACTCACGTCCAACTGCGCAACGCTACGCGCTGTTCACATCCAACTGCCCAACACTACAATAGCAAATATTCCAACAATGCAAACCAGCCACATACTTCACACAGCACAGTCAGTGATTCTCTTATAGAGCGCTACGTGGCGTTATCAACACAAAAACCTAAACAGTCTACTTACAATGTATTCGTCTTCACCTGTCTGAAAAGATAATTAGTTTCGCCATCTGTTATCATATTTTGCGATCAGTATCTCATTAAGTTTCTGGACATTTCGTTTTCTATTACTTCAACTCAGTTTTCATCGTTTCAGGTAGGCCTATGTTTGAATACGAGTCGAAGGATTCGAACAGTTTACGTCAGTTCGGGAAACCTCGTATTGTGTTCGAGCTTTTGATCGGCCCGCAATCTAGTGAGTTTAGTGCTACTATACCTACGAACTGTCTTTCCATTTGCATGGCGCTGTGGATTTCAATAACAAAAATAACTGCGAGACACGAACTAAAATATCTTGTGATGTATATGTCATAGATAAGAACGCTGCTAATCACTAAACAAGTCTGAAATCATGTTTCTATGCCAATTATAATTATTAATTCTTGAGTAAAGCTCGTCTGCTATCTAGTGACGGCTGTTGCTGCTATATGCAAGATGGGTATTGCCGGTGTAATTCATTCTCGCGTAAGGAATTACCACAATACAATCTGGTAGGGATTTAATGTTTCATTAATCTACTTCATTGTTTCAAGTGGAGTAGAAATCTGAGGTAAACAGACCAGGAATTTTGAAGTAAATCGGTGAAGTTGTTTTCGATATCTTTAGTAACACCAGTTCTCCTTTATGTTGTTTATATTTTTCATTAGGAGTTGTGTAGAAATCTGAAGTAAATCGGCCAAGAACCTTAAGTGGTTTTTGGTAACACCGTTTCATATATTACATACACATATGTTCGATTATAAAATCAGCGGTCTTCCTCTTATCTTGAAGGCAAAGTGATATGACAATTCTTCCAAAACCAATTTCATATAATTAAGCAGCAGCTTTCTGCTTCATAGTAAATACACCACCCTCACGGGGAAGAGTGTTGTACCGCGGAGCGCTTTTTGGACTTACTCCTCTAGCCAGCGGTGTAATAGAAGTTTAAAGTAAGTTCTCATTCCGTTTTGATATGATATCATTCCCATTATATGCGCTCCCACCTTTTCCTGAACTTACAAAATTTCCACTAGCAAAGTTTTTTCCAAAAGTGAAAAATAGTTCCAAGGTAAAACATGATCATGTACTTAGGAAAATACATTCTATTCAAATATAAAATTGTTATAATCGAGGAAAATTTGTCAGTACTGTATTTAAAGTCTATGTGTAGCATCATTAACCTGCTACACACAAACAATCAGTAAGTGAAATAAAATTAAGAAAAAACATTGTCAAGAATCAGTTGCAAGGGAAAAAGTTTTGAAATAGAAGCTATTGGCCGCTAACAAAAGTTTCCATTTTTAAGGCAGGAAAAACTTTTGGTATATTAAAGAAACTCAGTTCATTTGCCAATATCACATGTTCCATGGTAGAGGGTCTTTCATCTCAAGGTACAAGATGATGCGCGACCCTACGAAACATAAACTATGTGATCAAAAGAATCCGGAAATCTGGTTGAAAATGACTTACAAGTCCGTGGCGCCCTCCATCGGTAATGCTGGAATTCAGTGTGGTGTTGGCCCACCCTTAGCCTTGATGACAGCTTCCACTCTCGCAGGCATTCGTTCAGTCAGGTGCTGGAAGGTTTCTTGTGGAATGGCAGCCCATTCTTCACGGAGTGCTGCACTCACGAGAGGTATCGGTCGGTGAGGTCTGGCACGAAGTCGGCGTTCTGAAACATCCGAAAGGTGCTCTATAGGGTTCAGGTCAGGACTCTGTGCAGGCCAGTCCGTTACAGGGATGTTATTGCCGTGTAACCACTTCGCCACAGGCCGTGCATTATGAACAGGTGCTCGATCGTGTTGAATGATGCAATCGCCGTCCCCGAATTGCGCTTCAACAGTGGGAAACAAGAAGGTGCTTAAAACACAAATCTAGGCCTCTGCTGTGATAGTGACACGCCGAACAACCAGGGGTGCAAGCCCCCTCCATGAAAACACGACTACACCATAACACCACCGCCTCCGAATTTTACTGTTGGTACTACACAAGCTGGCAGATGATGTTCACCGGGCATTCGCATTCCCCAACACTGCCACCGGATCGCCCCACTGTGTACCGAGATTCGTCACTCCACACAACGTTTTTCCATTGTTCAATCGTCCAATGTTTACGCTTCTTACACCAAGCTAGACGTCGTTTGGCATTTACCAGCGTGATGTGTGACTTATGAGCAGCCGCACGACCATAAAATCCAAGTTTTCTCACCTCCCGCCTAACTGTCATAGTACTTGCAGTGGATCCTGATGCAGCTTGGAATTCTTGTGTGATGGTCTGGATAGATGTCTGCCTATTACACATTACGACCCTCTTCAAATGTCGGCGTCTCTGTCAGTCAGTAGACGAGGCCGGCCTGTGCGCTTTTGTGCTGTACGTGTTCCTTCACGTTTCCACTTCATTATCACATCGGAAACAGTGGACCTAGGGGTGTTTAGGAGTGCGGAAATCTCGCGTACAGACGTATGGCAGAAGTGACACCCAATCAACTGACCACTTTCGAAGTCCGTGATTTCAGTGGAGCACCCCATTCTGCTCTCTCACGATGTCTAATGACTACTGTGGTGGCTGATATGGTGTACCTGTCAGTAGGTGGCAGCACAACGCACCTAATATGAGAAACATATGTTCTTAGGTATGTCGGGATACTTTTGATCACATAGTGTAGCTTCACCGTCTGTACGATCAACATATATAGCTGACGCTGACATCACTTAACGACACTATGCCACCCAACCAGCATAGATATGATGCCTGCTGCGATTAGTCGAAGCCAGCTAAATTCGTCAAAATACATCGCTGTCTGCTTATGCATCATCACCACCTTTGAAACTGCGTCAGCTGATTACATTCCACTGGTGTCTGTCTGTCACGTGGATTATGACGCTTTTTTAATTGATTGATAATTTTTAAATGGTTCCTATAATTCTTGACTTGTGACTATCGTGGGATAGCTATATCCACATATACCTATCGCGGCATTATTGTGTACAAGGACAGCGCATCGGTGCAGCTGTAATTTATACTCAGGTGATTCATGTGAGAAGGTTTCCGGCGTGATGATGGCCTCACGACGGAGATTGATAGACTTTTCTGGCAGGCTGGCAGTTGGAGCTAGCGGCACGGGTCATTCCATTTCGGAAATAGTTAGGGAATTCAATATTCCGAGATCAACAGTATCAACAGTTTCAGGAATTACTTCTTACCATGGACAACGTATAGGCGACGGCTTTCAGTTAACGACCGAGAGCAGCGGCGTTTGTGCAGCGTTGTCACTGCTAACAGGCAATCAACACTGCGTGAAATAACCGCAGATATCAATGTGGGACGCACCACGAACCTTTCCGTTAGGATAGTGCGGCGAAATTTGGCGTTAATGGGCTGTGGCAGCAAACGACCCACGCCAATACCTTTGCTAACAGCACGAAATGGCCTACAGAGCCTCTCCTCAGCTTGACCATATCGGTTGGGCACCAGACGACTGGAAAACCGTGGCCTTGTCAGATGAGTCCGAATTTCAGACGGTAAGGGCTGAGGGTAGGGTTCGAATGTGGTGCAGACTCCACGAAGCCATGAACCCAGTTCGTCAATAAGGCACTGTGCCACTGTTCCCAAACTACAGCCATTTGCAACTACAGTGGTGTCAGGCGAAAGCTCATCGGAGGGCAGGGTGCTGGTCTGTTGTGTGTTCTGATGAAAGCTGGTTCTGCCTCGGTGCCAGTGATGAGAGTGTTTTGGTTAGAAGGAGGCCTGTTGAGGACCAGCAACCCACCTGTCTTCTTGCTAGACACACTGGACCTACACCTGGAGTTATGGGCTGGGGTGCGATTTCGCATGACAGCAGCGGCACCCTCGTGGTTATCACACGCACCCTGAAAGCAACATTTTGCATAAGTGTGGTGATTCGACCTGCTGTGCTGCATTCATGGAAATCATTCCAGGGGGTGTTTTCCAGCAGGTTAATGATCGCCCACATACCGCTTTTGTAACCCTACGTCCTCTACAGGGTGTCGACATGTTTCCTTAGCGCCGGCCGGAGTGGCCGAGCGGCTCTAGGCGCTACAGCCTGGAACCGCGTGACCGCTACGGTCGCAGGGTCGAATCCTTCCTCGGGCATGGATGTGTGTGATGTCCTTAGGTTACTGAGGTTTAAGTAGTTCTAAGTTCTAGGGGACTGATGACCACGGCAGTTAAGTCCCATATTGCCCAGAGCCATTTGAACCATTTTTTTTTTTTTTGTTTCCTTAGCTTGCTGGATCACCACATCTGTCTCCAGCCAAGCACATACGAGACATCATCGGATGGCAACTCCTACGTCATCCACAACCAGCATTAACAGTCCCTGTATTGACCGACCAAGAGCAACAGGTATGGAACACCATCCCACAAACAGACATCCGGCCCTGTACAGCCCAAAGCGTGCATGTTTGCATCTGTACGTTCAACATTCTGGTGGTTACACCGGTCATTAATGTACCACCATTCCACATTTTCAATGGCTCATCTCGCGCTTGCTTTAAGTTGTGATCTTGCAATGTTAATCACTGATTTGTATTATTTATAAAAATGTATACCCGAAATTTAATTAATCTTCTTTTTTAGTGCTGGCAACGGCCTTGGCGCAGTGGATACACCGGTTCCCGTGAGATCACCGAGTTAAACGCTGTCAGGTGTGGTTGCCATTTGCGCTGTTGCCATTTTTCGGAGTGCACTCAGCCTCATGATGCCAATCGAGGAGTTACTCGACCGAATAGTAGCGGCTTCGGTCAAGAATACCATCATAACGACCGGGAGAGCGCTGTGCTGACCCCACGCCCCTACTATCCGCATCCTCAACTGAGGATGACACGGCGGTCGGATGGTCCCGGTAGGCCACTCGTGGCCTGAAGACGGAGTGCTTTCTTTAGTGCTGCTATTTTGTTCTCCGTCAGTGGATATCAGGAACCTGTAAGAACCTCCAGACCACAAGAAACAGAACATGCAATCGCAGCATACTGTTTCAGCTTGTTAAGCAATTTATGTCCCACAGTGAACTCAGAACCATTGTACTCATGAGGGGTGACTAAGCGTACGTCACGCTGCCCGTCAGTAGTGTTCAAGTCACGAGAAGACTTCCAAGGGCGTGGAGGGGGAGGGGGGGGGACCTGCAGGGGAACGACGCCGTGCACCAGAGCCGGGCAGGCCAGCAGGCCAGCAGCCCCTATTACGGCCGGCGATCAGCGTGCTTGTCGCCGCTCCGTCTTACTTAGGGCGCCGTTATTCGCGCCGGCCCCGCGTTAACGCGCGTCCAAATTACACTCGTCGGCCGCCGCCGGACCCCGTGTTTAGGGGCCCTCCAGGCGCCGTTAGCCCTGTCAGAACCAATAAACTATTATCGGGTGGAGGGGACCGGACGGCGAGGGGAGAAGAAAAGGAAAAAAAAAATGAAAGTTAAATGATAATAATAAAGGAGTAGAAATGCCGATCGCCGTAAAAATAAATCTCTGGCCCGGCGTAAAATTGATAATTGTTAAATGAGGCTGCGGGCCTATTTCGTAATAAACAAACTGGTCGTTGGGAGCGAGAGAGCAAAGTTTCTTAACCTCGGATAAGTGACGGTTGGAGGAGACCTTGGGAGAACGTGTCCAATCTGTGGCGGAGGACGAGGCCGGCAGCGGTAATGGGCGCACGTACAGCGGCGCGACACGGCGCGTCCTCTTCCGTAATCGCCGTTTAGCGCGGGCGCGCCCTTCCCCAGCGACGGCCGCTACACGCACAGTCGTCGCCCGTGTGCCCGGCCACTGTCCGTGAGGACGCTTGTTCCGGAAGCGCCTTCTTACTCTCTCAGCTTTGCGGAATGAATCTTCGGTTTCTATATTTTAAGAGATGGCAGTAAGGGTCGATAGAAACCAGGCCGCAGTTGTAAGTGACGAGGGAAATGAAAGGGGAGCAGTGGTTGAGGAGGGAGTGAGGCAGGGATGTAGCCTATTCCCCATGTCATTCCACCTGTACATTGAGCAAGCAGTAAGGGTACACATAGAAAAATTTGCAGTAGAAATTAAAGCTGAGGAAGAAGAGATAAAAACTTTGAGATTTGCCGATGATATTGTTATTCTGAGTGGGAATTAAAATCCATGGAGAAGAAATAAAAACTTTGAGGTTCGCCGATCACATTGTAATTCTGTCATAGACAGCAAAGGACCTGGAGGACTTGGAAGAGCTGGTGAACGGAATGGACAGTGTCTTGAAAGGAGGATATAAGATTAACATCAAAAAAAGCAAATCGAGGATAATGGAATGTAGTCGAACTAAATCGGGTGATGCTGAAGGAATTAGATTAGGAAATGAGACGCTTAAAGTAGTAAATGAGTTTTGCTATTTGGGGAGCAAAATAAGTGATGATGGTCGAAGTTGAGAGGATATAAAATGTAGACTGGCGATGGCAAGAAAATCGTTTCTGAAGAAGAGAAATTTGTTAACATCGAGATAAGACTTAAGTGTCAGGAAGTCGTTTCTGAAAGTATTTGTATGGAGTGTAGCCATGTATGGAAGTGAAACGTGGACGACAAATAGTTTAGACAAGAAGAGAATAGAAGCTTTCGAAATGTGGTGCTACAGAAGAATGCTGAAGAGTAGATACGTAGATCACATAACTAATGCGGATGTACTGAATAGAATTGGAGAGAAGAGAAATTTGTGGCATAACTTGACTAGAACAAGGGATCGGTTTGTAGAACATGTTCTGAGGCATCAAGGGATCACCAACTGAGTAATGGAGGGCAGCGTGGAGGCTGAAAATCGTAGAGGGAGACCAAGAGATGGATACACTAAACAGATTCAGAAGGATGTAGGTTGCAGTAAGTACTGGGAGATGAAGAAGCTTGCACAGGGTAGAGTAGCATGGAGAGCTGCATCAAACCAGTATGTGGACTGAAGACCACAACAACAACAACAACATTGTTATTCTGTCAGATACAACAAAACAACTGGGAGAGCAACTGAGCGGAATGGGAGGTGTCTTGAAAGGAGGATATGAGATGAATATCAACAACAGCAAGACAAGGATAATGGACTGTAGTCGAATTAAATCAGGTGATGCTGAAGGTGTTAAATTAGGAAACAAGACTTCTAAGGCAGTAGACGAGTTTTGCTTTTTTTATAGCGAAATAGCTGCTGATGGTCGAAGTAAGGAGGATGTAAAACGTAGAATCCCAATGACAGGAAAAGCGTTTCTGAAGAAGGGAAATTTGTTAATATCAAATATAGACACAGTATAGAAAAAACGTAATGTTTTCGTTTATACTCATATTTGAATTTCTTATCAACCTTCTGGTAAAATTTTTAATGGATCATGCAACCAAGTGTGTTCGAAATACAGTTCGATTTGCCATTAACAGGGAACTCATTGCACCTCATGAGCGTCTCTGTGTAGATACAGTAATTTGTAGCTTTAGCATAGCTGCGCGCAAGACAGAGCAGTACTGCAGCGCATTATCCAGATTTGCGCAGAACAGAGGTAAGAAGAAAATCTTTTGATTTTTTTATTTATTCAATCGGGCCTAACTTAAGTTTTTGTGATCAATTTTGCAAAACCAGTTACTGTGGGTTTCATGTCAAAATTCATTATTCAGGCGGTTCATACTGTTCAAAATTCTTGCAGTCAGATTGATAACTTTTGCAGTGTGAAATACTTCCCTTTTCATTACGACAATTAATTATCATTACAGTGCAAGTTTGCTTTCAGAATGCGACAGTTCATTTATTATTACGGTTCAGAGCTTACAATCAGAAACAGAGTACTAAAGTCATATTTTTATTTATTTAGGTAGCTTTAAATTTATTATTTTTATTAGTTAAGGAACTTTCAAAATCATCAGACGAACGTCGGCCGAAAACCCCGAGACAGAAGCCAACAGGCAGTCTGTCAACAAGTGGCCACGAAATCCTTAACAATTTTGTAGACAATAAAAACTGTTTAATAGGATACTAAAGAAGGATGCTGAAGATCGGATATGTATATCACGTAACTGCTGACGAGTTACGCAGTGGAATAGG
This sequence comes from Schistocerca nitens, assembly GCF_023898315.1. NCBI lineage: Eukaryota > Metazoa > Arthropoda > Insecta > Orthoptera > Acrididae > Schistocerca > Schistocerca nitens. The sequence continues at coordinate 537,421,970 of NC_064618.1, read as the reverse complement.
GGAGATAAAAATTTTGCGCCATAACTTGCCCAGAAGGAGGTATAAGTTGACAGGACACATTCTGAGGCATCAAGGGAACACTAGAGGCAAGTGTGTGGGATGAAAATCGGTCTTTGGACTGAAGACCACAACAACAGCAGCAGAAAGGACCAAAATAAGAAAAAAATGCCTAGCAAACATGGGCTCTGAAATGCATACCTTAAGAGCTAGGAGCACTTGTCCTCTTCAACAGATGTGTTTCAGGGAGATGTATTTTGCGAATATGAGCAAGTGCTCATAGCTCTTAATGTATACACTTTAGACTAATTGTTTAAATGGCAATTATTTCTTATTTTGGTCCGTACTATCACAAAGATTTCTGCTTTTAACTTTCTACTTGGTCGTTTCTGGACCACTTTTCCTTACTTCAGACTAATATATTTACCCTTGTCTATCATTCTTAAAAACTGGTATCATCTTCGCGAATCATTCAGTAGAGGCTTGCAAAACACTTAACTAAATTATTGGCGCCTATAGTTGGTCACTGCCCACATCATATTAAGAATTCAAAAATGTTTGTTGATATCATAAAACAGATGAAGATAGGCCCAAGTGATATCATGGTCAGCCTCGACGTGGTTTCTCTGTTCACCAAAGTACCTGTGGATGACACATTACAACTGTTGGCTGCTCATTTTTCCTCAGAAATTATGAAGTTGTTCCGGCATACCTTGACGACCACTTACTTTTTATACAGTGGAAATTATTATGAAATGACGGATGGAACAGCCATGGGTTCGCCACTATCACCAGCAATAGCGAATTTTTCCATGGAGGACTTTGAAGAACGAGCGTTGAGCAGTGCTCATCTCCACCCATCATGCTTCTACAGATACGTCGACGAGACTTTTTTAATCTGGCCACACGGCAGCGACACGCTGCAGCAGTTCGTCGAACATTTAAATGGTGTACATCCAAACATAAAATTTGCATTGGAGGTAGAGAAGGAAGGGAAGTTACGTTTTTTAGATGTGTTGGTAGAGCGAAAGCCGGATGGACGACTGGGCCATTCTGTGTACAGGAAGCCAACCCATACAGATTTATATCTGCATAGCCATAGCTTCCATCATCTGTCTCAGAAGAGAGCTATGCTGAAAACTTTAGTACACAGAGCCAGGACTATTTCCGACAAGGACCACCTCGGTCCCGAGATTAACCATTTGACGACTGTTTTCAAGAGGAATGGTTATTCTGCCGGTGAAATTAAATCAGTATTGTCCAAGAAAGTAAGACACGATGCCAGCCATATACAAGAAGAGGACCAACACATAGCGCGGCTTCCTTTTTGCGGTGCTACAACGAGCAAGATAGCCAGAGTCCTGAAGAGGCAAGGAATAAAACCAGTTTTCCGTCCACCTAGGAAAATTAACGAAATGTTGAGATCAGTTAAAGATAGTCTCGGCTTAAGAGTGCCGGGAATTTATACTATTCCTTGCGAATGCAGCAAGAATTACGTGGGCCAGTCTGTAAGAACCGTTGCCGACCGCTGCATCGAGCACCAGCGCCACCTAAAATACAGGTATTTGGAAAAATCAGCGGTGGCTGAACATAGCCTGCTTAACAAGCATAAGATTTTATTTGAAGAAACCGGAGTAATAGCCCACGCATCGAATTACTGGGACTCTGTGATCCGGGAAGCAGTCGAAATTAGACTTAGCGATAATAACTTTAACAGAGACAACGGCTATGCACTTAGCAACACTTGGAAGAGTGCACTGGATAAAGAAAAATCGCAGAGAAAAACTTCCCGCACTTTACCTCCTGATTCAAGTGATGGCGCTGCAAGCAACGCAGGATAGAAACTACATCTATGGAAGTAGAGGGCACCACTTCACTACGCGCCATATCGCTGTCGCTATGACGTATTCAAGCCAATCAGAAGCCGTCCTTGGCATATAAAAGTGGGAACCTCGCTAGTTCAAGACCGCCTCCTGCCACGTCTTCACCCTCCATCTCTACACCCTACATCTCCTTTCCCAAGGTGGCTTCCATCAACTCCCCCTCGCGGATGATGACCTCTATCCCTCCATTTATCCCTCCTATCAACTCTGATCCTCACTCCCCCTCCTTTCCTCTGTCCTTTTCCCGGGCTCCCTCTCCCCCCCTTCCATCCTCTTTCTTCCCCACCTCCCCTCTCTTTGCCCCCTTCTCTTCTCCGAGTCCTTTTACATTTCCCTCCTCTGCCTCCTCTCATTCCCTCTCGCGTCTGCTCTTCTCCCCCTTTATTAGTCCTCTCCCTCCTTGGTTCCCCCCCCCTTTTTCTTTTTTTCCTCTCCACCCTCCTTGATTTTCACCCTACTCCAGATCCCCCCCCCCCTTCTGCCTTGGATCGGGAGTGCCATCTTTGTGCCCCCATTTTCGTGCAGTGTTTTACGGTGTGTTTTTCCAGTGAGTGCTCCATTTTGTGTCTTTTGGGAAGTGTAGCAAACAGCCATCATACTGTCGCTGGGTGTGCTCTTTTTATCTCTTGCGAACAGAAACCAGACTGTCGCCATGTTTTTTAATTGTGTTTATACTATGTTACTTGTCTGATTCCTGTGTATTTTCACAACATTGCCAACCCCTTTTGCTTTCTGTTTTAACTGTCCGCATTTTTACGCCGTTTTACACTTTAAATCACCATTTTATCGCCTGTTTTTCCTTGTTTCTTTCTTCTTCCTTTTTTTAAAAAAAAGTCTGTAGGCTGTAGAGCAGCGTAGTAAGCTGCTGCCAGTCCGCACCCTTGGGGGGGAATTGAAAATCAATAAAGAAAAAAAAAACAAAAAAAATAGTTCAAGACAGTTTTAGCCCTGACGATGACCATGGAGGTAGTGATCTAAAGCTTGGAGTTTTATCCTGAATTGACACGGCATGTACACCGAGAGATTTTTATTCAAGAAATACGTCGCGAAAGACTTTGTAGCCATTCAGTGTATGTTGCCGGTGTCGTTTGCTCAATACACATACACTGAGGCGACAAAAGGCACGAGATAGCGATTTGCACATATACAGCTGGCGGTTGCATCGCGTACACAAGGTATAAAAGGGCAGTACATTCGAAAATCCCTTATTTCAACTCAGGTGATTATTGTGAAAAGTTTCCTACATGACTATCGCCGCGCGACGAGTATTAGACTTTCAACGCGAAATGATAGTTGGAGCTAGAAGCGTGAGACATTCCTTTTCGGAAGCGGTTAGGGATTTCAGTATTCCCAGAACTACAGTGTTAAGAGCGTGCCGATAATACCAAATTTCAGGGATTCCCTCACACCACGGACAGAGCTGTGGTCGACGGCCTTCACTTAATGACCGAGAGCAGCAGCGTTTGCTTAGAGGTGTCAGTGCTTACAGAAAAAACTACATCGGTTAAAATAAACGCAGGAATCAGTGTGGGACGCACCACGGTAGGAGAGCGTGGCGAAACGTGGCGGTAATGGGCTATGGTGGCAGACAATGGACGGGAATGCCTTTGCTAACAGCACAACAGCGACCCAAATTGTCAGCAAGGCACTGTGAAAGCTGGTGGTGGCTCCATAATAGTGCGGTCTGTGTTTATATAGCATGGACTAGGACGTCTGGTTCAACCGCGCCTATTATTGACTGGAAATGACTATGTCAGGCTACTAGCAGATCATTTTAAAGCCATTCATGAACTTCTGTTCCCAAACAATGATGGAATTTTTGTGGATGACAATTCGCCATATCACCGGGCCAAAAAGGTTCGCCATTGGTTATAAGAACATTGCGGATAATTCGAGAGAATGATCTGGCCACCCAAATCACCCAACATAAATCCCATAGAACATTTATACGACATAATCAAGAGGGCAGTTCCCACACGAGATCCTGCACCGGCAATACTTTCGAAATTAAGGACGATTGTAGAGGCAGGATGGCTCACTGTTTGTGCAGAGGATTTCCAACGACTCGTGTTCATGCCAGAGTATGCCGAACAAAAATGGTTCAAATGGCTTTGAGCACTATGGGACTTAACTTCTGAGGTCATCAGTCCCCTAGAACTGAGAACTACTTAAACCTAACTAAACTAAGGACATCACACACATCCATGCCCGAGGCAGGATTCGAACCTGCGACCGTAGCGGTCGCGCGGTTCCAGACTGTAGCGCCCAGAACCGCTCGGCCACTCCGGCCGTATGCCGAACAAAAGGAGGTCCGATCTCATATTAGGGGGAATCACATGAAGTTTATAGCTTCAGTGCACATGTTTACTGGGTGTTTTTTCTCGTTTGGTCCACTCGACCACCTCTCAAAATATGGATAGCAAATAGCTCGCAATAGAAGATTTCCACTGTCAGAGGTATCAGAAAAATGTTTACTGATAACTTTCTACTACGTCGTTTATGGGCCAGGGATCATTACCTCAAATATATGGCCAAAATTGTCCTACATCCTTGAAAATTTGTAACATGGTCACGGAATCACTCGGTATATGCTGGCGGTGTCGTTTTGTCGTATATCAAGTCGAACAAAGTGGATCCGAAAACAGTTCGGAACTTAAGTAGCACCCACATTCAATTCAGACGTCGTTCACCGATTTATCGTCTGTCGAAGTTTTCCCAAGCAATCAGACGTTTAATAGTGTCCTTCCGATGGCTCTACCGGGTTTTTGTTTCCGTTTTGTGCACAAAATTGCGAAGACAGAGCCAGTGGTCTTCTTCAGGTGCTCAAAGTTTTGCTGTTCTTTGTATTCGCCGCCTGGACTCCAACTAGACTGTGAATACGTCCAGTAGTGTCACCACGGCTATATTGCCTTCCTAAAATACATAAGGAGCGAATTCCCCTAAGGCCCATAGTATGCAATACTTGCGCACCTACAAACCAGCTGGCAAAATACCTGAAACGCGTTCTCAGCAAACACCGCATCCGCAAATCCTCTGACTTTGTACACCACCTCAGTCAACGTCGTGGTCAGTTTCGACATTGTCTTCCGCTTTACAGTAAAGCCCTCTTTCTGGTTTCTTGGAAATTATCGCGAGAAACTCGATAGTTGATCAAAGAACTAATTTGCATAACAGAAACTTTTGATGCACTTAATTTCACTGTCAATGATCTCCTCAATACGACTACTATAAAAAACTCTTGTCACAATCCCCTACAATTACGCAGCACAATCTGACGCTATAAGTGACTACCACAATGCACTACATTCGTAGAAGTACCCCATTGTACCACTACATATCTCTGCCTCGGAATATTATCGGAGGTTTCATGGGAAAGGCACCGACACTTCAAACCAAAATTAATTAAACGCTGGTTACGTTTGAGGCAGAAACCATTAATATTCGCCGGCCGGAGTGGCTGAGCGGTTCTAGGCGCTACAGTCTGAAACCGCGCGACCGCTACTGTCGCAGGTTAGAATCCAGCCTCGGGCATGGATGTGTGTGATGTCCTTAGGTTAGTTAGGTTTAAGTAGTTCTAAGTTCTAAGGGACTGATGACCTCAGATGTTAAGTCCCATAGTGCTCAGAGCGATTTGAACCATTGTTATTCAACAAGAACAATGGTTCAAATGGCTCTGAGCACTATGGGACCTAACTTCTGAGGTCATCAGTTCCCTAGAACTTAGAACTACTTAAACCTAACTAAGGACATCACACACATGCATGCCCGAGGCAGGATTCGAACCTGCGACCGTAGCGGTCGCGCGGTTCCAGACTGTAGCGCCTAGAACCGCTCGGCCACTCCAGCCGGCTCAACAGGAACAGACAGATCCTTGGGTCAATGTGTACGAGTATAGAGAAAAGCTACACAAAGTGTCCCCTACCTCCACGCTTTGAGCCATCAGCATCCGTCATAAAGAAATTGGAAGACTCTGGTACACAGAGCTCGAACACTTTCAGAGAGCCTCACGGAAGAACTACAACACCTAAGCATTGTGTTACAAACGAGTGTGTACTCAGGTCATCAAACTAAACGGGTTTTCCAGTCAAAATCAAGAATGCCTAAAACAATGTTGAGACTGAGACCAAGGAAGGTAGCCAAAAATCGCATTTATACCTTACGCTCCCCTCCCCCCCCCCCCCCCCACTCCCCATGAACCACGGTGGGGAGGCTTGTGTGCCTCAGCGATACAGATAGCCGTACCGTAGGTGCAACTAGAGGGCTGTTAAACTTCCTGGCAGATTAAAACTGTGTGCCGGAGAGAGACTCGAACTCGGGACTTTTGCCTTTCGCGGGCAAGTGCTCTACCAACAGGAGAGCTTCTGTAAAGTTTGGAAGGTAGGAAACGAGGTACTGGCGGAAGTAAAACTGTGAGGACGGGGCGTGAGTCGTGCTTGGGGTGCTTGGGTAGCTCAGCTGGTAGACGACTTGCCCGCGAAAGGCAAAGGTCCCGAGTGCGAGTCTCGGTCCGGCACAATTTTTAATCTGCCAGGAAGTTTCATATCAGCGCACACACCGCTGCTGAGTGAAAATCTCATTCTGCAGAGGGGTGTTGTTGGGAGGCCAGACAATCGTGTTGTTCCTGAAGACGGGAAACAGCCTCTTCAGTAGTTTCTGGGGCAAAAGTCTGGATGACTGACTGATCTGGCCTTGAAACTTTAATCATACAGCCTCGCTGTGCTGGTACTGCGTGTGGCTGAAAACAATGGGAAACTACAGCCGTAATTTTTCCCGAAGGCATGCAGCTCTACTGTGTGGTTAAAGAATGACAGCGTCCTCAAGGGTAAAATATTCCGAAGGTAAAATAGTCCTCCATTCGGATCTTCGGGCGGGGACCACTCAGGAGGACGTAGTTAACAGGAGAAACAAAACAGGCGTTCTACGGATCGGAGCGTGGAATGTCAGATCCCTTAATCGGGTGAGTAGGTTAGAAAGTTAAAAAAGGGAAATGGATAGGCTAAAGTTAGATATAGTGGGAATTAGTGAAGTTCGGTGGCAGGAGGAACAAGACTTCTGGTCAGGTGAATACAGGGACATAAATACAAAATCAAGTAGGGGTAATAAGGAATAAAAAATAGGAGCGCGAATAAGCTACTACAAACAGCACAGTGAACGCATTACTGTAGCCATTATAGACACGAAGCCATCGCCGACCACGGTAGTGCAAGTATATATGCCAACTAGCTCCGCAGATGACGAAGAGGTTGAAGAAATGTATGATGAGATAAAAGAAATTATTCAGATACTGAAGGGCGACGAACATTTAATAGTCATGGGGGACTGGAATTCGACAGTAGGAAAAGGAAGAGAACGAAACATAGTAGGTGAATAAAGAATGGATGTAAGGAATGAAAGAGGAAGCCGCCTGGTAGAATTCTGCACAGAGAATAACGGAATCATAGCTAACACTTGGCTTAAGATTCATGAAAGGAGGTTGTATACGTGGAGGAGACCTGGAGACACTTGAAGGTTTCAGATGGAGTCTATAATGATAAGACCGAGATTTAGGAACCAGATTTTAAATTGTAAGACATTTTCAGGGGCAGATGTGGACTCTGACCACAATCTGTTGGTTGTGAACTGTAGATTAAAACTGAGGAAACTGCAAAAAAGTGGGAATTTGAGGATATGGGACCTGGATAAACAGAAAGAACCGGAGGTTGTAGAGAGTTTCAGAGAGAGCATTAGGGAACGATTGGCGAGAACGGGTGAAGGAAATACGGTGGAGGAAGAACGGGTGGCTGTGAGAGATGACATAGTGAAGGCAACAGAGGATCCAGTAGGTAAAAGAAGAGGACTGGAAGAAATCCTTGGGTAACAGAAGAGGGAGTGATTTTAACTGATGAAAGGAGATGATACAAAAATGCAGTAAATGAAGCAGGCAAAAAGGAATACAAACGTCTCAATAATGAGATCGAAAGGAAGTGCAAAATGACTAAGCTGGGGTGGGTAGATGACAAATGTAAGTATGTAGAGGTTTGCTGATCACATTGTAATTCTGTCGGAGACAGCAAAGGACCTGGAAGAGTAGTTGAACTGAATGGACAGAGTAGATAGATACTGTCAACAGGAAAATTAAAGAGACCTTTGGAGAATGGAGAGTCACTTGTATGAATATCAAGCGCCCAGATGGAAAACTAGTTCTAAGCAAAGAAGGGAAAGCAAAAGGTGGAAGGAGTATTTAGAGGTTCTATACAAGAGCGATGTACGTGATGGCATTATTATGGAAATGGAAGAGCACGTAGATGAAGATGAAATGGGAGGTATGATACTGCCTGAAGAATTTGACAGACCACTGAAAGACCGAAGTCGAAAGAAAGCCCTGGGACTAAACAACTTTCCATTAGAACTACTGATAGCCTTGGGAGAGCCAACCCTGAAAAAACTCTACCATCTGTTGAGCAAGATGAATGAAACAGGCGAAATACTCTCAGACTTCAAGAAGATTGTAATGATTCCAGTCCCAAAAAGCAGATATTGTCAGGTGTGGAAATTACCGAAATATCAGTTTAATAAGCCACGGTTGTAAAATACTAACACGAATTCTTTACAGACGAATGGAAAAACTTGTAGAAGCTGACATCGGGGAAGACCTGTTTGGATCCCATAGAAATGTTGGAACACGTGGGGCAATACTGAACCTACGAATTATCTCAGAGGATAGATTAAACCCACGTTTCTATCATTTGTAGTCTTAGAGAAAGCTTTTGACAACGTTGACTGGAATACTCTCTTTCCAATTATGAAGGTGACAGGGGGAAAATATAGGGGTCGAAAGGCTATTTACATTTTGTAAAAAAAAAAAAAAAAAAAAAAACAGATGGCAGTTATAAGAGTCGAGGAGCATGAAATGGAAACAGTGGTGGGGAAGGGAGTGAGACAGGGTTGTAGCCCACCCCCGATGTTATTCAATCTGTATATTGAGCAGCAGTAAAGGAAACAAAGGAAATATTTGTAGTAGGAATTAAAATCCACGGAGAAGAAAAAAAAACTTTGAGGTTTGCTGATCACATTGTAATTATGTCGGAGACAGGAAAGGACCTGGAAGAGAAGTTGAACTGAATGGACAGTGTCTTGAAAGGAGGATATAAGATGAACATTAACAAAAGCAAAACGAAGATGATGGTATGTAGTCAAATTAAATCAAGTGATGCTGAGGGAATTAGATTTGGAAATGAGACATTTAAAGCATTAAATGAGTTTTGCTATTTGGGGAGCAAAATAACTGATGATGGTCGAAGTAGAGAGGATATAAGATGTAGTCTGCCAATGGCAATGAAAGCGTCCCTGAAGAAGAGAAACTTGTTAACAGCGAGTATAGATTTAAGTGTCAGGAAGTCTTTTCTGAAAGTATTTTTATGGTGTGTAACCATGTATGGAAATGAAACATGGACGATAAATAGTTTAGACGAGAACAGAATATAAGCTTCAGAAATGTGGTGCTACAGAAGAATGCTGAAAATTAGATGGGTAGATCACGCAGCTAATGACGAGGTACTGAACAGGATTGGGAAGAAGAGAAATTTGTGGCACAACTTAATTAGGAGAAGGGATCGGTTGATAGGACATATTCTGAGGCATTAAGGGATCACCAGTTTAGTACTGGAGGGCAGCGTGGAGGGTAAAAATCGTAGAGGGAGAACAAGAGATGAATACACTAAGCAGATTCAGGAGGATGTAGGGTGCAATAGTTACTTGGAAATGAAGAAGCTTGCACAGGACAGAGCCGAATGGAGAGCTGCATCAATCCAGTCTCTGGACTGAAGACCACAACATCAACAACCTTATGCTGGCCCAATATACAAAAGATCTCTAGGCGAAAACATGGTATCAGCCTATTTCGCTCCCCTGAACTAAAATAAAAAGTATCCTGAGTAATGTTAACGATAGTCTAGCCAGGTGTGTGCCGTATTTCTTGCGAATGTGGAATCTATTGTGTGTTGGGAGATTATCAAAAGGGTTGAGGAGAGATGCAAAAAGCGACACAGCCGACTGAATCAACCAAGCAAATCAGCTGTCGCCTCGAATATAGTCACGAAATGAAATATGATGAGACCAGTCGTGGCACAAACCCCCTGTTTCTGCTACGGCATAATTAATGAGTCTTTCTAAATAAAAAAGTCAGGAAACATAAGAAACTGGGACGGCTGTTTCAATGTAAATGAAACTTGGGGTCTGGCACTCGATTTGTTAAAATCTCGGCTGCCACAACGTCAACCGAGACTACATATACCAGACGGCGACTAGTACGGTTTCTTATGCAGTACTTCTGTGGGTTTCTGTTCTGTTTAAGCTAATCTCCTGGTCGTCTTCTTACTGTCAGTAGGTTTTTTATTTACTTGGTCGTAAAGAGTAAATGATTTTTTTATATGTTTCAAATTACCGACCTTTAGTTATGGCAGCTGGGTTGTGGGACTGTTACCTTTAGATATCCTAGTAAACACCACAAAATGGAAATGGAAGACACCCTCGAGTATCGGAACTTAATACCGTCAGGGTTGAGAAGAAACCAAGAGTTTTCCATGGGTGGCTGATATGAAAGACTGTAGGACAGATCTGATACAAGAGTTGTCGTCGGTATGCATTAGCATAACCTGATCATCTGCATAAAGTGCTGAGGTGACCATCTTATACTGGTGATTACGGAATACCACCTGCAATCATCTGCATTGGTGTAACAGCCGAAATCCTGTTCGCGAAACAAGTAATAAATATTGTAGAATTGTGTGTGTGTGTGTTTCTTTCATAATGCAAAAAATAATAATAATTTAGCCATATCCACAAAGAAAACTAAATTTATGGCCTTTTGTGAAAACAACATCTTAGAGTGTAAATCATAATCGAGAACATCATACTGGAATAAGCCTGTACAGTCCATTACCTGCTGTGCAACCTGAAAGAGTACTTACACGTGGCAGGTACGATTAAGTCAATGCTGCTCAACAAAACCAGGGAAGACACAGTTGCAATACTACGATTCTGCTTTTACTGCTCCGTGGATCCGAAGCATGAACTTAATCGACCAAACTGTTAAGGGGAATTGAGGCGACGGAAATCAGAATTTTAAGACCTCTGGCAGGCTACAAGCTGGTTCATAAACTGAACAGTGGGACAAGAGAGGAGCTCCATGTTCCATAAATTCTAGAAAAGATCCAGTAGAACTGGGAAATGTGCAACAATCTGTCTCTAATAATCCTTTTGTTGCTGCAATCAACAGATTATTAGCGACTGGCTGCTGTACATTTCTCAGTTGTAGTAAACACTTTCGTTGAGCACACCAGTTCCATATGAAAGCAAACCTGATGAAAGAAAGAAAGGAATGCCACCACTGTCTACTACATATGGACCAAAGCCAGATCGACAAAACTGTTAAAGGTTTCATGGCCACTTGTTGAAAAACTATCTGGTGGCCTCTCTCTCGGGTTCATCGGACGACATTTGTTTGATTAGTTTTCTGACGTTTCGTCAGCATGACTGGCTGGCATAGCCAAAGCTTCACCCTCCATTGCTGGTGGTGCAGTGGGGACAGTCTCTCTATGCACCCTTTGCGCGAATTTGGTCTGAAGGTTGTTGGTGTGACACCCTAAACCAGTAATGTCATGCAATAATTTTATCAGTTAAATAAACATTTCAAAAAGTGAGTGTTTATTTATATCATATTCTGTTACTACATAAGTATAAGAGTAAATTTCATAGATAAAGAACAGACATATTTAAATTGTAAATTAACTTGACTGCCATTTTAGATTTCAATGAACTCCTCAAAGAAATATTTAATTACGTACACAGTTGAACGACACCTGTTGAATCTTTCTGTCTTACTTTTACTTGCCACATCACAACAATAGTTTTCCAATATGCAGCAGATTTTTCATGTCAGTGTCATATGTCAAGGGGGCAGAGTGTTGTACGACCAGGACAGTGTACCTAGGAAGGCATGATGTGTCCTCGACGATATCTCATTCTTTGAGACACGAGGTTTTGTTGTGCGCAGCATTTGTAAATATTTTGACTCTTACACGTTTAAGACTTGTTTAATATATGAGAGGTATTTGAATGAGATTGTTGATTCTTAAGTTACAGAATATATATGTTTTTAAAACATAAAATAGATATGATTTTGAAAATGTTTATGGAATATATGGACTGTTAAGCCATTCTTCGTCTGTATTACACCATTTTGTACCTCGGAATGAAACATTTTTCACCAAGAAACCTTGTGATAAAAACTATTGCCCGAGACAGGAATATGTGACACATTATTCTAAACGTTTTGTCTGGAAATTTCACCGAGCAGACAATCAGAGAACCAAGTCGTGAAGTAGCGTCTTAGATCACCTAGTAGCCTACATATCTGAACTTAGGGAATCAGTTGACGTTGAGGAAGGTATCAGTGACCATAAGCCTTTGATAGCAATTATCACTACAGGTATTACAATGAATATGAGGAAAGTCGACATAAAAGTTTTCTGGGTATAGTACCGCGTGATATTGTATAAAACAATATGACGCGGCACCATAACCAGAAAACTTTTATGTCGACTGACTCTGGCAGCGGAAGCCTACGCAGTTATAATTTGAGGAAAGGTAGTAAAATATTTTTGCTTAACCAGAGTAACAGAATACAAATTGCAGGGTATCTGCATGGTTAATATCAGGTATTGACTGCTGAGGAAGAAGACGCGGCGAACAAACGAAAGCATTATTCAATATGCCTTACAGGAGTGTGTTCCGAGTAAGATCTTAAGGGATTGGAATAGCCGTGTTAGGAAACTGCTACGTAAACAAAGAGAGCTTCCTCACAGCTTCAAGAAAAATCAAAACCCAGCTGACAAACAAAAGCTGAAAGAAGCGAAAATGAGCTTAAGGAGAGCAATGAGAGAAGCGTTCAATGTCGTGGAAAGTAAAATTTGTCAGTCGATCTGACTAAAAACAGATCTTCCTGTTACGTAAAACAAGTAAACGGTTCACCATCACCGTCACTTAGTGACCATACTGGTACCGAAACGGAAAATAACAAAGAAATGGACGAAATACTGAATTCGGTCTTCCGGAATTGTTTTATTGCGGAAGATCGTAATACTATCCCTCTTTTCAATCATCTTACGAATGTCGAAACGGCAGATACTGAGATAACGGATCGCGAAACAGGAATGCAACTGAAATCGTTTAGGATATTATTGTACTCAACAACGTAGACGATGCAATGTCTGATATGTCTGAGGAGCAGCGGCAGCAGAACATCAAGCCAGTGTGCAGACACACTCCCTCATGCAGCTCCCAACACTTTGGAGTGAAAGTGAAGCACATTTTCAAGCAACAGAAATCAAATCAGCACGCATACAAGCTCTCTGATGCAGCTCCCGACATTCTGGAGTGGAACAGCATGGAGAAGTGTCTCCAGACTTCGAGTGTCCACTGTATCCATCACCAGCAGCACTAAGCGCGCTCTCGCGGGCCGCTTGAATTTGCGTGCGCAACAACCTGACTTGCTAACTGCAATACTATTGAGCTCGGAAACGGCGCAACGTGTCGAACTTTTTTGTTAACTATTATTTCTCTGCAAAATCTGCCCTACAACACAATTTCAAGCTTTTCAAACTGTTTCTTACCAGTCTGTAGGTATTCTGAAAGGTATCGGTCCTATAACAGTCCCTTTGCGAACGCCTGGAGTCTGTTATACGTTTTTTTACGATTTTGTGTGTTTCTGATTAGACGGACAGATTCCTGTTGTTCTGTGTCAAGTAGGACCATCTGCCTAGAACTGATCCCTGCTTCCTTTCTGGTGCCTAGAGAAATCGGACTTTTACGAAGGTGAGCAACTTTGCTCTACTTTGAGGGTGGTGTAGAGTGAAGAGGAAACTTTTCTTTATCTTTAACTACGTCGTTATTCGTAATTCCGTAAACTTACATCAATGCAGATTTCCTATGAGTAGCCTACATGTAGGCTAACGTAAATTATGGTATACTGAGCCTGCATGGATAATAAGAGATCAGAGGGAGTTCAAAAGTAATTAATGGACCTTTTCTTCTAAACTTTGATCATTCACTCTGGGAGATGACATCCAGTGACTATTCACAGTGGATACTGTTCCTGTTACTTAAGATTGTGCGCTATCAGGCTGTGTTTGTAGGACTGAAAGCTCTAACATACAGCGAGTTCCTCCCAAATGGCATCGAACTTTGATAATGACTTTGTTAACTGCGTTTCATTCTCTGGAACAGCGGAGACTGCCGTAATGATCTTCCGAGAAGCGAGTCGGGCAAACTGCGGGAACCGCAGTCACGTTAACGCAACTCTGCTCGATAAGTAAACAGCAAGCAACACACTCTCCACCTGGCTTTTAAGGCGGTCCGTGTTTGGTCGACTGTGCGCGGTCCGAGTAGGTAGGCGTGGCAGAGGGAAGGAGCGGGGCTGGGGCACAGTAGAGCCCGCGCTGGGAATAAAGTGGATCCCGGCAGCAGTAAAACGAGCCCGCTCTGGATTACCGCCGCTCCGCGTAAATTCCGGGCGCTGCGAGTCGCCGAAAGCCGCAGTCAGCAGGCGGCAGCCACTCGGCGGGCCACAGTAAAAGCGAGAGCGCGCGGCTCCAGCCAGCTTCAGCCGGCTCCAGCAGCTCTGGCTCCCAGGGCGGCGCCGCGTTTGTCACCGCTTGTTTACGGGGCTCCATGCGAGGTGGTCCGCTGCGACGCCGCGGTCACTGCCTCCCGCACACCGTCTCCATTCGCCCCCGGCGCGGCTGTAGCGACTTGCCGCCTCCAGGAGAAAGTGGCGATGGTGACTTAGTCGAGAAACGGAAGGAATGATCCAGCGTGGTGGCCAGAGCCTTCCACACGGGAGGAGAGATCGTCTGGCTTTCGTCCAGCCAGCCTAATACAAATTTTCCGTGGTTAACCTAAACGCTTCTGCTATACGGTTTATCACAGGTTTTCTTATCCAGAGTGGGAGCGTCGTAGAGGTGTTCATCGAAAAAAAAACGTGGAGTGACTGTTGTTAAATCGTAGGTTTCCTTTTTTTCGTATAACCTGTTAAATTTTTCTACTCAATGCACAACCACATCAAAAGTTTCCACACACCTATTAGTGGACATTAATATGTGGTGTGTCCACCTTTCGCCTTTACGACAGATTGAACACTGCTGCGACACTTTCAGTGAGGTGTCTGAATATATGAAGATAGTAATTGTTCTCGAAAGAACAGATACCATTGATGACCGTACAGCTTCTCTAGAATAAATTTTAAGTAATTGAAACTCTCAGCTGCCGACAGGTGTTGTTAATGTAGATGGGGACAGGTGAAAATGTGTGCCTTGGCCGGGACTCGAACTCGAGATCTCCTGCTTACATGGCAGACGCTCTGTCCATCTGAGTCACCGAGGACACAGATGAATAGCGCGACTGCAGGGACTTATCCCTTGCATGCTTCCCGTGAGACCCACATTCCCAATGGTCCACGATCTATATACGTAATATTCGTAATAGATATTTGCCCATCCACTCATCTACGTATGTAGATTGTGGACAGTTGAGAATGTGGGTCTCACGGGAAGCGTGCAAGGGATAAGTCGCTGCAGTCGCGCTATTCATTTGTATCCTCGGTGCCTCAGACGGATAGAGCGTCTGTCCTATAAGCGGGAGATCCCGAGTTCGAGTCCCGGCCGAGGCACACATTTTCATCTGTCCCCATCGAGGTATATCAACAACACCTGTCGGCAGTTGAGGGTTTCAATTACTTATCTAGATGTCTGAATGTCTGCCGAAGAATGGCCGGTCATTCTTCCTCAAATTGGAGGAACAGGTAGCCACAGGATGTGCATTCGGTCACCCTTATAACTAACGTTACTAAATACAGTAATTAGCGTGCCAGCCGAAAGAAGATATGGGATAAAGAACAGGAGAAAGAAGAAAACAAAGACAGCTTGATTCCCCAAATCACTCGTTTGCAGACATCCACTATCTAGTAGCGTCACTCTTTACACCACCTCAAGAGTCACTTAGCTCTGACTACAGAAATATGTGGCATACGAGGAGCTGGACTAGCACACACCACTGTTTGCACCAATACATGGATAACACGCCACACCAGCTCCGCAACGCAAATGCCAACACAAACTCGCAGTTCTGTTTTGGAATGCCAAGGGGATCAGAAACAAAAAAAGCCGAAATGGTTGCGTTCATGGAGCGAAAGGGTATCTGAATCGCCCTAGTGAACGAAACACTGCTTACGCCTCACAAACAGCTAAACATCCCAGGTTATTGTGTTTATCGTACCGACCGAGCGGACGGCAGGAAGGGGTGGCGGCACAGCCATCATCATACAAAAGGACGCAGAACACACGAACATCGAGCTACCTGAGCTTGAAAGACTGGAGGCCACGGCCGTCAGGGGAAATTCAACGGAGCCAACACCGCACTGGTATCGCTGTACAACCCTCATAAAAAGACATGATAAGAAGCGATATCAGCACAGTTCTCAGCATAGCATCGCGGGTAATCGTCGCCGGAGATCTAAACGCAAAACGCCCAAATTGGAAGTCGCGAATACGTACGTCCAACAGCAAGAAACTATACAAACATGCACTAAGCCGAAACCACATTATACTTGGGCCGAACGTTCCCACGTACGTGACTGCTCAGGCCCGACGTGTTAGACATAGCCCTCATCAAGGGCATCACATGCACACTCAACCTTATGGTTGAAAACGATCTGGACTCAGATCATACCTGTAATACTTCACACGGAAGAAACACTGCAGGACACTGAATCACGCAGAATACTGAACTACAAGCGCGTACTGAACGCTGTTCTAGGAAACGCTTGATGATTGTATTCCGGACGCCCACGAAACTAACGACACACAACAAATTGATGGCCGGCCGGTGTATCCGAGCGGTTCTAGGCGCTTGAGTCTGGAACCGCGAGACCGCCACGGTCGCAGGTTCGAATCCTGCCTCGGGCATGGTTGTGTGTGCTGTTCTTAGTTAGGTTTAAGTAGTTCTAAGTTCTAGGGGACTGATGACCTCAGATGTTAACTCCCATAGTGCTCAGAGCCATTTGAACCATTTGAACGAATTGATGAGGCGGTGGAGGCTCTTACTACTGCTGTCCAAGACTCGATGACCGACACCATCCCACGTCTAATTGCAAAACAGCACTCGGCGGCCCTGCCCCAGGAAATCCTGAGCATTATCTAAATGAGGAATCGCCTCAGGAGATAGTGGCTGCGTACCAGGCATCCGTTCTATAAACTGCGCATCAGCAGACTCCAGGGTATAATAGGGAACAAAATATAAACATTTCGAAACCAACAATGGGGGTAGAAACTCGCAGGGCTAGATACCACACCTAGCATGAGCAAGCTAGCCAGACACTTCACCAGGGAGATACATTACATTCACACTCTACAGGGACCAGACGGCCCATCTTACTCGGCAAAGGAGAATTCAGAGCTTATGGCCACAACACTGGCGTCTTTCATACTGAATCTGGCTCCTTCAGACCCAGTACTCATACTTGAAACGGACCAGGAGGTTACACGACGTGTAGCCCAGCCCTCGCGCGACGAAATCAGACGTACTACTACAAACGAAATTACTTGGGCTATCAAGCATACCAATGCTTGGAAAGCCTCTGGGCCCGATGGCATTCAAAACCGTCCTCCAGGAGTTCACGGATAGAGCCGTAGAATACCTTGCACACATAACGAGTGGCATCCTAAAACACCAACACTTCCTTGACTTTTGGAAGGCCGCGTGTTCAGGAAGCCAAGGAAAGATCACTCCCTGCCACAAAATTATCGACCCATTAACCTGCAGTGCTCGCTCATCAAGACTGTTGAGAAGGTAATACTTAAAGCTATCACTAGGCACTGCTTCGCCAATGACACCTTAAAACCGGAGCAATTCGGGTTTAGAAATCACTACTCAACAACACGACAACTCCTCCGCGTAGTCGAACATATAACACACGGCTACAGCACGAACAGAGCCACAGGGCCGTGTTCCTGGACATTGAGAAAGCTTTCGACCGTCTCTGGCACAACGGCAAACTAAGCGATGCTGGTTTCCCCGACGGACTCGTACGTCTCACACACTCATATCTTACGAACAGATGTTTTAACACAGACGTGCGGGTCAAACAATCGGCGCTACACGGTATCCAAGCTGGAGAACCCCAGGGAAGCTTTCAGCGGCCCATCTTGTTCAACCTATACATTAATTACTTTCCAGCAACAAAAAAACACGGCGTTAGCCGCCTTCGTGGATGACACAGCCATCCCTGCTGAAGAATGGAAACCGCAGAACATAAATTCACGAATGCAGAAGCCTGGGTTGGAACGATGGCGTAGTAACGTAAACGTCGAAAGTTGCGAAGCAGTTCTGTTCACACGCAGACCGAAGCTACTGCGCAAACATCAACACTGTCGTCGGGTAACACTACAGGTACGCCCAATACGTTTCTGAGAGAAAGTCAAATATCTCGGTGTCCGATTGGACCGGAAACGTACATTGGGGGACCACACTGAATACGTTGCCAACAGAGCGCACGCGAGGCTCACACAACTCTACGCAATGCTCAAAAGGGATACTACACTAAATAGGAGGGTGTCGAGGTCCATATACATGACCCTGGTTAGACCTCTATCTCGGGATACGCAACTCCTACGCGCCTGCGCCGCCTACAGATCATACAGAACAAAGTGGTACGCACTATTAGCAACGCTACACACGCACCGTGGATCTTCACAATGAATACCGCCTTGAAATCCTCAAAGAAGTATTCAAAAAACCCGCCAAACGACTATACAGGAACTCTAGACACTCGAACAATCCTTTCATACTAGGAAACTATGATCACAAAAAAAAAAATGGTTAAAATGGCTCTGAGCACTGTGCGGCTTAACTTCTGAGGTCATCAGTCCCCTATAACTTATAACTACTTAAACCTAACTAACCTAAGGACATCACATACATCCATGCCCGAGGCAGGATTCGAACCTGAGACCGTAGCATTCGCGCGGTCCCGGACTGAAGCACCTAGAACCGCTCGGCTGATTTGCTGGATAAGCAGGTGCCCTGATGCATTGTAAAAGTCTATTCGTTAGCAAACAGCAGAAGTTTACTTTCCAGACGGCCGAACGTGTTTAACTCTTGTGTGGATTAAAACGACGCATTCAGTCCTAATGCCTGTCGAGTGGAAGACTGGACCAGGAAAACATCCATGGCAGCAGCATTTATTGTTACATACATTGGCTTCATTTTAAATCAGAATACATTTAAACAACCTACCCAGTTCATTACAAAGCAACTTGAAATAGTTAACAAGAAATTACTTCTTCTGTCTCCAAGACAATGAAATTTCTGCTGTAGGTATCGAACTTCAGAATATTTAATAACAAGGTACTAAGGCAGTCCGATCATTTAAATTGCCAAAGGCTACCTCCACACTAAATAGTTAGTGATTCCATCCGTCAACAGTAATTGAAAAACCTTATTCACAACAGTAGATTTAAAACAGCCAAAAAAATTTATCCCACACTAATAAAGCTATAAAACTGCTCTTAAACATCAGGAAACAAATAATTAATGGTCTTACTCACAAACAGTAATGACAAAAGCGTATGCAAAATCAGTCTTTGAACAATTAATAACTGAAACAGTAAACAAGCTGATCGCGGCATACTAAAACGTGTTAACGTAACTACAATTCCCGGCCCCGTCAAAAGGTTAATACATGTAGATGTATTTCTTTTCAGTTTACGTTTGCAGCATCTCCCATCACAGTATGTCGTCTATCATAATAATAAATATAACTATGCGCTAGTCTTTTCTGGAAATATTTGCTTGGAGTCAGCTCTCTAAGCAAATGAAATGTTCAGACGAGAAGGGTATAGACATTTTTGACATGTAGTACCACAGGAGATTGCGGAAGATTAGATGGGTGGATGGAATATCTAGTCGTGGGGTCCTCAATGGAACTGTTGAAATAAGAAATTTATGACACAACTTGACTAAAGAAGGGTTCGCTTGACAGAAAAATTCCTGAGGCATCAAAATCTTCAGTTCGGTAATGACGAGAAGTATGGAGAGGAGAGAAAGTGGATAGATTAAAATTGTAGAGGAAGGCTATGGCTTGACAACAGCAAACAGGTTCAATGGATGTAGATTGCGGTAGTTATGCAGAAATGAAGAGACTTGCACGAGATAGACTAGCGTGGAGAAGTGCAACAGACCAATCTTTGGACTGAAGACGACTTCGCAAAAACAATACAGGAGCTTGATCTCCATTCGTTGACGTAACAGCACTGTACCAAATGCCTCCCTTGATACTGATTCGATTATTTTGTGTTTACTTGTGCCAGACATCCTGTGTGAAACATTTTCCA
Source organism: Schistocerca nitens (assembly GCF_023898315.1). NCBI lineage: Eukaryota > Metazoa > Arthropoda > Insecta > Orthoptera > Acrididae > Schistocerca > Schistocerca nitens. The sequence goes on along the minus strand of NC_064618.1, from coordinate 537,401,665 downwards.
CCAGCACTCATTTTATTTTTTTTATTATATTTTCTGTCGACTTTGGCGGTTGTACTATTGACGAGTAACAGCTCCCTGTGCAATGTGTTATTGCCTGGTCATGCCGTCAGTACCAGATGGATGAATACTGTTTACATCGAGGAATTTACTTGTAACATGTCCACGTGCCATCTGCTTGGCAGACAGCGATGTGGGAGGAATGTTATGTGTCGCATGAAATGAAAAATTAACGTTGATTGTAGCAATGAAAGCTGCTACACACATTTCTACATGCATGTAGATGTACTTGATTTATATTTGAAAGAATATACTGGGTGTGCATAGCCATAGTGCATTACATACGGGCATTTTGTGATCTGAAAAATCTTAATTCACGTGATATTGTAAATACGGCCATTGTAATGCTTAGTGGTGTTTAAAATGTGAGACCGAAGCAGCAAGTCGCTGATGCGGCAACTGAAAGCTGTCTTCTCGACTAAAATTGTTCTGACGTTTAGCAAGCAGAAGAAAGGTCGGAGAGACAGTCAAGCTTGGTAAACATCAGAACGGTTTTGATCGCGACAGTGGCTTCAGACACCAGAGACTTCATTGTCGGGACAGTACTGCTAGGATACCACAGACGTAAGCAGACATAAACAGAAACAGGGCGACGTTCACGCCCCGTCCTCCAGCCAGTAGAGCACCATTGCAAGCTCGCCCACAGTCGCGCGAACGTCATTGAGACCCAGCCGTGAACATCTACATCGATAAACGCGAATTATTTCTCCTTAAATTTGTGACGGTGTGGCAGTGCGCCACGCAACCTGTTCATGGAATATGGCGTCGCAAGAGGGCTGAAACTTGGCATTTAAAGGTAATACAAAAAATAACACGCTACCGAATCCCATAGGTATTTAACTTCAAATAGCGACACACTGACGCCATTTCAAGGCATCTGGATTGCACCACCTAATCAGCACATAACTGCCAATTGCTTGGTTGTGCATATATGATTAGTCATCTGTTTATAGAAAGCACACTTCATTGGTGTCCAACGAGGTGCCTAATGTCATAAGAAAGCTTAAGTAACTGTCGTCCAATTTTCTTTGCTCCAAAATAGTCGAAAAAGTAAAGTACTCAACAGCAGTCACACATTGAAGAAGAAACAATTTAATAAACATATTCAGAGAGATATGTCAGATCCATCCCAGGACTTTTTTCTTTTCTAAACTGTACATTGGTGTTTGCCTCTTGCTAAATGTGTGGGAATACAGCCAACTTCTCGGAAAAAATTGTGCCATTGTTTTCATTTGGTTTGCATGTTTGGTAAATTATAAACTGTGTCCGCACATCCGACTACTTTCCTAATCCAACTAATACGAAAATCCAGTCTGACAACAAAAGTCAAAGATACGGATTTGTAAGAGTAACGTGGAGAGATGCTGTCTCACTACTTGCTCTTTGGCCGAGACGTCCAACTGTGGTGATTAAGAGTTCCACTTGTAATTTCAGTGTGAACCTAAGCACAGCAGAACGAATTGCATTTATCGCCGCTATTAACTCCTCTTAATGGAATCTAGTTAGACAATATGATATATCTCGTAACTGTTCAAGGCACAAGCAAGTCAGATCTTATTGAAATAGTAGCTTTTCATTCATATGAGATAATGTTTCGCACGTGAGTCGCGCGCGTCTTCCACAAAGGCGATGGTGTGCCCTGTGGACAAAAGAGAGCTCACGTACTATATTCAGCAGCGCCTCCGCCTTGGGCAGTCGCTTTTCAAACGCTTCAGCGATTCGTCACACCAGGATTCTGGCCATACTGCTAAAGTCTATGATATCGATGTGCGCTGCCAACCTTGATGAGGCACTGCAGTTTCTGGATGATACCAAAATCCGCATACCCTTGTTTCTTAATTTTTCTGCCACCACTAACTGTGTCATCGTAACAGGAAAGGAACTAATGATATCAACTTCAATGAGACTATGCGGAATCAGTGGTGACGACTAAGAATATGTGCCAGACTGGGACTCGAACCCACGATCTCCTGCTTAGTATGCAGTTGCGTTACCCTCTGCGCCACCTGGACACAGTGCTCATTGCAAATGCCTGGACTATCTCAGCATGCTCTCCAGCTGACCCACACTCCCAAGTAGCGGCACCTGTCTGCAGTCCCCTTCCATGACCTCCTATGCTCGCTAATTATAGGGTCCTACTGGAGGTCGAATATAAATATGCATTCGCACTGATACTTATAGATTCCTTGCCCATCTAGAAGACTCAATTATAGGAATTAGTGGTCTCGGTTTTTTCATGCATGTCTGAAATAGCAGACACCACACATTCAAGTAAGTAGCCCAGATGCAAAATCCATCAACTGCATGATAAGCGAAACTGAGGTAATCGCGAAAAACTCGCCTCATCCAAACTATAAAAGTTAAAGACTTCATTTCTTTACTGAAAACAATTAAAAAAATAATTGATCAATCGGTATTAATTGCTGAAGTCTGCGATTATGTTTTATACGATAAAACCTTAAGTGAAATATTGAAGTAGCTGTTTTTGCACCCGATTTATACAATTATCGGCTATTGCAAACGTATCTATCCAATTACGAAACAAACATTCTGTTGCAAAATCCGTTATGACAGAAAGGTGAAATATAACTACTGCGAATATAAACAGAATACGTTTTATTTCAAACAGAAGTTCTACAAAATTGACATCTAAAAGTACGTAGGTGACGTTATTTAACCAGGAAAACTTACTTGCTTAACGTCAAAAAGAGAACAAATATGAAAGTTCAACATCAGGTTTTTTTTTCAAAAAATACGTCACTGCGTTTTTGACAACACAAAATGTTGTAGAAAATAAAATAAGCTACAAATTCCATACTGCATCCTAATTAAAATAGCGACAAAAAATTCTAGAAAATGAAATTAGCTGAAAACTGCATGTAAGTGACATCGACTTCAACACTGCCCATCAACGCAAAATCTCTTCCGGCTTCTTCTGGTGGTGGGCAGCTGCAGGAGCGGCTTTAGGAGTGCCTTCCTGCTCCTCTAACACCTCAGAGTAGAATTTGAGATTGTCGCCGTCGCCCAGTCTTCACCAGAGTGGACCTGCCAAAGCTTTTTGTTGTCTCCGAGTTTGGCTTCTGAAAGTTCTACACTACCTGCGATTGGTGTCGGGCCGTTTCCATTGCTGAATTTTTTTTTCCCTTTTTCAGTATGTCTTCCCCTCTCCAGCTTCAGAGGTGCAGAACGGCTCTCAACGAACTAGACAAAGCTTCTTGCTTTTGCTTTTCGAAAAGACATTTGGCGTTTTGAATCTGGAAATGCCATTTACCAGGAATTGTCACTGATCACTCCACGTATGTCATAAGAAATAGCCAAACACAGTTTCCATGGCATAATATTGCTTTTAATAATAATTTTCATGTTCTTACCTTTCCGTTTTGGAAACATTTCCACTGATCACGACCGCTCTTCCTTTCCTAGAAGGGACCGTTGCCCTCGGTCTCGTTCACGTCATTTACAAACACGATGGGTTCGATGTTTTGCTGAATTCATACTATTTCAATTACTTCCACTGCATTTGTACCACCTTTTGCATTTAAATCACCCACAAAATAACTTACTTTCTTCGGACACTCCTGCAAATACGTCAACAGACATCCTGCTGATGAGCTGGATTGTTGCTCACCGACGTATATTTCGACACTGCATCGGCAGCGAGAACTTCATTGCTGCTTATGCGTTCGCCACAGCTCAGCCAACCTTAGGCTGAATAAGAAAAGGATCTCTTCTAATCGTAAAAACCGAAAGGTAGCTATAAATTGGGAAGTCTGATGTCAGTTGGTGTGCTTTGTATCCGGAAATGGTGCGCTGACCGCAATACTTGTTAAAGCTGGCAGGTTTTGAAAACGTTGCACTCGAAGCCAACGTACTGCGAGTGACTTTTGTAACCAAACACGATTTTCTACACCCAATTTCAAAGGTTTAATCCCTAAGAAAGCTGGCGTAGGCAGATGTGCAAATTGCCGAACTATCAGTTTAATAAGCCACTGCTGCAAAATACTAACACGAGTTCTTTATAGACGAATGGAAAAACTGGTAGAAGCCGACCTCGGGGAAGATCAGTTTGGATTCCGTAAAAATGATGGAACACGTGAGGCAATACTGACCCTACGACTTATCTTAGAAGAAAGATTAAGGAAAGGCAAACCTACGTTTCTACCATTTGTATACTTAAATAAAGCTGTTGACAATGTTGACTGGAATACTCTCTAATTCTTGAGGTGGCAGGGTAAAATACAGGGAGCAAAAGGCTATTTACAATTTGTACAGAAACCAGATGGCAGTTATAATAGTCGAGGGAAGCAGTGGTTGGGAAGGGAATGAGACAGGGTTGTCGCCTATCCCCGATGTTATTTAATCTGCATATTGAGCAAGCAGTAAGGGAAACAAAAGAAAAATTCGGAGTAGGAATAAAATCCATGGAGAAGAAATAAAAACTTTGAGGTTCGCCGATGACATTGTAATTCTGTCAGAGACGGCAAAGGACCGGGAAGAGGAGCTGAACGGAATGGATAGTGTCTTCAAAGGAGGATATAAGATGAACATCAATAATAGCAAAACGGGGGTAATTGAATGTATTTGAATTAAATCGGGTGATGCTGAGGGAATTAGATTAGGGAATGAGACACTCAAAGTAGTAAATGAGTTTTGCTATTTGGAGAGCAAGGTAACTGATGAAGATCTAAGTAGAGAGGATATAAAATGCAGACTGGCAATGGTAAGGAACGCGTTTCTGAAGAAGAGAAATTTGTTAACATCGAGTATTGATTTAAGTGTCAGGAAGTCGTTTCTGAAAGTATTTGTATGGAGGGTAGCCATGTATGGAAGTGAAACGTGGACGATAAATAGTTTAGACAAGAAGAGAATAGAAGCTTTCGAAAAGTGGTGCTATAGAAGAATGCTGAAGATTGAACGAGTAGATCACATAACTAATGCGGAGGTATTGAATAGAATTGGGGAGAAGAGAAATTTGTGGCACAACTTTACTAGAAGAAGGGATCGGTTGGTAGGACATATTCTGAGGCATCAAGGGATCACCAATTTAGTACTGGAGGGCAGCGTGGAGGGTAAAAATCGTAGAGGGAGACCAAGAGACGAATACACTAAATCGATTATGAAGGATGTAGGGTGCAGTAGGTACTGAGAGATGAAGAAGCCTGCACAGGATAAAGTAGCATGGAGAGCTGCATCAAACCAGTCTCTGGACTGAAGACCACAACAACAACAACATAGCGAGTTTTGCACCCTGAGCCGGCCGAAGTGGCCGTGTGGTTAAAGGCACTGCAGTCTGGAACCGCAAGGCCGCTACGGTCGCAGGTTCGAATCCTGACTCGGGCGTGGATGTTTGTGATGTCGTTAGGTTAGTTAGGTTTAACTAGTTCTAAGTTCTAGGGGACTAATGACCTCAGCAGTTGAGTCCCATAGTGCTTCGAGCCCTTTGAACCATTTTTTATTTTGCACCCTGAAACCTATTACATCGCGTAGGCGCTGGAAACATGTATACGGTAATGTGCACAACTCAAAATCAACAAAAAAAATGTATTTAGCGGCTTTTGTATCTGGGCTACTCATATAAAATGTATATTTTATGTCCGAGCTTTGTAATTTAAACCACAATAAATTCTATTTGAAAGAGTGTTAGATAATTGTTTGCTTTTGAGAGGAGATCGTCCTCTTGGCGACCAGGTGGCACGAAAGTAGACTGCCACGTTGCAGCAAACAATTGTCGCAGAGGATAGTGTGTCTCCAGTGGGAGAGCTGCCAGGCTGGGCCGTGCGGCGATGGCGCGCGCCGCTATCCGGCTGTCAGTCAGCAGCTGTGCCAGAGACGGCAGCCGCCAGAATCCGGCACAGAGCGAAGCGACAGCCGCGCCTGAAGGCTGTCTGAGCGGGGAGGCCGCCCCGGCACGGCGCGGCGCGGCACACGTTCCCGTCATTCAGCGGGAGCACGCAGAGGGAATCCGTGATTCGGCGCGACATTCAGCGCGCGGGCGGGCACAGTTTCTGACAAACTGCTGACAAAGCCGGCGCGGGACATATTTTCCGCTTTCCTGGGGGCGCCCGTCACTCGCGCTCCGCCGCCGCCACCTCGCATCTGCCGCGAGACGTCTTCCAGACAGGCGGGTCGGGACTGCCGCCGCCTCCGCCTCCAGCTCGGCTTCCTCCGCGTCTTCCGCGCGCGCTGCGCCGCTCCTCCGGCGCAAAGTGCGGGAGCGACGTTAATTGTGTCGTAGTAAGGCGGCACGACGTGGCGTCGCGCGCTGCGGCGCCTCACTTGTTTTATTTAATAAGGCGGCCCGGCCACAAGTAGTCTGTGTTGCTCGCGACGGCAGACTCGGCGTGACGAGGCGCGGCGCTTCTAATTGGCGACACGCGGATCTAATTCGCGTCAGCCCGCAGCTATGCAGATGAGAAGGGACGCCAATTAATGGTGTCAGTCAGCCGGAAAGACTTGCCGCGCGCCGCCGAGGCAGTGGCAGCCGCGAAGGAGGACAGGCTGAGGTTGCGCCACTGTGTCTTGTCGTAATCTCGTGACACCTTACTCCTGTCCTTGTTTCTCCCTACACATCTGAATCATTCAACCTAACCACCTTGTCCGTGTCCATGTTTCTTCCTACAAATATCTCTAACTGTTCCAAGATTCAAAAAAGTTTTCCATCACCCCGGTTCACAGACTCCTGAAGATAGACGTTGACTGTGGATATTATACCACAGACACAGTCCCTTTGACTGTTCAGAGATGTCACTAAACCCGATCAAAGATGTAAACAACCATGCATGAGCAGCGTCTATTAGACGGAGGGGGTCCGACAGCCAATCAGTTCCAGTCATTCCACCAGTGTTGCCTGTACTTCAACCATGCCTAGACGCTCAATTCCGCAGTTCCATAGCATCCGCATTGTTACTTTGCGCCAGGAATGGCTCTCAACGAGGGAAGTGTCCAGGCGTCTCGGAGTGAACCAAAGCGATGTTGTTCAGACATGGGGGGAGATACAGAGAGACAAGAACTGTCGACGACATTCCCCATTCAGGCCGCCCAAGGGCTACTACTGCAGTGGATGACGGCTACCTACGGATTATGCCTCGGAGAAACACTGACAGCTACGTCACCACGTCGAATAATGTTATTCGTGCAGCCGCAGGACGCGTTACGACTCCAACTATGCACAATAGACTGTATGAAGCGCAACTTCACTCCCGACGTTCATGGCGAGGTCAATCTTTGCATCCACGATACCATGCAGCGCGGTACACACGGGCCCAACAACATGCCGAATGCACCACTCAGGACTGGCATCACGATCTCTTCACCGTTGAGTGTCGCATATTCCTTCAATCAGACAACCTTTGGAGACGTGTTTGGAGGCAACCTGGTCACTCTGAACGCCTTGGGCACACTGTCCAGCGAGTGCAGCAAGGTGGAGGTTCCCTGCTGTTTTGGGGTGGCATTATGTGGGGCCGAAGTACGCCGCTGGTGGTCATAGAAGGCGCCATGACGGCTGTACGATACGTGAATGCCATCCTTCGAACGATAGCGCAACCATATCGGCAGCATATTGGTGAGGCATTCATCTTCATGGGTGACATCATGCAAATCTTGTGAATGACTTCCTTCAGGATAACGACAACGATCGACTAGAGTGGCCAGCATATTCTACAGACATGAACTCTATCGAACATGCCTGCCATAGATTGAAAAAGGTTGGACGACGTGACCCACCAACCACTCTGAGGGATCTACGCCGAATTGCCTTTGAGGAGTGGGACAATCTGGATCAACAGTGCCTTGATGAACTTGTGAATAGTATGCCACAACGAATACAGGTATGGATCAATGCAAGAGGACGTGCTACTGGGTATTAGAGGTACCGGTGTGTTCAGCAATCTGGACCACCACCTCTGAAGCTCTCGCTGTATGGTGCTACAACATGCAATGTGTTGTTTTCATGAGCAACAAAAATGGTGGAAATGATGTTTATGTTGATCTCTATTCCAATTTTCTGTACAGGTTCCGGAACTCTTGGAACCGAGGTGATTCAAAACTTTTTCCGATGCGTGTATATTACTCATTTTTCCGTAAAGCTTACTTCCACTTTTCTCGGAATTTCGAACATCTGGCACCATTTTATATTGTCGAATGCGTTTTCCAGGTCGACAAATACTACTAACATGTCTTGATTTTTCTTCAGTATTGCTTCCATTAACACGCACAAAGTCATGAATGCCTCTCTGATTGTCATGTAATAGATCCTCAGTTTTCTGTTCCATTCTACTGTGTATTATTCTTGTCAAAAACTTGGGTGCATGACATGTCATGCTGGCTGTATGATAATTCCCGCACTTTTCTGCCCTTGGTGTATTCGGAATTATGTGCATGATATTTTTTTCCGAAAGTCTGATGGTATATCACCAGTCTCATGGATTCTACACTGCAACTTGAATCGTCGTTTGATTGCCACTTCTGTCACTGATTTGAGAATTTCCGATGAAATGCTGTCTATCACTTCTGCTTCATATGATCTCAAGTCTTCCACAGCTCTTTTAAATTCTGTCTGGAAAACTGGAGCAATTACCTCTTTCATATCGGCGTTACTGCGGCGTCCCATGGCACGGCGACCTAGAGTTGCGCCGACAGCAGTGCATCCAACAACAAAGCAGAACATAGGAGTGGCGTCCTGTCCTCTTTTCAGACGAGCTCCGCTTCTATGCAAATCATCACGATGGTCGTATCTGTGTGTGGAGGGTCCGAGAAGAATTCGCCACATTGCAGTCTCAGCGTCACACCGGCTCAGCAGCAGACGTGATTACATAAAGTGCTTAATGCGCAGCCATGTTTTAACGATTGTTGGAAGCCAGATTTGGCAGCTCTATGTACCTTTTTCTTCTTTTTTTCCATCTTTTCAGAGGGTAGAGCCTCTCGACGCCCACACAGACGTGGTGACCATCTCAAAAGATCTACAGTCACCTCCGTATTTGTTAGTTACTAATCGAAGGCTTTACGGGATCTGGGGCCGTGAAATTATCCATGCGTCTGGGTAGGATTACCCACTAACACCGTCGCGATGAAGAGATAAATAGTCCATGTGTGTTTGTAATAATGAGCCCTTTAAGGCCAAGGCCAGTGGGTAATATAACTGATGTCATACACTCTAACCCTTGTTTAAACGACACTGCCAGTACTATTCATTGTCTAATAACCAGATATTTTACTAAAAGGTGCCTCTTGCACCTTCTGCAAACGTCCCTTGCTCACGGCATTGTTTGAATTCCATAATTTTAAAGGTGGACTCTATGCACTTAGTACTGATAGAGATGATTTTATAAGTTACTATTTCATCTTACTTGCTTTCTTCCATCAGTATGTCCTCCGCTCATTTTGATGTTACTTTACATAAATTTTAGATGGTACCGCTTCCTTGACGTAATGCGTGCCTGATATTGGTGTTGTACTTTCCCCTTGTTGCCTTGTGTTCTGCGTCCCGAAATTCCATTTCGGTATATGGTTTGCTTCTTCTTTGTCTTCTTTCACTACATCCTGTTCAGACCTGTTTTTTTCCCTGTCTCTTTGTTCCAAGTCATCATATCGTTCGACCACGCAACGTTGGTCTATTTTTTCAAGTACATTTGAAGCACTTTTACTCGCTTCTGCTATTGTTTTCGTTTGGTTCGACTGACTTGCTAGATATCCAGCTTGCTGTGAGGGTGGCTGATTCACTTCGCGCATTACATGGGTGTTTGTCTTTATAAACTATGTGGTTGTCCGTTTTCATTTCTCATCTGCTGATTTTTTTATCTATGTCCGATGCCTGTGTTCTGTTTACGCTGCTTCCGGGTAAAATTTGTGGTGAGCATTGTAGATGACTATCCTGTTTCCTTGCCTTTTTGCTTCTGTGGGAAGGTATTTGACTAGGAGGTGCTCGCTACTTCCATCAGGGTGCATGTATGTTGTTTTTGTCAGTGCAATTTATATTTTGGCTTTGCATTGTACACTGAAGAGCCAAAGAAACTGGTACATAATATCGCGTAGGGCCCCCGTCAGCACGCGGAATTGCCGGTATACGACATGGAATGGACTCGTCTGAAGTAAATTAGAATTATATTAATACCTTCAGCTACAAACGGGTGTTGATATATATCAACGGGGACAGGTGAAAATGTGTTCCCCGACCGGGACTCGAAGCCGGGATCTCCTGCTTACATTGCAGACGCGCTATCCATGAAAGCCACCGAGGGCACAGAGGATAGCGCCACTGCAGGGACTATCTCGGGCACGCCTCCCGTAAGACCCACATTCTCACCTTGTATGTCCACACACTACCTTCGTAATGTCCCACCCCAACACACTCATTACTCGTGGAAGACATTCTTACCAAGTCCCGTAAGAGTTCGGGGAATACGTGTGCATCCGCACAGAAGGAGAAGGTCATGGCCGGTGTTGCCAGAACTATATACTTATACGGATATGGTGCCTGTTCTTTCGGACATGTCATATTTACTGCCGTAGTAAATGTGTGTGTGTGTGTGTGTGCGTGTGTGTGTGTGTGTGTGTGTGTGTGTGTGTGTGTGTGTGTGTGTGTGTGCTCGCTTAGCTTGATATGTGCAACCTAATACATGGTTTTATAGTATATTAGGTAAAAGTAAGTAACGTGTGATACAAGATAAATGAAACGGTGTGTGTATGTTTTGGAGTGGGTTTTGTGAATGAATTTGAAGCATTTAATACAGTTCCTCATTTTCCTGTCTTACATGCTGTGTTTTGATCGTTGAAAGGCCTAAAGGCCTCTCTACCCACCGATATAATCTCTCTGTCCTCTTGATTACCTGTTTTAAAGAGAAACTAACTCCTATGGTGTAACTATGTTTATTAATAATGTAATTTTATTGCTGAATAAGTATGAAAATCAGCTTATTAGGTGAGTCTAACCAATAATTTTAGTTGTAATATGACAGTTTAGTAGATACAGAAATCAATCAGTATAGCCCTAAATTGTTATTATTATTTTTAATTTATTGTCTTTCGGAACGTGTACATACAGACGTCTCAGCACTGGGAATGTTATATTACAGTTTGTTTTGGCAGTTTCCAATATACAAGAGTTCAAGTCGTACCGTGGTATGAAGTTTTCCAAATTATTTTAAGTGTATATCACCATCAGTAAAGGGTAATGTAACTAACTAATGTTATTTCACAATGGTAACCCTTCATTTGCCTATAGCTGGCTACGCGTCTTCATTCTATAGTGAATTTTACCAGCAGTAAAGGGTGATGTAACTAACTAGTGTTACCTCGCAATGGGAAGCCTTCTTTTGCGTACGGCTGGTTCTTGTCTTCAATCTATAGTGAATTTTACCTACGTTACTAGTTCTGTTACATTTTTGATCGCTAATATGCAGGTATGCTGGTGGATGTATTCCGGTTGAAATACTACAGTAGGTCATTTTTTAATAAGATGAAACAACTTTATTAACCTGAGTATGAGGTTATAAGAATAAATACAAACATATATGTTTTTTTTTCTTTTTCATGTCCAATGACGAGCTTGTATGTCGAGAAAGTGGATATCTGCTATACCAACATGGGCGTGTGATACAGGCGACAACTTGCGGCCACTACGCTGCATAGTTATCAGTCACAAAACTCCTACTAGATGGGTCTGCCGTCACCATAAAGAAAATAATTTATATCACAGAATAAATGAAATTACAATTTTTTGTACACGAAAGTGAACACCCAGTCAAATAAGCAATTGTCTTTGTCATTGTAACTTTAATATGTGCAATTAGCTCATGTTAATGACTTATCGATCTGTTTTCGTTAATATTTTTCGCCTTGATACTGCATATTGTTCCTTACCAGAGTTTGTCGTAAAGAGGTAATTTGTATTCGACATTTGTCAAGATCTGATAGTTACTTATTAAAAGTGAAATGGTTTAGATATTTTGTGCTATCCATAGTATTTTTGTTGGGAACTTCATTCCGAAAACTGGACTGATTCAGCTCACCATGCTACTCTGTTCTGAGCAAGCCTCTTCATCTACGAATAACCACTGCAATACACATACATATGAAACTGCTTACTGTATTCATATCTTGGGCCCCCGCTGTGATTTTTACCACAACCCCTTGCCTTCCCCCCCCCCTTCCCCCCCCCCCCCGCCCGAAAACACACACTTCACTCCAGTACTTAATTGGTGGTCCTTTGATGTCTCAGAATATGTCCTATTAACTGGTTCCTTCTTATAGTAGGTTGCGCCACAAATTCCTTTTCTCCCTAAATCTGTTCAGCAGTTTTTCATTAGTTCTGTGATCTATCAGCATTCTTCTGTAGCACCACATTTAAGAAGCTTCTTTTCTCTCCTTGTCTACACTGTTTGTGATCAATGTTTCACTTCCATATATGGCTACCCTCCTTAAAAATACTGTTAGACCAGAGTTCGTAATATTTAAATATATATTCGATGTTAACAAATTTCTCTTCTTCAGAAACACTTTTCTTGCCATTGCCACTTTTTATATCCTCTCTACTTCGGCCATCATCATTTATTTTGCTACCCAAATAACAAAACGAATGTATACTTTAATGGTCTCATTTCCTAATCGAATCCCATTAGCACCACCTCATTTAATTCGACTACGTTCCATTATCCTTCTAATTCTTTTGTTGATATTCACCTAATATCCCCCTTTCAAGACACTGTCCATTCCGTTCAACTGCTTTTCCAAGTCGTTCGCTGTCTCTGACAGAATTAAAATGTCATCAGCAAACTTCAAAGCTTTTATTTATCCTCCCTGGACTTTAATTCCTACCCCAAATTTTTCTTTGGTTCCTTCATTTCTTGCTCAGACTGAATAGTATTGGGAGCAAGCTACGGCCCTGTCTCACTCGCTTCTAAACTACTGCTTACCTTTCATGCCCCTCAACTTGTATAACTCCCGTCTGGTTTCTGTACAAGTAAATAACCTTTCGCTGAATGTATTTTGCCCCCGCGACCTTCAGGATTTCAAAGAGAGTATTCCAGTCAACATCGTCAAAAGCTTTCTCTAAGTCTACAAATCCTATAAACATAGGTTTGCATTTCCTTAACCTATGTTCTAAGATAAGGCGAGGGTCTTCATTTCCTCACATGTTCCTATATCGGACTCCCAGCTGATCTTCCCCGAGACCGGACTGCTATCAGTTTTTCCATTCTTCTGTAAAGAATTCGTGTTGTCATTTAGCGACCATGACTTATTAAACTGATAGTTTGGCATTATACACACCCGTCAGCATTTGCTTCCTTTGTATTTAGATTATTATGTACCTCTTGAAGTGTGAGAGTATTTCGCGTGTCTCATAATCTTTGACACCAGATGGAAGAGTTGTTTCATGACTAACTCTCCCAAGAAAATCAGTAGTTCTGACGCAATGTCGTCAACTCCCGGAGCGTTATTTCGACTTAAGTTTTCCAGTGATCTATGTAGTATTGGTACATACACACAATTGCGATATATACTACTTAACTTTGCATTAATAAGAGTTGGACACACAAACGCAGGGTTTTATTTTCTTCTTGTCTGACCAAAAGAAATAGATTTTAACTATAATCAAATTCTTCTCACTGAAAAAAGTTCAGAGATTACTTATATATACTACCTTATAAGCGACTGATGTATTACAATTAATTATGCAGCAAAATCTGTTGGAGTGTGTTATTAGTAAGCACGATCGAAGTACCAGAGGAACATTTCATATTAGTCGTACAATGTCTGTTCCTTTCGATATGCATACATGTCTGAGGGAACAGACGTATTAAAACACGTATTACAAGCCTAGACACAACGACGACAAAAACGTTCAATCCCAGATCACAGATCTACGGGAGTTCAAGTAATGTTGCGAGCATTAGGAGATGTAGACAGTGTTGCATTTTGAGGTTTCGATGGGGCCTGGCAGCGTGCACGGATTGCACAGTGATTAAAGTGGGAGTTCGAGTCCCGGTCCAGCCCAAACTCTCATGTGTCACTCATAGATAGTATACGTATACCTATCACACTTGATATCAAAGAATTCGTAATAGGCGAATAAATTTCGTAATTTCATTAATGGTTCTGTTGTTAAATTCCACCCATCAATATTCAGATGTTACGATTAGCCATTTGCAACAAGCATTTGACCATGTGCTAATTCCGATACCATTTCAAAGCTATCCTGAAACGGAAACTTATGACTGATGTTACAATCGCCAGTGTGTTTTCAGAACACTGAACAGCACATCGAGGCTACTCTTTACCATTTATTTTCAGGATTGATGCAACAGTGAATGCTGGAACAGCACTTCGAGGTGAGGTACAGTTCTGTAAACGGAATCTGATCTTGGCCATAAGCCGGACAGTTACGCTGTCTTGTTCCTAGCAGAACTACTACATCAGGAGTATTCAGTTCATATTTCAAAAATGGTGTGCTGTGTTACAGTCGAGGAGAAGCTGTGAATATTTATTTACTTACTGTTTTATTATAAGTCAACTCGGCCAGTCTGTGGTGTTGTACTTGGCATCCTTAAAAGAGCTCAGCAGATTGCACTCACGAGGATCATTTTCTTTGAATTTCTTTGAAAGGATGCCTAAATCGGCATTGGAAAAAAGATAAGTGAGTACGATTCTTTCCCGTTTCTCATGAATGCTGAATTGACGAAGATCAGAGTGTAAGAAAGAGTTCGTATGGGTGCGAGGCTCACTCCAACCTACTTACGCACATGGTATGAAACCTCATAACAAGCAACAGCCTCTGCAAGAGGTATAGAGTCTACTACTAGGAACCTTCACTCTCTGCCAAACGCCGGCCGCGGTGGTCTCGCGGTTCTAGGCGCGCAGTCCGGAACCGTGCGACTGCTACGGTCGCAGGTTCGAATCCTGCCTCGGGCGTGGATGTGTGTGATGTCCTTAGGTTAGTTAGGTTCAAGTAGTTCTAAGTTCTAGGGGACTGATGACCACAGCAGTTAAGTCCCATAGTGCTCAGAGCCATTTGAACCATTTTCTCTGCCAAACTAATCTCAAAGGCAACAGTCGGCCGGAGTGGCCGTGCGGTTCTGGGCGCTACAGTTTGGCACCGAGCGACCGCTACGGTAGCAGGTTCGAATCCTGCCTCGGGCATGGATGTGTGTGATGTCTTTAGGTTAGTTAGGTTTAATTAGTTCTAAGATGTAGGCGACTGATGACCTCAGCAGTTAAGTCGCATAGTGCTCAGAGCCATTTGAACCATTTTTTCAAAGACAACATAGCCACTGAGAGATCACTACAACATAGACAACGGACCACGTCTATCCTTGCGCAATATTTTCACAATAAAATATAATACTCACATATGCCACTACTCCTTCGTACAGTTCGGTAATTCACATGACAAGATCCCTCACGATCTCAGCGTGTTACAGTACCACCACAGCAAACACATTCCTACTTCACCAGCCGCGGCGACTATACATCACCATAATTTACTCTGCCAAATACTGCCAGAGCGTGCCACTAACTGGTGTGGCTCAGAACAGCGCATTTCACTTCGTGCTTTGCACCGTTTTGCGGTAACTGTCATCTCCACCATTCGTCCTCTCTGGCTGTAAAATGCCGTCCACTTTTTGACATCGGTAAAAGACACCGTCAGGTGATCAGATAGACAATGTCAGGTTACAGCTGGCAACACCGCGCATTGACCACAGAGCCTACTGCAATACCACATTGCTTGGTTCCACGACACTCTGCTTGCTGGCCGTCAACATATTTCTTGCTGCCGCCGGATGATGCGTGCCGTTACATCATGGGATATCGATATGCATGTATACAGATGGCAGTAGTACACAAGGTATAAAAGGGCAGTACATTGGCGGAGCTGCCATTTGTATTCAGGTGGTTCATGTGAAAAGTCATCAGATGTGATTATGGCCGTACTGTGGGAATTAACAGACTTTAAACGTGGTGTGGTAGTTGAAGCTAGACGCACGGGCATTCCATTTCGAAAGTCGTAAGGGAGTTCAGTACTCCGAGATACATAGTATGAAGAGTGTGCCGAGGATATCAGACTGCAGGCATTACCTCTCATCAAGGGCACCGCAACTGTTGACGCCCTTCGTTTCATGTCCGAGGTCAGCAGTGTTTTTTTAGAGTTTCCGTTGCTAACAGACAATCAACACTGCGTCAAACAACCGCAGAAATCAATGCGAGACGCAGGACGAACATATCCGTTAGGACAGTGTGGCGAAATTTGGCATTAAATGGCCATGTAAGCAGACGATCCACGGGAGTGCCTTTATTAACAGCACAAGACTGCTTACAGTGCGTCATCTGGACCCGTGACCATATCGGTTGGACCCTAGACGACTGGGAAACCGTAGTCTGATCACATGAGTCCAGATCTGTGTTGGTACGAGCTGATGGTGTTTGAGTGTGGCACAGGCGCTATGATGAAGTCATGGACTCACGTTGTCAACAAGGCACTCTGCGAGATGGTGTTGGCTTCATAATGCTGGGGGCGGTGTTTACATGAAATGAAATGGGTCCTCTGGTCCAACGGAACCAATCACTGACAGGAATTTATTATGTTCGGCTACTTGGAGACCGCCTGCAGGTAATAATGTACTTCGTGTTCCCGAACATGCAGAGGACTACAGCTGTTAGAGACTGGTTTGAAGAACATTCTGGAGCGAATGATTTGGCCACCCAGATCGCCCGACATGAATCTCATCGAATATTTATGGAACATAGTCGAAAGGTCAGTTCGTGCTCAAAATCCTACACCGGCAATACTTTCGCCAGTATCGACAGCTGTACAGGAAGCATGTCTCAGTATTCCTGCAGGGAACTTCCAGCGACTTGTTGAACCCACTTCAACGTCACGTCGAGTTGCTGCACTGCGTCGGGAAAAAGGAAATCCGACGCGATATTACGAGATATCCCATGACTTTTGTCACCCGAGTGTATAAAGGCAAGCACAGCTAATGCGCCCTCTACGCCCGGAACCAAACCCAATGCTTGGCCATCACTACCCACAGCAGATCTCGACAGTGGCTCAAGTTGAAGTAGCTGACTGTACATCACCCCTCTGACTCGCTTCTCCACCAGATTCAGTCCCGCTGCAACTCCTTGTACCAGCCACGCAGAAGGAAACAAGTGAGGGTGGCGTGCTATAGCAGGCACCAGTGCAGTCTCACAATTTGTCCCCGCTGCCCGCTGTTCTCAGCAGCCGCAAACTCTGCCCCAAGTCTATATTCGAACTGGCACTCCAATGTGTTGACTCGTTTCTGCTGTCTCGCCAGATCCAGGAAAGCTTGGAGTGGCACTACGTCTGCTCTCAGGCTGTCGCATCTGCCCTCTGGTCCGCTAAGCAGGGGGGACGAAAAATTTCACGGCACAGAATGTAGTTAAGTGTTTAGGTTTTTAAGTTGGAGACCTTGATTTAGTAAATTCGAATACTCTGGATTTCCATTGCTTTTCCAAGTGAAAATAGGCCATTGTGGGTATATTTAAGTATCATTAAATAAATTACGGTGATTGAATACATTTCCTAAAGATAACACTCTACTGGTATTGTTAGTAGTTCTTTAGGCTACATTTTTCTTCTTCACACGACATTTTTAAGGTAAATGTTATCTTCAAATTCTCAGTAAGGTAAATAAGGTGGGCAAAAAGTCGTTTACTGTCGTGACCCAATTCTGTGGTTCTCTATATACCAATAGATGCAGTTGTGTCTGGTAATTTGAAAATTGCCTCATCACTCAAAATTACCTTGGAAAACAATTCATTGTCAAATTCTCTTCATTAATTTAACATCATCTGGAAAAAATTGAAGCCAAGGATCAGCACCATCTTCCAGCAGCCCTTGTATGAGACCAGGTATATAATGTTGGAATTTGGCCTTATCTAAAATTCTCTGCAAATAAGGTCTTGAAATATTGTGTTCGAAAGATAGTCTACGAGTAGACTCTTTAGCGCTCTGGATAACTGTTTGCAGTACTTTGAGCTTACTTTCAGCACTTATTGATGGCCTACCTGACCATTGGCTCTCCACTGCAGATTCACTTTTCTCAGAACGATTCCGTAAGTTGTAGACAGCCTTCCTTGTAGGTGGAACAGTGTTGCGTTTATTGTTCCACTCATTATAATTAAATTATAACCACATTTGTACCACGTTTTTAAAACAAAAACTCGTTCTTCATCGGAGAATATCTTCACAGAAGATTAGAAGCAACAGTGAACAACGCCAGAGATGTTTGATGTAATAGCAGTGAGCTCTGGTCTTTGTATCAATAATTATCTGAAGAAATACTGCAGTGTACTTTGGTGTTCGTTTCTGTAATTATCACGAACAAGCAAGATTACCTCACTGTGTTCATTGGGTTACGATTGGTAGTGACTTTTGGCCCACCCCGTCTTTAGATCAGAAGATGATTGCATTGAACAGCCTAAACTAATCGTTGTCTGTGACTGATTTGTGATTATCGTGGTTCAACAAACATTTTAAAACATTTTAAAACATTTAAAAAAGCCACATCTTGCTGTAACAAACACTGAATGCTTGCCTGCAACTTCCTGCACGAGTAATGTTCCATCTTGGATGATCAGTCGTCCGCTGTGAACATTGGCAAACTGTTCATTGATACATTAAAAAGCTACGGTGTATTGCATTTCAAGGTAACACGACCAACTTTTATGCGACATGCAGTCTATTTTATGAAACACAAGCTACTTACAGACACGTGCCTCACACAAGTTGCTTACTGAAATCTTCAAACGGCATCAAATATTCGTTTCCAATCATAGGATCATCTACACAAAATACTCACTTGAGACTCCTCTTCTGTACGTATTATTTAGACTGCAAGAGTTTCAGACTCTCCGTAGAAGATTTGACGTCTATTTTTATTTATTTTTATTACAGTTTTTGAAGTCCACCTATCCATTTTACATGCTTGATACCTACGCAACAACGAAAATCCTACGCTACGAACATTATCGAACCCTGCCGAAGACAGCGTTCTGTTTCATGGCGCGAAACGCTTCACTGATTCGGGCACTCAACTCTTCTTTGGTGGTAACTGGAACTGTGTACACCATCCTCGCTATTTCATTGTGCTTTATCGATCTCCTGATTGTGCTTATGCAAGTCGCCACGACATTCCACCCTCTGCCAATCTGCTAATGCCAGAGCAGCACTCACATGCAACTTCCTCAGCTGTTTGTTGGATGTCTTCCAGTCTCTGTCTAAATCTATAGTTTTTGCTCTGTACTTCTCCTTCTCGCCCCACCGAAGTTATTCTCCGACATCTTTACGCATCATCCTGATCATGCTTCCAGGTCGTATTTATAATTAACACCGATTCACACTGGTCGTCAACGAAACGAAACATGAGGCAACGTTACCGTCAAATGGTGGTGTAATGGCAATGGATTGAACATCAATCAACATCACTTCGCTTAGCGTAGTACCAAACAGCGAAACTGTGATTATTAGTTACTAGTTGTGGTACTAAATGTCGGAAAATAGTATCAGAATCAAGGAGCTAGCGACAGTAAACTTTAATGGCCAATGAAAAATTCACACTGTAGGTTTCTGAGAAATGTTGATCATGAATCGCTGAGGCACGAAACGATGTGAAAAATATAATTGAAGCATTTCTAAGCATCGAGATTTATTTTCTAGGGAAAATGTATACATGTAAACACATCAAACAGTTGATCCAATACATACAGCCTATTTACAATAGGTATTGGCTCTGAGCACTATGGGACTCAACTGCTGAGGTCATTAGTCCCCTAGAACTTAGAACTAGTTAAACCTAACTAACCTAAGGACATCACAAACATCCATGCCCGAGGCAGGATTCGAACCTGCGACCGTAGCGGTCTCGCGGTTCCAGACTGCAGCGCCTTTAACCGCACTGCCACTTCGGCCGGCTACAATAGGTATTGTTTCCTTTCTTTGTAAGTAGCAAATAACATCACAGACTACTGTATTTTTGTCCTTCAATTGAGATGAAGATTTCACTGTTAAAATACAGTTCACAATTAAAAGTCTTTCGGCAATTTATGTTCTTATTTACATACAGTGCAGACTTTTCCGTTGTCTAGGTACCGTAAAAAAGTAAACCATTTTTCACTTTCACATATTGCCCTCTTTCGAGGAAGAACAATCGTCCAAGAAGTTACGGAATAAGGTGATACAAAAGCCTGAACAAAATGCCCTACTGCAACGTGAATGGGCGTGGCTAGAATAGCTTACGTTTTCCGCAGGTGACGCCACCGCTCATTACTACCACCCCCCCCCCCCCCCCACTCAGCCCCCAACAATGCTGAATTTTTGTGCCGTACATAGTGCTCCACGCGTTGCACCGAACCGATACCCACGTCCCAACAACGAACAGCACCGCGTGGAGGTGGGGCTGAGTGCAAGTCTCTTGTCCGATTTGTTCAAAATACAGCATCCATTACTTCTTGAAATTATAATACATGTAATTCCGAAGTGAAAAATTATAACATTTTAATTTTTAATAAGAGAAAAAAATAAAATAGTAAACTACAAAGGTTTTCGACCTATTAGGTCATATATAATGTTTGATTACCTAAGAACAGTGTCCCTTTCAGCCGCTAGTGAGTTCTTTCCTGAAGATGGCCTAATAAGTCGAGCCCTAGTTCGAAATAAACAAAAAGCAGTAGACCAGAAACAGTGTTCTTGTTATTAAACCTTAAATATGCAAGTGTTCTACTAAGAAGTAACAGAATAATCCATAAATAAGATAGGAAGCATACAGCATGAATACCTCACAAATTGTCATGCTTGCGTAGTTATTTAATGAACAGTTTTTCCCAGTAATTTCATTTAAATGTTGACTGCAAGTGCTATTAAAAAACTGCGCAAATTTATGTCAGTTGCATGTTTTAGTGGACACCACAACTGAAAAGAGAACCAAAAGACACTTCTGTCAAGAAGGCATAAATAATTGATTACATAATATTTAATGGCAATTCGTTGCCATTTAGTGAGGGAGCATATGCGCAAAAACACAAGCTTATTTATTCGTAAGCTGTCCTTTATTTGTAATTATTGTGAATGATCTGAGTGTGACCGAATATCTATAACACTTCTTTATTTAACTACAGTTGTAATATATGAGTTTAGTCTGGAAAATGATCAAGCGGAAGTCAGATTATGTTTGTAGAACCTAAGGATGACGTATTTCTGATGGGGATGGGCTTCCGCCAGTGGAAAAGTAGACAGTAGCTAAATACTACAGGGGTCACATGGAGACTGGGACTTCTCGAGTGCTCTAGAGAGCGATTCCAGGCACTATACGAGTATGTCGATTTCTTGAAGAAGACAGACCTGAATAAGGTAATGTGTGAGATTCATTCATATAGATGAATGCGGTCAGTGAACAGCAGCTACCATACTTCTGAAGGGACTTTATATTTCTAGAGGTCTGCAAGTGCTTGAGAGTAGCTTCTTTATTACAGAACTGAAGATAGACAAAGTATGAGCTACTATTCCTTGTCTCACATGTGTTAATTTTCAATCGTCATGTTGAGCTTTGAGCTATTTTGAGCTGATGAATATTGTGCGTATAGTGATCACGAAATGGATTTAGTTTTCCCATAACTTTGATGACTTTCTCGTTTAGGGATTTTGCTGCCATTCTTGTAACGCTCTCAGCATAACTTTACTACATTTCTTAAAGGTATTTTTTGTCTGTTTTTTAACTGAATATCATAGAACAACGTACCGTTTAATTGAGACGTCTGTCTTCAATACACACTATTCAACATAATTCTCTGCTGGCTACATCAATTACAGACGTTAGCAAAGAACCGTAGTGATTAAATTATTCATGTAACTTCTATTTCATATTTCTGTGTATTTTGCTAACTCTCAATCCCAGCGAACGCATGGACTATTTGATGCAGGATCACAGCGACATATTATTATTTACAGCGAATTAGCGGCGGAGCATGAAAGCAGACGTGTGCTGCTCGACCCTATGACTACATTGAGCTATTCTCTTTAAACAGAGCTGTGTGTATACCAAGAACCTAAAGTACGAGCAACTGGTTTGCTCGTATGCACTACGACTAGAAGAGCAACCACTCACAATTAACCGTTAGGTAACGTCGAAAGCTGATTGCCTTTTTACCGAGTTCCACCCTCTACCACTCGAAATGCTGACGCCTTGCTATGTACTGTGCTACTAACATCAAATGCGATACCTTTTGAAGGCATTTTTCAGTATACTGGCTCTCACACTGTTGCACATGCACTGTGCACAGCTATTCCAACCGACAACGCTAATTTTCCTACAAATATTCATACCTTAAACTGATTTCCTTTACTGCAAACCATTCGTCTAGCTGTCGTCTAACTCTATTTCGATATATTCTCATTTCGATGTAGAGAGTGCATTCAGTTTTGTATATTTGACGTGTGGGTTTAATAATTCCAATTTGTCTGCGTCCATGAGATTTTCTTGCAGTGTCTCTGTGGTAATTTCTGATAAATTTGTAGCAAGTGGCTGTGTCGCTCGCAACAAAGAGCTAAATGTTCCGCAGATCCACATTCCCTACACTGGCAGTTGCCACGGTCAGCAAGTGAAACGCGCTGCACATGCGCTTGATAAGGGCCATGCCCAGTTTGGAAGTGAACCATGTCGATCCCAGGTGTTGGCGAAAAAGGTGTACAGCCTACGGACCGTGTTATTTTGGTCCAACTCCCGTTGCCAGTTGTCTATCCGCCAGGAGTTAAGTTGCCTTTTCTGCTCGATATTTTCTCTAGTAATTTTCCTGACCTCGTGGGATCTTCTCTTCTTCAGTCAGTAGCATGCAGGTCGATATATGATGGTCATATGTATTGGAATGACACCCAACACCACACACAATGTCTCTGCTGAGGTGGTGCTGAATGCCCCTGACAACCTTAGGAGCATACTCCTCTGACCGCGTCTCACAGTTATCTTGTTCATCGCATGTGCACACTTGCCGGGAAACATACTATTGACTCATACAGTGGTATGCTCTAATGTGCGTGATGAGTTATATGTACGGTGTGGTGTTTCAACTTGCTAATTTAGGTAAATTTTTTAAGGTCTTATTTGTACTTAGCCTTACGTGTTGGTCGAAGTTACGTTTGTCATCAACATGTACTACCACGTAACGTGCGACTGTCTCTCTTTCAATGCTTGTGCCTCAATCATCATTGTCAATACTTTCTTCCAAAGAAATCTTGACAATGACGCCCCGTTCAGTTTCGTTAATGACCTGTGTGAATGACGCCACCTGAAATAATTTGTGGAGTGCCTTTACGTTCCGTTCCTCAACGATTGTGTGGAGGATCTCCTCATTTCTTAATTTATAAGTCCAGTTAATTTACGCCAGCCTTTTGTAACACCACATCTCAAAGGTTATCATCCTCTTCATTTTCAGTTTTCGGGTAATTACAAGATGTGAGTATGAAATATCGGGACTGATATAGTCACAGAGAAAGCACGCGCGCGCCAAAGATGAACGTCTAACAGTTGTGACGTGTGAAGCCTTCGCAGTCGGATCCAGCTTCTCTGGTGTCTGTAGATCAATGAGAATGGCCTTGGCCTTCGTTTGTGTAAGACTTGTTATTTTGTTTTGCTGGAATAATGGTGTTACAATAGGGTAACGAACTGTCGTGAAACTCGGGAAAACTGTTCCTGACACCTGCTTTACTAAAACAAATTTACTTCCTTCAGTTTAAAAAGCAGACGAGAGTATCGAAAAAGTAGCCAATGTGATTCGAACTGACCGTCGGGTGGGTATTCGACCGATTACTGAATCTGTGGAAACTAAGAAAGAATGCGAAAGGAATATTTTTACATAACTAACTGTGTGCGAAACTGGTGCCGAAAATTCTCACGCTTGGAAAAAAGTACGTTGAAAATATTTGTACTGACACTTTGAATACCATTGAAAATGGTCGTCATTTCTTGGGAAGAATGATAACATGTGATGAGTCTTGCTTTATCACTTATGATCTAGAAACTAAACACAAACCATGCACTGGAAGGGCATAACATCACTGAGAGAGAAAAGAACACGAACGAGCCAATCAAGATACAAAGCGGTGGTGATTGTTTTCTTCGATATCCTTGCATATGTGTATTCACTGGATTTCTAAAGGTCAAAATATTGCAACATTACTTCCTTAAGGTTCTTGCTCAGCTCTGTAAGCAACATAAGAAAAAAACGACCCCAATTGTGGAAGAAAAAGTTAGGGGTTCTGCATCAAGATAACGTAGCGTCTGTTAAAAAGTTTATAGCAAACTACAGCACCCCAGTATTAGACTGCCCCATTTTCCTGACCTAGTACCTTGTGACTATTGCCAGTACCCCAAGGTCAAATTTTCATGAAAGATTTTCAAGAAAGATGACTACAGTCGGTTGAAACAGCGATAGGAAAAGCAGCACTCGTCATCAATGAGCTCACAGAAGAGTTTCCATCAATGGAACATTCGCAAGGAGCATTGTAGGGATAGAGAAGGTGAATATATTAAATACACTGCCGGACAAAAGCTAGTTCACCCTCTTAGAAGTTTTCAGTTCAAAAAAATGGTTCAAATGGCTCTGAGCACTATGGGACTCAACTTCTGAGGTCATCAGTCCCCTAGAACTTAGAACTACTTAAACCTAATTAACCTAAGGACATCACACACATCCATGCCCGAGGCAGGATTCGCACCGGCGACCGTAGTGCTCGCGCGGTTCCAGACTGTAGCGCCTAGAACCACTCGGCCACACAGGTCGGCGTTTTCAGTTCACTCAAGATTTTTTGTTGCAAGACTGCGTGTGGAGTGCATGAAATAATTACTTTTACAGATCGATAGCAAAAGCGATTTTTAGGTTGCATCCTGAAACAGCCATAATAGTACGTGGTGTAGACTCCATGGGCGGCAACGCAGGTGCTAACTCTGGCACCCAGTCGATCGTACAGATGGCGAATACTGTCCGGGGACGCTTTATGCCACATTTGCTCGACATGTTCACGTAGTTCTGTAAGGTTTGTTGATTGGCGAGTCGCACGAGTCACTTCTCGTCTCATGACACACCACACGTGCTCGATTACAGACAAATCCTGTGATAGTGTTGACCAGGGAAGTAGCTGCACGTCTAGCAGAGCACGTCGAGTTTCACGGGAAGTATGTGGGTGAGCGTAATCCTGTTCGAAAAACACGTCACCTCCTGTTGCATGAACGGCAAAAGAACAGATGTAACAACACTCTGCACGTACCGACTGCTGGGTAGCGGCCCCTCCAGAAACACCAAAGGTGAACGAGGATTCTAGGCTATTGCATCCCAGACGTAATTCTGTAAGGTTTGTTGATTGGCGAGTCGCACGAGTCACTTCTCGTCTCATGACACACCACACGTGCTCGATTACAGACAAATCCTGTGATCGTGTTGACCAGGGAAGTAGCTGCACGTCTAGCAGAGCACGTCGAGTTTCACGGGAAGTATGTGGGTGAGCGTAATCCTGTTCGAAAAACACGTCACCTCCTGTTGCATGAACGGCAAAAGAACAGATGTAACAACGCTCTGCACGTACCGACTGCTGGGTAGCGGCCCCTCCAGAAACACCAAAGGTGAACGAGGATTCTAGGCTATTGCATCCCAGACGTAATTCTGTAAGGTTTGTTGATTGGCGAGTCGCACGAGTCACTTCTCGTCTCATGACACACCACACGTGCTCGATTACAGACAAATCCTGTGATAGTGTTGACCAGGGAAGTAGCTGCACGTCTAGCAGAGCACGTCGAGTTTCACGGGAAGTATGTGGGTGAGCGTAATCCTGTTCGAAAAACACGTCACCTCCTGTTGCATGAACGGCAAAAGAACAGATGTAACAACACTCTGCACGTACCGACTGCTGGGTAGCGGCCCCTCCAGAAACACCAAAGGTGAACGAGGATTCTAGGCTATTGCATCCCAGACGTAATTCTGTAAGGTTTGTTGATTGGCGAGTCGCACGAGTCACTTCTCGTCTCATGACACACCACACGTGCTCGATTACAGACAAATCCTGTGATCGTGTTGACCAGGGAAGTAGCTGCACGTCTAGCAGAGCACGTCGAGTTTCACGGGAAGTATGTGGGTGAGCGTAATCCTGTTCGAAAAACACGTCACCTCCTGTTGCATGAACGGCAAAAGAACAGATGTAACAACACTCTGCACGTACCGACTGCTGGGTAGCGGCCCCTCCAGAAACACCAAAGGTGAACGAGGAGACCATAAGGCCTGGGTTGGGCCAGTGTGACTCGGACGAATGCATTCTACGAGACAGCGCTTACAAGGTTTACGCCGTTACGAACAATTGACCATCACTTGCTTGCAGGCAGAATCTGCTGTCATCGCTGAAAACCACGGAGCCCCATTCCATCTTCCAGGTGATCCCCTGATAGCTCCAGTCGAACCGTGGTCGTCGATGCTGTGGTATGAGTGGAAGATAGGTTGGAGGTGTGCGTGCTCGTACTACCACTGCTAATAACCAGTTCTCAGCAGTTCCTGTTGACACGTCTGGGGCACATATGTCTGTGATAGCTGTACAATCTGTCACTGCTGCCCTTAAAGCACAACGATCCAAGTGGGCGTCTGTGCTGCGTGTACGTCCAGAACCTCTTCTAAGGGCGTGAGGACGTTCATATGACCACTGAAGCCATCGTTGCATAGCTGCACAGCTGGCAATTCTCCGAAAGGACCATTCCTTCATTCGGAAAGCTACAATTTGACTCCTTTAAAACTCGCTTAGTTTTCTGCAAGAAGCAGGAGTGCGTCTTCGTGGCATCGTTCCCTATTGGTTCATACGTTTGCACCACACTGAGTCTTCTGCTTGTGAGCATTCCTTATTAAAGGGTATAAATAGATGCAGCTCTGGTAGCTACAACACTACACTATCTGTTTAAACCATCATCAGTACATCTTCTATCCCCCAGGTGAGTTATACCATCATCGGACCAAATTATCATCGTTTTTCCAGGTGTATAAAAATGGTTCAAATGGCTCTGAGTACTATGGGACTTAAATTCTGAGGTCATCAATCCCGTAGAACTTAGAACTACTGAAACCTAACTACCCTAAGAGCATCACACACATCCATGCCCGAGGCAGGATTCGAACCTGTGACCGTAGCGGTCTCTCGGTTCCCGACTGTAACGCCTAGAACCGTTCGGCCACACCGGCCGGCTCCAGGTGTATAATTTTTTCTGGCATTGTATGTATGTTTTTGAAGTAAAATATTTTACAGTAACAGCTCCGTTATTTTAAAGCCAAAGGTCGTAAGTAAGTGAATATGGTGGAGCTACGGCGACTAGGGAAGCAGAGCCGGCGTGAAGAAGGTGTGTCCCACCCGGCCACCTCGCCCCGTGGTGACGCGGCTGGACGGGCTCTCTACACAGGCCGCCGCCGGTGATCATTTATCACGCGTCTATCTCGGTTAGCCGGCGACAGTCGCCCGCTATTATACGCGGGGGCTTATCGGGCCCAGCATCGGACAAAGTGCGCATCCGCCCATTGTCTAGGGCTCGGCGCCGCGACTCAGCACTTTCCATTGGGCGGCGCGGCGGCTCGAGGTCCTCCAGGCGCGAGGGCCCTCAGCCTCACCCTGCCCCCGCCCCGCCCAGCTGTCGCTTCCTTGAGGTAATCCCGGCGCGCCCCATTGTAGGCGCTGCTGACTGGCACTAATATTGTGATACCAGAAGAATATCGTGGCCCCGCGCGTACCGGTTCTCTTCTGGACGCTGCCACCGCCGCGGGGGTCCGCCGCCCACAATGGGCGCCGGCGCGGCGTCCAGACACGGCCGTCCGCCGGATTGAGACGTCGTACCGGCGGCAGATGTCTCCATTACACAGCAGTTGGCTCAACGCCCAAACCGCATTCATCGTTTCACGTTCCGCCGGGTGTAAACTCTTGAGCACGGGTAATTACGACTGAAGCGATGTCTTGCAGAATTTCAGACGGTAAGATCAGAAGCTCTGCAGTGGCAGTGATGCTGCATTCCGCCTCTGAACTACCGTCTCTCGTCTCAGGGTGCGTATTCGAATGTAAACACACAGCGTTTGTTGTCCGGCCTCTTACACTTGCTGACTTGCGGCACTGCAATCGAATGGGTATTTCGCTCTTCTTTTTCCTTTTCTTCTCATTTTATGCCTACCTCATCGAGTAACCTTCCTAATGGGATACACCTACTTTCTTACGAATTCATGAATGTCTCGAATCCTTCCACGCTACCTCACGAAAGTTGTCTTGGCACATCGTACTTGCTCTTATTTTATGGTTGACAGGTACACTTGTTACTATATTCGCTGAAGACGTTGCTTTGGATTGTTCATGACGGAGGAACGGACATGTCAAGATCTTTAGAGCGTGCTAGAATGAATGTCCGCTGTTTTAAAATGCCTGGCAGACTAAAACTGTGAACCGGCCTGGGGCCTGAAATCGGAACACTTGAAGTAAAGCTGGTACGGTGGGTCCTCAGTCGTGACCGAGAAAGACAAAGTTCTGGTGCCGAGTCCCCGTCCGACACACAGTTTTAATTTGCGTAGAACACACCTTTGCGCAGGACATAACCCGCACAATGCATGTGAAGTTTCGGTAGTTGTAGCATTAAGTTACATTCAAAACAGCTTGTGGATGCATCTACAAAATAATTTTGTTTCGTTGAAGAATTTCCTCATGACCGTTTCAAAAATCCCTCTCAGAGTACATGAAGTCACATCCAGTTTGTGAATTTGGGACAGCGAGAATTACATTTTTAATTGTCCTCCAACGTGAAGCTATTACACTAGCGATTTTTAGGTTAGGATCGTCTTTGTGAACTGGATAGTCGGTATTTGGTTCCCCAGACGCGTTTCGGCTAGTTATATTAAGGCGCCATCTGTGGCCTGACATAAAAATACATCCTCAGTTTTGTGCACCACTTGCAACCCACATTTTCTGGAATTGTAAATGTAAGTTATAAGCATTCTTGATCTAGGCGCCTGTTTTTCAACATGTGCTTTACTACTTCCGTGTGCCTGTTGATATTGTTCTACATTTCATCTCTCTGTAATGATGGTGAAGCTATTGTTCTGCCTGTAGCACTAAACGCCATTTTTAGCACAAGACACAAACTCCACAAACATCCTTCCACCACGGTGACTAGCTTAAGTTATCAAGTATTGGCACGTGTGGAATGCATTTTGTGATGTATTTTGTAGAAGGTTATATATACATTGTGTGTGTGTGTGTGTGTGTGTGTGTGTGTGTGTGTGTGTGTGTGTGTGTGTGTGTATGAGGGAGCGAGTTCTTCGGCCAGATTTAGTAATAAGTTATTGTTTATTTGTGACTGGTCATTTATCAGTTGCTTGTTCTGCGTTAAGATTTTTTGGTTGGAATAATTTTCTTGTATTCGGATAAGATACTTATTGTGTGAATTCATTCTGATGATTTTCGTATCTTGCTCTATATTTTTTTGATGATGGATACATTGTTTTAAACATTCTATGAATATGGCATGATTAGTGCTACATTTTCAACAGTTGATATGTTCTTTATATCCCGTGATTAAATTCCT
Organism: Schistocerca nitens; assembly: GCF_023898315.1. NCBI lineage: Eukaryota > Metazoa > Arthropoda > Insecta > Orthoptera > Acrididae > Schistocerca > Schistocerca nitens. The sequence continues at coordinate 537,372,020 of NC_064618.1, read as the reverse complement.
CCTTGTCATTCGAAAATAGACTGCATCCCAGCTTTGGAACTTGAGTTGATATAGGCCTTATGCCGTATTCGTGGAATCTGTCTTTCTTGAGGGTTAAAGTGTTTAAATACTGTATATTTGAATGGCACGCTGCATAATGTGAAAATGCCCTTCTACTACGAAAGCAGGTAATTTACGTCGCAAGTAGTCGGCAAAAATCTACCTTGATGACCAAAATTTGGTACATTTCAGGAAAAACCACTATCTACAACGATTGAGAATAACTTTTCTGAAATACAAGGGTTGGACAAATGTATGGAAACACCGGGAGAAATACATGCTTCAATATAAATGCACATACTAGTAAAGTGTTCATGTTGCACTGTTCCACTTGACCACGACCGACGCCTGTGCTGTCCTCGATGCGTTGCAGGCGTCAGTCTTGGTTAGAACAGTGCGCTATGTATTCTTGTGCGCATTATGTCGAAGTTAACGAAATCAAAATTGTTGTTGCTCGTATGGTGGGTGCTTCCGTAACCAAGTCAGCCTAAATAATTGGTATTTCAAGAGGCACCTATTCGAAGATTTATACCGCGTGAAGGGAAAACGGAAAAACATCATCTGCTAAGTCACTACGCGGACGATAATGTGCGTTCAGTGATCGTGACTGAGGGTCACTGAAGAGTATTATGACAAAAACAATAGAATAACAGCTACAAAAGTCATCGTAGAGCTGAATGTCGCACTCACGAACCCTGTCAACATAAAAACAACACGAAGCGGGCTCCGTAAGAAGGGAATTGCAGAGCGAGCTGGAAGTCCAAAACAACTCATCAGTTATGCAGACGTTCGTAAACACAAAAACCGTGGTGCCGAAACCATTAAAACTGACTTTTGGAGCAACGGAAGGAGGTCGTTGGCTCGGATGAGTCCTATTTCACATTGTGTTCCTACTTCTGCTCGACTTTACGTCCCAAGAGTGAAGCATGATGGGGGTTCGGTGATGATTTGAGAAATCACATTGTGGTACACCATGGGCCGCATAGTCACTCTGCCATGTTGCATAACTGCCAAGGATTATGTGACCATTTTGGCTGATCCCATGGTACAGTGTTTGTTTACTAATGGTGATGTATTCCCAGACGACAGGACCACTGTTCAAACAGCTCAAAACATCCAATATTGCTTTTGTGAGCACGTGGATGAATTGTCGCGTCTCCTCTGGCCACTACAGTCATTAGATCTCAATTTTACTAACCCTTCGTGGTCTTCTTTGTACAGAAGGTGCGTAATCGCTAACCACCTTCATCATCATTATCTGAACTTGCTTCTATTTTGCAGAAAGAACGGTTCAAGAGTCCTTGAAAAACCATACACGGTCGATATTTACCCATTCCGAGGCGTCTGGAAGCTGCTCTGAATACTAACAAGTTTCTTACACTGTATAGGTCGTGGTAATGAGCTGTGTTTTTATTTTCATATTTTTGCCCACATCCTGTATATTTTATTACTTACTTTGTGTGGTGATGCTATTCTACAGATTCTCGTACTGTAATACTGGTGAAAATGTGTTCTGCTTGTAACCAAAAGATGTTTCAGTTACAGAACACAAGCTATAGGCACACTCATCCATCATGTTAACTTGTTTGTGTTAGTCAAGTAGACAACTGCGAGGTACATTTTGTGACGTCTATGGTAAAATGCTATGTGTTTGTGATAGAAAGAGAGAGAGAGAGAAAGAGAAAGAGAGCTCTTTGGCCATATTTAGTAGTATGTCATTCCTTGTTTGCGACTGGTCATTTATCTCTTGCTTGCTCTCTGTTAAGTCCTTTTGAATGGGATAATTTTCTTGCATTGGAGTGAGACACTTACTATTAGAATTTATTCTGATGATATTCGTGCCTTACTATAAATTTGTTGGCTAATGCTTGGTCAGTATATCGGATAATTACTCGGAATTTCAGTTTCGAAGGCGAAGAAGAGCGTTGTCTACGACTCGACATTTCTCAACCGCCATGTCGCGAACATCAGTGTGTCGCATATATCTGTCAGGTGTGTCGTGAGATTTTGAACGTCTTCAAATCTTCCGCACACAAAATACCTAGAACATAATAAATTTATCACCAAATAGTTTTTGGGAAAGTAAAGGTGTAAAATTTGTTATTTCGTAGCTGTTGCTAGTAAAAGAATGTGTTGTATGTATGTTAAGTGTTTGGTTTCTTGCAACTACGAAAGCAGTCACATGTAATGGCGTCGCGAAAGTTTGGTAAGTACTCTGATGTGTCCCAGTGGCAAACAAAACTGAGCAAAATTAACAGAAATATGGAAAACTTTTATTTAGAGCTCATATATTTTTATCGCTGAGACTGACTATTAGATTCTCTTGGATGTATAATCGACGTCCTGACACAGTGTATGATACTGTAAATGATAACAGTTACTGTTTTACGATGGTGTCTACAGTTGGCAGCTACATTAACTATCAATAGCATGCGGCGAATTTGATACACACAGTTCTCTTCAAAAGCGCCTGACCCGTCGTCATCTACGGTTTGCCAGTTTTATGGACACTGCTTTACCCACTATCAATATATCCTGAGTCTCGCATCCACTCACGCGCTACACCTTCTTATTTCCATCAGTGCTGCGAGCGATTGAGCACTGGCTTTCCTCAAAGAATATACTCCATTGCGCGATATGAATGTCCGAGAAGAGTCTGATCTCTGCCTTCATACCGGTCATGTTGGCGCTCGATGATGTGGAACTCGCCCGTATTGCGACTGAGCTGCTTGTCTCGCAGAACACACCTAGAAATAATGCAGAATGAGCGAAGTAACTCAGAAGGGCTTCCAGTGAACATTTCTATGTACCAGAGGCTTATTCACGGCTTATTCGTCACTCATAATAACACCTATTCGAAAAGTAAGGTCCGATCGATCGCGAAATGGAAACCACAGTAAAAATCAAAAATGTTTAATTTGCAACAGTTTGCCACAACTTCCAGCTACTTGTAGAGCCGTCGTGTCGTCGTTCTGACTTAGATATTTGTCGTAGCGTTGTACCAACTTTCCAATACCGTGGTCATAGAAGAAGGCTGTCGCCTGTGCTTGTCGCCAATTCTCCTCGTTGGTCTATAGCTCGTTGTCTGTAACAAAAGGTTGTCTTCATAGCTAGCGGTTCATGTGAGCCGACATCAACATAAGGAGGAGCCAATCATGGGCTGCGTGATCAAACACTTCCCATCTAAAACGCTGCAGGAGCATCTGCCTTGCCGCCGCACAGTGCGGTCGAGATTTGTCGCGTAGAATGAACCCACGACAAGTTATGTGGGTTGCATAGCTTCAAGCGAAATATTTCACCAGGTCCTCATACTTGGCGGGAGACATTACTTTCTAGCCATCTTTTCGTTCTCACTGTGAGCTCAGAACTGAAACGAGCGATGTGCTGCAATCGACGTGACTACTACAGACACTGCGCAACAGATCTGTGCAAAGCTTCATTAGATTTTTCACTGTGGTTTCGATTTCGGCTCGATCGGACACTACTTTCCGAATAACCCTCGTACAAATTACGCAAGTGATTCAGGTAGTTATTTGTGTATACGCGCTATTTTCTACGTATTCTTCTACTGTAACAACTGTTGCAAACGAAACAAAATACTAACTGATTACTAATTGAAAACTTACGCGAATTTGAGTCTGTGCTATGAAAATTGCCGGAAGAAAAATAAACGTGTGTACTCACTGTTCAGATGACTTGATTTTATTTGTCAATCCTGAGAACTGCCACAAGCAAAATAAACATTTCTTCTTGTTGTCACGACATCACTGTCTTTAGCTTCATGCGCTGTTGTGGAGAAAGGGATATCTTGAGATTCCTGATCAAGAAGGAATTTCATTTGTCACGATGCTTATATATCTTCCAGATCACTTACTAATGTTTTTCCATATACCTTTTTCAGTTATGAGCGGTAGGTAATTCGGAGCGAATATCATTCCCCTCGTTCTATGTAGGAACTGTCGCGTATTGCGCAACACCGCCCTTTCGTGGTACAACATATGTAGTGAGCGTCAATAATTTTAAAGCACTGCCGCCTTCTTCAGTACATTACACAGCCGTCAATATTGATCTCAGACTCTCAATACTACTGCGCAGTACTGGGTATCGTGCAAGAAACATTGGGCATTGGAGGATACCTTTAGTGTTCCGCATAAAATGACATCGATGTCGACCAAAGATCAAACCCAAATGCAAGAACGGAATGATCACATCGTCTTCACATCCAGAAAGCGTAGATGGGTAAGAACGAACTCGAAGTATAATTTTGTTAATGGTCGTATGTAGGTGTCTCTTTTTCAACACTGCAACGGAAACTCTTCTAGTTGCGTGAATTAAACGAATTAGAGCACAATCGCAAAAAATTTAGCACCATAGTGATTTTCATAAAGTAAATCAGGTTCAAAAGGAAACTTGTGATGTGTTCGACAAGAAGCATATACCATCAGATTTTATTTATGGCCACTGAAAAACTGAGGGTTTCTCGGTAGGCAACAGTACATAGTTGAGAAATTACACGGAGGGAAGGGAAAACAGACTGGAAAGGAAATTATAGTCATTACCGTAATACAACAATGATAATAATAAGCATCGCCGCTCCGGTCACAGATGAGGCAGTCGGGACATACCGACCATTATGTTATCCATCAGCCAATAGCATGTGTGGATGCGCTGTAGATAGCAGGAGGTGAGCACTCCGCACTCCGAACCGTTGACGGGTTAGCGGACCTGGAGCTCCTGCTACCTGGTCTAGTAGCTCCTCGGTTGGCATCATGAGGCTGAGTGTGCTCTTTTCCAATCCTCCCACCAAGGAAAAGTCCTGGATGAATCGAGAATCGAACCCGGATCCGTCACAAAGTAGTCAGCCACGCTGATCACTCAGGTGCGGAGGCCGAAACTTATTACCATAGTGAAAATAACCTGGGTGAGACATTATAAATGCGTATCAATAATAAATGGACCAACGGAGCTCTTTTCTGTATTTTAAGAAATGAGGTAAGGTCGAGAGGGCGATGCAATGGAAAGTGGACAAATGATATAAGGGAACTTGCAGTAACGGCATGGAAGTGAAGAGATGAACACCCTAATGAATGTAAAACTCTAAGGTTATAAGTGAGATGCACTATATTGTATATAGCCTACAAGGTCTTTATACGTTAGTGGATAGGAAATGGCTCATAATGATAATGATTCTGATGCGTTGAGATGTGCGTATTCCTGATGAAGAAGAGACAAAAGCAAATGTATTCAAATACTATAAAAATATCTCAGCTGAAATATATCTCTAAGTGTATTTTAAACTTAAGATTCCCTGTATCAGCTGACTCCAAAGGTAATAATCGCGGAGCATTTACATATCCTTATACTCTTCAATCCATGAGTGTTACAACAATAAAATTTTTCAGATATCGATCAACATGGGTTCCATTATCATTATGAAATGTTTATTCATTACTGACGTAACAATGACAGGCTGCCCACTGACATTATAGCTCACCAGGATTTACAGCATTTTATTGTTCCCAGCTCAAATTTGTTGTTATGTCTCATACTTGGTGTTGATATCGCGAGAATTTGTGTGCATTGTGGAAGTAGAGTGATTATTTCATGCAAATGGTAAAACTATGGATGTAGTGGTATATTGGTTAAGTGCCGATTTCGCGTGCGCAGTCGTTGTCTCTCCAGTATCGAAATGTTGCCAAATGTTAGAGGTGTTGACTAGCTTTAGCTGCAGCTCCAAATATGGAGAACGAAATAAAAAAAGCGAATTCTTACTATAAAATGTAGAGTGAACATTGTATGACAATACCATAAATTTAAACAAGAACACTTAATGTCTATATTTAAACTCGTATCAATGATTTAATATGTCTAATTTTACAAATGGTGCGATGGCTGAAAGACAAATTGCTGACTGAAATAATGACCAAGTCTCTTGAGAGGCAAACAGCACAGAGCTTGAGCCCTTTTGTCGGTGTGTACTTGGATAGGTAAGCTGTTTCGAAGGTATTGTGGTGGCAACAGAGAAATCTTGGTCTTAAGTATGTGACTAGGAACTTAGAATTATTTTGCTTTCCACTATGCCAGTGCTATGAATATTTTTGGAACACTCAATGCGTTTGAACTTAAGCGTGAATATTTTCCACATGTAGTAAATTTGTTACTGTTTATAGATTTACGTGAAGCTGCAACTTCCTGGCAAATCGAAACTGTATGCTCGACCGGCACTCGAACCCAGAATGTTTGCTTTGCGCTGGCAAGTGCTCTACCGAGCAAGACTCACGACCCGTCCTCACAGCTTTACTTGGACCAGTACCTTACCTCCTTCATTCCAAATGAGGACTGGCGAAAGTAAACCTTTGACGAGTCGTGAGTCGTGCTAGGGTAGCTCAGTTGGTAGACCATTTGGCCGCGAAAGGTCCCAGGTTAGATTTACGCTCCGGCACATAATCTGCCAGGGAGGTTCGTATTTGCAGAATATCTGCAGAGTGAAAATTCATTCTTATTTGACGCTGCTGAACTTCAGATTTTCGTTGCAGCCTTCGGTAAGTTTGTTGCTCGGCTCCAAGCGTTAAGTACGCAGTGGTTGCCGAATACGATTGCTCTGCTGGCACTAAGAATCAGTAACCCTGCGCAGTCGTGAATCACTATTGTGCTGAATTAACAACTGATGTGAGGCTCCCGTTCGAATGTATTTGGTATGGCTATTTGAATAAGCACATAGTCGAAGTTTAAACCATCATTGGTATCCTTAAAGGTCATTATCCACTTATTGTTTATTTGCCGGCCGCGGTGGTCTCGCGGTTCTAGGCGCGCAGTCAGGAACCGTGCGACTGCTACGGTCGCAGGTTCGAATCCTGCCTCGGGCATGGATGTGTGTGATGTCCTTAGGTTAGTTAGGTTTAAGTAGTTCTAAGTTCTAGGGGACTGATGACCACAGCAGTTGAGTCCCATAGTGCTCAGAGCCATTTGAACCATTTTTTTGTTTATTTAGTTATTTTATAATTTCTGTATTAGTGTGCTTCGTAATTGATTCATAGTTCTATAACGGCTTACAGCATCAGAACGTGACGGCTACCTTTCGATTAAGCCATCCATAGTATTAGTTTCGTGCATAGGTTCGTACCGTTTTTCCATAAGTTTATAATAAATCCTACAGATGCATGTAATAGAGAACTGTCCCCATCAACAATATATTTTCAAATGCAAACGGTGGCGGGCAATATATTTTCCTCCACTATTTAAAACAGTCTACCAACGTTGGGGTAACTGTTTGAGTCCGCGAGTGTAGAAATCATGTGGTTTGATGCGAAGAAATCGTCATGTGTGGAGCGCATTTTCATCAGCAAAAGGTAGTTCCTTGAAGGTTGTTGCTGGGGAGCGGAAAATGTGAAAAATCTGATGGTGCAAGATCAGGTGGTTAAGATGAGTGCGGCATAACTGCCCAAGGCAACTCTTGTATAGGGGTTTTTGTCAGTCTAGCAGAGAGCGGGCTGGCAGTATCTTGGAGCAGCATGTCTTCAAGCTGTCTTCCTCGTGGTCATTAAAAACAAATGTCAGTAACGATGGTTACACCTCAGAGAAGCGAGTCGTAGTGGCCGAGTGGTTCTAGGTACTTTAGTCTGGAACCACGAAACCACTACGGTCGCAGGTTTGAAGCCTGCCTCGGGCATGGATGTCGTAGTGCACCAGACCATCGCTGTTCCGCCAGATGCATAACGTTATCTTTTGTGGATGCACGCAGGTCTTTGTACTGGCAGTTGGTCCTTTGCTTGGCCTCAACAGTTCCTTTATTTTCCTTACGTGAACATAAAGGTACCATTTCTCGTCACGAGTAACGATACAGAACAAGAACGCTCGATGTTGTTCACGAGCCAATTGATGACGAGCAGGTAGAGATGTGCATGCAAAAATCATACGGTGCTGTGATGACCACGGTGCATCATATTTGCCAGTTGTAAAGTACACTAACGTGGGTCGTTGCGGATTACTTCGTCTTAGGCGCTGCAGTCATGGACTGTGCGGCTGGTCCAGGCGGAGGTTCGAGTCCTCCCTCGGGCATGGGTGTGTGTTTGTCCTTAGGATAATTTAGGTTAAGTAGTGCGTAAGCTTAGGGACTGATGACCTTAGCAGTTAAGTCCCATAAGATTTCACACACATTTGAACATTTTGTTAAGATTTGTATTAGGTTGGCGAGTTAGTTGGTAGCACTTTTGTTTTGTATGTAGGTATTCCGGTTGAAATGGGTTTACTTCTCGATTATCATTGTTTATTTGCAGTTCACTGTTGCTGGGTTAACATACTGTCATTTTGTTGTCTGGAAATAATATGTGGAGCTGCGGGCGTTAGAAAATAGAGGGCCAAGAGGAAAAATCGGAACATTTGCGATATATTCTTCTGTTTGAGTTTAGTGGCGGGGTAACAGCAGCTGAGGCAGAAGCTTGTATGAGGATAATGACAGAGCATGGCAAGAAATTAATTGTTTTTCGTTTTGAGGAGTATCATTTCGACATTAGTGAATCTCCTGATGAAGATAGTCTAAACGAAGCATGGATGTTTATGATGTCCTTAGGTTCGTTAGGTTTAAGTAGTTATATGTTCTGGGGGACTGATGACCCCAGATGTTAAGTCCCATGGTACTCAGAGCCATTTCTTCGTATTTATAGTGCTCTTCACTTACAATTTTTTTTTTTTTTTAGTCTTCTGTCTTCCGACTCTTTTACTGTGGCCCGTCACGAATTCCTGTCCTGTACCAATCTCTTCACCTCAGGATAGCACTCATACCCCGCATCCTCAATTATTTGTTGAATGTATTCCAATCTCTGTCTTCCGCTACAGTTTTTACTCTCTGCAGCTCCCTGTAGTACTGTGGAAGTTATTCCCTGATGTCTTAACTGACCTCCTATCATCTTGTCCTTTCTTCATGTTAGTGTTCATTCCTCGCCGATTCTGCTGAGAATCTCCTCATTTCTTACCTTATAAGTCCACCTAATTTTCAACATTGTTCTGTAGCACTACATCTCAAATGCTTCTATTCCCTTCTGTTCCGGATTCCTTACAGTCCATGTCTCACTGCCATACAACGTTGTTCTGCAATCGCACCTTCTCAGGAATATCTTCCTCAAATTAAGACCTATGTTTGATAACGGTAGACTTCTCCTGGTCAGGAATGCCCTATTTGACAGTGCTAGGACTGGTTGTTCCATCGGTCATAAGTTATTTTGCTGTCCTGGTAGCAGAATTCCTTAATTTCTACTTAGTGATCACCAATGTTAAGTTCTTATCTGTTCTCATTTCTGCTATTTCTCATTACTTTTGTCTTTCTTCGATTTACTGTTAATCCATACTCTGTACTTATCAGACTGGTCATATCGTCCTCTAATTCTTTGTTACTTTCACTCGGGATAGCAATGCCCTCAGTGAATCTTAACAATGATATCCTTTCACCCTAAACTTTAATCCCACTCTTCAACATTTCTTTTACGTCGCTCATTGCTTCTTCGAGGTATAGACTGTACAGGGTCGAAAGGCTCCATCTCTGTCTTATCCCCTTTTTAATTCGTGAACATCGTTCTTGGCATTCGACTCTCAATGTTCCCTCTTGATTCTTGTGTATACTGTGTACCACCCATCTTTCCCTATAGATTACCCCTATTTTTCTCAGTATTTTGAAATTTTGCACCATTTACTTGGCCCATCGCTTTTTTCAAGTCGACAAATTTTATGAATATGTCTCGATTTCTCTTCCCAGTTGCTTCCATTATCGACCACAACGCCAGAACTGCCTGTCTGGTGCCCTTATCTTTCCTAAAGCCAAACCGACCGTATGTAAGACATCCTAAATTTCTTTTCCATTCTTCTGTATAAATATTGTTCGCAACAGGGATGCATGAGCTTTTCTACAGATTAAGTGATAATTCTCTCACTTATCGTCTCTTGCAGTCTTGGGAACTGTATGGATGATGTTTTTCCGAAAGTGTGATGGTGTGTTGCCAAACTCATATATTCTACACAGTGACGTGAATAATTTTTTTTCTTTGTCTTATTTGCCACTTACGTTGCCTCCCCCCCCCCCCCCCCGGATTATCCCTTCTGCCTTCTTTGATTACAAGTTTTCCAAAGCTTTGATTGTAATACTATATCTCTTTCTTATCGTCTCCTGTTTCTTCTTGTAAGTTTCTTCATGTAAGTCCTCCGCTTCATAGAGGTCCTCAGTGTACTCTTTCCACCAGTCCACCCTCTCCTCTGCATCTACAGTGGATCTCCCATTTCTCTTAATTTTACCGCCTTTGCTTTTAATTTTGACTTTTCTGTATGCTGAGCCAGACAATCATTTCACATTTTTCATGCAGCCATTTCCCTTTAGCCTCCGTGTACTTCCTATTTATTTATTTCTAAGTGTCCTGTATTTCTGTCCTCCTAAATTTCCCTGAACGTTTTTGTGCTTCCTTCTTTCGTCGATCAAATGAATTATTTCTTCAGTTACTCATGGTCTCTTCACAGCTACCTTCCTTGTACTTACGTTTTTCTCTCCAACTCCAGTGATTTCTCTTTTGAGAGATGTCCATTCCTCTTCAACTGAACTGCCTGCTGATTTATTCATTATCACTGTATTTAACGCCTCAGAAGACTTCAAAGCTATCTCTTCATTCCGTGGTACTTATGTATCCCACTTCTTTGTGCATTGATTCCTCCTGACTAAGAGTGTATCTTCTTTTACCAAACTTTTATCTGAGGCTATATCTCACCCTTGGTACGCCTTACAATACAGTATCTGATTTCGGAATCTCTACCTAATTATAACTTAATCTAACTGAAATCTTCATTTCCAAGTACAGCTCCTCCTCTTGTGATGCTTGAAAAAGAGTATTCGCTATTACCATCTGAAATTTATGGCAGAACTCTATTAGAGCAGGATAAACGCCATGAGTTTCTCTCATGGTGTTCTACGAGCCTTGCATTAAAAGAATGTGACAAGAGCTGAAACAATAGTCATCATATGCAGACTAATTAAATAGGGATGCCGTTAAGGTTGATCGTTGGATGTTTCGAAACAGTTATTGTTTCTTTACAAAAAATTACCCCCTATACTGTTCATTGCTCCTAGTCTTAGTACTCGTTCCTTCTCCAAATTTCAGGATTAACCTTGAAACGTCCCCTTTGAAAAATTATACATGACTGTCCTTAAACTGATACACAATATTTTTTAGCGCAACGCAATCTGACTTTCAAAAAATCCCTACAAAAAAATGGCCCTGACTAACATTAACCTATGCGTTTCACAAATCGCTTACCTCACAAAAATCTTGGTTACTCGAACTACTGCAATACAGCGAGCGCCACCACTGCCAGCTAAATAAAAGATTCAAACTATGGAAGGCACTAACTACTGATAGGGATAGTTAGCAAATGAAAGATTTTGATAGAGAACAAACAATGTATTTACCTTAATATCATCATATATATATACATAGCAGTTCATGACAAATTTCAAAACTCCGCCATCTCTCTCCCCACATCCACCACTGCTGGCGGCTCACCTCCAACTGCGCAACGCTACGTGCTGTTCACATCCAGCTGCCGCTGCCCAACACTACAATGGCAGACAACAATGCAAACTAGCCACAGACTGCACACAGCACAGCCAGTGATTTTCATACAGAGCGCTACGTAACGTTGCCAATAAGAAAACACAAACAGCCTACTTACATAGCCCCCATGCTCCCCACAAAAAATTTTACAAATTGTTTTGGGCAGTGGCCAATAATGATTTGATAAAATTTTTCATAATTACAATAACAAAGAAATCAAAGGCACACACTTATTGATACAATGTTGGTCAAAAGCTAAAATTTTCTCACAGTCCATAAAGACTCCTGATCATTCATCACAGTAACATTACAGTTTTTCTCAAAGTCTGAGCAGTAAAAGAAAATGCACACGGAAGTAGTGGATTTCCATGCAGTCTTGAAGAAGTAGTGTTGTCCTTCCAACGGAAAGACAGTGCTGACTCTTGACATGCAGACAGGTATTGGTCCACAACAGAGCAAACCCACAGCAGAGTCAGTCGAAATTTTGAAGAGTATTGGTAGGTAGGTCATCACAGAGCAGACCCACTGTAGTCCTGGTAGAGATTATGGTATTGGTGGGCCACCAGAGGTGGAGACCCACTGCAGTCCTTGTAGAAATAATGGTAGTGGTGAGTCAGCAAAGGTGTAGACCCACTGTAGTCCTTGTAGAAATAACGGTAATGGTGGGCCATCAAAGATGCAGACCCACTGTAGTCCTTGTAGAGACGGCCTGCAACCATCTGTTGCAACTGTGCAGGTGCACAATCACCATCGAAGAGTCTTGTGGAGAATATAGCAAGTCCATAACCACCACTTGTGCACTCACAAAGTTTTTGAAATTGTCCTTAGAACCAGCAATGCTGTTCTCCAGTCCCTTGCTGAATTATTAACGCATGTGCAGACACTAACAGTCCCAACTGCTCACATACTGTGCATATATTATGACCAACAAAAACGTGTGCAGTGAAATGATACTTAATTTGAAGAACTGGTGTCTATACAATTATAAATTTACAACATAAGAATACAATTACAAAGTTACAAAATACATTATTAAAGAACATAACAATACAGATAACATTTATAGTAATAGGGGCTTTACAAAAGAATAGAAATAAACATATTCATCAGTGTTACAGGAATTATGACATAAGTAAATACATAAAGATCAGAAGAACTTTTGAAACATCACCTTCACATGTGAGCAACAAACCAGAATAAATAATGTCTAAATATCTTTACAAAGTAAATAACATAGTATTAGAAAAATTCTACAACATAGGTCTTATCAGATAAACAACTAAAGACAGGAAGTACACAAATACACAAGGGTACACAAACACATAGCATAATAATACAAAAGGAAATGACAGGGTTTGTTTTACTGCAGTATTTTGCAAACAAAACTTTCTTTACTTCTTGGTGATCTCCCTTCATTCATCATTATTCCCAAAAAGTCCTATCTATACCTGCTTTCTATATTCTATTCATATTTCTTTCAAAAATAATTATTTCTCAGTGCACAATACTCATTTTTGCCAAATCTGTTTCTTATAGCTTCTCAATGCATTTCTTCCAATTCATCATAGTTAATTTCTTATATAGTCTACCCCCTCTTAAGCTAACTTAAATCTACTGAACTCAGATATATATACCAAGGGACGATGCAATGCAGCAGCACATAAAACAATTAATACAAACAGCAATGAAAAAAAATGGAAATTGTGAAAGCAAGCTGCAGTAAATCTAAATTACCAAGCGAAGCAACATTACAACTAATATGAGCCAATGTGCAGCAACAAGAAAAATAAATCAGTAGCATAATTAGATTAACAGAGTAATGCAAAGTGAAATTTAATAGCACTATGCCTGGCAAGCAGAAGCAGAAAATGAAATATCTTATACCTAAACATGACATAGCTCAAGCAGAAAAAATAGTACACTAAAGATAACAACGCAGACAAGGGAAATGTCTATTCACATCTTAATGTCTATGTAATTAAAGTGGTGCACCACAACAATTTATTGTAAAAAAATATTACCATGTACTTGAAAAGAAAATTATGTGTGCAATTACTGTTACTAGTCCCTTCTTATTGTTCTTTCCTTTCCAAGTGCTCCTTTTTTTTAAGAATGTGGATTACAAAATTATTATTTAATAGATCTGTTGACAGAAAGTGTTCACATTAGTAAATGCATTTTATTTTACAAAAGCAATGCTGCAACACAGCTGGAAACTAGATGTCAAATGAAATAAGCAACTATGAAAAGTAAAGCATAAAAATATCATTCAATAGTCATGTGACATTTCATAAGTTAGTAGAAATTCTCTCAACTCTCGTAGAAAGACGCTTGTCATAATCAGGTGTGCAGATGTATCTTTCCAAGTAATGAGCGTGTCGTTTTTGCGATGCTTTCTCTAAAGGAATGTCAATGGCGAGGATAATGGCCTCTTTTTTCCTCCACCTAATGGCTTTCTTTTGTCAGACGACTACCTCTCAGCTGGGCGCCATAAACGCATTATGTCAAGGTCACTTACCTTTCTTAACGAAATATTTACGACACCAGTTTCCGCTACAGTGACAGTCTCATATAAAAATATTTCACAGGTCAAGAATTTGCGTTACAAATCTGTAAAAACAAAATCCTATTGATATAACAGAGTCCAAAAAATTTTTGTCGGCATTGTAATACATTCACGCATTTACATACATTTCATAACTCTCAAAGTACGATTCTTGGTTTCCAACAACCTGTTTCACAAACCATAGTCCCTAACCACTACTCATTATTCCTTACCTTATTCTTCGACACTTCTTCAATATTTCATCATAACAGATACGTAGCATACTCAAATAACTCATATAGCATCAGCTTATTGATCATAAACATACCGCAACAGCATAATACACATAGTCATCGTAATAATAACATCATAACACCTCAGTCAACTCTCAAAATCGTCGTAGCTTCCTCCAATAATTTCAAAACCTAAAAAAAATTCTCAGCTCATGTCAAAAGTGTCATCTGCCTCAAACGTACTTTAAAAATCGTGATCCCATACCAAATATATCATCCAAAGCTCTCATAATATCACAATGGGTCCGAAAAAATATGAACAGTTCACAAAGTACAGACAAAATACAATTTCGTAAGTGTGAAGTTACCCAACTGTGTAATTGCATAAACATGTGTCACTGATGTAGTAAAAAAAATATCTGTCTCTCTCAGTTAAATGATCAGATATCTGTGTAATTCTGTGTTAGAGAAATATGGTACCGATGTGTGAAGTTGTATAAGCAAATACCATATTAGCTAGGGCTCCTTATGTTTGCCAACACATGGTACACAAAGTAAGCGTGCACCCCCCTGAGGATTAATGTAATTATACCCTCAGGTGTTACAGATTACAGCAACGGAATGAAATGTATCACGGAAAACCTTTGTATCATTGTACTTCAAATATCTTTAAAAATAAATGTTTTAAGTACAAAATTAATCACTCAAATGCGTGTCTTGCTGTAAGATAATTCTGTGGAACTGTCATAGTTATCGTCCTCTGTAAGCTATGTTCTGCAGAAGTCAATGTACTTACCTCATGATACACAAAAGTGAAATGCTTTGCGTATAAATCTCTTAGTTATTACGCTTATTGCCGTGATGAGGAAAGTACTGTGATGTAACGTATTGTTGTCCTACGGAAAACGCTGTCTCCTTGTAGCTATAGCACAAAAGTTACTATTAAAACATGTTTTACTTTACAGAAGAATTCAGAAAAACTGTGCAGATATAAAACAGATGCACCGCAAAAGCAAGATTGTAAATTGTCACTCATTAGTAGCGTTGTGATAAAACCGTGTAGTTGTCACATAAACTAACCACTGTGTCGACTGGTATCTCACAGAAAGTACTTTAAATCCAGAATGTATTTTCAAGTAAACAAAAATGTTGCATGTTAACAGTTTCTAAGTCTGACAAAGCATACTAGAAATGTGAAGTGAAAAGTTTTATGACAAAGACTAAGTTAAACAGCAGATTATCATTCAATAAACGGTTTTACATGTGAAATGTGGTTTAAACCTTTACTCTTCCTAGTACGCAGACTTTCAACTGAAAAGCAATTGTCATGTTTTATACGTCGGTAAAGAATGCTAAATCTTTTCTCAAGGTTAGCGTTTGTGTTATTTTTCTCTGAGCCAGCCGGCCCAGGTGGCTGCCTGCGGTGCGAGTCATTGTCTGTTCCTATATTGGCGCGCATCGTTATTGGGATTAGGAGACCTAGCTTCTACAAATTCACGTTGTCGAAAGTGCCCAGCTCTGTTTGAATCCCGCCAGTTCTGATGAAATTCAGGTCCATCGTTATGATTATCTCGTCTGTCGTCATGTCGGAAGATTTCATAATTTCTTTCTTGTCGGTCATGTGGTGGAGAATTTCTCCCGGAATCGTAACTGCGTGGTGGACCGTTGCGTCTGAAGTTATTCTGTCTCCCTTGATAATAATTATTTTGGTTCCCAAATTGTCTGTTTCTCTGATTGTCTCTGTGATAGTCACTACCGCGGAGAGGTGATCTTTCCCTGTAATTATTACTACTCTGCCAACGGTTGTCATACGGGTGGTGTCTGTTTTGGTCATGATATGTGTTGTGAGAATAGCCTTGTCGTGTCCAGTTATTATTTCTTTCATCGCGGAATTGTGACAGATGTGACCTGTAATTGTTGTGCTCCTGTTTCCACGTTCCCCGATTGTCAGTGTCAATTTCCAGTTCTTGTAACAGTCCCTGAAAAGCCTCAATGTCTTCTTTGCAACGTCCTGCTAAAATAATATGTCGTAAATGTTCAGGTAATTTGATTAAGCAAATGCGGATGAGTTCTGAGGGGCTGTATGGGTTTGACAGGTACTGATTCTTGTGCAACATGTCTTCAAAATATTTCACAAGACTGGAGAATTCAGATTGTTCGAAATGTTTCATCATTATGATGCCATGTTTTACTCGGTCTTGTGTGGCTTGAGACCAATATGCTGAAAGGAAGGCATGGTAAAATTCTCCTTCACTGTGGCAATCGTGAATGACCGATCGCATTCTTACAGCTGGTTCATTCTCTAAATAGCCACACATAAATTCTAATCTATGTTCTAACGACCAGTTGGGAGGAAAACAATGAGAGAATTGATGGAGCCATGCTTTTGGATGAATGTCGTTGCCAGAATTCTTAAATGTTTTGAATTTACGTGTAGTAATGAACAGCTTATAGTCAAAATCATCATGTCGGCGAGTCGCATATCGGTCATTGTTAGGTCGTGTCGGCCGTTCCATCTCAAAATTTGGTGCACATTGCCAATTTCTTTCATAACTTCCGAAATGCCCTGTGTTATTATTTTGCGACTTTTCCGTATTTCTAAGTCCCTCTTCCCGTGTTGGAGCGCGAGTGTCCTCTGAAATACGTAATTCTTGTATTACCTGTGTCAGCTGATCTTGTACTTCCCGGATTTCTCTTTGGTGTTGCGTATTAATTTGATTCAGATTTTGTTTCAGTTTCCTAATTTGTTCGCTCTCTTCTGTGTCATTAAAGACTATCGGTTTTGTGTCATTTAGATTATCATCTACCTTCGAAGATAAATTATTTAGCTGATCCGAAAGTTCAACTACTTTCTCTGATAATGAACTAATTTCCTCCATGTGTCTTTCTGAACCAATTTTCAGAGTATCTACTGTGTCCTTTAAGTTTTCTTGAGTTTTTGCAAGTTGCATAATCGAATCGGTAAATGCAACTGAGTCAATTTTAGCTTGCAGGGTCTCATGATTTTGATGAACAATAGTTTGCAGTTCTTTTATGGCTGCTTCGTGATTCTGTAATGCATTTTCATGCCGCGAAAAAATAGGTTGAAAATGCTCACAAATTTGTGTTTTTACGTCATTACAGACTTTTTGACATTTCGATTCAATGTTATGTAACTCAGTAGTTAAATCTTCACGTGTTTGTTCAAGTGTGGTGTCTAACTTCTGAAGATTTTGTTCCATTGTGTCTAACTTTTTGAGATTTTGTTACACTGTGTCTAACTGTTGCTGTGTTTGTCTCTGGTGTTGTTCCATTGTGTCTAACTGTTGCTGTGTTTGTCTCTGGTGTTGTTCCATTGTGTCTAACTTTTCAAGCTTTTGTCCCATTTGTTGCATTAATTGTAATAACAATGCACTGGTGTCTGAAACATGTTCCTCAGTGCTTTTCGGCAGTGAATTTGCACCGGCAACATTCACATTTTGACAAGCGGAAAATGTGTCTTGACTCATTTGAAAAAACGGTGAGGACGCAAAATCTGAATCTACAGTATTTGCAAAATTGTGTCCTGTCATTTCGGATTCCTGAGGCGAGCTGTTGCCGAGCGATCGATCGATAATGCTTCCCTGTTCACTACCTGTTTCACTGTCTACGCCATTGTTTGCAGCCCGCTCCATTTCCCTATGCACAGTTACCAAATTACTACTTTGAACGTCTGTTAATTCATTACACAGTGGTGCTGGCAAGCTACGCTCGTCGTCACTATTATTTCTCAGTTTACTTTGGAGCCTAGTGTTACGTTTTTCACACGCCATTATTGTCACAATATTTCACACGATAACACAGAAAAGCACAATTTGAAGAGCAAAAATAAGAGAACACATTAACATAGCACTGCAAATAATATGTAGTTAATTGCAAGCGCAGCTGCGAAATACTTGGTGCAAATCTACATGCATGCCACAACTGTTTTACTGTACAACAATGAAAGGCTGCAACTATAAAGGAGATTCTCTCTACAATTACGCGCTAGCAATAAACAATAGCTACACTAATTACACAAACTACAAGAAAAAAATCAGAAGATTCCAGTGAGGTATCCTCGGCTAAGGGTCGACATATGAAACGTCCCCTTTGAAAAATTATATACGTGACTGGTTGAAACTGATACACAATATTTTTTTAGCGCAACGCAATCTGACTTTCAAAAAATCCCTACAAAAAAAATGGCCATGACTAACATTAACCTATGCGTTTCACAAATCGCTTACCTCACAAAAATCTTGGTTACTCGAACTACTGCAATACAGCGAGCGCCACTACTGCCAGCTAAATAAAAGATTCAAACTATGGAAGGCACTAACTACTGATAGGGATAGTTAGCAAATGAAAGATATTAATAGAGAACAAACAATGTATTTACCTTAATATCATATATATATATATATATATATATATATATATATAGCAGTTCATGACAAATTTCAAAACTCCGCCATCTCTCTCACCACATCCACCACTGCTGGCGGCTCACCTCCAACTGCGCAACGCTACGCGCTGTTCACATCCAACTGCCCAACACTACAATGGCAGACAACAATGCAAACTAGCCACAGACTGCACACAGCACAGCCAGTGATTTTCATACAGAGCGCTACGTAACGTTGCCAATAAGAAAACATAAACAGCCTACTTACAACCTTTCTGGTAAGTAGAATATCGCATAAAGTTATCGTAAGCCCCGGAACCATTGTGAGTCTTGAGAGTGCTGCCAAAACACGAAGTCGTTTGCCACCCACGGTGAAGTTTTGAATCAGTGACCTAAATTAATGAACAAAGAAGTCAGAGAGCTCCACGACATTGGGCCATAAATTTATTCGATATAAGCTAGTCTACAATGTGAACGTGTCTTTCGCCCATGAAAGGCGAAACATATATTGAAATTTAACTGCCCAACTCCTGTTCTTTTCAACGAGTAAAATTGATTGGCATTTATTGCTCTGGAAGTAAACAAGAGAGGCAAATATACTGAAGCCATTTAAACCGAGTCAGATGTCCAAGGCAGTATAAAATTTACGATCACGGAGAAAAATTTATGGGGTTCTACCTATTTAACCTATAGCGGATAAATTAAAAACGTAATAGGAGCAATGTTCAAAGGACTGCAACGGAAGTCATTTTCTGTTTTACGGTTCCACCACCAATTTCTAATTAAAAATAACACTTCCTTACGCGAACTCCGCTGCGGCGCTCCTGTGAAGTCTGGTTATGGAAGAGGATACAATTTTAACTGCAAGATTTACGGTCGTTAGCGTCCGTCCAGTGCTGCGAGCACACAGCGGTTAATTAAAGGGCGCGACTAAACGCCAGCAGATGTGTGGAGCTCCAGAACCGCATCCTAACGCTGCTCTCACAGGACGTGTCTGCCCAGGCCCCTGCACCACATGCGTAAGTCGCCAGAGATGTTCAGCACTGCTGCTGACTGTTTCATGATATGAGCTTAGGCTCACTGGCAACAACCAAATTGACGATCATGCATTAAAGGATCTTCGATATTTAGGAACGGTGTCAAAACTGCAGGAAAACGTGAAAACACGTGGCGTACAGGACATGTCAGTGCGAGACCGCTTATGGCGTCTTAAAAAAGGTAGTTTGTACTGAGGTTTTGGGTACACAGATTCCTCCAAGAGATCCCGAAGGCGTTAGGTAGTGGAGCTCAGGCTGACGTTGTGTTTGTTCACTTTCATAAGGTGTTTGATACATTTCTGCACCGCCGTCTATCAAACAAAGTATATGCATACCGATTATACGAACAGAAATTCATTTCTCTGATGTCTTTCTAGTAGCCAAAACACCGCACATCGTTTATTTTATTGGTGACTCGTAGTCAGAAGCAAAGGCACCATTCGTCTTACCTAAATGGAATGTGACGGGACTAATACTGTTCCTGGTATACAGTGCGACTTTTCACGTGTACAGAAACAGCGTATGAGGAAGTATGTAAGACCTACTGCAAGCCGCCAACAATTTTTAAATTTACTTTTACTCACTCTGTCTGTCGTCCGATACGAGGGCTTATGTAGCGACACTGCCTGTTGTGGAATCATTTCTGAGCGCTAAGGGAAGTTTGTGCAGTGAATGTTACGTTATCAGTGCATGAAGGGTAACCACATTATGCATTATTTATTTAAAATTAAATGTAGTCTTTTGGATGCATTGTGATTTTTTTCCCTCGAAGGAAAGGTACTGGCAAAAAAATAAGGCATGAAACAGAAGACTGTAGAGGCAACGTAAGAGCAAGTAAGGCCTGGGAAATTCTCAAAGCGATGACGACGCAGAATAGAGATTGAGCTTTTATCAGCGCAATATGCATACGGTCGTTGGTTGCAGTATTTGCAGGAATTGCTGAGAGAAGGTCGGGACCGAGCACAGTGCTACTGATAATCACTCTCTGTGCTCTGTCGTCAAATCAACTGCCAGTGAGTGATCTTTAACGTGGACTTAGGTAGTTCAGACTCTTAATTTTTGTCGTGCAGCTTCAACACTTTACACGTTATAAACTGTTTCTCCTGTAATGTCGGCTATACTACTGCGTGGAGAGTTGATCTTTCTCCTATTAAGGAAATTTAATTGATCTGCATGTTTTAAAAGGATGTACTTTAGGGCGAGCTATTTAAATTATTTTTGGAGACAGAACTTTAACTTCTTTATCAGATATAAACCAATAGTGACTGTGGGGTCTGAGAATTAAGGGTGGTGGGACAAATCTGAGGTATTATTGTACAGAAAATTTGGATGTACGCTGCAGAGTGTGTTTTGTTCTACGTAGTCGATTGCGGGCCCACTGAAACCATCTCCGAACGGCAACGGAGGAGTTGCTTTTCAGGGTAACTTCCCGAAGGAGCCTGGAGGTAGAAAGGCAGTCGGAAATACTGATTTTTCTCCCATTGTTCTCAAGTGCCGATACCATCCATCTGAGATGCCGTCCGTATCCCCGCAGTCGCCTGCAGCAATTACGGATAATCTGCAGGGGAAAATTACACTTCCAATTTTTAGCTTCACATGTTGCGCATTTTTAAAACCTGTGCCCAGAACAGGCAGTTGTATGCGGACGTCACAACATGTATCCGCACGGGAGACTACCTACGTACATGTCTGAAGATGGCCTTGTAAACCGAAAACCGGTTAACAATAAAAGTAATATTGTAGAACAAAAGCAAACTGGTGCTTTTCATTTATTATAATGTTGTTCTACCAAGAACCGACAGAAGATTCTGTTAATAGGTTCAGTAGCATTTATTGTAACAAATTTTGTGAAGCCTGATGTGGAACATTTCCACTACATGGGGATGTTGACTGAACTCGTTGTGCAAGATATCACATGTTGCACATTGTTAAATGTTAGTTACACAGTTTAATTTTATGTTGTCATGTCAACAAGCGACACTTCATGCATTAACACGCACTGTTTCATGCAGTCGCGGTCATTGATCGCAACTAAGAAATTTGGCTGCTGACCGCAGAGACCAATTCTTAGAATCTCATGGACTGGAGTAGAATCGTCTTCACTGAAGAGTCCCGCTTCGAATTGAACCCAGTGATCAGTGTCTGGAGACACCCTTGACAGTGGCCTGATACCAACCTCAGTGTGGCCTTCCATACAACCCAGCAACCTGGACTGATGTATTGCGGTACAATTTCTTTCCACAGAATGACCCCTTCGGTTGTCTTCCGCGGCACCCTTACAGCACAGGTGTACGTCAACGATACTCTACACCCCACTTTGGCCGGCTGGTGTGGCCGAGCGGTTCTAGGCGCTTCAGTCTGGAACCGCACGACCGCTACGGTCGCAGGCTCGTATCCTGCTTCGGGCATGGACGTGTGTGATGTCCTTAGGTTAGTTAGGTTTAAGTAGTTCTAAGTCCTAGAGGACTGATGGCCTCAGGTGTTAAGTCCCATAGTGCTCAGAGCCATTTGAACCATTTGAACACCCCACTTTGTTGTCCTTCATAGCAAGCCACCTACGGCTTACATTTCAGCAAGATAATGTCTGCCTGCATACAGCGAGAGTTTCTACTAGTTTTCTTTATGGTTACCGAACACTACCTCGGCTAGGAAGGATGACTGATCTTTCCCCAATTGAAAACGTTTGGAGTATTATGGGCAGGGCCCTTCAACCACTTCGGGATTTGGACAATCTAACGCACCAATTGGACAGAATTCGGCACGATATCCCTCAGGAAGACATCTAAATAATCTATCAGTCCAATGCCAAGCCAAGCCAAATAACTGCTTGCGTAAGGGCCAGCTCTAGACCGAGGCGTTATTGAGCAGCTCAGTTTGGGAAGGTCTTTCTCCTGAATAAATCACCAAATTTTTCTGAAACTGTAAAAATGTGTGTGTCTGCACATATACATAAAACCTACTGATTTACACCACATTCGGATAATTTCTTCGTCGTGTGTCTCTTTCTTTTTTTTTTTTTTACTTTCTTTAAGAGTATATTTAAAATGCCCTTCTCCAATTTTTAAGCACAAAGTAATTACACGTCCAAATAAGCGCTCCCAGATATCTGCATCTGCACATAGTTTACCCTCTTAGCAAATGTTTCTGCAGGTATCTACAGATTTTGCTATCTGTGTAGACCTTTAGTTATCAACCTCTATAGTTCAATTCATTTATCTTGGCGGTTCGCGCATGCCCGCCCAGACGCGGGTGATTGCTGCGTTGCCAGTTGTACGCGCCAAGAGAAGCAGCGCCATAGTATAGTATAGTTCGCAAACTTACGTTTAGGGGCGAGCGCGCAGTTCATGAAGTAAAGCCACCACGGCCGCATTAACCCTTTCGCTGCTACAGAGACGTGCTCCCCGCATTTCGCGATGTGCGCGATTTTGTCATCATTGCACTGCTCGCCTGTGCAGACACATGGTATTCTGACTGCTTTGACACACTTTATTATTCTATTTCACAAAAAAAACTATTTGGCCCAAAAATTTGAGTTTTACACATCTTCTTGACTGATACCTTCCCCCCATAAATGACTTAGTATTGTTTCGAAGTTCAACGCTGTTATTGTGGAGCATTAGATGTAGTAAACCATGGCACGAAATTTTGAAGAGTTTGTAGAGATAAAAGTCCATAGCGTATACTTTCTGTATAGTCGATTTTAGTTGTCACTAGAAATTTCACAAAATTAAATTCAAACGAATAAAATTCATGAAGTAAGAGACTTCGATATTGTTTTTAAATAAAGAAAATATTAAACACCAAACAAGGCTTGAACTCAGAACCTTTCACTTAACAGCCATACACTTTCACCATTACGCTAACGCAGCTTGTGACTCAATCTACATCCCGGAGGACCTTAATATATCACGCAAAATACCGACAAACACTGTTGGTACGACAATTAATTATTCACGTTTCGTCGAAATACAATAGGAAATAAACAATTACCGCTGTTCTTATTGCGAAAAAGCGGCTTGTGAGAATGATACAAACACCTTTTCTTGCTATCGCCTGAATTAGGAGGCTTATTGCTTGTTTGGTTTAATTAATTAATAGAATATGAAGCAATTGGTATAAAGAATGCTTTTTCCAAACTTTCTATAAAAGAAAGTCTGCTATCAAGACACTGCTTTTATTCAATTACTTTATTTATGACTGAAGGTTTCTAAAACTGAAGGCACTCATCCGTGCTCTGCACTGCAATCGAGCTCTGGCAACGTCGTTCTCTGTTCATTGGCTGACTGTGTTTTGTGACGTCAAATGCCCAGAACGAACCTAAACTCGGCCGCCGTCATAAATGATTGGCACTTTAGTTATCACCCTTTTTGGAAATTAAAATACCTCGAGTACTTCTCAGAAGCATGCAGCGCTCATACATTGGTACCTTTCAAGCTACGGCGGCGCTCCAACTTAAAGTATTTCATGCTGTACTGAGGCTTAACACCTCAACATCACATCAGTGCTTCGAAGATACCTAACAAACATAGGACTATTTTCTGAAATACAGATGGCTGTGCTCTGACCATCCACCATGAGGTAACACGCCACCAATGACTGCGGGCCGCACAGACCAGTCCTCTTCCATAAGACGTGCGATCGAAGATAGACCCAGCTCTATCCTAGCACCGAGTGATATTAAGGGCAGTGCTTGGTCTAGACCAGACCAGTTCGCCCAGAGAGAGTTTCTTGGGCCAGGCGCCGATTCCGTAAGAATGCCAACAATCAGAATTCTCTCTCCAGAGCCATCTCTGCACCGTTGCTGCCGTTCTCGTCTGACTTCGCGACCCCAGGTGCTGCCATCTGTGAACTTCGAATGTTCGTGGCATCCTCGTCAAAGGAGATGGAGTCTCTGTCGTCGTGGCAGATTTGTAGATTTGTAAGTTTATTCCTGTATAACTTTAAGGCGGTTACACGCCAGACAGACAATTTCGCTCCCACCAGGACCTTTACTTTTATGAAGTGTGTGTAGTGCATTAAAACTCAACAACAATCTAACTGGCCTTCAATCACGAGAGGTATTATTGTTCTGTTTTAAGAAGTGACTTGTTTTGTACATTCTTTCAGTCCACGACGGAGTAGATATGCTATTGATCTGTGAAGAACAAACTTGTTCAGTCGTTGCGACCTGGATACTTTTTACGACGCTGTCGGTGGACATATCAGTTCATTCCTGTCTCCAGAGTGTTCTTGACGACAGATACAAGTAAACATACTCAAGGGATACACTCCGATTTTGATCGGACTTGAATACGTTGTAGTGTAGAGCAAAATAGGAGACACATATTTTTTTATACATACCCACACCAAAGAAATTGAGTTTAATTCTTCTGAATGAATACATCTGAAATGGTAACAGATGCAAAAAAAAAAAGAAAAAAAGCTTTAAATAAAAGTTCTGTCGTTTTTAATATACTTTACAACATTGCACCGAGATTTGTCGAGAAACTCATTTTTTTCGAAATTCTCTCCCCGCCCCTCTATTTTGTTTTGCAGTTCGACATCTGACTAATAGAAAAACGTGAAGCATCGTTGATACCCAACACAATGGCATATGATGAAGTGGTATTCCAATGACGTGTTTGACAGAAATAAGCTACAAACGCCTCTATATCGCTGGACATGCAACCAACATGTGTCCCCTTCAATGGCAATTGTCATTTTGAGTTGTTTAATAAGTCTTTCCCACATAAATATAATCTTAATGTATATTAGGCATGTATTGTTCTCTATTTATATTTCCTTTTAATTTTATGGGACACAAAATAACTTACACTGTATTTGTGTCTTCTTTTCACATTTGGTGTGTTATTTTTGTTTTCAAGTTGTAACCTTTCCAGTTTTAGTCGTGATATATTTGAAATTGTTTTTGCTTTATTGTTGTGGCATTACTGTAATTGTGTACAATACTGAGGAAGCGCTTCGGCTTATAATCAAATTGACTTTAGTAGAATTGTATTCAGTGAAGAGTTCCGCTTCGAAATGAACCCCGGTTACCAGCGATGACGTATTTCGAGGCGCCCACCATACGACCCACCAACCAGGAGAGATGGCCTTGGATCAAATTCTTTCCATAGAAAGACCCTTTTGGTTGCCTTCAGCGACACTCTTGTAACACAGCAGTGCGTCGACGATACCATGCGGCCCATTATGTTGTCTTTCATAGCACGCCATCCTGGGCTTACCTTTCAGCATGATAATGCTCGCCCGCACTCTGCTAGAGTTTCTAGAGCTTGTCTTCGCGCTTGCCAAACACTGCCTTGGCCAGCAACTTTGCCGGCCGGTGTGGCCGAGCGGTTCTAGGCGCTTCAGTCTGGAACCGCGCCACCGCTACGGTCGCAGATTCGAATACTGCCTCGGGCATGGATGTGTGCGATTTCCTTAGGTTAGTTAGGTTTAAGTAGTTCTAAGTTCTAAGGGACTGATGATCTCAGATGTTAAGTCCCATAGTGTTCAGAGCCATTTGAACCATTTTGAACCATTTGAGCCAGCAACTTCGCCGGATCTGTCCCCAAATGAAAACATTTGGAGCTTTATGGACAGTGTCCTCCAACCAACTCGGGATTTTGACGATCTAACACATCAGTCAGACAGAATTCAGTATGTCGTTCCTCGTAAGAACATCCAACAACTCTGTGAACCAATGCCAAGCCAAATAACTGCTTGAATAAGGGCCAGAGGTTGACGACTTGCTCAGTTTGTGAAACTCGTTTTTTTTAATGAATCATCCACTTTTTTCTGAAACCGTAATGATCTTTTTCTCTGTGTACGTACAGCACTTTTTCTTTTTGTTATACATTTAAAATGCTCTGCTTTATAGTACAATGTTCATGGTTCATTGAAGCCAATTTGTTTACATAGAGGTAGTGCTACATTCGTCGCTCCAACAAAGAGAGTGACATTTGCATAACAGATGTTGTGCCACTTCTCCATTATATCACAATAAAAGCTGGTTAGTAGGAACACTGCGCTAGCAAAGTCGTCGTCTGTAATGACTTCGTGGGCGATAGTAAGTTAAACACTATTCTCAGCTTCCAATAATATTAGCAATCTCGACAGCCGGCTGTTCCTGACGATGATAGAGATAGTCGTCGGAAACATCAATAATTACTCTAATTTGATGCTTCAGAAACACTGAGAATATTTTATCGAAAGATATGGCTCCAATAAAAATTAGTTTTCAAGCTAATATTCTATTGATCTGAACAATTTCGTGATTTAGTACAGTTAGTGAAGTGTATTCTTTCTTTCTTTCTTTTTCTTGCGCCTTTTCCCGGAAATAACTGCGGCAAATGGATAGATAAATAATTTTAGGGTTTGTAGAGGAGGGTATATTACGATTTACAACACAAAAATATGTGGACGAGAGTATGTCAGCTTACTAACCAAACATGTTCTTAATGGTCGAACAACTTAAGGGTTTGCTGCCGGGTGACGTCGTCAACCACCGCCGATATTTCGACAGGAGCACACCCTGCCATTCTCAAGGCACAAATGCAAGGAGGAAGAAATGTACAAGGAAATTTAATACCTCGGTTCACAGAGGAGAAACCAGGAAGATACCACACTCAGAACGAGTGTGAACACAAACAAAGATGACCAACACCAGAAATGTCGATAGTGACTAATCAACGGGTGAGGTAGCACTAATTCTGTCCCTGTTTTTTGATGAGAGACAGAGTCGGATTCCAAGCAGCATTTAAACAAAATACATCATATCTGTTAATAAGGTTGCTTGATAGTTTGATTTCAACAGCTTCCTTAATAACACTATCCCAATAGCTGGACGTGCAAGCCAGAATCTCCGTGTTGTATTCCATAGGATGACCGGTGTCAAGGCAGTGTTCTGCAATAGAGGATTTGCTCGGCTGTTGTAAGCGTGTGTGACGCTTATGTTCAATACTCTGGTCTTCGACAGTCCTGACTGTCTGACCAATATATGACATGCCAAGGAATACGATAGACCCCAGCCTCACGCAAACCAAGATCATCTTTTACGGACGCCAACAGGGCCTTAATCTTAGAAGGTGGTCGAAAAACATATTTCACATCATATTTCCGCAAAATACGGCCAGTCCTGTTGGAAATGCTTCCTACGTAAGGCAAAAAGGCCGTAGACTTAGGTACAACTTCGTTGCTATCGTCACTCACCCGTTGCACAGAAGGCTGATAGCGCAACGCCCGTTTGATCTGCCTCTCACTAAAACCATTCTGACGAAAGGCTCTGGACTGTGGAAGACCGGTGTATTGAACATAAGCGTCACACACGCTTACAACAGCCGAATAAATCCGATATTGCAGAACACTGTCTTGACACCGGTCATCCTATGGAATACAACAACACGGAGATTCTGGCTTGCACGTCCAGCTATTGGGATAGTGTTATTAAGGAAGCTGTTGAAATCAAACTATCAAGCAACCTTATTAACAGAGATGATGGATTTTGTTTAAATGCTGCTTGGAATCCGCCTCTGTCTCTCATCAAAAAACAGAGGGACAGAATTAGTGCTACCCTACCTGTTGATTAGTCAGTATCGATATATCTGGTGTTGGTCATCTTTGTGTTGACACTTGTTCTGTGTATGGTATCTTCCTGGTTTCTCCTCTGCGAACCGAGGTATTAAATTTCCTTGCACATTTCTCCCTCCTTGCATTTGTGCCTTGAGAATGGCAGGGTGTGCTCCTGTCGAAATATCGGCGGTGGTTGACGTCACCCGACAGCAAACCCGTAAGTTGTTCGAACATTCAATTCGCCGGGAATAGTTAAGGTCTCACATGTTCTTAATGGCCACTCTCTCAGTCGGAAGCTCAGCCCGCAGGAAACTGATGTGTCTTTAAACGATCGCGCCTATGGGCGACACGTGTTTCCGTCATTGTGCTTGTGTAAGTGTTGGAAACAGAGGAGCAGCGCACTTTGCGGCCGGCGGAGAGCGGATGTTGAGAAGGCGCGGAGTGTTGTGACAAGGGCCGCGCGCTTCCTGCTCGCGTTTCTTTCTGGCGGGTGCTCTCCTCCCCCCGGGGTAGCCCTTTGTGATCAGCGGGCAGCCGCGGAGACAGCGCGGGCAATTGTCGCCGTAAACAAGTGGGCCGCATCCGGCACGTGCGTCGCGTCCGACGCCTGTCTCAGTGCGTGCGTCTGCGTACTGCTCTCTGTGTGTCTGCGTGCTGCCCTCTGTGTGTGCCCACGCTCCGCGTGCGCCAGTTTCGTTTGTATCTTTCGTCCTCAATGATCTCGATGTCGACCGGAGGTTAAGCCCCACTCTTCGTTCCTCTTTTTATCCGTTGTGTTTCCTATTCTTACAAGGGAACCTCCCCATTGCACCCCCCCTCAGATTTAGTTATAAGTTGGCACAGGGATAGGCCTTGAAAAACTGAACACATACCAATCGAGAAAACAGGAAGAAGTTGTGTGGAACTATGGAAAAAATAAGCAAAATATACAAACTGAGTAGTCCATGCGCAACCTAGGCAACATCAAGGAGAGTGTCGGCTTACGAGCGCCGTGGTCCCGTGGTTAGCGTGAGCAGCTGCGGAGTGAGAGGTCCTTGGTTCAAATCTTCTCTCGAGTGAAAAGTTTAATTTTTATTTTCAGACCATTATCAAAGTTCAGGCACTCACACATAATCAACTTCGCTCTCCAAAATTCCAGGACATGTTCAGATTTGCTAGGACATATGCAGGATTTGACGGTCTACACACGGAAACATTTGAAAACGTTAAAAACATATGTTTTGATAGAGCACAGGGAAAACTGTGCGACTGTGAAACTGTTGCATTCATTTGTTGCGGTTTATGTGACAAACTCTTATGTTTTCATCACTTTTTTGGGAGTGATTATCACATCCACAAGAAAATCTAAATCGGGCAAGGTAGAAGAATCATTTTACTCATTCGCCAAGTGTGCAAGTTTGGTGGGTCGACAACATATTCCTGTCATGTGACGCACATGCCGTCACCAGTGTCGTATAGAATATATCAGACGTGTTTTCCTGTGGAGGAATCGGTTGACCTATGAACTTGCGATCAAATGTTTTCGGTTCCTATTGGAGAGGCACGTCCTTTCGTCTACTAATCGCACGGTTTTGCGGTGCGGTCGCAAAACACAGACACTAAACTTATTACAGTGAACAGAGACGTCAATGAATGAACGGTCAGATCGTAACTTTGCGAAAATAAAGAAAGTAAAATTTTCACTCGAGGGTGGACTCGAACCAAGGACCTCTCCTCCCGCAGGTGCTCACTCTAACCACGGGACCACGGCGCTGATCAGCTTACGTTCTCCTTGATGTTGCTTATCATGCACATGGACCACTCAGTTTGTATATTTTGCTATTTTTTTCATAGTTCCACACAACTTCTTCCTGTTTTCTCGATTGATCTGTGTTCAGTTTTTCAAGGCCTATCCACTGTGTCAATTTATAACTAAATCTGAGGGGGGTGCGATGGGGAGGTTCCCTTGTTAGTGATACTCTTGTCTCCAATTTAAAGACACTTTCCATACCAGAATAAATCTAAAAAATTAACCGCTAGTAAAACCCTTTGTTACTTCTGGTGTGTAATGTCGCTCTTCTACATCTTCAATCGACTAAACGTTTCGAGTCGTCTACTTGTATCTTTCAACATAAAGGACACATACAGGGTGTTACAAAAAGGTTCTGCCAAACTTTCAGGAAACATTCCTCACACACAAAGAAAGGAAGTATGTTATGTTGACATGTGTCCGGAAACGCTTGCTTTCCATGTTAGAGCTCATTTTATTACTTTTCTTTAAATCACATTAATCATGGAATGGAAACACACAGCAACAGAACGTACCATCGTGACTTCAAACACTTTGTTACAGGAAATGTTCAAAATGTCCTCCGTTAGCGAGGATGCATGCATCCACCCTCCGTCGCATGGAATCCCTGATGCGCTGATGCAGCCCTGGAGAATGGCATATTGTATCACAGCCGTCCACAATACGAGCACGAAGAGTCTCTACATTTGGAACCGGGGTTGCGTAGACAAGAGCTTTCAAATGTCCCCATAAATGAAAGTCAAGAGGGTTGAGGTCAGGAGAGCGTGGAGGCCATGGAATTGGTCTGCCTCTACCAATGCATCGGTCACCGAATCTGTTGTTGAGAAGCGTACGAACCCTTCGACTGAAATGTGCAGGAGCTCCATCGTGCATGTACCACATGTTGTGTCGTACTTGTAAAGGCACATGTTCTAGCAGCACAGGTAGAGTATCCCGTATGAAATCATGATAACGTGCTCCATTGAGCGTAGGTGGAACGAAACTAAAATGAGCTCTAACATGGAAATTAAGCGTTTCCGGACACATGTTCACATAACAACTTTTCTTTATTTTTGTGTGAGGAATGTTTCCTGACAGTTTGGCAGTACCTTTTTGTAACACCCTGTATAAGCACCGGTGTCTGTGGTTTTGAACAATCGAGGAAGTAAGCTGCAGATAGCGCCTTGTGATGACTGCATTGAGTTTGTAACAATTATCAACGGCTTACCAATGAAATCCAGAGGAATTCCTAATCAATACATGCATCTCCTTGTTTTTAACAAAAAAAGTAGAACACATTGCTGTGTTCACCATGAAGGCCCTCTTACATGTGCCATCTGCCATCCATGCACTTTTTTATTTCCTGTAAGTGATAATGCTAGGGTGACATGAAAAAATGCTTCCAAGAGACAGTGTGAAGCTATAAATATCCTTGTATTAATCTGTTATATAACTATATATAAAGCAGAGTCTATGGGCGTAAGTGTGTATCTGCAGGATCTACTCCTAAATCCCTGGATCGATTTCAGTCGAAATTGCCATTGACAGAGCAGGCCTCATGAGCATCAGCACCATGGGATTTATAAACTCCAAGCCCCAGTGGGAATGGAGATACAGGCAAAAATGGGTTTTTCCCAGTCCCTGGTGTATAGCCTGCCAGCATGACAGGTAATGTTGTGTGGGAACAGTGTCAGGCTGCCAAATCAACCTGCTTTGAGGGGGGAGTCCACATTTTAGGGTCAAGAAACTGTTTTCTGGGCCCCAATTTGTAGACTGTGCTGAAGTCGTATTGACCTGCTTTATCGACCTGATTTACATGGCCGCCTGTACATCAGAGGCGAATAAATGATTTTCAAGCCCCTGATGTGTAGCCTCCCCTGCATAATAGATGTGTCTGGGAGTATCAGCCTGCTTTATTTAGCTGTAGGGACTACATATGCTGATGAGCATGGTTAGAGATGGGTTGAGATGGACAGATGTAGGAATTGGACAAGTGGGAAGAGGAAATGGACAGAGAGAGGGGTGGAGGAGGAGATGCATGAGGCAGGTGTAGAGGGTTTGTGGGCAGGTGGAAAAGGAAGAGGAGGAGCCAGAGATGGAAAGAGAGTCAGGGAGGAGTATACAATGAGAGGAATGAGGGAAATACGGGGTATGGAGGGGGTGGAGAAAATGCACAAAGAAAGGAGGAGGGGGTGGAGGAGACTGATGGATGTGAGAGGATGAGGTGAACAGACAGAGGGAGGAGGTGTGTTCAACATACGTGACAAATGGATACATGCACAAAACCGTGGCGAAAAGGCTAGTCGTGATAGTATGTTAGTAAATTAACGCCGCCACGCAGTAATTTCACTTGCTGGGGAAAGACGAACCTGGCTATGGCAGCCTGCGTTGTTGTAGCTGCTTAACAATGGGTCTAAGAGTAGCAACGTCGGGTGGCAGTCTATAAAAAAATTTGAAACAACTCTTTGAAACGCCTGTCTTTGGCTTAAATTCGTTTAAAAGAGAGGTAATGATTTTCTTGAGCGAGGTCTGTCAGTGCAGAAACATTGTTCTCAATACCACTACACAGCTGCGCAAATGATCGACGTGGTTCCTGCTAAGCGGATTGCAATGGGAGAGCTACTGCAAGATTATATGCGGAACGTTTTCCAAACAGACGTACCCCACATTATTTCACGTTCGCGGCCCTCGAGAGAAACCTCAGAGAAATCGGAAAGTTGCACGTATGTATTTTCTGTCTGAGATGTGTCCATTGTAAAGTAGTGGCACTTTATGTTTGGTTCTTGCGAATACCATCCCCAGTTTACAGTTTTTTCTCTGGTAGATGCCGCCTCGGCTCGAACACTACAGTTGGAGGAGGACGTGCTGACAATGTTCGAAGAGGAACCAGCCACGAGCACAGGGCATTTGTCACAGGCGCTGCAAACGTGTAAAAGTGCCGTGTGGCGTGTTGTCCACGAACATCGGCTCCATCAGTACCATCTGCAGAAAGTCCAGGAATTACAGGAGGAGGACTACTCAGAACGGGTACAGTTTGCGTAATCCCAATCACAACAATGCATACTCCAGCCACAATTCTCGAACTTCGTGCTATCCACGGATGAATGCACTTTTACTAGAAACGATGTAGTAAAACTTCACAACGGGCATTTTTGGGCTGACAAAGATCCGCGTGCGCAGGTGGTTCAAAATTACTAACTGAGAGTCAGTATTAACATCTGGGCCGGGATAATTGGTCGTCATATCATTGGAAAACACCTGCTGCCAAACAATCAGGACCGATCTACCTGACATTTATTAGATGTGTTTTGGACGTAGTGCCACTAAATACTCGGACAGACATGTGGCTGCAATACGACGGAGCTCCAGTGTACTTGATGTTCGGAGTTACCTCAATGTCGTTTATCCCAATCTATGGACTGGTAAACGTGGATGAGTTCCACGGCCAGCATATTCGCCAGATCTGACACCTCTCGATTACTTTTCTGCGGGGTAATATGAAGAGTATGGTCAACGGCACACCTATAATGTCAGCGGAGGACCTTATAGCTTGAGTCCACGGACCGACTGAAATACTTCAAAGACACCACACGTATTGGCTCATCTGCGTGTGGCTCAACACCACCGATGTAGGCTCTGCATTGACGCAAGAGGAACACAGTTCGAAGCCCGTTTGCAATGTAGACGGCGCTATATCGTGCTCAGTGTTTATCAGAGTAATGTCGAACGCCCATATCAGACTTCGACGCTCTCCAACGGCCTAGCTGTGGATTTATGGGTATAGGTTTCTACTTGCAAACCGATGAGTGTGCCTTCCCGCACAATATAATAGGCGTTTTCGTTCAATTCATCTTTCCGCTTCTCTTGACGTACTGGAATGTTTAGGCCATCCAGTCATATGAAATTAAGAGTTTGTATGACTTTCCAGAATAACAAGTTAGACCAATGGTTAGTCTCAGAAGGAGGTTAATCGCTTTAGCAGTGTCAACAAATGACTAACAAAGGCTGGTGTGCGGTTCACTCCAGGACAATATCGCAGTGTTACAGACAGCAAGTCGGAAAGAATAATGAGCCAATATGACGAAATAAATATCCTCATCAAAATAATGAGTGAAAGGAAGTAACTTCAGTACTACAAATATAACAAAGACACTGAAGTATTAAGTTTTATAGCATTGCAATAATTATGGCTGAGAGTCGGAAAGGGAGGGGAGAGTATGACATCTTTATTAATTAAACTCTCGGTCTCACAATTTCTATAAATTTACGGAACCTGTAATTACGATCATAACGAATTACCATACACTCAAAAAGTCACTTCGAAGTAGATGCAGAGCAGAACAGAAGTAACCGCACCGTACAGGTCAGTACTATACAGTTCCTTTAATAAATATGTAAAACGACAGTTCATTGCCGAAAATGCTCATGCTTACTATTACAAGACGTCTCGGAGCTTCAAGCAATAGTCAAGCGAACTAGTCTTTTGTCTATGAGATAACAGTTATACTCCTTCCTCAGCCTATGACAGTTTTAACCGCGGAGTCAGTAGCAATCATGCAAACTCTCAAGTTCTTCACGTCGCTTGGACTGAAAGAGATCTGTATCAAATCTAGCTCGTTAATATTGTGTTTTTCAGCTCGTAACGCCTAACATTATGGAGGGACAACAACGCTTACGATTCAGAACGTAACTGAGCTACAAAATTTAGGAACTACGGTGAACTTTTTCTCCATTCCATGTCACCAGCAACCCTCGCAAAGGGCGCATCGCAAATCTTGCAGCTATATACCTCCTATTTCGATGCATCCAACCACATCTCCAAAGGTTAAAACTGGAACGGAAAAAAGAGTGAAAAGAGTGGTTAGAAACACGTCGGCAGAGAGACACCGGTAGTTTAATTTGAGCCCGCATCTCGTGGTCGTGCGGTAGCGTTCTCGCTTCCCACGCCCGGGTTCCCGGGTTCGATTCCCGGCGGGGTCAGGGATTTTCTCTGCCTCGTGATGGCTGGGTGTTGTGTGATGTCCTTAGGTTAGTTAGGTTTAAGTAGTTCTAAGTTCTAGGGGACTGATGACCATAGCTGTTAAGTCCCATAGTGCTCAGAGCCATTTGAACCATTTAGTGTAATTTGAAATCAGGAAACCGTGCTTTTCTTTTATTGGAAATGCAACAGATCGTGCCTAACCTCAATGGTAAAGATGGATTTCCGTGATAAGAACTTCCCCATTCATCTCTACAGCATGCGTTAGTGAATCTCCAACTTGTTCGTACGATTCAACAACAGAAGGTGATTTAAATAACGTTTTGTTTTCGTGTGAATGATAAAGCGATCAGGGAGTAACAATATTAAGTGAGTTCAAACACCGTTTTCCCACAAATATAACCATTTGGATAGTAACGGAACTAAGTACTAAGTACTTACAAAACAAAAACTGTTTTTGTTAAAAAGATTATACAGATGGTTCAAATGGCTCTGACCACTATGCGACTTAACTTCTAATGTCATCAGTCGCCTAGAACTTAGAACTAATTAAACCTAACTAACCTAAGGACATCACACACATCCATGTCCGAGGCAGGATTCGAACCTGCTACCGTAGCGGTCGCTCGGCTCCAGACTGTAGCACCTAGAACTGCACGGCCACTCCGGCCGGCAAAGATTATATGTTTCACATATCATTGACCATCTGTTTTCATGGAGAATTTCTATGCTACCTAACGGACTATCTGCTATTTCTTTTCGTCTTGGGCGCTATCTTGCATTTAACCCTATCTGGGAGACAATCTCAACAGCATTCTTACATTGTTTGCAAATGATGCTGTCGACTACCATCTATTTGAGTCATCAGTTGGTAAAAACGAACTACGGACTGATTCAGGAAAGATATCTAAATGGTGCGAAAAGTGGCCACTGATCCTGAATAATAAAACATGTGAGGTTCTTCAAATGAGTAATAGGAAAACTAACGTTAAGTTTCAGTTTCATGATAAGTCACGCAAATGTGAAGCTTGTCGATTCAACTAAACAGCTTAAGTTGGAACTATCATACAGAGAATGTTGCTTGGAAGAGGTTTATTGGCAGAACATTTAGAGATGTAACAAATGTACTATACTACGCTTGCCCGTCCTCTAGTGGAGTATTGCTCATAGCATGAACTCCTTACCAGTCAGGAATGACGGAGCAGATCAAAAGAATTCATTACCCAGTTTGAAATTAATTTCAAGTCGTTGTGAATTTATTTACGGCAACGGCGTTGCCTCAGTGGATACACCGGTTCCCGTGAGATCACCCAAGTTAAGCGCTGTCGGGCGTGGCTGGCACTTGGATGGGTGACCATCGCAGTCGGCTTTCAGCCGTGTTACCGTGCGGACGGGCTCGGCGCGCCGGGCAGTGCTCCGCAGGTGTTGTTTACCCGCTAGCGCGCGGTCGCGTCGTTGTATTGCCGTACAGTACCTGTACCGACCCGACATGGCGTTCTCATATCGAAAAGCTACACTCAAACTAACGTTCAACGCATCGTACACGAGACCGAAGGCCCATGAAATTGAACGGTTTCTACGAGACATCATGCACATCGAACCACAAGAACTGATTGGAATTCATCTGTCAATTGTAACCAGCACAGTGTACCTCAAACTGATTGACGACGCGGCCTGCGACAGATTACTCCAACGATCTGCAAACGGCTTTCGCTTCTGTCACGCAGACGGTAACGTGAGTGTGGTAGGAGTTGACCATGCTGGTCTGGGGGTGCGTACCGTGCGCATCTTTGAACTACCGTTCGAAGTTCCTGCCAACCTAGTCGTTGATGCGCTGCGGCCATACGGCGCAGTTCTGAGCCACACAGAGGAGAAATGGAACACATTCGAAACGTACCCTGTCCTTAACGGGGTACGACAAGTGCGCATAGAACTTAAGAAGCACGTTCCATCATATGTTTTCGTTGGTGGCTGCCGCGCAATTGTTATATATGATGGACAACCGAGGACCTGCTCGGGCTGCGGCCAGGAGGGCCATGTTAGAACTGAGTGTCTGCAGCGCCGCCTCGTTCAGGTGCCCCGCAATGAACTTCCGCAACGATCAACTATGACCTCTCTCCCGCTAACATATGTGGAGGCGGCACGACATGATGTGATGGATGATCAAAACCTGCTACCTCCTCAAGCCGCTGCCAGCTCCGTTGGAGAGTCAGCGCCGTCGACGACGCCGCAGCCCAACGGTGCAGAGGTTCCTACAGCCTCTGCCCACCGCAGCGTCGTGGGCACCCAGTCACCGTCACTGTCGGGATCAGACACAGGGGTTCCTCGCGACCGAGACTGTGTCGAGCCCCGCCCTCCAGTGGATGTCGAATCTCGGACCCGAAAGCAAAAATCACCCAAGCGACACAAGAAGAGGCGATTGTCAGCTGAAGAACAGGACAGGGATATGAAGCCGGCGGCAGACATCGACTTCGTTGACTTGCCCACAATTGCAACGGACTCCAGTGGCATCATTCACCAGAAGGTGCCTGAAGACATGGAACACTCTCCTACATCTGGTGGCCCAGAAAACGAGGCGCACTGCGTCGACTCCCAAAATGTGGGCTCCTGTGAAAGCGACCAGCCCCCAATGACATCACAATCGTCTCTTGGTGATTGGGCAGACGATATGGACGCAGACGATGCACAGCAAACATCGATATCTCCACCAGAGCCCATGGCTGACATTGAGCCCGGAGGGCTCTGCCAGTCGGGGACTCCTACGGCACAGTAATGCACAGCATGCAGATGGATGGCTGTGTGGTGTGTGAGATCACTGTGGGCTTACACCGGCACACTGCCTCCGCCACTTGATATGTCTCAGTCATACCGTGTGGGAACAGTCAATGTAAATGGTGTCCACTCCACTGTCAAGACCCGCATGTTACACGACATGATCAGAGCGGCAGACTTGGACATTGCCCTTCTCCAGGAGGTCCGTCCCGAGCTGTGTTTAGACCTATATGGCTACACCACGTACAGCCTACCCGTAGCTGATGGCGCAGGAGGAACGGGCATCCTTCTCCGAGATGGCATAGACGCGACGGACGCGACGTACTTGCCGAACGGGCGAGGCATCGCACTCACACTTGGCACAGTCCGCCTCATTAACGTCTACGCTCCCTCCGGTAATTCGCACTGTGGTGACAGGCATGTCTTCTATTCGGAGGAGGTAGCCCCACTTTTGCTAGGCAATATGGACCATTACATAGTGGGCGGCGATTTTAACAGTGTTCTGCGGCCCGAGGACCAGATACCGCATTATGTCCCATGCCCGGCTCTACAAGCGTTGATACGTGACCTCGCGCTCCACGACACATGGCTCTTACATCATGGGACCCAGAGTGGATACACGCACTTTACCAGCCATTCTGCCAGTCGTCTGGACCGGATATACGTCTCGCGTGCCCTCCGCACAGCAACCCGTGATGCAGAACTCTGGCCGACGGCCTTCACGGACCATCTCGCGTACATCTGCACTGTCACCTTGCCCCGACAACTCACAAGACGAAGCAGGGGCCCGTGGACGCTGAACGTCTCCCTCCTTCGCGAGGAAGCGTGTCGGCGAGCAGTCACTGACACGTGGCGTCGATGTATCAGCCGCCTTCCTATGTATGCTTCCACGTTGCTGTGGTGGCTGGAATGTGTCAAACCTGCACTCCGAAAGACCTTGATGGCCTACGGGCGTGACAGATCGAACTGGCAAAGGGCAACATCGGAATTTTACTATACAGCGTTACGTGAGCTGGCGACGCAACCGCCGTCTCCCGAACGTCAGATGTCCGTACAACGCATCAAAGCTCGTCTACTTCGCATCAGGACAGAGCAGCTAGACGGTGTCCGCATCCGTGCGCGAGTGCAAGACTGTATCCCCAACGAAACAGCGTCAGTGTATCACATTGTGCGCGAGAGGCGCCAC
This sequence comes from Schistocerca nitens, assembly GCF_023898315.1. Lineage (NCBI taxonomy): Eukaryota > Metazoa > Arthropoda > Insecta > Orthoptera > Acrididae > Schistocerca > Schistocerca nitens. The sequence continues at coordinate 537,332,919 of NC_064618.1, read as the reverse complement.
CGCAAACGTCAGCTCATTACGGCGGTAAACACGGAGGACGGCGGGCGCGCAGTGACACAAACGGACATCGCGCACACGTTCGCCAGACACTATGGGACCTTGTACACGGAAGATCCGCGAAATGTACGTGATTATGACGAGCTGTTGCACGATTTTCCCGCCCCTCGGGACGTGGCACCCGATGATAGTCTGCTGTTGCCCATTACACCCGACGAGCTGACATCGGCCTTGGCACGTGGAGCACCGAACAAGTCGCCTGGACCGGACGGTTTACCCCTGGAATTCTACCGCACTTTTTACCACCTTATGGGTGACAAGTGGCTCCAAATGTTTCAAGACCTGATCCGCCATGATTTCACTGTCCCCACAGAATTCACAGAAGGCATCTTGATCCCAGTTCCGAAACCGAATGGTGGTTGTAGGGGGCAAGATTTTCGCCCACTCACACTCCTCAACAACGACTACAAGATCTTCGCCCGTATCCTCCGCGCGCGTCTCCACACCGCTATCGGGAAAGCCATCCACACCGATCAGACATGTTTCGGTGGTGTCAGCAACATTCATACGGCGTTAGGAGCATACCGCGACGTAATTGCTTTGACGGCGGCCTGCAAAATACGAGGCGCCCTTGTCGCCGTAGATTTTGACCACGCATTCGACCGCGTAGACCACGGCTTCTTACGCGCAGTTTTGCAACACATGGGCCTCTCTCCGGAGTCTGCACAGGTGGTCCTTCGACTGGTCCACGGAGCGCGCTCCCGCATGATGGTCAACGGTTATCAGTCTGGTCACATTGTTGTTGGACGGTCAGTGCGACAAGGGTGTCCCCTGTCGGGCATATTATTTGCTGCAGCGCTTGAACCAGCTTTACATGGTCTACGGCAGCGATTAACTGGTATCTCCTTGCGGGACGTGACCTTTTGTTGTGGTGCATTCGCCGATGACGTGGTGTTCCTGGCCAGATCAGCGGATGAAATGCATATGGCGCTACAGTGGCTACGCCAGTACGGGCGGTCGCTGGGAGCGTCATCAACGTGAAGAAGACAAAATACATGGATGTCGGAGGGGGGATTTCCCACACAACGGCGGTGCCCTTTGACAAGGTGCCCGTACTCAAGTGTTTAGGAGTGCAATTCTATAGCAATGTACGCCGCACGGCGGCGGCTACGTACCGCCGGCTCCTACACCAGACACGTGCTCTGCTGCAGGACAACAAACTGCGTAGCTTGGATATGCTCCTCAGAACACGTTATGTCAACACCTATCTTGTCTCAAAACTGAACTATTTTGCGCATATCCTTCCCTTGACAGCTACGATGGCCGACAGATTTCAAGCTGCATATGGACATTTCGTAAGCACCGGTCTGGTTTTTAAAGTCCGATACGCCACCCTGACATTGCCGCAGCGGGCGGGCGGTTTCGGTTTAATTCACGTATATAACCGTGCGCGTTCGCTTTATCTCAACACTATGCGTCGCACGTGGACCTCTGCCCACGCCACTCTGACGGGCACCCTGATAGCGGAAGTGGCACCACACTCTCTGCATCCCCCGGTTTCTGTAGGACACATTTCACCGGCACTCACCCACATCAGAGAGTTCTTTATTGACTTCAGCTACTTACGGCCAGAACTTCCGACGACACGGAAGCCCAGCACAAAAGACTATTATCGCCTCTATCAACAACGGCAACCTGTAAATACGGTCACCCACAGATATCCTGAAGTTGCCTGGAACACGGTGTGGCGAGCGGTACACACGCCTTTTCTACCTACGACGGTGCGTTCATTGTGGTACGTGGTTGTGAATGGGAAGTTTGCTACTCGTCAGAGGTTACATTCCATACATCTGACGGACGACCCCTTGTGTCCGACATGCTCAGTCGCTGACTCGGATGCACACCGTCTGACGTGTGCCACGACCAGCGAGTGCTGGCTACTGACGCAGCGCATGCTGGCATTACTCTTGCGGCGATTGCCGGAGTCTGTCTCCCCTGATGACGTATTGCGCCCCGACGTCGTATACTTTCCATCAACCAGAAAGAACGCCGTTAACTGGCTAAAAGGCGTGGCCGTTTACTACATATTTTGCGGTGCTCCCAAAGGCACACTCGACTTTTGGTCCCTATTGATGACGACACATGCAGCTTTCAGCCGCCACCCGAAGTACAGAACTCGTTTCGCAAATTATTTAGGTTCATTATTTGCGGATCCTCCTGCTCACTGGGGCGTTCCCGGTATGAGACGCTGAAAATGAAGAAGAATCCTGGAGCATACTGATCCTCTACGGACGGAATAGGGGGGAACCCCTCCCAACAGACGAGAAGACGACTCGGAAGCTCGGCTACGGCAGTTGTAGGATCTTTCTTTGTAATGAAACAAAAATAAATCTATAATGCAAAAAAAAAGTTATAAAAATTAAAAAAATAAATAAATAAAACAACATCGACAAACCCACTACATCCTCTTCCTGATCCTTCGAACACGTTGCTTGGGCGTGGCGGCGGGATGGCCAGGCTTCGGGTGTCGACCCCTGCCCTACCCGTCGTCCTGCTCCTGCAGCAGTTAAAAAAAAAAAAAAAAGTGGATACACCGGTTCCCGTGAGATCACCCAAGTTAAGCGCTGTCGGGCGTGGCTGGCACTTGGATGGGTGACCATCCAGCCGCCATGTGGTGTTGCCATTTTTCGGGGTGCACTCAGCCTCGTGATGCCAATTGAGGAGCTACTCGACCGAATAGTAGCGGCTCCGGTCAAAGAAAACCATCATAACGACCGGGAGAGCGGTGTGCTGACCACACGCCCCTCCTATCCGCATCCTCATCTGAGGATGACACGGCGGTCGGATGGTACCGATGGGCCACTTGTGGCCTGAAGACGGAGTGCTGCATTTATTTACAACCATGCAGGTACGATACTTTCCTTTAGCCATCAACAATGTCAGCAACCACTGTGTCTGTATTGTCCATTGCACCATATGAATCATTTATGTATACTGAAAAGTTTAGCGATGCTATTATACTTCCTGGGGATGTAGGAGATGTAATTTACGATTCTGTTTAACATTTACTGTCCGGCATAGGGCAGTGGGTTGTATTAGTTCAACAGTTTTCGAGCTTATCACATATTTGTAAGGACACTAGCTAGAGATGCTACTGAATGTGGAACAGTTATTAGTTTATTACAGTTCCCGTCTCAGTCACATGTTCATTAAGAATTAAATATTTGTCTTAACAAGAGCTAACTTTCAGTCACGTTCAAAAGTTCAGCACATTTTATCTTCCGTTTCTATATAGGACTAGTCGCGCGTTGCTGATACGTCACACAAAGGCAGAAATTAAGTGTAACAAAAGGGAATGGAAAACATAAGTGCGTCACAATGTTTTAAAATTGAAACACGCATCAGCCACGGTATGGAGAGGTGATAGAATTGCTGGTGCGACTCTGAAACTAAATTCAATGGAGATGGAAAAGTATATGCGCAGTTACTGATGGCCTGAATGGAACGCTCCGACGCATTTTGCAGAACCGTTTGGCAGGACGTGGGGGACAATGATATGACAGAGCAGAGAGGGGGAGGAGTGTGGGGCCCGGGGGGGGGGGGGGGGGGGCGCATTAGCAGTTCGCGAGCGCGCAAACAGCGCACACCTGTTGGCCGCGAAGCACGGCCCGGCAAACAAGGCCGCGAGCTGTGCATTCAACTTAATTCACGGTTTTATCCGCGCCCATAAACAGAACGGCTCAACATTCGAGCAAACATTTGCGAAATACACAGTGCAACTTGCAAATTCGCAAGTACCGCCTGTCTGTCCAAACATGAAGCGTTCATTTCAGATTATTAATTGCGCAGAATTAGCATAACGCAGCGCTGGCGTTTGTTTTTAGGAGGGCAAATAGAATGAGGCAAAGAAGCTGCAGTCAGCGCGAGGCAAAAAAAAAATTCAAATACGGATATGTTATTTCAGCGCTGTTTAGCTTTGTAAGGATCATTTGCCCATTCTATATAGAGTAGATGAGAACAGTTCTTGTGTGTAACGCTCATCCGCTAGCGGAATATTTCGTTCTGCTCTCGATGAAAAAAAAGACAGTCGAAATGAAAGACCAGAAAAGGTCTTCCTTACCTGGTATTTATATTTTTTTCTTCAAGTACTTCGAATATTTCATGTGAAATTATGATTAAGAACGAAATAACTGTAAATAATGAGTCTACTATTGCTTACGTGCCTGAAAAATTTCTGGTCTTGTGCTGAAAGAATAGTCAGCGCTCTGACAGTGCACTTTGTAACGTACTGCCTATCTTGTTACATTCAGACTACAGGCAGTTAAGGGTCCTCAAACATGCCGTGAACGTATGCCCTTTGTTACACAGCTTTTCGAACCAACAAACGATATTTGTGACTGCGACTTTTTTAAATGAATGGAACAAGAGTACGACGGGTATAGTTACCTTTGCGCAGCGTAATTATTGCGGGCATAAGAGAGGATCGGAATGAATTCTAGGATTGTACTAACGTCTGATTAGCACATGACCTGGTTTCATGAACGTATTTGTAACCCGTCTTTTAGTCACGTTACGTGTAGTGACCCTGCATGGCTCGATCTGTTAATCTTTTTTCTAGTTGGGAACTTGGAATTCAAAGTCACATAGTAATCATGTCATAGATAAAGTGGTATACCGCTAGTTCTCGCTGTATGTTCAGCTAATAACTTATTTTCTCGTCTGAAAATCAAATAAATAGCGGAAGGATACCACTGACCTCATTTTTTTGACAAATAAATAGTATACTTATTGTAGTAATGACACAAGTAAGACTGGAGCCCGTACTGAACGCGGACGTTTTGTAACGTAACATGTGATAGTTCGATTCAGATTGCAAATTGCTCATACTGACATCAAAATAATAAAATTTCTAAGCAACGGCACGTGATTACGAATGAACTTCTTAAACTTTGATTCAGTTAGTTATTAGCATTTCATCTAAAGCATGGTCGCTGTTGCACTGACGCACACAAACAAACATCCGTGCTACATCGGATCACTGCAAGAGAAAAATTTAAACAAAATGAATTCCATATACGTCAGAGAGAGTCTAAAACTGTTTACTCAACAAGTGTGTGGTGAGTTTGACGGTCCTACTGAAGCATGACATGGACAGACCCATGTAATTTTATATAAATTAAACGTCGAAAAAACCACGGAAGGCACATAGATGGCACTTTTGTATTTATTAACTGTTAATGACTTCAAATCTAAATAACTTCAGTAAATTAATTTTGTAAAATATAATTACTGTTTCATAAATATTATTTGAAGGATATATCGGCACTCAGCATCTGACTGATTGCCATCGATTGTAGTACTTTTTTTTTTGTCAGAAAGTAACTGATGAGCGTTCCTACTCGGATCTCTCTCTCTTGTCTGTTATCCTTTGCACTGGTTGGACACAGTATAGTGGCGTTCCTTGCGTATCTTTAATTAACATTTCTTTAGTGTATACCAAACAGATGTATCATTTATTAGCTTTAGAAGCATCTGCGATAAAATTAATGTAAATTAAATCTCATGAGCTCTCATTTGAACAATTTTCCTAACAGAAATATGATACACGAAATAATTTAATGCTTTATTGGTACAGCCAACGACCAATATGAGCTTAACGGATCGTGGCGTGGAGGCGCACAGGCCTAATACAATCAGTATTCTGCCATTTATTTTTTTACAGTTTGCTACAGCTTTCCTGAGATTAATTACCGATCATCACGAAGTTTTTGGAAACTTGAATGCAAGCACGGATCCGTAAATGATCTGCCCACAGTTTCCCAGCTAAGATTCCTTTTCGCCCATAAATAACAGATACTGGTCCCGCACAACTGATGGTGGATTTCTGAATTTTATAGCATTTTTCTAGAAGTCAAGTCGGCCACTAACAAAGATGCATAAATTACGGCCGTCTGCTCCCGTCAAAGTCTTGTTTCGGGTGATTAATTTCAATTTCAGTCAAAAGTTATCATACATTTTAGTAATCTTGCGTGAGCAGACGCGTCACTATTATTAGGATTAACTTATGTAAACCCTGTTTTGAACCCTGCCTCGAAAACTGAATATTTCAACGAACGTTACATTCGCATATGAATAAATGCAGGACAATGATCCGGAAATGCTGCAAATACCACTGCGCCACGCTACACGATGCAAACAGGGACTCAGAAAGCATTTCTAACACGAAATCTGAGCTTTGTCAACAGAAACCGACCACAAATCGACTTAACACATTACTCAACCAAAGAAACGCATTTACGCCTTGAAACGGGTGACAGGAAGCTCGGAACAGGCTAGATTTTATCCTCGCTAGAGAAACTTCTTTGTAGCTTCTCTGAGAGTTTGTTACTGCGACAGACAACTTTCAATTTTTATTCCATATATTCCCCCTCCGCCCCACCTCCCAGGCTGATATTCATGTTAATCTTTGTTGCAGCTTTTCTAGTCCATTCAAAATGAAATTTAGTTTGCCAAACCAATTATCGACAGCATACACTCCTGGAAATTGAAATAAGAACACCGTGAATTCATTGTCCCAGGAAGGGGAAACTTTATTGACACATTCCTGGGGTCAGATACATCACATGATCACACTAACAGAACCACAGGCACATAGACACAGGCAACAGAGCATGCACAATGTCGGCACTAGTACAGTGTATATCAACCTTTCGCAGCAATGCAGGCTGCTATTCTCCCATGGAGACGATCGTAGAGATGCTGGATGTAGTCCTGTGGAACGGCTTGCCATGCCATTTCCACCTGGCGCCTCAGTTGGACCAGCGTTCGTGCTGGACGTGCAGACCGCGTAAGACGACGCTTCATCCAGTCCCAAACATGCTCAATGGGGGACAGATCCGAAGATCTTGCTGGCCAGGGTAGTTGACTTACACCTTCTAGAGCACGTTGGGTGGCACGGGATACATGCGGACGTGCATTGTCCTGTTGGAACAGCAAGTTCCCTTGCCGGTCTAGGAATGGTAGAACGATGGGTTCGATGACGGTTTGGATGTACCGTGCACTATTCAGTGTCCCCTCGACGATCACCAGTGGTGTACGGCCAGTGTAGGAGATCGCTCCCCACACCATGATGCCGGGTGTTGGCCCTGTGTGCCTCGGTCGTACGCAGTCCTGATTGTGGCGCTCACCTGCACGGCGCCAAACACGCATACGACCATCATTGGCACCAAGGCAGAAGCGACTCTCATCGCTGAAGACAACACGTCTCCATTCGTCCCTCCATTCACGCCTGTCGTGACACCACTGGAGGCGGGCTGCACGATGTTGGGGCGTGAGCGGAAGACGGCCTAACGGTGTGCGGGACCGTAGCCCAGCTTCATGGAGACGGTTGCGAATGGTCCTCGCCGATACCCCAGGAGCAACAGTGTCCCTAATTTGCTGGGAAGTGGCGGTGCGGTCCCCTACGGCACTGCGTAGGATCCTACGGTCTTGGCGTGCATCCGTGCGTCGCTGCGGTCCGGTCCCAGGTCGACGGGCACGTGCACCTTCCGCCGACCACTGGCGACAACATCGATGTACTGTGGAGACCTCACGCCCCACGTGTTGAGCAATTCGGCGGTACGTCCACCCGGCCTCCCATATGCCACGGCAAACTGGCTGACACTGACGGCGGCGGTGCACAAATGCTGCGCAGCTAGCGCCATTCGACGGCCAACACCGCGGTTCCTGGTGTGTCCGCTGTGCCGTGCGTGTGATTATTGCTTGTACAGCCCTCTCGCAGTGTCCGGAGCAAGTATGGTGGGTCTGACACATCGGTCTCAATGTGTTCTTTTTTCCATTTCCAGGAGTGTATTTGGCTTTTTCATTGTTGTCGAAATGATGCGGCTTCCGATGTTTCTTTTAGTCAGGAAACAGATGGAACTCCAAAGAAGCAAGGTCAAGTGAATAGGACGACTGGTCGATCAACTGAGGCACGATGCCTTCAGTTTAGTAAATTGGGATGTGAACGAAGGTACAGTCATGCTCAAAAGTATCCGAACGACCTGAACTGCATTTCGCCAGATCCGCATGCAACTGGCATAACGCAGCTGTCTAGCAGTTCCTCTAATCGCTCCTTGGTACAGTCGTTTGACTATTGAAAATGGTTCCAACAAGTCACCACTAGAAAACACTGCTCTATATCGCAGTAACTCATGATGTAAAGTAATACCACGATACTGCAAATATCAAGGAACACGTTATCACAGTTAAGAGTGTCGTTAAGGCTTGTAAGCTCACATTTACTACAATAAATGACATACCTGAAAATTTACCACGCTCATTATTACGTCAGGTAATGCACGTGATAAGTTCGTCGTATTCATGATTTCCTCTGCAAAGTAACATACCGTACATATTATTTAACACAAAATTATGTTAAAAATTTAAGTTATCCCCGAGCAGCTAGTTGAGAATATGTATGAACTTCAAATGACACGACGAACCGTCTCGTTCTGCATATGGATTCAAACCCAGGTCAGGCAGACTAAGCAAAGATTTCGTGACTGACGCAAACTAACATTTATTCCTGATTAGGCATACAGAGAGTGATATACCTCGATTTTAGACAGTATCAATTGGCAAATATCAACTTTAAATTACATAACACAAACATTTTTAACGCACGCGGATACCTCCCCAGCATCTCTTGTCCCTGCTAACAAACTACGAGAGATGTTAAATATTGCTTTTTCACAAGTAACTTACTTGAAATGCCGTGAGGTAAAGCTTTGTGTTGAACAGGGATTCGAACCCAAAACCTAATCGGATTGATATCGAAGCACAACCAACTGTGACATATCGAATTTTCTCGGCAGTAGCTAGATGTTTTAACTGAAATGACGAGAAGAAATATTAATATTTCGTTTCCATGACTCCAACCCGGCGCCTATTGCTGTTATATTCTAGAGAAAACGAACGTTAAATATGGGTTTGTTGCACCAGCAGTGACATGTGGGCATGTTTGAACTAGAAATAATATGACGAAGAGTTCAGTGCTCACTGGGAATAGAGCCCCACACATATCGTTGTTGACTACACACAAAGAGACGTCAGCTACCGAATTTTTCTCCACCAGCAGCTCGGAATAACATCTTGAACTTATAGTTATCTCGCAAATAGTTCTGTGTCCCACTGGGAGTCAAAAACGTCAGATATCGTTAGTGTTGACAACGAATGAAAGAACATTAAAAATCAAAATTATTATCCAGCAGCAGATAGGTGTTCTCATGCTAGAGCTTGATAATACATAATGAAATCTTTAGTGCTGGGCTAGGATTCGAACCCATTCACATGTAATATGTGGGGATGCTGAGGAATCTGCAGTTTTGAACAAATTGTAGCCGAGCTGTATTGCCACGAAGGGATCAAATTCCGCGTTAAGGGCGGTCTGAGTCGCATTCTCAATTCAGAACCAATTTTATCGACATACAGAAGCTCAGATAAAAGATGGAATAAGTGTCCTGTGACTCTACATAGCGTTTGTTTCGTCATTAGAAATAAATAACTGGTATAAGAAAGGTTACTGGTGATAGAGTTTCTACATATCGCCACTCCAGACTTAATTGTGGTTCAACCTAACGTCTACTTGGCAGAGAAGGAATATCATCCTTAATGTGAATTTCAGACCACACTGCGGTTATATCTTCTTCACTTGGTGTAGTCTGAAGAGAATGGAATCTTTCTCTCCCTATCTAAAAGACAAGCTGTAACTGTTTCTCTCAGAATCTAGACCCGGCCATTTGCATTATCTCGCAGGGGTGTGCTATGCAGAAGTTCTGGAGGAGTTGTTGTTCAGCTCTGTAGCTGTTGTAGCTATGTGTCAGCTAGTAACGTAATGGAAAGTGTCGTGTATCATAGACAAGATGTCGCGAGTTCGATACGTTTACTACTAGATTTTTTCAAATCGCAATTCTGCTGTCTGCTGATGTTACCAATGTAATGGAACTTTGAACATAATTCCCTCCACTTCTCAACCCCAAATAGTCGCATGTGGAAAAAGGGCTAACTTCTGGGACATTTTGTTCTTTTCAGGTTTAATAGACAGCCAGGCAGCAGATGCGTCTCGAAGCATTTGTATTATGTATAGGGAGAGCGCATCGTGTCCAAATACTTCAGAAAAGTATTTTCAACATTAGCTGTCGTGTGGTAGTGGTATTTTGTTCTTCATCAAACATTGTTTAACAGTTTTAACTCAGAACAAATTTTCTACATGCATGTAATCAATAACCTGCATGTGCATTGTCAGACTATTATAGATAACATCAAAGAATTAGCATATATCTTTGATGATTAATTTCGCTCTCATGTTTACTACTGTTTCAACAACACTAAAGGAAACCTTACGAAAACTGTGCACTGAATTATAAGAAATGAAATAAAACTACCCACGATAACCTTACGGCGAAAGTCTGTTTTAATAAAACTGAGTATCTGTACACAAGCATATCTCTATCGACACGAATTATTAAAATACTACTCACTTAGATTTCCATTGGGTCTGTGTTTAATTGGTATGCTGTGTCATACTCAAGAGGAATGCAAATATAGTTATGTATTTCTAGAAACCCAAAATTTGCTTGTCAGCAGCGGAAAGACGCGTTACCTGTTGTGCAGCATTGTAAGTTTTTCACCATTGCACTATGAGCCGAAAGTATTTTCTTGCGATTTCCCTATTGATGTTTGATCTGACTGCTGGTAGCGCTTTCAGAGAAGGAGTAAAAACGTTGAAGACAGGGAGACTGTAACTGCGAACAATAACAGTCGCTTTTTCACAGGTCAGCACGTTACCACAGAGCTGGCGAACAATTATGTGTGTGAGCTTCCTCTTACAAGGCCAATAGTGGCTAGAACTCATAAACCGCTATTTAAAGGACGAGATTAGTTGCGATTTCCACCTGCAACGACTTTCCTGGGCTGAAAACAGTAAGTTTACAATCTTTTTGTCACACCTCAAGCGATAATAACTGAGATTATTCAATGGAAATGACAGGTAAAACCAAGTGAACTTTGAGGCTTAATTCGGTGCCCACAAGGAAGTAAATCGTCGATCACAGAGTTGCCAAACATACGTTGCCTAGTTGCGAAATCTCAGTTACAGTACCAGCAGAAAGAAGACGAACCGATGTGATCCTACAGCGGGCTGGGAAGTGACCATAGCTAGTGTCTCCAAGTCGCAGCTGCTAGAGGGAGAGAGAGAGAGAAATAAAAAAGAATGAGGGATAGAGAGAGAGTGTGTAAAAAATTCTTGTAAAGAAATTGAATCATGGTATGTAAAGAAATCTTTCATTTAGAATGACACGTTCCACATCATTACGAAATGCCGTATTCATGATCTATGGAACAAGAATTAATCTAATCTAATCTAATCTAATCACGTCATAATGATGACTAGCCATGAAGAGTCATGAATCACCGAAATTTTTGCCAATACCAGTAGCTAAATCTAAACTTGAAAATAAAAGACGACAATTTTTGTAATAAACTGGGGCCCCTATCAAGACCCTTTCGTCCCTGTTAGCTAACCACGAAAGATGTCTGATATACCTCCATTCTGAAGTAACAACGTGTGCATGCATTTAAAGATGTAGTGCAATATGTGAAGTTCTGTGACGGAGATACGAACCCAACAAGTAATCGGATTGTTAACTAAGAAAAATCAAATGTTACGTATCGGTTTTTCTTACGAGCTGCTAGGTGTTTGAATCTAAAATAAGGATACAAAGTTTTGTGCCTAAGTGACAATCGAACTGCACACCTACGGTGCACCCACGAATATAGCTCATGTATTAATTGCTTACTCACCAACAGTAAGATGTGTGCGTGTTTGACCAGAAATAACGACACCTATTGCGATTGTTGGCAACACATGAACAGACATTAAAAAGGCATTTTAATTTTCACTAGCAGGTGAGTGTGCACTTGATAGGGCTTGAAATGAAATTATGAATATTTTTGTACTGGATCCTTTGGAGGAGACCTAGAGAAGATTGCAGTCTTGGGAAAAGGAACGAAATGATTGAACTATACTGTTCTGATAGCTTCAGATCCGCGAAACAGGAGATACGAATTCGAATCACAGTCCAGCACCAAATTTTTCAACGTCTCTAGTTCAATCAAGTACAAGTAAAATAAGAGACCTGTTCCTTTAAATGGCTATCGGTTCATCAAATAAAATAAAATTTTCTAATGTAAGTGAGTTTACTGGCGACTGTATTTCTGTTTGCTATGACTTCCGCTATGTCATTTCCCAACGTAAACTGGCTCTGCGCAGTTGGTAATTAAGGAACGTGATGTTTAATGCGGATTATGGATTATAACGTCTTTCTCTTGAGGTTACCAGAGGTAAAATAAATCTGTTTCTGCCACTTAAAAGTAAATTCCTGAACCCACGCAGTGCACATGTGATAATTCGTTCCACCAGACCATTGTGGCCACATTTCCCAGCCTCAAGAGTGTGCTGAAACGGATGATGTGCTTAGCTTACAAAATTAGTTACGGTGGAAAAAACGCGAGTCTACTAAATGGTAAATAAGCTTCTATTCTCATGTCAGCAGGATGTAAAGACTCTTCTACGCATTATGGGCTCGAAGTAAAGCGATTTTGAATTTTCACAAATTGAGCAAATTTTTTAGTTCGAGAAAATCCACTGTGAAGTGTGAAGTTACCGGATAATTCGATTATAAGCGTCACTATTACTATAATTTTATTCATACCGCTGCTGGAACACACATGCTTGAAGATCATTTAATGCCTTTTGCTCACAGTAGAAGTAGTTTCCAAGAACAGGTTCTTTCCCTGTCTACGTAATCCTTTTCATGTTAATATCAAACATCAGCAGTTACTCGTAGATTTTATTAAAACTAAAGTAATTGATGAAGACGCTACTTGATAACAAAAACGCTCTGCCTCTCTTCATTTACTTGCGCATAGAAATGGCTGTCGAATACTGCCAAACCAAAAGGCAAGAGATCTTACTGCCTTCCGATATACGTCGCTGTCAGTTCTTCCATACGATTTGATCGACATGACCTGTTTCAAGTTGTGTATGACAGACAATGTTTTAGAAAATCAATTGTTTTCCTTTGGAATAAACAGAAATATTTTCATTCTCTGCTATCCAAGTACAAAATTTTCGCAATATTATTTCAAATTTAATATTCGCTTCAATAATGTAGGGTTCGTATCTCCGTCACAGAACTTCACATATTGCACTTCATCTTTAAATGCATGCACACTTTGTTACTTCTGAATGAAGGTATATCAGACATCTTTCGTGGTTAGCTAACAGGGACGAAAGGGTCTTGATAGGGGCCCCAGTTTATTACAAAAATTGTCGTCTTTTATTTTCAAGTTTAGATTTAGCTACTTGTTTTGGCAAAAATTTCGGTGATTCATGCCTCTTCATGGCTAGTCATTATTATGACGTGATTAGATTAGATTAGATTAATTCTTGTTCCATAGATCATGAATACGACATTTCGTAATGATGTGGAACGTGTCATTTTAAATGAAAGATATCTTTACATACCATGATTCAATTTCTTTACAAGAATTTTTTACACACTCTCTCTCTATCCCTCATTCTTTTTTATTTCTCTCTCTCTCTCCCTCTTCTCTCTCTCTGTCTCTCTCTCTCTGTCTCTCTCTCTCTCTCCCTCTCTGTCACACACACACACACACACACACACACACAGGGCCGGCCGCGGTGGTCTTGCGGTTCTAGGCGCTGCAGTCCGGAACCGTGAGACTGCTACGGTCGCAGGTTCGAATCCTGCCTCGTGCATGGATGTGTGTGATGTCCTTAGATTGGTTAGGTTTAAGTAGTTCTAAGTTCTGGGGGAGTCCCATAGTACTCAGAGCCATTTTGAACACACACACACACATTTTTTTTTTTATTTATTTCTTGTGCTCGACTAACGGCGAGCCACGAAAACGCCTGTGATTGAGTTTCTTAGTGTTGAGTACACTTGCGTAAGAAAAATAAAATCAACTATGACAGTTACTGATTTATGATGCTTAGTTTGCAGTCAGTTCTGAGTATTTTTAGTAACTACGCTCCAGTCCCTAAACCTAGTTACAGAAATGCGAATCAGTCGCATTACGTATTCCAGGCCGTAGCAGCTGCGACTTGGAGACACCAGCTATGGTCACTTCCCAGCCCGCTGTAGGATCACATCGGTTCGTCTTCTTTCTGCTGGTACTGTAACTGTGATTTGCCAACAATGCAACGTATGTTTGGCAACTCTGTGATCGACGAATTACTTCCTTGTGAGCACGGAATTAAGCCTCAAAGATCACTTGATTTTACCTGTCATTTCCATTGAATAATCTCAGTTATTATCGCTTGAGGTGTGACAAAAGATTGTAAACTTACTGTTTTCAGCCCAGGAAAGTCGTTGCAGGTGGAAATCGCAACTAATCTCGTCCTTTAAATAGCGGTTTATGAGTTCTAGCCACTATTGGCCTTGTAAGAGGAAGCTCACACACATAATTGTTCGCCAGCTCTGTGGCAATGTGCTGACCTGTGAAAAAGCGACTGTTATGGTTCGCAGTTACAGTCTCCCTGTCTTCAACGTTTTTACCCCTTCTCTGAACGCGTTACCAGCAGTCAGACCAAACATCAATAAGGAAATCGCAAGAAAATACTTTCGGCTCATAGTGCAATGGTGAAAATCTTACAATGCTGCACAACAGGTAACGCGTCTTTCCGCTGCTGACAAGCAAATTTTGGGTTTCTAGAAATACATAACTATATTTGCATTCCTCTTGAGTATGACACAGCATACCACTTAAACACAGACCCAATGGAAATCTAAGTGAGTAGTATTTTAATAATTCGTGTCGATAGAGATATGCTTGTGTACAGATACTCAGTTTTATTAAAACAGACTTTCGCCGTAAGGTTATCGTGGGTAGTTTTATTTCATTTCTTATAATTCAGTGCACAGTTTTCGTAAGGTTTCCTTTAGTGTTGTTGAAACAGTAGTAAACATGAGAGCGAAATTAATCAACAAAGATATATGCGGATTCTCTGATGTAGTTCAAATGGTTCAAATGGTTCTGAGCACTATGCGACTTAACTTCTGAGGTCATGAGTCGCCTAGAACTTAGAACTAATTAAACCTAACTAACCTAAGGACACCACACACATCCATGCCCGAGGCCGTCAGTGTCAGCCAGTTTGCCGTGACATACGGAGCTCCATCGCAGTCTTTAACACTGGTAGCATGCCGCGACAGCGTGGACGTGAACCGTATGTGCAGTTGACGGACTTTGAGCGAGGGCGTATAGTGGGCATGCGGGAGGCCGGGTGGACGTACCGCCGAATTGCTCAACACGTGGGGCGTGAGGTCTCCACAGTACATCGATGTTGTCGCCAGTGGTCGGCGGAAGGTGCACGTGCCCGTCGACCTGGGACCGGACCGCAGCGACGCACGGATGCACGCCAAGACCGTAGGATCCTACGCAGTGCCGTAGGGGACCGCACCGCCACTTCCCAGCAAATTAGGGACACTGTTGCTCCTGGGGTATCGGCGAGGACCATTCGCAACCGTCTCCATGAAGCTGGGCTACGGTCCCGCACACCGTTAGGCCGTCTTCCGCTCACGCCCCAACATCGTGCAGCCTGCCTCCAGTGGTGTCGCGACAGGCGTGAATGGAGGGACGAATGGAGACGTGTCGTCTTCAGCGATGAGAGTCGCTTCTGCCTTGGTGCCAATGATGGTCGTATGCGTGTTTGGCGCCGTGCAGGTGAGCGCCACAATCAGGACTGCATACGACCGAGGCACACAAGGCCAACACCCGGCATCATGGTGTGGGGAGCGATCTCCTACACTGGCCGTACACCACTGGTGATCGTCGAGGGGACACTGAATAGTGCACGGTACATCCAAACCGTCATCGAACCCATCGTTCTACCATTCCTAGACCGGCAAGGGAACTTGCTGTTCCAACAGGACAATGCACGTCCGCATGTATCCCGTGCCACCCAACGTGCTCTAGAAGGTGTAAGTCAACTACCCTGGCCAGCAAGACCTCCGGATCTGTCCCCCATTGAGCATGTTTGGGACTGGATGAAGCGTCGTCTCACGCGGTCTGCACGTCCAGCACGAACGCTGGTCCAACTGAGGCGCCAGGTGGAAATGGCATGGCAAGCCGTTCCACAGGACTACATCCAGCATCTCTACGATCGTCTCCATGGGAGAATAGCAGCCTGCATTGCTGCGAAAGGTGGATATACACTGTACTAGTGCCGACATTGTGCATGCTCTGTTGCCTGTGTCTATGTGCCTGTGGTTCTGTAAGTGTGATCATGTGATGTATCTGACCCCAGGAATGTGTCAATAAAGTTTCCCCTTCCTGGGACAATGAATTCACGGTGTTCTTATTTCAATTTCCAGGAGTGTAGTAACCATTATCACACTAAGATCCCAGACAACATGAGGAGCCGGTGATCGGATCAGCAAAGTAATATCATAAGGTAAATGTCACCAACTGTGTTTGATGACGGATACTTATCAATTTTTATAAGAAGTACAATTGCTGAAGTCCGAACATATTGCCAGTATTTCTTAGCAATACATGCAGTACATGTAACACTCCTCACGCGTTGTTGCACTGCCAAAATGAAACTGTAAAGGAAGCATTTTATTAGAGGCGGTGAGTAAATTGAGTGTGTTGCATGTATCAAGTTAAAAGGGTGAAATCGGTACTTGAACCCACCTGTCTGCTTTCTGGTTGAGATTCTACCTATTAAGTTACTCGCTTATACCAGAGGAAGAGAATGGGGCATCATCCTACTACAACCTTTTGTCCATTTCGTACTCAACACTCAGAAGTTCTCCCACGATGTAGTGAAACAGATGTCAGATATTGTGGAGAATATGACGTAACCACCGCTTTAATGAGGTAACTGAAATGCAATACTTTCATCCCTTGCGCAGTACACCCATAAGCAACTGAATTAGATCAGCGTGGCATGCAACAGGGATGTCGTCAGACATTATAGGCCATCTGTCCGACGGCTTTGCATCTGAGGTTAAGGTTGTTAAGACACGTAAAGTCGGCTCCGGGATCAGATCGAAAATGCTAATCAGTTTAGAGTGCCTCTCGAAGTTCAGGGATTTGGAATAAACTGACTTACTTGTTTCTACTATTGGGAAGATATAATGCGTGAAAAAAATCAAAGTACCTTTCATTCGAGTGCTTTTATCTGGGTCTATGCCGATTCTTAGATAAAACTTATTTTCTTTCAGGAATATCATAATATGAGTACTTAGAATGTGCACTAGGAAAATTCAGCACAGAGAATTTAGTGATATTAATTTCCAGTTGTATGTATCCACTTCTATACCTTTGTACACTGGGGTGTCCTCTGTTTTTCTAGTTACGCGAGACTACGAGCAAGAGAGTTTCCGCGAATGATGAGACAGGAAAGGGGCAACTACCGTAGCGCAAACTATAATTCATCAGGTTACCCTCCATTCAGAGGCTGTTGCACGCAGCGATCGTTATTTGGATTTGTAAATAATAGATTTCAGCTATCAGTCACCCTTTGGAATTTTTATTGGCAGATCTAGATTTCAGCTAGAAACTAGTCACTCTCACACTCTCAATGCACTATCATTTTTGGTCAGTGCATGTAATGCCTGTTGGTCGGGCTTTGTCCACAGTTCATTGAATACCTGTGTCTAGTGCTTAACATGGGAGCCTTTGAACGGCACACACCGAGGTAATGTGAGGTGCATGACATTGCGGGAATTGTGTTTAACTTTTAACATTTTCAGATGAACCTTATAGGATTACAGAGTTTGTAACCTATGATCCTAGACGTGGGTCTTTGTTCGACTTAGCACTTGTTACATAGCACGTATGGTTCGTAATTCATTTCAGTGTTAGGCATCCAAAAATTCTAGTGATTCATATGCAGCTTATTTCATTGTAAATAATGTATTTACTCCACGTGGTACATTACTTTCATCCTGTGGCTTTCATACACTGTATAGAGAGCATTTAAAATTAGATCATTAAGCGTGTAAAAAGGCGACCAGGGATGAACTGTGTACATGGTCCCGTTTCCATTGAATACCTTGGCTGTATACAATTGTAAGGGAAAGTCGATAGAAAGAGAACTTATGTATGGTGAGTGATGTGCATTATCCATATGAGTTGATAATTCCAAGACAGACCGAGAAATGGGAACCCTAAGGTCAGATTCTCACTAATGACAGCCGTGTTAGGATTTGTGCATTTAAGCAGTGGTAAGGTTCACCCG
This sequence comes from Schistocerca nitens, assembly GCF_023898315.1. Taxonomy (NCBI): domain Eukaryota; kingdom Metazoa; phylum Arthropoda; class Insecta; order Orthoptera; family Acrididae; genus Schistocerca; species Schistocerca nitens. The sequence continues at coordinate 537,314,609 of NC_064618.1, read as the reverse complement.
GGGGTCTAGGGATGCCGGCACAGTAGCTCAGCGTGTTAGGTCAGAGAGCTGGCTGGGCTCAGTAATTAAAAAAACTGAGTGATGGGATCAACAACGAACTTCAATGGAAGTCATGTGACGTCCGCTACGACTAAATACAACGAACAATACCGAACAAAATGCGAAAACATAAAATAAAATGATGGGGAAGCATCTTTGATTAGTAGTCAATAGGTTTACATCGCACGTTCGAAACCCGCAACTGCTTAAATTTTGATAAATAATCAGCATTGGCGGCCGAAAACGAGTGGTATAAGAAGTCACCCTAAATCTGCCAACGGCCTTGTCAAAGAGGGCGGAGGAGCGGACAGAGGTTCAGGGCAATCTCTTGTCCTTGGGGTGGTAATTGCTCAATCTAGGAATAGTAGGTGTCATGGAAGAGAAATGGAAAGAAGACAAGGATTTCTGGTCAGATGAGTATAGGGTAATATCAACAGCAGCAAAAAATAGTATAACGGGAGTAGGATTCGTTATGAATAGAAAGGTAGGGCAAAGAGTGTACTACAGTGGACAGTTCAGTGATAAGGTTGTTCTTGTCAGAAACGACAGCAAACCAAGACAGACAGTGACAGTTCAGGTATACATGCAGACATCATAAGTTGAAGATGAAGAGACAGAGAAAGTACGTGAGGATATTGAAAGGGTAATACAGTACATAAAGGGAGAAGAAAATCTAATAGTCATGGAGGACTGGAATGTAGTTGTAGTGGAAGGAGTAGAAGAAAAAGAGAAAGTCTAATTGAGTTCTATAATAAATTTCAGCTAGTAATAACGAATACTCTGTTCAAGAATCACAAGAGCAGGAGGTATACTTGTAAAAGACCGGGTGATACGGGAAGATTTCAGTTAGATTATATCATGCACAGACAAAGATTCCGAAATAAGATACTGGATTGTAAGGCGTACTCAGGAGCAGATATAGACTAAGATCAAAACGTAATAGTGATGAAGAGTAGGCTGAAGTTCAAGAGATTATTCCATGTAGGCTTCCACGGTCGGCGTCTTCATCAATAAACACTTCCGGGCTAAGTTGCCGTGGTCGATCTATAAAACTTCTTCTCCCTAACGTTTCGTTCTCAACTACGGAGAACATCTTCGGAGGTGAGTCACCTCCGAAGATGTTCTCCGTAGTTGAGAACGAAACGTTAGGGAGAAGAAGTTTTATAGATCGACCACGGCAACTTAACCCGGAAGTGTTTATTGATGATCAAGAGATTAGTCAGGAAGAATCAACATGTAAAAAAGTGGGATACAGAAATACTAAGGGATAACGAGACACGATTGAAGTTCTCTAAGGCTGCGGATAAAGCAATAAGGAATAGCTTAGTAGACAGTACAGTAGAAGAGGAATGGACATCTCTAAAAACGGCAATCGCAGAATTTGGAAGGAAAAGGTAGGTACAAAGAAGGAAATTGCGAAGAATCCATGGGTAACAGAAGAAATACTACAGTTGATCGCTGACAGAAGGAAGTACAAAATTTTTCAGCGAAATTCGGGAATACAGAAATACATGTCGCTAAGGAATAGAATAAATATGAAGTGCAGGGAAACTGAGACGAATTGGCTGCATGAAAAATGTGAAGAAATCGAAAAACAAATGACTGTCGGAGGGATTCACTCAGCATACAGGAAAGTCAAAACAACCTTCGGTGACGTTAAAAGTAAGGGTGATAACATTAAGAGTGCAACGGGAATTCCACTGTTAAATGCATAGAAGAGAGCGGCAGGTGGGAAGAGTACATTGAAGGCCTCTATGTGGGAGAAGAAGGCCAGCCGCGGTGGCCGTGCGGTTCTAGGCGCTCCAGTCCGGAGCCGCGCTGCTGCTACGGTCGCAGGTTCGAATCCTGCCTCGGGCATGGGTGTGTGTGATGTCCTTAGGTTAGTTAGGTTTAAGTAGTTCTAAGTTCTAGGAGACTAATGACCACAGCAGTTGAGTCCCATAGTGCTCAGAGCCATTTTTGTGGGAGAAGATTTTTGTGATGTGATAGAAGAAAAAACAGGAGTCGATTTGGAAGGGATATGGGATACAGTATTAGAAAAAAAGCTTTGGAGGACTTAAGATCAAATAAGGCAGAGGGGATAGATAAAATGCCTCATTTCTAAAATCATTGGGGGAAGTGGCAACAAAACAACTATTCACGTTGGTCTGTAGAATGTGTGAGTCTGGCTACATACCATCTGACTTTCGGTAAAATATTATCCACACAATTCCGAAGACTGCAAGACCTGGCAAGTGCGCGAATTATAGAAAAATCATCTTAGCAGCTCATGCATCCAAGTTGCTGATAAGAATAATATACACAAGAATGGAAAAGAAAATAGAGGATGTGTGGGATGACGATCGGTTTGGCTTCAGGAAAGGTAAAGGCACGAGAGCGCAGTTCTGACGTTGCGGTTAATAATGGAAGCAAGACTAAAGAAAAATCAAGACACGTTCATAGGATTGGAAAAAGCACTTGACAACGTAAAATGGAGCAAGATGTTCGAAATTCGGAGAAAAATAAGGTTAAGCTATAGGGAGAGAAGAGTAATATACAATATGTAGAAGAGCCAAGGGGGAATAATAACAGTGGACGACCAAGAACGAAGAACTCGGGGTTAAGAAGGGTGTAAGACAGGGATGCAGTCTTTCGCCCCTATTGTTCAATCTGTACGTCGAAGAAGCAATTATGGAAATAAAAGAAAGATCCAGGAGTTAAATTAAAATTCAAATTGAAAGGATATCAATGGTGTGATACGCTGATGACATTGCTATCCTGAGTGAAAGTGAAGAAGGATTACATTATACGCTGAGTGGAATGAACAATCTAATTATTACAGGATATAGACTGAGAGTGAAGACAAATGTAATGAGAACAGTGAGGAACTTATCATCAGGATTCATTGTCACGAAGTAGATGAAGTTAAGGAATTCTGCTACCCAGGCAGCAATATAACCAATGACGGACGGAACAAGGAAGGCATCAAAAGCAGACAATGACTGGCAAAAAGGGCATTACTGACCAAGAGAAGTCTACTCGACTCAAACATAGACCTTAATTTGAGGAAGAAATTTCTGAGAATGTACGTTTAGTGCACAGCAGTGTATGGTAGTGAAACATGGACTGTGGGAAAACTGGAACAAAAGAGAATCGAAGCTTTTGTGATGTGGTGCAACAGGCAAATGTTGAAAAGTAGGTGGACTGATAAGGTAAGGAATGAGGAGGTTCTACGCAGAATCGGAGAGGAAGGGAACATGTGGAAAACACTGACAAGGTGGATGATAGCAAACAAGTTAAGACATCGGGGAATGACTTCCTTGGTACTAAAGAGAGCTGTAGACGGCAAAAACTGTAGAGGAAGACCGAGATTCGAATACATCCAGCAAATAATTTAGGACGTAGGTTGCAAGTGCTACTCTGAAATGAAGAAGTTGACACAGGAGAGGAATTTGTGGGGTCCGCACCAAACCAGTCAGAAGACTGATGACCCAAAAAAGAGGTCAAAATCATGACAGCCAGTAGTGGCAATGAATGCATTTTTAGTGCCAGAAAATTGCTTTTCAATGATGATTTGACGAATCTGAGGACAATGTTGACAACAACGACTCAAATAAATATGCCGAATACGATCCTGAACGCAAATGTGCTTCCTACGTTGTTGCTACTCAGGTAAATGAGAATATTTGTTTAAGGAAGCTAACAATGTTGTGGGGGAGGCTAACCAAAGACTGCGTTTTATTGGCAGGGCACTCAGAAAATGTAACAGAAAGTTCAAAGAAAGGTAGCACGTTTTGTATTAGCGCGAAATATGGGAGAGAGTGTCACAGAAATGATACAGGATTAGGACTGGAAATCGTGAAAAGAAAGGCGTTTTTGTTGCGACGGAATCTCCTCACGAAATTATAATCACAAACTTTCTCCTCCGAATGCAAAAGTATTTTGTTGACACCGACCTACATAGGGAGGAACGATCACCACGATAAAATAAGGGAAATTAGAGCTCGTACGGAAAGATATAGGTGTTCATTCCTTCCGCGCGCTATACCAGATTGAAATAATAGAGAATTGTGAAGGTGGTTCGATGAACTCTCTGCCAGGCACTTAAATGTGATTTGCAGAGTATCCATGTAGGTGTAGATGTAGATGTAGATATTTCCCTTGCCGGTGTTTATGTGAATTTAGGTGACGAAGTGAAGTCAGACTAACTAAGAGCCATCCTTAAAATTTTTTACTTGCTGGAGTGAGGTGTTTCCTAAAACTGATTTCAAACTATGGTGAATCACAGAACATATTTGTAGGCTTTTATATTTTATTACCGCTAAAATTGTTAATGAAAATCTTAGCAATTTGGACCTTTTACAATTGTAATTTTGGAACAATTCGCAGTCATGTAGCGTTAATTCGTCGAGCAAATAAACAGTGTTAAATCAATGATAACCTCTCCTAAGTGAACTCAGTTTGCAAATAAACAATTTTAAGTATCCAGTGACTAGTTTTAAGAATAAAACTGTGGGAAAAATTATAGTTTTGAATACACTTCGTTATTGTACATGTTTGGAAACAATGACTTATCTGAATAATACAATCACATTGCGTGAACTTAAAGTATATTATTTACGAGATTTTATTGAAACTTTAGTGCGCACTTTCTCGAAGCAACAACTTGACCCTTACCTTGTTTTCAACCGAGGTGTTTATTATAGCTTTAGTCAAATGGTTCAAATGGCTCCAAGTACTATGGGACTTAAGATCTGAGGTCATCAGTTCCCTAGACATAGAACTACTTAAACTTAACTAACCTAAGGACATCACATACATCCATGCCCGAGGCAGGATTCGAACCTGCGACTGTAGCAGCAGCGCGGTTCCATACTGAAGCGCCTAGCTTTAATCGATTTAATATGCCAACGGTTATTCCTTAATTTGTTTCACCTTTTCCTGAGTCGCAGATTTGCCAATTAGCATGGCATGCATGTTAGAAATATGACTGAAATTGCTCAATAAGCCCACACCATCAGAAGAACTGGGTATAAATTGTTCTAGCGTGGTTCCTTTGAACCCATTTTCTGTAAGTACTTTACAGGTCGTCAGATAAATTTTACACCGAAGCAGTTTTTCTCGGAGATCATCAAATAGTGGAGGCAAACAGCTTCCACTGATTACCATTAATCAGATAACATACCTTTGGAGGCTATTAAACAAAGATGAGCAACCGACAGTTAAGTAATTTTTCGGAGTGTTCAGCATTTATTTAAGGACAAACAGTTAATAATTTGTGTTTCATGTTAAGGGAGCACGATTTAAATTATTTTCCTCCAGTTGTTGCGGCTTTGCGTAAGCTTGCTCCTCTCTCATTAATCTCTTCCCATAGCGTGATCTTTTCAAACTTCTTTCTTCTATATGGAGGTATGTTTCAAGACATAAACAATTATTCTGCATGTGCGTGAATATACAAGTTACAGTACAGAAGATGGGAGGCAGCTTGCAATTTGTGACAGACCATTATGGAAAGGGGAAAGTATGGTAAAAGCACGCATACGGGTCAAACCTGATACGTCAAGATCTCTGTGACTAGTTTTCCCGTCGGTTAGATGACACTCAGAATAATTAGCAACTGCTACTTGGGAGAGAGTTGTAGGTAATCATCATTAGTGGTTGCCTGTTCGTTTTCCTTCTAGACTTTTTAAACGTTTTTACTGAAATATTCTCTTTCTTTGCACTTCTTTGAGCAATGTTTTCAAGAGAAACTTACCTGGTAAGAAAAAGCCAAGTAATTATTTCGATTAAACATCTTTTTAAGCGTATTTCAATGTTTCCACGATGCACATAATGTGATTACTAATTTCTCAACGGCATGTGTCGTTCAATTTTGCACTGTAGGGCAAAACTGGGTACACCAAGACGGGCCAAAGCGAGCTACCTCATGTTTTCCTTTTCATTGAGACCAGTTATTGAGCAGTTTGCTTATATTGTTGCAATGTTTAGGAAACGTTAAGTTATTTGTTAAAAATTATTTCCGTACTTAAAGCGGGTTCGTGGTATCCCAATGGCAGTATTTTTAAGAATCTGCAAGGGTTACCAGACATTTTGAGCAGTCGAATAACACTTTTATTAGTTTTCAAGTTTTTTTTCCATTCTCATAAATGGGTATCCCACTGTACTTCAGAGGTGAGGTTAAACCGGATGTTTTTGCCCCTAACGAGGATTTTATTTTTTATGCTGACATGGTTTACTTTAAACTCAATCAGTACAAGTATCGTGCTGTTGAATAAAAAAAGTAGGTTAAGTTCGCAAAGTGGCCCCTCCACCAATGGCGTCATCTGATGCTGTTTGGACGAGCATGTAGTGAGCACTTCGCTCTCCTGATCTTTTTCGGTTTTCTTTGACCTTGGAACCGCTGTTAATCAATCGAGTGGCTCCTCACTGAGGAAAAGTCCCTAGAGTACCGAGAACCGAACGGGGGCCCTCTGTTGGCAGTGAGCCGCAATGACAGCTATGGAAGCACACATGTTGTTGAACGTACACTGCCGGAAAAAAGTACACTCTGATAAATTCTGATCCGATGACAGTATATGCTACCTGGTAGATACTAGATGTACTGGTAAAGGTTTCAACATCGTCCGCCAACAGATAGCGTAGTGAAATAGCTATCAGAGCACCATCTGTGCCTACCATTTAATGGGGAATTCTGACAGCCAGAAGGCTCGGTTTGGTGCAAACGTGTGAAGCAAGTAGGTAACCAAGCTATGGAGACGAACTCGTGCTTCGTACAGCCAACAGAGGCGGACGCTGGGGCCGAGCGATTCTAGGCGCTTCAGTCCGGAACCGCGCTGCTGCTACGGTCGCAGGTTCGAATCCTGCCTCGGGCATGGATGTGTGTGATGTCCTTAGTTAGGTTTAAGTAGTCTAGGTGACTAATGACCTCAGATGTTAAGTACCATAATGCTTAGAGCCATCTGAACCACTTGAACAGCCAACAGAGCGAGCGTGAGTTGGATCAGTCGTGGCCTTCCGAGTGGCGGGATGGTCCTATCGGACATTTGTCACACGAGCTGGACGTGCTGAGTCAGTTGTGCATTGATGCTGGTGTCAGTGGTAACGTGGACATTCTCACACACTTAGATATGTTTCTGGACGTCTACGCAGTACAGGCACCCTCCAGGATCGTCGAGTTGAAAGGACAGAAGTGGCAGATCATACAGGTACCACAAAACAGATACGAAGGCTTGTGAGTCAGAATTGGCAACACGAACTGTTGCCAACCGGTTATTAGCAATGGGACAACGGGCACACACACCTCCAGCCCGTCCTCCACTCAAGGCATAGCATCGACGTGCACGGCTTCACTGGTGCCGTCAGAGGACCACGTGGAAAATGGAAGGGCGATTATACCATATCCCACCCGCATACAAGTGATGGTCGTGTGTATGTACGGCGTAGATCTGGTGGTCGCTGTCTCGTATACTGCATTCATCCAAGACACACTGGCCTTGTTGTCTCACATGCTATATGCTACAACTCTCCTTCACCTTGGTTTTCCTGGAGGGGGTGTTCACTACGTATGGAAAGAAGTTAGACCCCTTTCTTTTGACGTTATTGCAACAAAAAGGGGTGTGTTATTCCAACAGGGCAATGCTCGCCCGCATACTGCCTGTGAAACACAATGTTCTCTTCCAAACGTGCAGCGACTTTTCTGTCCAGCATAATCTCTGGACTTGTCTCCAATCGACCACGTGTTGGGTACGATGAAACGAGAAGCGACTCGTCAACCAACAACAGTTACAGATCTGTGTGAACAGGTCGGGCAGGCGTGGCATAACTTTTTCGACGACAGTATTCGTCATCTCTACAATCTACTGGATGGCAGGGTCAGTCCTGAATTGCTTCCCGTGAAGGCTAAACCGTGTTTGTGCATGGATGGATACCTGGTACCTCAGAACCGCTTGTGTTATTGATCTGTAAATGCAATCTTTTCATGTGTTCCGTATGCACTGTTGCAACAATAAATCTTATGTGAATTGGAAATGTCTAAAAGATGTACTAATTTTTTTCCTCCAATGTCTAAGAGATGTAAATAGTCTTATTTTGCAACTTTATTGATCACAGAAAATAATTTGTATGAATTAAAAGTTAAGGTTTTCGGTTTTGCCCAACTTCATCACCCATCAATCACTAAATCGTTGTGGAAAAGCGTCACACATGCCCCAATGCATCTGCGTACCCGAGACCCACATTCTACCGAACCTTGCTTGGCCCGATTTGATAGCCTCTGAGCAATTGTAGGTCCCATCTATTAAATCTAGCAAACACGTCAGCGCCCGACCGACACGGCTAGTGCCGGCGCAAACGCTCCGCGGCGGTGCCCTTCTGAAAGTATTACGAGCGCCACACGCACCATTAGGGTCAGTTATCCCCGCGGAGGGCCGTAAACAGGCGGTCATCATGTGATGGACAATGGAAACCGAGGCTGGTAGTTACGGAGGCGAGCGTAGGCGAGGCGATGAGATGCCGGCGGCCGATACGGGGCCCTCCCGGAAATTGTTGGTTCCCGGCAGTCCGCGCTCGCGTGCGCTGCCGTCACGCGACGTAAACCCCCGCCCCCCTCCATCCCCCCGTTACTTTGTGCCGGCATCATGCGTGCCGCGGCAGTCATCACGCGATGTGGCCGTGTTACTGCCGGCAATAAAACGTCTCAATCCAGGCGGCGGGTCTTGGCCGGGCCTGCTCCACTAACGAGATCGCCACGGGCTTCGGCGCAGCCACTACCACCCACGCGCTGCCTGCGCAGGTGTTTCCTGTGGACGAGGCTGCTAGCGGCCTAGCCTAGTGATTCCTGTGCCTGAAACGCGCGGGGATGCAGACAGATGATATTCTAGGCCGACGGGTTGGACTGACGACGCAACCACACTTTCTGAAAAGGAGAGAGAGTACAGAACAGGGAGACCTAAGATATAGCAAACGCGTCAGTCTCGCGCTCACCTAGAATTTCTCCAACGGTGCTAGGCTATTTCACAGATGCGTTAAGCCGTCAGCACACGGTCCGTGCATCCGAACGTTGAGCGTTGAGCGTGACGAGTTTCTGACGTCATAGCGTCGAATGCGCTAGGTGACGATCAGTTTGGCTTTAGGAAAAGTAAAGGGACGAGAGAGACAATTCTGACGTTACGGCTAATAATGGAAGCAAGGCTAAAGAAAAATCAAGACTCTTTCATTGGATTTGTCGACCTGGAAAAAGCGTTCGACAATATAAAATGGTGCAAGCTGTTCGAGATTCTGAAAAAGTAGGGGTAAGCTATAGGGAGAGACGGGTCATATACAATATGCACAACAACCAAGAGGGAATAATAAGAGTGGACGATCAAGAACGAAGTGCTCGTATTAAGAAGGGAGTAAGACAAGGCTGTAGCCTTTCGCCCCTACTGTTCAATCTGTACATCGAGGAAGCAATGATGGAAATAAAAGAAAGGTTCAGTAGTGGAATTAAAATACAAGGTGAAAGGATATCAATGATACGATTCGCTGATGACATTGCTATCCTGAGTGAAAGTGAAGAAGAATTAAATGATCTGCTGAACGGAATGAACAGTCTAATGAGTACACAGTATGGTTTGAGAGTAAATCGAAGAAAGACGAAGGTAATGAGAAGTGGTAGAAATGAGAACAGCGAGAAACTTAACATCAGGATTGATGGTCACGAAGTCAATGAAGTTAAGGAATTCTGCTACCTAGGCAGTAAAATAACCAATGACGTATGGAGCAAGGAGGACATCAAAAGCAGACTGCTATGGCAAAAAAGGCATTTCTGGCCAAGAGAAGTCTACTAATATCAAATACCGGCCTTAATTTGATGAAGAAATTTCTGAGGATGTACGTCTGGAGTACAGCATTGTATGGTAGTGAAACATGGACTGTGGGAAAACCGGAACAGAAGAGAATCGAAGCATTTGAGATGTGGTGCTATAGACGAATGTTGAAAATTAGGTGGACTGATAAGATAAGGAATGAGGAGGTTCTACGCAGAATCGGAGAGGAAAGGAATATGTGGAAAACACTGATAAGGAGAAGGGACAGGATGATAGGACATCTGCTAAGACATGAGGTAATGAGTTCCATGGTACTAGAGGGAGCTGTAGAGGGCAAAAACTGTAGAGGAAGACAGAGATTGGAATACGTCAAGCAAATAATTGAGGACGTAGGTTGCAAGTGCTACTCTGAGATGAAGAGGCTAGCACAGGAAAGGAATTCGTGGCGGGCCGCATCAAACCAGTCAGTAGACTGATGATCAAAAAAAAAAAATAAATAAATAAAAATAAAAATAAAAAAAAAACGTCGAAGAGCACTTTCACTCAGGATAGCAATGTCATCAGCGAATCGTGTCATTGATATCCTTTCACCTTGTATTTTAATTCCACTCCTGAACCTTTCTTTTATTTCCATCATTGCTTCCTCGATGTACAGATTGAACAGTAGGGGCGAAAGGCTACAGCCTCGTCTTACACCCTTCTTAATACGAGCACTTCGTTCTTGCTCGTCCACTCTTATTATTCCCTCTTGGTTGTTGTACATATTGTATATGACCCGTCTCTCCCTATAGCTTACCCCTACTTTTTTCAGAATCTCGAACAGCAGAGAAATATCTGGCATGTCAAATATTCTGAGCGTGCGTCTGAGCGTTGACCAATGAGATGGCACAACGCCACCTACGTCACACACACGCCGTCTCCCTTCAGTGCAGAGTTGTGAGGCGCCATACTGGCATTCATTTCAAGCCTATATGTTCAAATGGCTCTGAGCACCATGGGACTCAACTGCTGAGGTCATTAGTCCCCTAGAACTTAGAACTAGTTAAACCTAACTAACCTAAGGACATTACAAACATCCATGCCCGTGGCAGGATTCGAACCTGCGACCGTAGCGGTCTTGCGGTTCCAGACTGCAGCGCCTTTAACCGCACGGCCACTTTGGCCGGCAAGCCTATATGTATATATGCCGTTTCTGAGCACCAGCAAATTGAGAATAACTGGAAAACCCGTTGTTAGTTGTATGATTCGTTCCAATAAAATAATGAGAAACATCATATTCGTGGCAAAAGAATTATTGTAACTTGCCTATTATGAGAGAAGGGTATTTTAAGGCAGTGACACACTGAAGAGCCACCCAAATCGCATTGTTCTTGGTACAATTTCTTATAATTTAATTTCAATTAGTAACATATCTACGATTAAGGTTTTCAGCAATGGTAACATTCTGTGACTATAACCAAGGTGGGTGGTGTTGGTTTAGCGTAATGAGTAAGGTCACTGACCTGTCTGAAGTTGTTCATTGGGGCGGTGGTTCGCGTCTTGACACTTTGAAGTTTTTTTCCCCTAATATTCGCGATTTTATTAGGTTCTGATACTTCATTATTAGTGTAATATAAATATGTTATGTAAATATAGGTTCACCTTTTTTTGATGGTTGACTTTGTTCGATTGGCTTAATCTACAGGACAACTTGCGCTACTTGTATAAAGATATTTTGCTCCTTTTTCTTTTACGCTTCGTAATTCACATGTTGCAAAGATTCTGCTACAGGGTAGGAACAGTGGTCAAGTAAGACTGACCTTGTGGTTTTACTAAAATATGGGAATGATGAAATAATGTTTACCTTATGCGGATAAGTATTCCAAATTTGTACCGCACTGTTTGTAATGGAACTTTTATAAGCCTGTGTCCCTATTGATTGGACATGGTACTTTCCTTTTCGTGGACGATGGAGGAAATGTGCGTTTTAATAGAGCTAACGTGGGAATTTTACACGCGCCCGTTCAGTAAACTGTGATTTACGAACTAAAAGCATCTCTCAACTGCCGCTGGAGTGCGTTGCGATCGCGTGTACCACGTTGGGGCCCACGTACCGTGTGCACAAGTCGCATCGTTCATGAGCGTTCAGCCGCACGTTGAACTTGGCACGCTCAACGTTAACGTTCGACAGCACGGTCTGTGTGCCGACGGCTTTATGCTTTTCTACCAAGCGTGTATTTACAGGGCAGTCGTCTCTGACGGCCGCTGTGGCCGAGCGGTTCTAGGCGCTTCAGTCTGGAACCGCGCGACCGCTACGGTCGCAGGTTGAAATCCTGCCTCGGGCATGGATGTGTGTGATGTCCTTAGGTTAGTTAGGTTTAAGCAGTTCTAAGTTCTAGGGAACTGATGATCTCAGATGTTAAGTCCCGTAGTGCTCAGAGCCATTTGAACCATTTGAAGTCGTCTCTGACTGCTTTTAAGGGGAGATGTTTGTGACATTGTACTTCGTGAAATTGAACGAAAATGTCAATTTTCTATTTATTTTTATTTTAAATACCTGACGTCGTCGTCTGGAGAGCAGTCAGTTAATTCACAGACACAAACTTGCGTTTTATAGCACTGCATGATTTCTTAACCTGTAATTGTGGATCTCCAGATGGCAGCTTAGTCCTGTCAAAACGACACTCACATTCAGAAAAAAGACAGAACACCTTAATCGATTGGAGATAGAACGTTCATATACACAGGACATGTACTTTAGTATGTTCTGCAAGAATGATTAGCATTTGAACCACTTCGGGCGCGTGTTCAAAGTCAACATCGATATCGAGGCGCAACACCACCTACTTGTAAAGTGTGCTTGCGCCACTTGTACATATAAAGCGAAGGTAATGACTCATTATGACTTGAACAGACGTGCAGAATGGCTCGAATACGTATGTAGGGACCGTACTGTCAAATCAGGGAGTTTCAATGGGATCATATTATTGGCATGAGAGACTGTAATGCATCCATCCGTGAAATTTCTGCTCGTCTGGGGCGAACAGTTTCGGCATTGCTTCATCAAATAGTGAAGATATAGCGGGATGGGGCTTAGTTACACTTCGCAACTCATGCTGATACATGCGTGTGCTGTAGTTATATCATTCGATAAAAGTCCAGTCAGTCTTCCGGGCTGCAAGAGGCCAGATGTTCACCCGAGAGGCTTTGCGTCTGCTGGAAGAGAGGCCACATTATGTACTCATGACACCACCACACAGTAACTGCACGGGCAGATGCGTCCCTGTAGCATTGGAAATACCTACAGACTTTCTCCTTCCCATTCCCGGCACACAGATACTCTTTGTCGCTCAACATGAACTGCTTTGGGAGTTTTTAAATCTGGTGTTTAAGCAATGGGTGAAATACTATCACACATATAAATTGAAGATATCACTGGAATTAAATGTACCACTGCACAAAGAGAGAGCGAGAGAGAGCTTTCCAGATGACGCTAGGATATTTAAACAATTTCTTACGTAACTACACGTTTTATTCCGAGGAATATCACCACCACCTAACTTGAACGTGGACACTAAAAAAATAACACGACACACTTGTGGAGCTATCCCTGAGACACTTTGCGCGCTTTTGTAGGAAGTATCCTTGTCTTTGAGCACGAGCTGCTTCAGGAGTTACTAAATCCATTTGAATAGGTGTCTAAATGCACTTTCAAAGGATCACTGCACAGTAGTTTGCTTCAGTTTAGCGCTGTATACCGACACACTTGAACACAGACTCTAAAAAGATCGTGGCATACTTGTGATACCACAACTGAGGCACTTCACACGCTTTTGGGGGAAACGGATAGCGAAAATGATATCAGCTGAAACATTTTAGCCGCCAAAACGGTGATATTAGGAAGTCGAAATCAATATCTCTGTAACTCTAAACAGGACGCTCACCGCTTTTCCAGTTTCAGTTGCTTATTTGACGCTACAGTCTGGTACCGCGCGACCGCTAAGGTCGCAGGTTTGAATCCTGCCTCGGGTATGGATGTGTCCTGAGGTTAGTTAAGTTTAAGTAGTTCTAAGACCTAGGGGACTGATGACCTCAGACGTTAAGTCCCATAGTGCTCAGAGTCTTTTCTCTTTTTGCCTATTTGAAGGCACAGCTGCTGTGGTGTTCATCACTTTTCTGAAACGATGAGTGGGCTTAATTCATTCTTGCTGCTGCAGGAGTCAGGGACTTTATATTCCTCACTTCTTGAAGCAAGCACTGGTGTCCAAGCACTGACGGCAAAGTCAGAACAAATACACAAACAGATTTCGAAGCACTGTCCTACAGACGAGAAAGGTGGCTTGAATTTTCGGTGAATATTCGAAGTCCTACAGCTGCTGGTTTGGATGTGGTCTAAAGCCAACATGGCGGGTGAGAGACAACATCCCGTCTAAGCGAACCAGAGGAGGATGGTCTGCTTGGACGTGGATGACCACCAGATGTAGTGTGGTATGTCGGATCACAAACCTAGGTGTGTTCCCAAAGTTACTGGCTACCATCTTATAGATTTTTATAACGTGTCCTTATTTAAAGAACGTTGTATTAAGAGTTGTGGGATTGCAATATACAACTACAGAATGAATAGCGTGTTTGATCCTGTGCAGGACTTATTATGTGTTTTAAACACTAACAAACAGTATTTATAATGTGGTTCTCTGTACCCTCCTCCGGTCACAAACTTTCAGTTTCAGCTAACAAACAGTTGCTGTATGGGGACATTCTACTATATGTCCTTTGAGGTAATAATGATACACGTGAGTTAACTACTTTCTATGATGCTTTCCTGGAAAGAAGAGAACTATCTGTCTCTAAATTGACTTGCATCAGCGTTAAATGATGACGGGAAGTGGATGGATCGCGTCTTAAGTTTCGTAACTACGGTGATTCTGAGTTAGGTGTTTGTGAGGTGCTACATCTGCTTGACAGATGTCATGTTTACAGGGTTAGTGGTAGTACGAAGTGTACTTTCACGTGTCAAAGATAATTTCACATGTCAAACACCGCTGTTATGCGTTTCTACCTTTCCTTGTACGAGGCATTCTCCGTTACTAATGATCGTTTTATAGGACTGATGCGAGCATAGTATAATTTCTGAACAGCGATCGGATGTGAACAGTGGGTGCGACACATCTCTGGAAAGCTATATTGTGTATGTGTCACAAAGTACCGATGTTTTCTTTGGGATGCAAGGTAGCAGTCTTTTTTTTTTTCATTTTACAGTTTGTCACCTCAGTTTATCGCATAGAAACCTGCAAGGAGAATGTATGTCATGCACTGAAAATATATTTCTTACATTGGAATATCAACAGCGTTCCATTCCATATGACTAATAGGTTGGAAACTGCACCACTCCAACATTATAAAGTGTCTTAAGTGCTGAACCCTGTAGCCTTAGAAAACAATGTGCTTATGTTCTGTCTTAGCAACACCTTGCTGACCCCAGAAAGTAGAATAATACACTATAATTGATAGGTAAGTTGATTTACATAAAAAGCTTCAAACTCCATCCGTCTGGAGCTCTATCATGCATGAAAATCCACTCGTTTTCTTCTTCTTAACGGCCTGCTACATCATCACAATACTTTCATATCTACTACACACCGATAAGGGGTGCTGACATCCTCGACAATCGCGCATCTGGAGAGATTTTGTGCACTTTGATGAGTGCAGTGAGTAAAACTGTTTCGGAACGGCAATTATGGAGTCTGATCGCTCTGTTCCTTTATGTGACATGGAATGTAATGGTCTACATCTGGTCCGCAGCAGATTGAATCAGTTGCAGTGTTGCAGGGATGGTTCATCAAAAACAGTTCGAGGATATCTCTCAATCTCTGACTTTATCCTAAGAATACGAGAATGCTCTCTGCCTCCCGTCTGTTTAGGGAAAGATGGGCAATCTTAATCATAAACCGCACACTATGATCGAAATGCTTGAAATGTGTAGATCATTGTCTGGTATACTCTAGTATATACGTTTTGACAATTAACAAAGAATGAACATATTGCACAATCATCCATCAACATTTTCAATGGTACTCACAAAGTAGTGGAGGGATGGTTTAGTGATGATAAAAAAATAGTGGAGAATGCTCCTGCTTCATTCATCAGCGTTGAAAAACTGGTAAAATTTCTAAAATTGATTTGTCTATTAACTGTGAGCAGTACATCGACTGTGTCTTCTCCATCCACTGGTACGCTCTTCTACACCACACAATGATTGACTGACTTGATTGATATGGAGGAAAAGTTTTGGTGGACAGTGAACACTCTATGGGGATGGCTAGCACCAAAACAGTGCGAGACAGCAAAATGAGGAATCAGTTGAAACAGAACATTGAGCCATCTGCTACCCTGTCACTGTGAAAGATGAGTTTAAATGTTGAAGTCAACAGACACCTTCAGACAGCCATTTGTAAACCCTTCACAGTGCCGCAAAACTCTTCCAGTTTCCATATGTTGTGACTGCCTTCTATTTCAATCATGCAGTGTGTGTGTTGTGGGAACAGCAGTAACATGTTTTACACCACGCGATGTCCATTTTTCTGTGGTAGCCAATGAATCGAAATATGTTAACGTCAGTTCAGACCGTGACACAAAGATCTTGAAGTATTGGTGGAAAAAACTAAACGTATGGCAGTGGACAAAGCAGTAGTGACACACTGCCTGGAAGAGTTACAGCAGGAAAAAGACAATGTATCAGAGAAAACCACAGGGACAATCCCTTATGACTGATAGTCTGTGGGATACAGTTCTTCAGTATGGGTGACAGAACTTCACATTGGTCTGTGCAGGCGACTTCGATTATTGGGTGGATCAATACCTGTATATTTAAAAGGATTGCCACATATGCTTGATGCCAGCACACAGAAGGTATTTGTTTTCGAACTATATCAGAAGAATGCAGTAAAAAACCTTATCAAGTTCTTTATCGAATGATGTCAGTGGAATATTTATAGAGTATAGTTATTTCCTCTGGTGGATAGTAAGAAATAACGATGACATGGACAATGATTGGGTGACAGATGCGAATGCACCCTGTGGGATGCAGACCTCCTTTGCACTGCAGGACCTACATGTAGTTTGGAAATGCACCACAATGCATCATCGTCTTTCTTCCAGTTCTGTTAACTGCCTGTACTGTTTTTTAGCACTTTGTGTTGCAGGAGAGAGCTTTGTTTAGCGCTGGCCTTACACACTGCACATGGTTGGTGGGGCTATGATAACATGTTCCTATTTCCATCGAGTGGCCAAAACATGGTCCTGCCCTATTAACACAGCTCACCCTATTTCTCCACGGATTGCAGAAGGTGGCAGATATAGCGCTCTCCAGCTTCTGCTCAATTCCGACTTAAATTGGAACGATCACAGGCACCAAGCACAGGGATGTCGGCGAAGACACTGAGGGACAGTTACAAGATGCAGAGGGGCTGTCTAAAGACCAATTTGAAGTTTTACTGTAGCATATAGGTTCTAAAAGGGTGATAGGCTTCGATATATGACAGTGTGATGAATATGATCCACTAGTGTGTGTAATAACTAAAAGACATCTCCATAGGATCCAACACAGGAATATCGTTGAATGAAAAGACTTGATTCCAAATTGCAGACATCATTTATACCAGAGAGCATAACACTAGGGATTGGAAAAGCTAGTATGTTAGTCATATGAGTTCGCACATTTCTAATGGCCGCAGTGTAGCGTTACAATTTTTTAAAGTGATTCGTTGCATAGCACATGATCTACTATGTGATAATTCTGAGACAATCCACATCCTCCCCAGGCCATAACCCAATAGCTATTTCACAGAACCTGTGACATGGTATCGGGATAGAATGTGTTATAAAAACTGGAGAAATATCTAGCAGTGGCTTTCTAAATTCAGTGATTTTATTACTAGTTTACACCACTGGTGACATTCAAACGCACTGTCAGTCTCTAAATGCACACTCCAGTGATCAGTGTTTACATTCAGTGTCGTGGTATTTTTGTGGAAGATGACTTCATTCAGAAGCAATAACATACCTCGATTTACAAAGCTTGCATAGCTTTGATGTTTTGTGCGCCTGTAGAATGAAGACCACTTGTGACAGTAACATAGTCGATGCGATCGTGTTTTCTTAATATCTGGTCGCTTAGAAGTCGATTATGTCTCTCTTCCTAAGACACACAGGTACCACTCGCAAGAAAAACAAATGAGGGATGACGATTCATCACGGATTTCTGCTCAACATTGTTTCGTATCGTCAGCATTCAGTTATTGGCGAAGTGTTACACTTAGTAGGGGATGTGTGACAGATTCTCTGTGATGAGCAGGCTTTCAAAGTTTGTGTACTGTGGGCCGTGTCCCAACATGTTCAAAAAAATTGGTTTGTCCTGTCGTAAGGAAGGAATTTATTTGACGTGGAAAATTGTGACAGCTGTAAGAGGCTGAAAGATTTCTTTACGTAGAATATTAAGTCCAGTTATAAGAATGGTAAAGGTTTTCACATTCCCAGAGCCACCATCTTCGGGAGGTGGTATTCCAATGTCAAATGTCGTCACATCGAGGTTGCAATGGAAATATTTAATTGTTAAGTACTGTGATCAAATATATATGGCTGGTTTCCTAAGACAATTCCGCCTGGCATGTGGGGCGTGTGTATCGGCGATGGCCTGTTACTGGAATGATTGATATTTCCGGCTTACAGCCGAACCAGAGAGGCTGGCTCGGGCAAAGGAACGTAGCTGACCTAACTGTGTCACCCTCTAGGTGGGTGTACAGCGAACTAATACTCTATGTGTGTTGGGCAGCGTTCTCATTTGCGTGTGTTCTGTGTGGAAATTTCAAAATATTCAATAGTGGAATGTGCGTTTGCACTGGACAGTTATTCCCTCCCATGCAAATGGTCCAGTTGACTGTTTCTACGTATTTCCATCTTTACTTGGTTGAGAGAACATCGATTATGGTGGATGTTGTGTACATCTAGCTGGTGAAAGAAAGGTGGAAGACACATTTGCTAGTACTCTAGACATGACAAATACCTTACATGACTTTGTACAGTAGAAGGATGATTTGGATTCTATTATATTATTGACATCGGTATTTCTCAAAAAAAAAAAAAAAATACAAGTGCAACTGATCTAGTTCACAACACCATCACCAGAGTGCACTGTCGGCACCGATCTCTTCCCTCCTGTAATGTAATCCAAGATGGCGGTCCAGGGAAAAATGGCGGTGATTCCCCCAGCCTGTGTCTAGGTACTGGACTGGGAGGACAGATGTAAGGGTTTACTGTGTTCGGAGGATGAGGTGTATGTGCTGGAGAACGAGTAGTTTAATGGGTATATTAGCTGTAATCATACAGCTGAGGACTGTGTCCATAGCCACCTTCTTGATGTTTAGAAAACAACGAGATTTGGTGAAGAATATTCTTCATCAAATAAAGAAGATGTAGCAGGAGGGGGCTAAATTACACTTCGCATCTCATGCTGATAAACCTGTGTGCTGTAACTAGATCATTCGATAAATGTCCAGTCAGTCTTCCAAACTGCAAGAGCCAAGATGTTCATCCAAGAAGCTCTGTGTCTGCTGGAAGAGAGACCACATACTGGACTCATGGCACAACCACACAGTAGCTGCAAGGGCAGTTGCGTCCCTGTAGAATTGGAAATACCTGCAGACTTTCTCCTTCCCATCCCTGGCACACAGATACCTTTGTCATTGAACATGAACTGCTTTGGGAGTTTGTAAGTCTGGTGTTTAAGCAATTGGCGTCTTACTGTAACATACATAACTTGAAGATATCACTGGAATTAAAAGTACCAGTGCACAAAGGGAGAGCGAGAAAGAGCTTTCCAGCTGATGGCAGAATATTGAAAGAATCGAGGTGAACACATTGGTTGGGGCTACTGCCTATGGTAACTCAAATTGTTTAAATAAAAAATGCATACCAAAGGAAGACTTACGACCATTATATCTCCCAGTCCAGCACAGACTGAGTCATTTTCCCATCAATCTCCAGATGGTGGATGGGAGGGGATGGGAGAGGGGAAGGGGGAAAGGGGTGGAATTAGGTTAGTGGAGGCAGCCCAATTGACATTGTTCCCACCGAAACTTGAACTTTCCACCATGACATCACTGGGACATTGCAACATCTATGGACGCCATCTTGGATCCGCCATCTTGAATAAATCTGGCAACAATATAGAGTGAGGTAGCGCTCGCTTTGCCCTAATACTCACGACGAGATGTGTCCGGTCGCACCACCAAGACCACTTCCCTACCACCTCAAGTGAAGATCGACAACTCATCTGAATGGTATCTATGTCCTCCTCAGATCTGGCGCAACTGTGGAATAGTGCAACATGTCGTACACTGTCAGAGTGACAGTCCAATTCTGTTTATTATGGCGTGGGTTATATGCACATCGTACACTTCTCTGACTACTAATGACAAATATGCTGAAACATGCTATACAGTACTGGGGACAGGAAAGGCATCAGTGTTTTTGGACAAAACGAAGTTTTGTTTGTTTCGAAAATGATGGTTGCATTTTGGTTCGCTGCAGACAGGGGAGCGGCATCACAGTGATTGCGTTCACACAAGATATACAGCGCCAAATCAAGGCCTTACTGTGTGAGGTGCTAATGGGTACAACCAAAAATCACAGTTGGTTTGTGTCCAAGGCATTGTGACCAGTGTGACTTACTTGAACGACATCCTGCATCCCGTAGCCATACCCTTCCTGCACAGCTCCAGAGGCCATTTTTCAGGAAGACAATGCACAACCATATGCTGCTGCACGAACACTTGCCTTCCAGGTGTCACAGATTGTCACTGATTTGCCTGGCCTGCTAGATCATCAGACTTGTCGCTGTGACCCATTGCCAACCACCACAGATGAACTTTTGGGCCAGATGAATGCAATATGGATGCCTATACCATACGATGCAATTCGTGCGTTTATGCGTCGATGCCATCACGCAAGAAACAAGTTATCTTCGCCCATTGTGGAATGTGTTCATACAAGGCAAAAGGACATATGCTTAGCCAAGGTGACTGAAATGCTAACCATTACTGCAGAACATACAGATGTACATGTCCAATCAATATGGACGGCTGGCCGCAGTGGCCGAGCGGTTCTAGGCGATTCAGTTCGGAACCGCGCGACTGCTACGATCGCAGGTTCGAATCCTGCCTCAGGCATGGATGTGTGTGATATCCTTAGTTAGGTTTAAGTAGTTCTAAGTTCTAGGGGACTGATGACCTCAGATGTTACATCCCATAGTGCTCAGAGACATTTTAACCATCAATATGGACGTTCTATCTGTAGTCGTTCAAGGTGTTCTACTTTTTCTGAGCATGAACGTTGTAACCCGGTATACATACATGGGGTGAAGGCAATAAAAAGTCTTCATATCAGAAGTATTCTTTACACTTTTCATTTATTAGTAGAATTCATGGACAATGAATCCCCAAAACTTCAATCATGAAATCACATTCTATGTCCCTGAAAAATAATTAAATGAGTGCCGCGACATAACTTGGGGGTAGTAACTCAAGTGTATTCAAGAGTGTAAATGAGAGCAAACCTTACGAACAACTTTCAGTTGATGAAGTTGAAAGTATTGGGCACATCCAATAGATCAATTGGCTCTAGATTGAGGAAACTTACCAGTGATATGAAGCGCAAAATGTTGTAAGAGGGAAAGGACTCTGGTGGACACAACAGACTGACAAAGAGGTTGAATACACTCTTCAAATGTATTATGGGAAGGCTATCAGAAAGAACATATCTAGCGTAAGTGATATGAATTATACAGCATGGGCTACATATTTCTACATGGTGTCAACACATGAACATCCCATTCATCATATGTGCCACATTATCTGGTATAAATATCTACAGGCTCAGAGGGATAAAGATTCACAAGGGAATGCTTCCAAACTGTATCTGGGACGTTGTCAAGCCTACTTACAGTTCTCTGACCGGTTCTGAACTTCTAAAAAGTTTGTTCGTGGTAAAACCCAGAATCCAAATCAGTCTCTACGTTCACTCACATGGAAATGATGTCCTAACATTTCATTTTCATTTGCCACAGTTTTCATAACTGTGGATGAAGGGATCAGACATCTTGACAGAAGATTAGTGTTTAATGTCCCATCGACAACTAGGTCATTAGAGACGGAGCACAAGCTCGGATTAGGGAAGGATGGGGAAGGACATCGGCCGTGCCCTTTCAAAGGAACCGTCCCGACATTTGCCTGAAGCGATTTAGGGAAATCACGGAAATCCTAAATCAGGATGGCCGGATACGGGTTTGAACCGTCGTCCTCCCGAATGCGAGAGCACTGTACTAACCACTGCGCCACCTCGCTCGGCAAAACATCTTGAAAAAATATCTTTACAGATCCTCTCTGGATCTAAAAAGTCAGCTGAAGACCTGGTAAAGAAAAGAAGGCAGAAATCAAGAAACGAGAAGAGAATCCTTGAAGGGAAAGAGGACCCTCAGTACAAGTCTGGGACCTTCTGAAGACGTGACGTAAGGAACAATGTTAGGTTGAACTATAAACTGCGTTTCCTAAAAATTGTTTTTTAACGTTCATGCATCTTTTTCTCAAAATCTATGAATTCTATAACTGTGAAATTTTGTACACTTATTTCTATAAAGCCAATAAATGTTCTCTCAAAAGTAAATTTTGAAGTTCTCCGTGTAAGCTGTGAGTCAAAGTGCATCGAATTTTGCTTGAATTTTGTGTAGTACTTACAGAATTGTAATTAAAAAATTATTAAAATTCTCCTACTCGATATATTCAAAAAATCTCTTTTGGGAAGCTTAATACGTGCAAAGAGATTAATTTAATAAAGCTTTATAGAAATTTCTTGAATAGTTTCTGAGAAAGAAGTACAAATGTCGTTTTTTGAAAATAAAGTTTTTAAATTCCACAAAAGTATCTTCAGAACTGTGTATTTGGTGCATCTCTTAAATAATTTGTTTTTCTCATCAACGTCCTTCCTTAAGGCAGGTGATCCAGTGATTTTCTTGATGCACACTTTACGTTTGTGAAGATTTCAATCTATTAAATGATACGCATTACTGTGTTATAGTACAGAGTAGGTGCATGTGAAATTAACCTCTTTGTTAGACACAGTGAAGTCGCGATGCCGACCAGCCGCCAAGTCATCCTCAGCCATACGGCTTCTTCCGATGTAGTGTGAAAGGGTATGGGGATAGCACACTTCGCTCCCTACTTGGCAGCTTTCTAGGCCTTTGAACTATTCCTGAGTTGCCTATCTTTACTTTCTTCTCTCTTCAACCAGTCTTTAGCACATCTAACACGACGAGTACAGCAGAATACACATAAATCAAAATGAGAATCATAGATCAAAATACTCTTGTATATAATATTTAAACAAAAGGATTGGCGCCTGAACTGCAATACAACACCGTCGCAGTAAGAAAAAACAATTAGAAACGCAGTGATTGTAATCGGTTTTCGAGGGTTGCCTAAACGGTTTGGTTTTGAGATTTAAATCAAGTCTGAATTTAATGACTTGTTTATTTACTTCGTATCTCGACACAAACCGGTTAAAATGGCAGAGAATAAGCAAGGTACCAAGAAAATTAATGTAAAGTTTCGTAATGTTCATTGAGAAATTGCTTCATCGCAACGAGCGCAAAGTCACTTAAAGTACTGAAACATAAAGCTCTATAGAAGCACACTGTAATCAGGAATGACGCACTAGCAAAGTGGATAGTTAGCTTATCTACGTTGAAGACTCCTTGGGAAACGCTACATGGTTTCCTAATCTCTGCAGCTCGCAAATGCAAAGTAATGGAGTTCAAGAGCCGTGAAACATTACAATTAATCAGGCAACTCAAGTTGCATTGCAAACGCTGCTGGTTGTGAGCTGTTCAGAATGTAGATAGAGCTAATGGAATACTTACTCAGACTCAGTAAACGTGCTCCAGAAACTGACAGTTAGCGCCGAATAAAAGCCGAGATGGCAGCAGAAAAAGGCTGCCTCTGACGATCTTTGGACCAAAAGTGCCTCAGACATTTCTCTTAGAGAAGTACCCGAAATTATTCTTCTCTAAATCCATCTCTCGACTTTCTGAAATACTTTACTTGGATGGGAGGACACAACAGCCATTCCCACACCGACCAGCGAGAATTTCGCTTTGTTTGCTTGAATACAGGGGTACCATACAGAAATGACCCGTTCTTGGCTTACTGCATTTTCGTTCAACTGAGATAGAAAATGTGGGAATAAAGTTTATGGGTGCGAACGCAAGGAAAGTTACGAAATGATTATTCCACAGCTACAGTATTTTATTCAACTACTTCTTCGCTAATTGCCTCTGGGTCGTTGCTTCGTTTTCAAGCTCCCATTCTCGTGGTGATAACAGGCTTCACTACGACAGCTCAGCTGATCTGAAAGAGAAATAACGTTTGAGAATGGGCCTGAGACTTCCACACTAGTAGAGAAGAAATAATTAAATAAGAATGTAGCTCTGGAATAACCATTTCAGGGAAAAACAGTTTATTAATTACTAGGCCACATATAAAATCGTGCCAGACCAAGTATGAAAACTGTACAATATAGACTTCATGAATATAAATGGGCAAAGTAATTCCCTTTTGGGAACTGGGGCTGCTCCTTTGTGGGACTCATTCATTTTTACTCGTCCGCTGTACTTTTTTTTTTTTTTCATCTGATTGCGCAGTACCGTAAGGTTCTATAAAAACTTAATTTATTTTTATATAAATTAAAATAAAAAGCATGTTTGGTTTCTCCGTCTTAAGCTTACTGCAATAAATTAAACCGAAGTTTACAAACGACGCGTTTCGCATTCATTTACAAGGTACCTTCTATGCTTAGTTTTGTAACTACATATACCCATGTTTGTACATTTTGACTGTTAGCGAGGAGCCGGCCGCGGTAGTCTCGCGGTTCTAGGCGCTCAGTCCGGAACCGCGTGACTGCTACGGTCGCAGGTTCGAATCCTGCCTCGGGCATGGATGTGTGTGATGTCCTTAGGTTAGTTAGGTTTAAGTAGTTCTAAGTTCTAGGGGACTCATGACCATATATGTTAAGTCTCATAGTGCTCAGAGCCATTTGAACCAATTTTTTGTTAGCGAGGGATGAGGCTGAAAGAAATTTCGTTGTACGTTTAGAATTGACAGGTTTTTCCCTTTTTTGAAAGCACTTTTTCTTAAGGTGCATTGGTATTATTTACACTTCACCTGACCTTAGAAATAGACCTGGAGTTGGTTGTGTTCTGCACTCAGCATGGTATTTCTAGATTTCCGGAAAGCTTTTGACACCGTTCCTCACAAGCGACTTCTAATCAAGCTGCGGGCCTATGGGGTATCGTCTCAATTGTACGACTGGATTCGTGATTTCCTGTCAGGAAGGTCGCAGTTCGTAGTAATAGACGGCAAATCATCGAGTAAAACTGAAGTGATATCAGGTCAGTGTGCGGTTTGTGCTTTTACCAGTGGGGGGGGGGGGGGGGGGGGGGAGGGGGGGATGTCTTAGGGGGTTAGTATAATTACATATGTTACTAGCTTGGACCGTGGCGTTACCCATGGTTAAACAGTTATTTATAAATAGATGTTAATGTCGAAACTCACTATTCACGCGTATGCACTATTAGAAAAGCCATCCCTTGTTATATCTTTAAAAGTACATTATAGGTAAAGCTTGGTTACGAAATCATCTACATACAGATATACGACGGGAATTCAAAAAGTAAAGGCACATCTGTAAAAAGCTGCACTTATTCTGATGATAGAAAACTGAAACATGTGTTATTTTTCTACGTAACCTCCCTGGACTTCAATGCAGTTTTCCCGAGGTTTTACGAGTTTTTTTTTTTTATTTCATCAGGAAATACGTTTTTCGGTTGCATCTGTAACCAATTTTGCACCGCAGCAATGACGTCTTCATCACTTTCAAATCTTCTTCCCTGTAGTGCTTCCGTTAAGGGTTCAAACATGTGAAAATCACTTGGAGAAAGGTCTGTACTGTATGGTGGATGTTCCAGCACCACGAATCTCAACGCCTTTATTGCGTCGGCTGTCCGTTTGGCAGAATGTGGGCGAGCGTTATCTTGCTGCAGGATGACACCTCTTCAGAGTTTTCCACGACGTTTGGATCTGATTGCAGGTTTTAGTTTCGTACGCAACACGTCACATCCACCATACAATACAGACCTGGCTCTAAAGCCTCGTTTACGCTGGGGCGACATCTTGCAACATTGTGGCATGCTACGGAAATGTGGCGTGCGTCGTCTTGTAGCATGCTACAACAGGAAACATCTTGCGGCGTATGTTGCATGCGGCAGGTTAATTTATACCAGAGAAACAGAATTTGTGCCACATGTGTGTCGGTCTTGCAGTATAAAGGATGATAAAGTATCGCAGCGGCGGCCTACTTGGTACTTGCACATGCAGCTAAGAACGGAAATGAAAACCAAAGGAAAAGAAAACGATGGTGGAAGAGAAGAGTATTTAAAGAAGGTCCACGAAGTAGTATCCTAGGAACTAGAAGCAGACGATGGTGCGTTATTTAGTAAGGTGTGCTTTCGTCCCAGGCGCGTTAGTCCGCTCCATACCGTTGCCAAAAGGTGGCCTAACGGTCACCACCCTGTGTCAGGGCCCGGGGTGGGAATTTCAGCCCCAGCTCACCCAACTCTACGGTACGACTGCTGCGGTATGACTGCCACACTACTTCCCTCGAAAGCTCGCAAGTAAACGGATGACGCACCTTAGACGAAAGTAACAATGACAACATGAGAATGATGATTTAGTTCTAAATGTTTTGAAATGCTTAACTACTACATAACACTTTTTCAAAATTAATAAGCAAACATATTAATAGTATTAATAGTAAGACTGTATTAAAAACTTTCAGTGTTCGGCTCCACAAATTTAAATTATATGTAAAGTTTTACTCCAGTGCGTGGGAAATAAACATCCCAGGTAGGGATGCATAAACTAAAACCACAGGAGAGGATGGTCTGATGCAGAGGGGGGGAAATCCCCCATCCCCCCCTGCAAATCGCACACTGTATCAGGTGTTCCCCAGGGAAGCGTCCTGGGACCTCTGCTGTTCCTGATCTATATAAATGATCTGGGTGACAATCTGAGCAGCTCTCTTAGGTTGTTCGCAGATGATGCTGTAATTTACCGTCTAGTAAGGTCATCCGAAGACCAGTATCAGTTGCAAAGCGATTTAGAAAAGATTGCTGTATGGAGTGGCAGGTGGCAGTTGACACTAAATAACGAAAAGTGTGAGGTGATCCACACGAGTTCCAAAAGAAATCCGTTGTAATTCGATTACTCGATAAATAGTACAATTCTCAAGGCTGTCAATTCAACTAAGTACCTGAGTGTTAAAATTACTAACAACTTCAGTTGGAAAGACCACATAGATAATATTGCGGGGAAGGCGAGCCAAAGGTTGCGTTTCATTGGCAGGACACTTAGAAGATGCAACAAGTCCACTAAAGAGACAGCTTACACTACACTCGTTCATCCTCTGTTAGAATATTGCTGCGCGGTGTGGGATGCTTACCAGGTGGGATTGACGGAGGACATCGAAAGGGTGCAAAAAAGGGCAGAGAGGGGAGAGATTTGGGATGAAAGTCATTAAAGCAAAGACGTTTTTCGTCGCGGAGAGATCTATTTCCGAAATTTCAGTCACCAACTTTCTCTTCCGAATGCGAAAATATTTTGTTGAGCCCAACCTACATAGGTAGGAATGATCATCAAAATAAAATAAGCGAAATCAGAGCTCGAACAGAAAGGTTTAGGTGTTCGTTTTTCCCGCGCGCTGTTCGGGAGTGGAATGGTAGAGATAAAGTATGATTGTGGTTCGATGAACCCTCTACCAAGCACTTAAATGTGAATTGCAGAGTAATCATGTAGATGTAGATGTAGATGTTTGTTCATTTGTTTTTCGTATGGGCTGTGATTTTTTTTTAGTACAGATTGCAGTAAGTGTAAACAGAGAAACCAATAATAATTGATCATAATAGCTGCAGAGCAAGATGGCAATACAAAAAATATATTATACGAAAATTATTTTTGTTAAAAATTTCTAATTTAGTATTTTTCAATTTCTATTTAGATTTGTTAATATATATGATGTTTGAATAAAAGTAAAATAAATAGAAGCACCTAGTGAGATCTGAAACACCTATTTTACAGCTACAGAACATCTTCGCTACACACTCAGCTAACGACAACCATGCCGTGCAGCGGGAATTTTTTCCTTCTTCCTGAACATAGTGCAGGAATCTTCTAATCTTAAAAGCCGATTTACCTGGTCTGAGAATTGTGTCGTACTGGTTTTGGATCTTGATGGTTCAAATGGTTCAAATGGCTCTGAGCACTATGGGACTCAACTGCTGAGGTCATAAGTCCCCTAGAACTTAGAACTACATAAACCTAACTAGCCTAAGGACAACACACACATCCATGCCCGAGGCAGGATTCGAACCTGCGTCCGTAGCGGTCGCGCGGTTCCAGACTGTAGCGCCAGAACCGCTCGGCCACCAGCGGCCGGTGGATCTTGATGTTCAGGTAGTTACCTTCTAATTCTGTGAATATGAATAAATATAAGAGGCAGAGTTTGTGACGTCCTCTTGTTACATAAATACCATATATACGTGAAATTGAAGTGAAACGAGAAATTTTTTAATTAGAACTAAAAAAGTTGGTGATTTAAGTGATTCAATCGGTTTAGAATGGACTATCTTTAAACTCTTCAAAGGATGCCTCAGAAGGTTAAAAGTGAAAATTGGAGAGAGAACAGTTCTGATAAATTCATTTAACTTCATTTTAAAATTTTATTGTTAAACAACTTGTAGAAGTTTTAAATGCACATTCCTTTTATATTTCTGTATATGCTAAAAGTGGAAATTACGAGCTCTTCCTCTTCAAAAAAAGTCACTACATATCAAAAAATGAGTTCCAGTAAAACGATACTTCTTGTTAATTTCAACATATAACTGCAGCAGAGTTACAAGTTACAGGCCGCG
This sequence comes from Schistocerca nitens, assembly GCF_023898315.1. Classification (NCBI taxonomy): domain Eukaryota; kingdom Metazoa; phylum Arthropoda; class Insecta; order Orthoptera; family Acrididae; genus Schistocerca; species Schistocerca nitens. The sequence continues at coordinate 537,285,734 of NC_064618.1, read as the reverse complement.
GCTTCTGAACGACTTATACACAAAACTATAACTAAGGATTTCTAGAATGTCTTTAAATCAACAACAATCAGCATTCGCAATGAACAAAGGGAACTACAACTGAACGAAGAATGGTGGAGCTTGAAAGAGGAACAAGTGCCATGCAAAAAATAACGAGATCGACCAAACAAAACGAGGCGGGGACTAGGAATAGTGGAACTGGAACTAGGAAACAAACCGAGGTGGGTATGAGGAAAGGAGTACTGGAACTAGGGACGAGCCCGAGGTGAGAACTAGGAATGGCAGGATGGAAAGAGGAACGAGACCGAGACGGAAACAAAGAAATTCAAATGGAACTAGGAATCAGATCGAGGCGGGAATGAGGAACGGCGGACTGGAACGAGACAGAGGCGCAAGATTGAAACTGGAACCAAGACGACAGACAGGAACAAGGAACGAGACTGAGATAGTAATGAAGAACAGGAGAATGGAACTAGGCACGAGACCAAGACAGGAGCAAGGAATGGTCGACTGGAACTAGGAACGAGACTGAGGTGGGGAAGAAAAACAATGGACTGGAACAACAAATGAGACTGCGGCGGCGGACTGGAACTGGAATCAAGACAGAGGCGGCAACAAGACCAACCTTAGATGAATGGTGAACGATCGTTCTGTAGAAGTCGTTCCACAGTTCCACCGTTCACTTTAGTAAACCGTTCCTATAGACTCGTTCCTTCGCGAATGACGCACCTTTCAACAATAAACCACCAGAAGCTGCTGTAATGTGTATTTATGGAAATACATTATGTTATAAAGGTTCCTTGGCGTCAAATGCACGATTATTATTAGTTCCAGCATACTTTAACCTTATCTACTGGCATCTGTGACTTGCAGATGGTCATCTGACTGATATAGATCATTTGCTAAGTGGAGCAAGAGGACATAGAAAGTGTAGGCGGTTACAGATCTGTTGCCGTGTACTGATCTGTCCCACTGTTCAGGTTTTTTTTTTTTTTTTTTTTTTTTTTTTTTTTTTTTTTTTTTTTTTTACAGGTCTGTGCGCCACACCGCCGCTTACAGCGTCTAGTGCAATGGCCACACGTGCGGGTGACAGCGGATTGTCTTAGCGGCTCGAGGAGGGGTGGAAGGGCGCGCGCGCTGCTTACCGCAGCCCTGTTTTAATCTGCCCCGCGACAAAGGGCGAGCTCCGCTGTTCACGCCCTGCAGATCAAAAGGGAGGCTGCCGGAGATTGTAGACATAACAGGACACCGCCGGCGCCTCGCCCGCACACAAAAGGCAGCGCCACGCCAGCTGCCGTCTTGTCGTGGCTGGCTGGCATCGTCCTCCACAGCACTGCTGCTCGCCCTGCGAAAAATGGGTCACCGCTGCTGTCAGTCGCTGGTCCTAGCTTTATGAGTAAGGTACAGGATTACTGCAGATGTGTGCAAATGATAGTGACACTAAGACGATCCTTCATGTCGGGAATAAAAATGATCGTTGTCGCAAGGGCTATCCTAAACACTCGACACCGAGAGAACCCGAGGTATTAGCACCGGAAATTCCCGTTTTTATGCCCGTCGTTTTGGAACATATTAAGTTCCCATGCTGCCGCCTGCATACCGGTCAGGAGAAGTAAATATTTCAGAATTCGAATCGAGAACAGCTGCCAACATGCGTAACGGAGAAGCAACTTAAATCACTTAATAAAAGCAAGTCTTCTGGTCCAGACTCTATACCAATTACGTTCCTTTCGGAGTATGCTGATGCATTAGCTCCATACTTAAAAATCATATACAACCGTTCGCTCGACGAAAGATCCGTACTCCAAAGACTGGAAAGTTGCACAGGTCACACCAATATTCAAGAAAGGTAGTAGGAGTAATCCACTAAATTACAGGCACATATCGTTAACGTCGATATGCAGCAGGATTTTAGAACATATATTGTGTCCGACCGTAATGAATTACCTCGAAGAAAACGGTCTACTGACACACAGTCAACATGGGTTTAGAAAACATCGTTCTGGTGAAACACAACTAGCTCTTTATTCACATGAAGTGCTGAGTGCTACTGACAATGGATTTCAGATCGATTCCGTATTTATGGATTTCCGGAAGGCTTTGGACACTGTACCACACAAGCGGCTCGTAGTAAAATTGCGCGCTTATGGAATATCGTCTCAGTTATGTGACTGGATCTGCGATTTCCTGTCAGAGAGGTAACAGTTCGTAGTAATTGACAGAAAGTCATCGAGTAAAACAGAAGTGATTTCTGGCGATCCCCAAGGTAGTGTTATAGGCCCTTCGCTGTTCTTTATCTATACAAACGATTTGGGAAACAATTTGAGCAGCCGTCTTCGGTTGTATGCAAATGACGCTGTCGTTTATCGAATAATAAAGTCATCAGAAGATCAGAACAAACTGCCAAACGATTTAGAAGAAATATCGGAATGGTGCGAAAAGTGGCAGTTGACCCTAAATAACGAAAAGTGTGAGGTCATCCACGTGAGTGCTAAAATGAACTCGTTAAACTTCGGTTACACGATATCAGTCTAATTTAAAAGCCGTTAATTCAACTAAATACCTAGGTATTACAATTACGAACAACTTAAATTGGAAGGAACACTTAGAAAATGTTGTGGGGAAGGCTAACCAAAGACTGCGTTTCATTGCCAGGACACTTAGAAAATGTAACAGACCTACTAAGGAGACGGCCTACACTACGCTTGTCCGTCCTCTTTTACAATACTGTTGCGCGGTGTGGGATCCTTACCAGATTGGACTGACTAAGTACATGGAAAAAGTTCAAAGAAAGGCAGCACGTTTTGTATTATCGCGAAATATGGAAGAGAGCATCACAGATATGATACAGGATTAGGAATGGACGTCATTAAAGGAAAGGCGTTTTTCGTCGTGACGGAATCTTCTCACGAAATACCAATAACCAACTTTCTCCTCCGAATGCGAAAATATTTTGTTGACACCGACTTACATAGGGAGGAACGACCACAAAGATAAAATACGGGAAATCAGAGCTCGTACGGAAAGATACAGGTGTTCATTCTTCCCGCGCGCTACACGAGATTGTAATAATAGAGAATTGTGAAGGTGGTTCGATGAACCCTCTGCCAGGCACTTAAATGTGATTTTCAGAGTATCCATGTAGATGTAGATGATAATGTAACACACTGTTAAATACGGCGTTGACAAGATTTCTTCTATTGGAATACATTTAAATTTGAACAGAATATTTGTTCTAGCTACATTACCATGGTGTACCTTAGAGCAGTTTTTCACATTAAAAAAAAAACTTGCTTTCCCGGGGTAATTTTTTAAGCTACTCGAGGACGATGGGGTTTGCGTGTCTGAAGGGTGTCACGTCGGGAGACTGTTGAGAAATGATGCAGGACGCCCTGCAGGGTATCGACAACTGATGCAGGGGCTGGCAGTTGACACAGAACGAAAGTAAATGTAATGTACTGCGTATATACAGGTTAAGGGGCACACAAGCGTTCGATTAAGCTGTTGGTGATACATCGTTGGAAACAGCAACTCCTGTAAAATAGCTACGCGGTATCTATTTAAAGTGGAGTTAATGTTAAACAAATTGCAGTGAAAGAGATGCAAGGTTGACTTTCGTCGGGACTTTCTTATGGAAATATAATTCAGCCACACAATAGGTGCTGAGGCTTAATTTGCCTTGTTTCAAATTGTGGAATTTTACGTGTAGCATGCTACGCAGCACTGAAGATATTGATGACGTAAATTTATGACCTACCTAATATTTTAATGCAAAATTATATGTATAAGATTTCTTTAAATTTCTTGTGCTCTCTAGTCAGCAAATTAACTGCATTTTATCCTGTTTGTAAACTTGTTCATGTTGCTGAGATAGTAAGGCCCAGGTATTTCGAGCGATTGCTTAAATTTGTGTCAGTCCCAAGCGTAGTGACCTGGTGCAAGGTTTTGCTAAAGCAAATGTAATGTTCATACTGTAGATCAAATTTCGCCTACCCCTCTGAGTAGTTGACGCGAATTTTCCCTCTTGTATCTCGACTAATAACACTTCCGTACCGCACGTCCGCCTCCCATCCTATTTGTTAATGTACTTGTTCGCGTGGGGCTACCTTGCTTGCATTAATCGTCCACGCTTGGGTTGCTGAGAGGGTCGCGCTGGTCAGCGTCTACGTCTGGTGTCCGAAACCGACGCTTAGACATCGGGCGACACACCTTGTTGTGTGTAACCATTCCAGAGGGACTCTGTCTGTATATTGTATTCTACTGTAACTAGTCCACGCAGTTAAATGGCAATATTAAGTTGTAGTCCACTGTGGCTGGAAACAGGCCTTGGGCCTTTAATATTTCATGTAATAGCTGAAACTCATTTGTTTTTCATGCTCCAAGAAGTTGCTTACTGCACTGTTTGATATGTGTTGATTAATAGTTTTACAGGCCTCGTCTTTCCGTAAGTATATGTTGTTGTGACTCTTATTTCTCTAAGAGAGTATTACTGATAAAATGTTAATTATTCTTGTAATTTTGATCCAGTTGAATTTCTTAAGTGGTGCCATTTTTTATTCAAATAGCTGTGCTTAATGGGCTGGTTCCGCGAGGTAAATGAATTTGATTTGTTTTTGGCAAAAGAAAAAATATTTAATGTACGGTTTTATTCTGAGCATTAGCGAACTTGTGAACCTTGGTTTTGATTTTATGAGTTTGAGTCACATTACGTAGTCTTGAGTTTGGTAAAACAATTCGGATCAATTGATGGTTTAAAGTAACCTTCTCTTAACTGATTAACTGTTTAGTTAAGACATTGTTTTTCAGAATGGTTATGATAAATATAAATTTGTATTTGAAATCAAGCGGTGTGAATGTTTTCCTAAAAATACCTTGGGGCGTAAATTGTCCATTTCATGTGCCTTGCATTATACTTTTTTCGTTGATTCTTGAATATTGTTCATCAGATGGGATGATCAACAGGCTGAATTATTAGAAAAGGTAGAGAAGATCCAAAGAAGAGCTCCGCGTTTCGCCCCGAGGTCGGTGCGGCGATAATCGACAGACTCCAGTGACATACACTAAAAGAGACGCATTATGTCTCACGGAAATATTTACTGTTGAAATTACGAGAGCGTGCACGGCAAAATGAGGAGGCAAATAAATTTCTTCGTCCTGCACATTTCTCGTGAACTGGTCATGAGAAGAAAATCGGAGAAATAACAATTCATATGGAGGTTTTCCTATACTTATTATTAGCACGCACCATTCGAAAATTGATCAGGGAACCGGGTATTAGAAATACCTTCGCCATACACCGTAAGGTGGACTGCGCAGAATAAATGTAGATGCAGAAACATTTTTAGCGTTAGTTTAAGCTTTTCCCACCACCAGCCACAGGTTAGCAGTAAGATGGCGACAGCTTCTGACAAAACCCAGTCTGTTCTTGAATTTCATTCGCATAACAGCTGTGACGAATGTTGCAATTATCTCAAAATCACCTTGACGACTCATGCATCTAAATTTCTCAGAAGTACGATATGCAGAGGAATGGAGAAGAAAACTGAGAGTGTGTTAGATGACGATAAGTTTGGCATTAGAAAAGAAAAAGACACCAGAAGGACAATTATAACGTTGCGATCAATAAAGGAATCAAGACTAAAGAAAAATCAAGACACGTTAATTGGATTTGTCGACTTGGAAAAAGCGTTCGACAGTATCAAATGGTGCAAGATGTCGGAAACTCTACGAAAAATAGAGGTAAGCTACGGAGAAAAATGGGTAATATGCAACATATACAAGAAACAACGTGGAACGGAGCAGTGGAAGACCAAGAACTAAGTGCTTGGATTAAAAGGGTGTAAACCAGGGATATCGACTTTCGCCCCGGCTGTTCAATCTACACGTCGAAGAAGCAATGACGGAAGTAAAAGGAAGGTTCAAGAGGAATTAAAATTCATGCTGAAAGGGTACCAGTGGTAAGAACCGCTAATAACATAGCTATCCTCAATGAAAGTCAAGAGGAATTACAGGATCTGCTGAAAGTAGTGATCAGTCTGATGCATACGAAAATACGACGGGAAGCAGCGGAGCCATAATTACCAAACATACACAGCTTGTGTTAAACAATGTTTATTAGCTTCCACAATTAAAATATAACAACAACCCTACAGGAGCACAATAAAATTTTTTCTTAAACCCCTGCTGAAATCTGCATAACAAATGTATAAAACACTATGAATATTTCTGTTAGTGTAAATACTTAATACCATAAAAACTTGCCAAACTGTGAACCCGCAAGGCTATCCTGTACAATGACTTCTCTTTTCCAATATAAATTCACGCCAAGATATAACATTAAGGCATAAAATAAGGCACACAAGTAACAATAAGGCAACTTTTAAAACTTCAACGCTCGGCAATGAAGTCACCGGGTATATGAACTTCTGACAAAGGAATAATCCAGTTGACGCCAGTACAGGTAGCACCAATTAAATGACAAACAATTAATAAAAAACAGCGCCTCAACACCTAGACATTCCATGAGAACATACGCACATGAAACCCTCCTTTAAAAAAAATTAAGCTTCTCAATCTGCATACAAGGTACAAAAATGATACAAATCGCTGATAATGGAATACAGAATTAATAATGCGAAGCCTATAGCAATCTGATACGGCACTAATTACAGAGTGGCCCAGTTTTAAAGGTTTAAATTCATATTTCGAGCAAAAGGTGCATCCGCCAAAGCGGCGGAGGAATGAGCTACAAAGCTTAACGACCTGACAGAGCCACGAACAAAGAGAACAGCAATACTAAACTTAAGGGCGAGACCGAGACAGAAGGCCAAGAACATGGAGCCCGGTCTACTTGTAGCGGTTTTTACTTAGAGAAGGAACAGGGGACATTTAAAAAAAATTGAACGTAATTTTTTGAAAAATCATAAGTAACTAATTATTTGCCTGTGTATTCTGATCCTGGTTCAGTAATCAGAAAAGAAATGAAACTATACCTACTAAAACTCTCAGATCTCTATCTCACAGAAGTTCTGAGACAGTGGGTCATCAATATTGTAAATTTAACACAGTAGGTATAGGACGTACGTACTTCCCTTAATTGGAAATGATCACAGCAGGCGGCTCAGTGTAATAGAAGTGTGTGAAGCAACCAGGTAGGTAACCATGCAACGGAGAACCACTCGTGCTTCCTAAAGCCATCAGAGAAAGTTTAAATGGGGTCAAATTATGGCCTTCCGAGTGGCAGGATAGTCCTCTCGTAGCATTGCCACAGAAGTTGAACGTGCTGCGCCAGTCAGTTGTGCAACGGTGGTAGTTTCAGTGGTCACGTGACAAGCTTATGGACGCCTAGGCAGCACAGATAGCCGCCAGGATCGTCGCATTGTAAGGGCCACAGTTGCAGATCATATAGCTAACCACACCACAGATAAGAGGGCTTGTGCGCCCAGAAATGTCAACGAGAACTGCTCCAAACTGGCTTTCAGCAAACCTCTAGCCCGTCTTCCACTCAAGGTGCGGCATCGAAGTTCACTGCTCGACTGGTGCCGTCAGATGCCCACTTTGAGGATGGAAGGGCGCACCGTGGTCTTCAGCGAAGAAAGCAGATTCTGCCTGCATGCTAGTGGTGGTGATATTTCACACATACGGCGTAGACCTGGTGAGCGCTGTCTCTTAGAGTGCATTAGTCCAAGACTCAGTCGTCCCACCCCAGATCTTATGGTCTCCGATGCCGTTCACCTTTGATGTTTCTGGAGTGGACCCTAACCAGCGCTCGGTACGCGCAGAGTATAATCAAACCCGTTCTTTTGCCTTTTCCGCAACTGGAAGGTGACGTGTTGTTCCAACAGGATAATGCTCGCTGACACACTGCCAGTGAAACTCAACATGCTCTGCAAGACGTGCAGGAACTTCTTTCGCCAGCACGATCTCCGGACTTGTCTCCAGTCGAGTACTTGTGGCATGTAATGGCACAGAACAACGTGAACAGGTCAAGCAAACGTGGCATAACGTATTCTAGGACAGTATTCGCCATCCGTACGATCGACTGAATGCCAGAGTCACCGCCTGCATTGCCGCCCATGGGTGTTTCAGCAAGGTTCGATACCTGGTACCTCAGAAACGATTGGGCTATTGATCTGCAAATAAAAAATCATTCCATGTACTTCATATGCACTGTTGCAACAATCTTGAATGAACAGGAAAACTCTACTACTTTTTCCGGCAGTGTACTTTGTACGTATCAACCAGCACAACAGTTGAAAGAAAGAAACAAGGTAGCAAAAGTTAACCCTGTTGACGCTGACTTTTAACGGTGAGAGATTTACACATGTTAAAAAAAGTTTTGCATCACCTCGGTACCGAGAGTTCCGGAATCTGTGAAGAAAATTGGAATAGAGATCAACATAAAAATCATTTCCGCCCCTTTTCTTGCTCATGAAAAAAACATATTGCATGTTGTACCACCATATAGTGAGACCTTCAGAGGCGATGACCTAGACTGCTGTACACACCGGTACCTCTTAATACCCAGTAGCACGTACTCTTGCATTGATGCATAACGATATTCGTTGTGGAAAACTATCCACAAGTTCATGAAGGCAGGGTTGGTCCAGATTGTCCCACTCCTCAACGGCGATTCGGCATAGATCCCTCAGGGCGGTTGGTGCGTCACGTCGTCCATAAACAGCAATTTTCAATCTATGCCAGGCATGTTCGATAGGTTTCATGGCTGGAGATCCTGCTAGCCACTCTAGTCGAGCGATGTCATTATCCTGAAGTAACTCATTCACAAGATGTGCACGATGGGGGCGCGAATTGTCGTCCATGAAGACTAATGTCTCGCCAATATGCTGCCGAATTGGTTGCACTGCCGGTCGGAGGATAGCATTCACGTATCGTGCAGCCGTTACGGCGCCTTCCATAACCATCAGTGGCGTACGTCCACCCCACATAATGCTACCCAAAAACAGCAGGGAACCTCCACGTTTCCACCTTGCTGCACTCGCTGGACAGGGTGTCTAAGGCGTTCAGCCTGACCGGGTTGCCTCCAAACACGTCTCTGACGATTGTCTGGTTGAAGGCATATGCGACACTCATCGATGAAGAGAAAGTGATGCCACTCCTGAGCGGTCCATTCAGCAGATTGTTTCGTCCATCTGCATGGTGTCGTGGTTGCAAAGATGGACCTCGTCATGGACGTCGGGAGTGAAGTTGCGCATCATGCAGCCTATTGCGCGCAGTTTGAGTCGGAACACGACGTCCTGTGGCTGCACGAAAAGAATTATTCAACATGGTAGCGTTGCTGTGAGGGCTCCTCCGAGCCATAATCCGTAGGTAGCGGTTATCCACTGCAGTACTAGCCCTTGGGCGGCCTGAGCGAAGCATATCATCGACAGTTCCTGTCTTTCTTTACATTTTCAATGTCCGTACAACATCGCTTTTGTTCTCTCCGAGACGCCTGGACACTTCCCTTGTTGAGAGTCCTTTTTTGGAACAAAGTAACAATGCGGATGCGATCGAACCGCGGTATACGAGACGTGTACCTCCTTCGTGGTGGAATGACTGGAAATGATCGGCTGTCGGACCCCCTCCGTCTAACAGGTGCTGCTCATGCATGGTTGTTTACATCTTTGGGCTGGTTTAGTAACATCTCTGAACTGTCATAGGGACTGTGTCTGAGATACAATACCCAGAGTCAACCTCTATCTTCAGGAGTTCTGGGAACAGGGGTGATACAAAATTTGTTTTGATGTGTGTATTTACTGAGACTCATAATGGTTGTATCCAGCCATTGAATACTATGTATTCACGTCGTCGTATTACGTACGTCGTCAGAGACCTATTCATCCAACCCTTGTACGACGGACACGCGGTACTGAAAGACACGAAAAAGCCAATGAGGGGCCAGTTCGCGAGCTAGTTATTAGCACGGCCGCAGGGCGCCGCTGCGGCGGATTGACGTCGAGAAGAAAAGGCGGAGGCCCGCTTTGGCCGGCTTCATACATAATTCCGTCTGGAGGAGAGGAGCGCGCGTCATTGGTCGGCCACAAATAAGCCCGCTGGCTATGAAAGCGCCGGCCGCGGCCTGTTTGTCGAGCGGAGTTTGCCCTCCGGATCGGGTGGCCGCCCACCCTTGCTCGCCCCCTGGGTTTAGGGACGGGTGGGGTGGCAGCTGGGGGCCGGCGGCTGCGCCTGCGGCTTAGGCTCCACGCCGTGCCGCGCGCCACGCCGTTGAGACACGTGCGCAGCGGGCGACGCCGCGGGCAAGTCGCGTGGCCGGCCTGCGGCGGAGCTGTTGACTTCTAACCGGGCCAAGTTAAATGCAGTTCTCTTCTCACCAGCATGTCGGAAAGGATATCAGGGCTTTGGGGCCACGACAGCGAGGTGGAAACTTTGCGGCCAAAGAGAGACATCAGTAGCAGTGAAATTATAAAATACGTAAGTCTCTCGTCTGGTGTGAAAATTGATATCGCGTTCAACGAAACATGTAAACTGATCACCGTTGCCTGTAGTCTAGAAAATGTGAATCCTTGGAAATTGATTGCTGGGTTATGTCCTTGTATTTCTTCACATTTTATACGAAACAACAACATGAAAATTTCACAATGTCATAACGAGTTTCGACCAGACAATGGCAATCTTCATATCATAAAAAGGTAAACAAACAATGATCATAGAATGTATGAAAACTGTTCAGTAACTATTTACATAATGATACAAAAAAATACTCCTAATGGGACATGCCCCAAGCGGTGAGGTATCGTTCCTATTGTGTTGTCAACGATACTAAAGGTAACAGTACAGAGTGTTATAGGCGGAGTTAAATAAAATTTCTATTTCAGCATGCCCATATTTGAAAGAGAAGTAAGTACGTCGGCATATACATTTCAAACCTCCCAAACTTCAAAGGCTCAGGAAAAGAACTTCAGTAGTTACCATAATGACATTGCACCATATGCCAGAGCTTCTCACGGCCGCGGTGGTCTCGCGGTTCTAGGCGCGCAATCCGGAACCATGCGACTGCTACGGTCGCAGGTTCGAATCCTGCCTCGGGCATGGATGTGTGTGATGTCCTTAGGTTGGTTAGGTTTAAGTAGTTCTATGTTCTAGGGGACTAATGACCACAGCAGTTGAGTCCCATAGTGCTCAGAGCTATTTTTGAACCAGAGCTTCTCAAAGAATTTATACTCCCACATCATAAGTGAGAAGATTAGATGGGTAGATCACATAACTAATGAGGAAGTATTGAATAGGATTGGGGAGAAGTTTGTGGCACAACTTGACTAGAAGAAGGAATCGGTTGGTAGGACATGTGTTGAGGCATCAAGGGATCACCAATTTAGTATTGGAGGGCAGTGTGGAGGGTAAAAATCGTAGAGGGAGACCAAGAGATGAATACACTAAGCAAATTCAGAAGGATGTAGATTGCAGTAGGTACTGGGAGATGAAGAAGCTTGCACAGGATAGAGTAGCATGGACAGCTGCATCAAACCAGTCTCAGAACTGAAGACCACAACAACAACAACGTCATATGTGCCAACTATTGTCGCCAGAGTCCAGCATAATCACTCACTTGAACTGCAAATGGCGACTCCACACCAGATCGTACTAACAGTAGTGTGGTTTGCAGAAACAAAATCGCCGATTAGATAAAAAAAATGGTTCAAATGGCTCTAAGCACTATGGGACGTAACATCTGAAGTCATCAGTCCCCTAGGCGTAGAACTACTTAAACCTAACTAACCGAAGGACATCACACACATCCATACCCGAAGCAGGATTCCAACCTGCGGCCGTAGCAGCCGCGTGTTTCCGGACTGAAGCGCCTAGAACCGCTCGGCCGCAGCGGCCAGCGAGCCGATTAGTCTGCAAAGAAATTACTGTAGGTTCTATTCATTTGGTTCACCTGATGTGGAATGATATCGTAACTTTCTGGTAATTGGGTCTTCTGAAACATTCTGACACTGCACGTCGTAGCATTTCGGACTAAACAGTGGAAAACACTAAATGTTTCTCGGAAGCCCACGTAAGTCAATTCGGCAGACATGCAGGGAACATATTGTGCGCTGAGGAATGCTGCATCATGTAGTGCACCAGCATCTTCTTTGTAATGCTCACAGAGTGAAAATTCTGCAACGTCTGATGCCGAACGACAAACCAGACCGACAACAATTTGCTACAGATAAGCAGTAGAATGTAGACATAATTGCTGGCTTCCTGGAAATATGTTTATTCCTAGATGAGGCAACCGTTCATGTATCAGAAACGATTAATGAGCATAATGTTCGGATCTGGGGCTCGCAACATCTGCACACTATCACTGAACAAAATCGTGATAGCCTTGTACTGAAAGTCTGGTGTGGGCTACTACACGACAGGATTGTTGGACTGTTCTTCTTTGGAGAAAACACAGTGAATGCGTCAGTGTAGCTGGACATCTTGGAACACTTTGTATAATCTTAGATACAAGATTTGCAGCACGACGTGATCTTTCAACAAGAAGGAGGTCCACCACATTGGTCAACATCTATTAGCAAATTCCTGTATGCGAAATTTGTCAGTCGCTGGATCGGACGCGCAAGACCCACTTCCTGGCCACCACGTTTTACATATACATCTACATTTATACTCCGCAAGCCACCCAACGGTGTGTGGCGGAGGGCACTTTACGTGGCACTGTCATTACCTCCCTTTCCTGTACCAGTCGCGTATGTTTCGCGGGAAGAACGACTGCCGGAAACCCTCCGTGCCCGCTCGAATCTCCCTAATTTTACATTCGTGATCTCCTCGGGAGGTATAAGTAGGGGGAAGCAATATATTCGATACCTCATCCAGAAACGCACTCTCTCGAAACCTGGACAGCAAGCTATATCGCGATGCAGAGCGCTTCTCTTTCAGAGTCTACCACTTGAGTTTGCTAAACGTCTCCGTAACGCTATCACGCTTACCAACCAACCCTGCGACGAAAAGCGCCGCTCTTCTTCGGATCTTCTCTATCTCCTCTGTCAACCCGACCTGGTACGGATTCGACACTGATGAGCAATACTTAAGTATAGGTCGAACGACTGTTCTGTAAGCCACCTCCTTTGATGATGGACTACATTTTCTAAGGACTCTCCCAATGAATCTCAGCCTGGCACCCGCCTTACCAACAATTAATTTTATATGATCATTCCTCTTCAAATCGTTCCGTACGCATACTCCCAGATATTTTACAGAAGTAACTGCTACCAGTGTTTGTTCCGCTATCATATAATCATACACTAAAGGATCCTTCTTTCTATGTATTCGAAATACATTACATTTGTCTATGTTAAGAGTCAGGTGCTACTGCCTGCACCAAATGCCTATCCGCTGCATATCTTCCTCCATTTCGCTGCAATTTTCTAATGCTGCAACTTCTCTGTATATCACAGCATCATCCGCGAAAAGCCGCATGGAGCTTTCGACACTATCTACTAGGTCATTTATATATTTTGTGAAAAGCAATGGTCCTATAACACTCCCCTGTGGCACGCCAGAGGTTACTTTAACGTCTGTAGACGTCTCTCCATTGAGAACAACATGCTGTGTTCTCTTTGCTAAAAACTCTTCAATCCAGCCACACAGCTCGTCTGGTATTCCATAGGCTCTTACTTTGTTTATCAGGCGACAGTGCGGAACTGTATCGAGCGCCTTCCGTAAGTCAAGGAAAATGGCATCTACCTGGGAGCCTGTATCTAATATTTTATGGGTCTCATGAATAAATAAAGCGATCTGGGTCCCACACGATTGCTGTTTCCGGAATCCATGTTGATTCCTTCAGAGTAGATTTTGGGTTTCCAAAAACGACATGATACGCGAGCAAAAAACATGTTCTAAAATCCTACAACAGATCGATGTCAGAGATATAGGCCTATAGTTTTGTGCATCTGCTCGACGACCCTTCTTGAAAACAGGGACTACCTGTGCTCTTTTCCAATCATTTGGAACCCTCCGTTCCTCTAGAGACTTGCGGTACACGGCTGTTAGAAGGGGGGCAAGTTCTTTCGCGTACTCTGTGTAGAATCGAATTGGTATCCCGTCAGGTCCAGTGGACTTTCCTCTGTTGAGTCATTTCGGTTGCTTTTCTGTTCCTTGGACACTTATTTCGATGTAAGCCATTTTTTCGTTCGTGTGAGGATTTAAAGAAGGAACTGCGGTGCGGTATTCCTCTGTGAAACAGCTTTCAAAAAAGGTGTTTAGTATTTCTGCTTTACGCGTGTCATCCTCTGTTTCAATGCCATCATCATCCCAGAGTGTCTGGATATGCTGTTTCGATCCACTTACTGATTTAACGTAAGACTAGAACATCCTAGGACTTTCTGTCAACTTGGTACATAGAGTTTTACTTTCGAATTTACTGAACGCTTCACGCATAGCCCTCCTTACGCTAACTTTGACATTGTTTAGCTTCTGTTTGTCGGAGAGGTTTCGGCTGCGTTTAAACTTGCAGTGAAGCTCTCTTTGCTTTCACAGTAGTTTCCTAACTTTGTTGTTGAACCACGGTGGGTTTTTCCCGTCCCTCACAGTTTTTCTCGGAACGTACCTGTCTAAAACGCATTTTACGATTGCCTTGAACTTTTTCCATAAACACTCAACATTGTCAGTGTCGGAACAGAAATTTTCGTTTTGATCTGTTAGGTAGTCTGAAATTTGCCTCTTATTACTCTTGCTAAACAGATATACCTTCCTCCCTTTTTTTATATTCCTATTTACTTCCATATTCAGGGATGCTGCAAAGGTCTTATGATCACTGATTCCCTGTTCTACGCTTAGGGAGTCGAAAAGTTCGTGTCTGTTTGTTATCAGTAGGTTCTCCCGATGTGCCGTTGGACACTATGAACCGACACTACATCCGTGGTCTGTTGGATCGACAAATAAACCGATACAAACCCAAGAATCACAATGTGAACGGTATTCTTATATTAGGACGTCTTATCACTGATGTGATTGCAACAGTGAGAGAGGAAATGTCACGAGGAGCATGGCAAGCGACAGTTGGGGTTGACATTTACAGGTATACTGTTGATTATTAAATAAATTCTTTGAGATGCTCTAGCATATGGTGCAATTCCGTTACTATATCTATTGTAGATTTTTTCCGAGCCTTAGAAATATGGGAGGTTTGAAAGAGACACTCTGTATATACTATGTGATGAAAATTATCCGGACGCCCCTATGTAATATGCGATTGACCAGTAGATGTTGCGAGAGGCGACCCTCCAGCATAAAAGCAGGCAGTCGACAAAAAGCAAGAGAAGAATGTGTCGGTCAGGACAGCTCAGTAACTTCGTTGGTGGGTTAGTCAATGGAGTCACTTAGGTAACAAACCTATCAGAGGCATTTCAACTCATCTAAAGGTGAGAAAGTTGACTGTTGATGAGGTGACTGTGAAGTGGGAACGTGAAGGGACAAACAAAGCTAAGCCGAAGCCGCGCATACCTCGTGTACCGACGCACAGGGACCGTCGACATAAGCTGGAGATGGTTACAAGAAACGCGATACAATCATCGGGAGGAATCACTCGTCATCTCCAAAGTGCTACAAGCAGCCCAGCTAGCACAATGACTGTGCGTAGGGAATTAAAGAGAATGAGTACGAAGGTCGAACAGGTCGTCATAAGCCAGACATATTTGTACATAACGCTAAGTACTAGTAGAGGTAGCGTAAAGAGCGACTCCGTTGGACAGTGGATGACTGGAAACTACTGATTTGGAGTGATGTATCACATTACAATTGTGGACCCGTGGTCTAGTGGTAGCGTCTTTGATTCATAATCAAAACGTCTTCCGTCCTCGGTTCGATCGCCGCCACTGCCTAAATTTTGATAAATAATCAGCATTGGCGGCCGAAGACTTCCGGCATAAGAAGTCAGCCTCATTCTGCCAACGGCCTTGTCAAAGAGGGCGGAGGAGCGGATAGAGGTTCAGGGCACTCTCTTGTCCTAGGGGTGGGAAATTGCCCCTAAAGGCGGAAGAATCAGCAATGATCAACGACATGAGGATGCAGAAGGCAATGGAAACCACTGCATTAAAGACACGTAACGTGTATCCACAGGACATGTGGCCTGTAATTGAAGAAGTGTCATGATGATCTCTCCATTGGCAAAAGATTCCGGAATAGTCCCCCATTCGGATCTCCGGGAGGGGACTGCCAAGGAGGAGGTTACCATGAGAAAAACATTGAATATTCAACGAAAGGATAAAGTTCTACGAGTCGGGGCGTGGAATGTCAGAAGCTTGAACGTGGTAGGGAAACTAGAAAATCTAAAAAGGGAAATGCAAAGGCTCAATGTAGATATAGTAGGGGTCAGTGAAGTGAAGTGGAAGGAAGACAAGGATTTCTGGTCAGATGAGTATCGGGTAATATCAACAGCAGCAGAAAATGGTATAACAGGTGTAGGATTTGTTATGAATAGGAAGGTGGGGCAGAGGGTATGTTACTGTGAACTGTTCAGTGACCGGGTTGTTCTAATCAGAATCGACAACAGACCAACACCCACAACGATAGTTCAGGTATACATGCCGACGTCGCAAGCTGAAGATGAACAGATAGAGAAAGTGTATGAGGATATTGAAAGGGTAATGCAGTATGTAAAGGGGGACGAAAATCTAATAGTCGTGGGCGATTGGAATGCAGTTGTAGGGGAAGAAGTAGAAGAAAAGGTTACAGGAGAATATGGGCCTGGGACAAGGAATGAAAGAGGAGAAAGACTGATTGAGTTCTGTAACAAGTTTCAGCTAGTAATAGCGAATACCCTGTTCAAGAATCCCAAGAGGAGGAGGTAAACTTGGAAAAAAACCGGGAGATACGGGAAGATTTCAATTAGATTACATCATGGTCAGACAGAGATTCCGAAATCAGATACTGGATTGTAAGGCGTACCCAGGAGCAGATATAGGCTCAGATCACAATATAGTAGTGATAAAGAGTAAGCTGAAGTTCAAGACATTAGTCAGGAAGAATCAATACGCAAAGAAGTGGGATACGGAAGTACTAAGTAATGACGAGATACGTTTGAAGTTCTCTAACGCTATAGATACAGCCATAAGGAATAGCGCAGTAGGCAGTACAGTTGAAGAGGAATGGGCATCTCTAAAAAGGGCCATCACAGAAGTTGGGAAGGAAAACATAGGTACAAAGAAGGTAGCTGCAAAGAAACCATGGGTAACAGAAGAAATACTTCAGTTGATTCATGAAAGGAGGAAGTACAAATATGTTCCGGGAAAATCAGGAATACAGAAATACAAGTCGCTGAGGAATGAAATAAATAGGAAGTGCAGAGAAGCTAAGACGAAATGGCTGCAGAAAAAATGTGAAGACATCGAAAAAGATATGATTGTCGGAAGGACAGACTCAGCATACAGGAAAGTCAAAACAACCTTTGGTGACATTAAAAGCAACGGTGGTAACATTAAGAGTGCAACTGGAATTCCACTGTTAAACGCAGAGGAGAGAGCAGATAGGTGGAAAGAATACATTGAAAGCCTCTATGAGGGTGAAGATTTGTCTGATGTGATAGAAGAAGAAACAGGAGTCGATTTAGAAGAAATAGGGGATCCAGTATTAGAATCGGAATTTAAAAGAGCTTTGGAGGACTTACGGTCAAACAAGGCAGAAGGGATAGATAACATTCCATCAGAATTTCTAAAATCATTAGGGGAAGTGGCAACAAAACGACTATTCACGTTGGTGTGTGGAATATATGAGTCTGGCGACATACCATCTGACTTTAGGAAAAGCATCATCCACACAATTCCGAAGACGGCAAGAGCTTACAAGTGCGAGAATTATCGCACAATCAGCTTAACAGCTCATGCATCGAAGCTGCTTACAAGAATAATATACAGAAGAATGGAAAAGAAAATTGAGAATGCGTTAGGTGACGATCAGTTTGGCTTTAGGAAAAGTAAAGGGACGAGAGAGGCAATTCTGACGTTACGGCTAATAATGGAAGCAAGGCTAAAGAAAAATCAAGACACTTTCATAGGATTTGTTGACCTGGAAAAAGCGTTCGACAATATAAAATGGTGCAAGCTGTTCGAGATTCTGAAAAAAGTAGGGGTAAGCTATAGGGAGAGACGGGTCATATACAATATGTACAACAACCAAGAGGGAATAGTAAGGGTGGACGATTAAGAACGAAGTGCTCATATTAAGAAGGGTGTAAAACACGGCTGTGGCCTTTCGCCCCTACTCTTCAATCTGTACATCGAGGAAGCAATGATGGAAATAAAAGAAAGGTTCTGGAGTGGAATTAAAATACAAGGTGAAAGAATATCAATGATACGATTCGCTGATGACATTGCTATCCTGAGTGAAAGTGAAGAAGAAGTAAATGATCTGCTGAATGGAATGAACAGTCTAATGAGTACACAGTATGGTTTCAGAGTAAATCGGAGAAAGACGAAGGTAATGAGAAGTAGTAGAAATGAGAACAGCGAGACCCTTACATCAGGATTGATGCTTACGAAGTCAATGAAGTTAAGGAATTCTGCTTCTAGGCAGTAAAATAACCAATGACGGACGGAGCAAGGAGGACATCAAAAGCAGACTCGCTATGGCAAAAAAGGCATTTATGGCCAAGAGAAGTCTACTAATATCAAATACCGGCCTTAATTTGAGGAAGAAATTTCTGAGGATGTACGTCTGGAGTACAGCATTGTATGGTAGTGAAACATGGACTGTGGGAAAACCGGAACAGAAGAGAATCGAAGCATTTGAGATGTGGTGCTAGAGACGAATGTCGAAAATTAGGTGGACTGATAAGGTAAGGAATGAGGAGAGGAAAGGAATATGTGGAAAACACTGATAAGGAGAAGGGACAGGATGATAGGACATCTGCTAAGACATGAGGGAATGACTTCCATGGTACTAGAGGGAGCTGTAGAGAGCAAAAACTGTAGAGGAAGACAGAGATTCGAATACGTCAAGCAAATAATTGAGGACGTAGGTTGCAAGTGCTACTCTGAGATGAAGAGGTTAGCACAGGAAAGGAATTCGTGGCGGGCCGCATCAAACCAGTCAGTAGACTGATGACCAAAAAAAAAAATCACATTACACCCTGTGGCAATCGAAATGTTTGGGTTTGGCGAATGCCCGTAGAACGTTACACGCTATCATGAGTTGTATCACTAGTGAAGTACAGAGGAGGTAGTGCTATGGTATGGGAATATTTCTCATGGTTAGGATGTGGTCCGCTTATTGTGTTTAAGGCTACAGTAAATGCGGAAGGATGTGGAGACATGTTATAGCACCGCGTAAAGCAGAGGAACGGTTCTGAGACGATGATTGTGTAAGTATGACAACGCACTGGGTCTTAAAGTAGCATGTGTGAAGCAATGGTTTGTTGAAAATAACATTGCTGAAAAGGTCAGCACTGCCCAGAATCCCGACATGAACCCTATGTTACACCTTTATGATGAGTTAAAACGTTGACTTTGTTGTTGCCCCCGGGGTCCAACAGCATTACTTTCTCTGGTTTCGGCTCTTAATGGAGAATGGTTGCCATCCCTCCATAAACATTCAGACACATCTTTGAAAATGTCCCCAAGAGAGTTCGAGACGTCATAAAGGTGAATGGTTGACACACCCAATATTAATATCAAGTAATAAGTGCCCAGAAGCTGAAGGCACAAAATGTGGTACATGGCTTGAAATCATACACTAATCACTGATACAAGTGCACTGAGAATACACCTTGAGAAGAAGCATAAGATATTTGAAAGGAAGATCACGAGAAGCAAGAATGTCCATATGAGCCTGAATATGCTTTGAATTACAAGACGCCCATTAAACATGTTGGGATACAAGTACAGGTCTCGCGAACGCAACCTGGCTGCAATTTCGTAACCATATTACGGCGAATTGTGACTTTAGTTTTAATTTATAATTAATACTAAAAATAAGGATAATTACAGAAGATACAGAAACAACTAAACATGTATCACTTCCACAATATAATGACACATGCTTGTTGTGAGATAATAAGAGTGAGGATTTAATTACGGCGCATTCATCTTGACAGAAAATGCTTTATTTACGACCTCGTTTAAAACGAGAGGCAGGCCGAAGGCCATTCGAAACATGCTTAATGAACAGTGACGATTGCCGGCCGAGGTGGCCGAGCGGTTCTAGGCCCTATAGTCTGGAACTGCGCGACCGCTACTGTCGCAGGTTCGAATCCTGCCTCGGGCATGGATGTGTGTGTTGTCCTTAGGTTAGTTAGGTTTAAGTAGTTCTAAGTTCTAGCGGACTGATGACCATAGATGTTAAGTCCCATAGTGCTCAGAGCCATTTGAACAGTGACGATTTTTGATACCAACTCTACAGTGCGCATCATGATCCTGTAGCGTGTAAGAGACAAGTCTTTCCTCTACACCAGTCGTCACCAACGTACCTGTCCAGACGAAGGCTCCACCAGCGGAACTTGGCATCACATTTCCTGTCCAGACATACCTAAGGAAAACAAAGTGTAATGTACGACTGACCTGGATCGAAAGACGTTCCTCCTGCAAGTGTATCTGTAAGATAAGGAAATCTCTGCTTCAACACACGTTTCTCCATCTGAAGTAGTAAGAGCAGACCGATGAGGGTATCCCGCATATGCAGGCATCTGTTTCGAAAATGTTATTCACGTCTTTTGGTGTACCGTGAAATACAGTGTGCATAAACCCAAAAAAAAGTAATTGGAAATTCGAAAATAAACCAATCTCACAATCTGCAAAAAAGGGATTAAATGATGGCATGGGACGTCGACGGTGAATTATCTAGTACGTTACAAGTAATATACAGGGTGAGTCATTCACTATTGCCACAAAGAATAACTCCGAAAGTATGATAGGGGCTGAAAAGTTTGTGGGACAAAAGCTCCATGGGACAACGGGTGCCATAATAAGATGTTGGTTTTTTGTTGCTAGGTGGAGTCGCTTCAGAGATATGAGGTTCAAAATGGTTCAAATGGCTCTGAGCACTATGTGACTTAACAACTGAGGTCATCAGTCCCCTAGAACTTAGAACTACTTAAACCTAACTAACCTAAGGACATCACACACGTCCATGCCCGAGGCAGGATTCGAACCTGTGACCGTAGCAGTCGCGCGGTTCCGGACTGAAGCGCCTAGAATCGCTCGGCCACAGCGGCCGGCGTAGATATGAAAGTAAACTTTTTTTTTAATGGGATGCTATTGTTTGATACTTATTTTCTGATACCGGTTATCGAGGTCAACGAAGGTCAACGAAGGTCAACGAAGGTCACGAAGGTGCCATAAACGTCCATTTACAGAAGGTGTTCGTCCGCCACTCGTGGTCGTGCGGTAGCGTTCTCGCTTCCCGCGCCCGGGTTCCCGGGTTCGATTCCCGGCGGGGTCAGGGATTTTCTCTGCCTCGTGATGACTGGGTGTTGTGTGATGTCCTTAGGTTACTTAGGTTTAAGTAGTTCTAAGTTCTAGGGGACTGATGACCACAAATGTTAAGTCCCATAGTGCTCAGAGCCATCTGAACCATTTTTACAGAAGGTGTTCGAAGTGATGACCATAGGTATCAATACAGTGCTGCCACCTTCTTATCATGGATTGAGTGGTATTCCTCATCACATCGGCACTTATCGAAGCACATGCTCTGACAATACTCTTTTATATATCGTGCGAATAGTAAATATTCGGCAAATACGGCGTATCCATCGAACGTGCCTTTGGCATGTAAACACCATTCGACAGTTTCTTAATACAACACTAATAGGTACGGTAAGACTAGCATTAGAACAAGTCGATGTGCTTCTCATTTACGGAGAAAGCCAACTAAATTCAGTGGTACAGAAAAATCATGCACACAGAGTGTAAAGGTATCAAAAAAAGAAACGAATTATTGTTTGAACTAAATATCCACATAATTTTGTAATAAAAGTGTTCAGCCGGCCAGTGTGGCCGAGCGGTTCTAGGCGCTTCAGTCTGGAACCGCGCAACCGCTACGGTCGCAGGTTCGAATCCTGCCTCGGGCATAGATGTGTGTGATGTCCGAGGTTAGTTAGGTTTAAGTAGTTATAAGATCTAGGGGACTGATGACCTCAGATGTTAAGTCCCCTAGTGTTCAGAGCCCCAATAAAAATGTTCACATTACAGAATAAAGAAAACGGAAACCCACTGATGGTGGCACAGCGGTGCTGAAACATGTTTGGGTACTGTGAGAAAACGGTGTTATGCATAACTGGCGGACCTCACATCCTACAATTTTAACTGCAAATACGGTAAACACAAGGAGCTGCAAATCCAAATCATGAATGAGGATGTTCTCCGGATAATTGGCAAGGAAAGGAAATGGGGACAGGGCAGTAGGACATCTGTTGTGGCATAGTAATAGAGGGAGCTGTACAGTGTAAAAACTGTGGAGGAAGACAGAGATTGGAATACATCCAGACGAAGGTTGCAAGCTCTGAGATGAAAAGGTTACCACAGTAGGGGAATTGGTGAGGGGCTGCATCAAACCAGTCAGAAGACTGGCGGTTCAAAAAAAGAAAGAAAAGTCAGTGCTTTATTCTCTCTCTGTTTCAAAAATTTTCAAATATTTGTGAATTCCTAAGGACCAAACTGCTGAGGTCATCGGTCCCTAGGTTTACACACTGCTTAAACTAATTTATGCTAAGAACAATACACACTCATGCCCAAGGGAGAACTCGAACCTCCAGCGGGAGGGGACGCACAGTCCGTGACATAGGGCCTGAAACCGTGCATCCACTCCGCGTGGGTCTCTCTGTTTGCGCACGTATATGTCAATAGGTCTAGCTGACCCGTGTACGCTATAATAATGTCATTACGTTACTTCACAGTAATCTGCTGCGAATCAGCCGTAATCTCACGTCGTTGCCCTTTGCTCCTTTCCATCGCTGCTAGACCGGGACCTTCGTTTGATCTTTATTTTTTTATTTTTTTTCCTCTTTCCATTCACTGTCGCTCGTGTTCAGGTTGTAGCTTCACAAACTTTTTCATTTTTCTTGTTAAGTTCTTTTCGTTTCAACAAACTCTGCTGCGTTTCTGCGAGCGACTCATGTGCAGATGAAGCTGACCTCGAACTGAGGAGAACGTACCTGCTCCACTGCTCGATTTACAAAAAAAGGGAGGGAGAAAAAGAGAAGAGCGCGTACGTACAGCAGTCTGGAAACAAGGGATGTAAGTGCGGATATCTCCAACAGACAGAAACCGGGGAAAAGCACTCCGGCGGGATTAAATGGGGCGAGAGGAAGCGGCCTTTCTCCGGCCGTGGCCGGCAAAGGTATTTTAATGAGGTCTTGCACCGGCCTCAAATGTAATCAGCGCCCGCGGCCGGCGCGCGCCGCCACGCTTCAATTCCGGCTTCCTTTTGGCGAGTGACAGTTTGAATTTACTCGCCCTCCCCGCCTCTGGCCGCTCGCTTTTGCCGCGCTCCGAAAGGCAGAACTTAATTTCAGCGCAGCCGTCGGCCGCACCGAGCAGTTCTGCTCCGCCGCCTGTGTTCTCTCGGCGGGACTTCCTTTTAGCGAACTGTTTGTCACAGCGGCCACACTTCTTTGGGGCGAGCATTTACTTTGTGCGCCGCCTGTTGACGTTCGCACCCGGTCTCGGAAGCGTGGCGCCGTCCCGCGAGACGCTGCTGTGGTGGTGGTGGGGGAAGGAAACTTTCAGTCATTTTCTGCAAACAGTTTACGCCGAGCGGGGCGTCGGCTCTTTTGTTCTCTAAAATTTACTCGTTTCCGTCATCATGTTTATGTTGCGAAAACGACTTGGGAACTTTGACTTTTATGCGAGCCTCCTTCCTTTGAGTGCACCCCTTTCGCTTCCAGAAGAAACGTGAAAGATTCGTTTGCTCACACGTCGAAAGCGTTGTACCACGCAGAATGTAACGCTTTCAGCCTCTTCGAGTGGTCACAGCAACTCCGTCATCTGGCAAACGTACTCAACTTGGTTTCATGCGAAACAGAGAGCACTAGCCCCGTTGAAACGTTATTTGCAGCTAACAGAATCAATTCCATCTGAGGAATACTTGGACATCGATATTCAACTGTAATTTCCTCCGCCTATGTGAAATCATGCTTGCAGGAGTCGGCTTTGCTGTATGATACGCGTGTTTGTCTTGTTTGTGTACAATGTGCTTCCAAGAGAATACGAAGGTTATCTAGAAATTAAGTGCGCAACTTTAAAATCACAGGTTTCTACACTTGACGACACTGGCGATTTCCTTATCGCCTTGGTGGCATATAATACACTACTGGCCATTAAAATTGCTACACCACGAAGATGACGTACTACAGACGCGAAATTTAACCGACAGGAAGAAGATGCTTTGATATGCAAATGATTAGCTTTCCAGAGCATTCACACAAGGTTGGCGCCGGTGGCGACACCTACAACGTGCTGACATGAGGAAAGTTTCCAACCGAAATCTCATACACAAACAGCAGTTGACCGGCGTTGCCTGGTAAAACGTTGTTGTGATGCCTCGTGTAAGGAGGAGAAAGGCGTATCATCACGTTTCCGACTTTGATAAAGGTCGGATTGTAGCCTATCGCGATTGCGGTTTATCGTATCGCGACATTGCTGCTCGCGTTGGTCGAGATCCAATGACGGTTAGCAGAATTGTAATCGGTGGGTTCAGGAGGGTAGTACGGAACGCCGTGCTGGATTCCAACGGCCTCGTATCACTAGCAGTCGACATGACAGCTATCCTATCCGCATGGCTGTAAGGGATCGTGGAGACACGTCTTGATCCCTGAGTCAACAGATGGGGACGTTTGCAAGACAACAACCATCTGGACGAACAGTTCGACGACGTTTGCAGCAGCATGGACTATCAGCTCGGAGACCATGGAGGCGGTTACCCTTGACGCTGCATCACAGACAGGACCGCCAGCGATGGTGTACTCAACGTCAAACCTGGGTGCACGAATGGCAAAACGTAATTTTTTTGGATGAATCCAGGTTCTGTTTACAGCATCATGACGGTCACATCCGTGTTTGGCGACATCGCGGTGAACGCACATTGGAAGCGTGTATTCGTCATCGCCATACTGGCGTATCACCCGGCGTGATGGTATGGGGTGCCATTGGTTACACGTCTCGGTCACCTCTTGTTCGCATCGACGGCACTTTGAACAGTGGACGTTACATTTCACATGTGTTACGACCCGTGGCTCTACTCTTTATTCGATCCCAGCGAAACCCTACATTTCAGCAGGCTAATGCACGACCGCATGTTGCAGGTCCTGTACGGGCCTTTCTGGATACAGAAAATGTTGGACTGCTGCCCTGGCCAGCACATTCTCCAGATTTCTCACCAATTGATAACGTCTGGTCAATGGTGGCTGAACAACTGGCTCGTCACAATACGCCAGTCACTACTCTTGATGAAACTGTAGTATCGTGTTGAAGCTGCATGGGCAGTTGTATCTGTACACGCCATCCAAGCTCTCACTCAATGCCCAGGCATATCAAGGCCGTTATTACGGCCAGAGGTGGTTGTTCTGGGTACTGATTTCTCAGGATCTATGCACCCAAATTGCGTGAAAATGTAATCACATGTCAGTTGTAGTATAATATATTTGTCCAATGAATACCCGTTTATCATCTGCATTTCTTCTTGGAGTAGCAATTAGCGGCTATTTCAAAGACATGTAACTCTCTCTCTCTGTCTGTCTCTCTCTCTCTCTCTCTCTCTCTCTCTCTCTCTCTCTCTCTCTCCGTCCGAAACAGGCATCGGAAGACCCTACTGTACCGAGCAACCGCTGTGTCAGCCGATAGGCGTCATAGGATGAGGATCTGGAGGTGCACATAGTCAGCACACCGCTCTCCCGGCCGTAGTCAGTTTTCGTGACCGGAGCCACTAATTCTCGATCAAGTAGCCCCTCATTTACTCTTGCAAGGACTGAGTGCACTCGACAGCATCTCGACTGGTTGTCTGCGCTGCAGGTCTATCAGAAAGTGTGTCGTCTACTGCCAGGTGATTTCTGCGTCAACATTTCTTGCACGCAGACATGTACACCAATAAGGAAAAGACACACATACTACTTTAATACAGTGAATGATGGACGGCACCAGACGTATTGTCAAGGAATGTGGAATCAGCCAGAGGAGTGTCATTAGCATCTTTAAACAACATAAATTCCACCCCTATCATCTGTCATTATATCGTGACCTCGGAGGACATGGTTTGGAAAGTAGTACAGAATTTTGTCGAATTGCTTTGTATCACTTGGCAGGTGACTCAAGTTTCTCCAATGTGTGCTCTTTACCGTTGAAGCAACGTTTACGAACTACGGTAATGTAAATTTACGTAACACGCACTACTGCTCTGCTGAAAATCCACGCTTGCTTCGTCATGTACAAGAAAAACTACCGTGAAGCCTATACCCATGGTGTGGCATCTTAGGGGATTCCGTTGTGGAACATAACTCCATCCCAGGGATGTTAAATGGAAACGCGTACGTACACTTCTCACGAACATTCTATCTGTTCTTCTGCAAGAGATACCACTGGATATGCGACTCTGTACGTGAGTGTAAAACGATGGTTTCCTTGTCGGAACGCAAATGCCGAATGAAAAGTTTCCTGATCACTGGATAGTACGGAATGCTGCATCACAATTGATGACCGAAATCCTCTTGACCTTTTTTGTCTTTGGGAAGCACTAGAAACATACAGTCTATCACAAGAGCCCCAACAACGCAACGTGACATGTGTCTCGAACGGCCACAGCTTGCAACGGTATAGCATCCAATATACTTTCATCCGTTCATCTATCTCTCGCAAGGCGATTGCAAATGTACCTTGCAGTCAATGGTAAACAGTCTGAGCATTTTATTACGTAGAGTTTAAAACTTTGTTTCGTTAAGAAAAGTATTTATTTTATTGGTGAAAAGTCGTAGGCATTCTGAATAAAATTTTTAGTTTGTTTAAAGTGTATTCCGTCTAATTACAATTTCGAGTAATTTTTACAGAGGCATTTGTCCGATAGCATTTAGTTTACTTTCAGGAGCATTCCGCCTCCGGGCAAGGACAGGTTAGGATATTTTTCTTGTTTCTTTTTTTTTTCAAATCTAGGAAAGTTAATACAGTAGTTTCCTTCTACCCTTGAATAGGGCTGTATATCATTATGAAGTACAAGTGACCGACTGCTGCAACAGAGAGGGTTTAAATTGAAAACTGCCTGATTATAGCGTAGTCATTTCCACAAAACCTAGGAAGCCGCATCTGACGTGCCAGAAGCTAGCACATGCCATAGTTCCACATACAAAAGTCATAGCTGACCATGTATCTATGTCGTACAGGAAATTAGGTTTAGTCTTAGTAGCGTAGGCCTCTGTTGCTGCATATAACGCCCGAACCTCACGTGAGAGCCCTTCTTGGAGTTGTTTGCATCGCAATGGCTGACCCTGGCCACGTTGTTTTGCAATTACTCGTAGCTAATTTCTCGGATTGTTTTTCGAGGGCTTCAGTCTCACCATTGAGAAGCATCAAACCACTGTGCTGGTCTTTTCAAATGCTTTCGGCTGCCATTAAAAGGTATACCGTCGTCTTTAATAAAAATCATACTTGCTTCTGTATCTTGATGAATACGATAATGAAGACACTACATCACATTCCAAAGTACAAGGCCCATAGCGTAGTATCATTTGTCGGTAACCTGGAATCACTCAAGAAATAAAACTGGCGTTACGTAACTCACCATCTATATTATATAAAGGTTTTAGTGTAGATATTTTTATATACGGCAGCTTAATATGTACATACATCAGTGTGTTGTTTGTCTTTTCTCTGTGTCGAACAGATTTCCAACAGACACGTCTCAAATTTTATGAGTTGAAGTTTCCTGCACGGTCCTAAATGCACCACTGAACCGAGAGAGGTGGTCCATTGATTAGCACTATGGACTCGCAGTCGGGAAGACGATGGTTCTAAGGTTCATAGCAGCATCGGACTATCGTGATTTAAGTTTACCGCGATTACCGTAAAGCGTTCCAGGTAAATGCTGGAATGGTTCCTTTGCAGGGGCACGGCTGATTTCCTTCCTTATCTTTCCCTAAACCGAGTTTTTGTTCCGTCTCTAGTGACCTCGTTGTCGACAGAACGTTAAACGCTAATTTCTCCTACTGGTTCAAAGGGCTCTGAGCACTATGGGACTTAACATCTATGGTCATGAGTCCCCTAGAACTTAGAACTACTTAAATCTAACTAACCTAAGGACATCAAACACATCCATGCCCGAGGCAGTATTCGAACCTGCGACCGTAGCGGTCACGCGGTTCCGGATTGAAGCGCCTAGAACCGCACGGCCACACCGGCCGGCCTATTTCTCCTACTGCTTCACCAATAACTGGTCTACACCTATTACTTACACTAATGATTTTTCACCCACGTATTCAGACTTCAACACCTGTCCGCCTGACCAGGGGAAACTGCTCTTTCCAGAAGTGCTTGGAGGTACCAACCGACCGATAAATATTCAAACCTGTAAGAGCTATATTGCTGTTGTTATCCTGGTCTTCATTCAAGAGACTGGTTTGGTGCAGCTCTCCATGCTACTCTATTCTGTGCACGCGTCTTCATCTCCGAATAACTACTGCATCCTACATCCTTCTGACTCCGCTTGGTTTATTTGTCTCTTGGTCTCCCTCTACGATTTTTACCGTGCACGCTTCCCTCCAATAATAAATTGGTGATCCCCTGATGCCTCAGAACGTGTCCTACCAACCGGTCCCTTCTTTTAGTCAGGTTGTGCCACAATTTCCTATTCTCCCCAATTCTGTTCAGTACCTTCTCATTAGTTACATGATCAACCCATCTAATCTACAGCATTCTTCTGTAGCACAACATTTGGAAAGCTTCTGTTCTCTTCTTGTCTAAAATATTTATCGTTCTTGTTTTACTTCCATACATGGCTACACTCCATACAAATACTTTCTGGAAAGACTTCCCGACACTTAAATCTACATTCGACGTTAACAAATTTCTCTTCGTCATAAACGCTGTAACTTCCCCTTTGAATGTAAAGAATGACTGTACGGGTAAAACGTCTACAATACTTGATTTTCAAACTCCAGAGTGAAACTGAACCTACTGAGACACTTTTCTCTTTGCTTATTCTGATCATTACTTAACTGACACACAATATTTTAGCGCAACGCAATCAGAATTTCAATAATCCCTAAAAAAGACTAGCATTGACTAACAACAACCTATACCCTTCATGAATCACTTACCTCAAAAAAATCTTCGTTACTCGAACGATTGCAATACAGTGAGCGCCAATACTGCCAGCTAAATAAAAGATTCTAACTACTGAAGGCTCTAACTACTGATAGACATATAGTTAGCAAATGAAAGATTTTGGTGGAGGACAAACAATGTACTTACCTTAATAGTGTTCAAAAGTCGTGACATCCAGTTTAAGAAATTTCCTTTTTCTGACGGACACACGTCCAGAGCGTCCGCTCACATTAACATCTCAAAACCCTGGCATCTCTCTGCCGAAATGCACCACTATTGGCGGCTCTCCTCCAACTGCCCAACGCTACGCGCTGTTCACATCCAGCTGTCCAACACTCCACTAACGAATAATCCAACAATAAGTCCAACCAGCCACAGACTGCACACAGTGCAGTCAGCGATTTTAATACAGAGCGCTAAGTGGCGTCACCAACATAAAAACCTAAAGAGCCTACTTAAATAGCTTTCCTTGCCATAGCCAGTCTACATTTTATATCCTCTCTACTTCGACCATCATCAGTTATTTTGCTCCCCAAATAGCAAAACTCATCTACTACTTTAAGTGTCTCATTTCCTAATCTAATTCTCTCTGCATCACCCGATTTAATTCGACTACATTCCACTACCCTCGCTTTGGTTTTGTTGATGTTCATCTTATATCCTCCTTTCAAGTCATTGTCCATTCCGTTCAACTGCTCTTCCAAGTCCTTTGCTGTGTCTGACAGAACTACAATGTCATCGGCAAACCTCAAAGTTTTTATTTCTTCTCAATGGATTTTAATACCTACTTCAAATTTTTCTTTTGTTTCCTTCACTTAGCTATATTATAAGTTCGAAAATGATATGAACAGCTGGCCGGGGTGGCCGAGCGGTTCTAGGCGCTACAGTCTGGAAGTGCGCGACCCCTACGGTCGCGGGTTCGAATCCTGCCTCGGGCATGGATGTGTGTGATGTCCTTAGGTTAGTTAGGTTTAAGTGGTTGTAAGTTCTAGGGGACTGTTGACCTCAGATGTTAAGTCCCATACTGCTCAGAGCCATTTTATACAAACCCTGAGATAATGTTGTTCATTGTATCATTCTCAGTCACCAACAGAAATATTCGCAACTGTACGCGCCGATAAGTTTTCGTTTGACAGTGACTGCCAGCGAATGGAGGAACGAATGTGTCTTGTAACCTCCATTGAATCTGTACAGAATGCTTTTTCTCTAGTAGGAACGATCTGACATGAGTCACTGTCACTGTATTTGTGTCGTAACACATTCGTCTTTGTGGGTCCTTCACGCCTGAGAAGCTTTGAGCAAGGTTTGATAACCCAAGAGAATGCTGCCACTTGTCGACATTTCGTAGCGCCGTTATCTCGCTCGTTTCACAAGTCGCGCCTGTGCAGACATATTAATGGCAGAGCGAGCGAACGAGAGCGCAATAAATTTTCCTCTTTATGTGGCGGGCGGCCATTCTCGCCCATCTAATAATAGGCGGCGCTGTCGCGGCCAGGAGATGTATCACCGGCGGCCGCGGTGCGAGTGGCCGGCGAGACGCGACTCCACGCGAGATACGCTCGCAGCCGGGCGCCGCCGCTATCGCTGCCTTGGCGAGACGGGGCTGCTGTGCCCTCAGCCAGTGCTGCAGGTCGTGTGTGAGGCGACAACCTGCGCTCGAGCAGCTGAAATGCCCCAGGCAAACGGCTTCAAAAGGGCTCTGAGCACTGCTCAGGTCATCAGTCCCCTATAGCTTAGAACTACTTAAACCTCACTAACTTAAGGACACCACACACATCCATGCCCGCGGCAGGAGTCGAACCTGCGACCGTAGTGGTCGCCCGGTTCCAGACTGTAGCGTCTAGAACCGCTCGGCCACACCGGCCGGCTCCACGGCTTCGCGAGATGACTTACGTAGTACCTAATTCTTTATTTGGTCATACTGGGAAGAGCGGGATATTCGTGCTTGAGAGCCACAACAACATTCATAAATTAAAAGCACGACATCTTAAAAAAATAATTAAAAAAACGAAAATAAGACGCACACTGATGTGTCAAAAGTCATGGTATACCTCTTAATATAGAGTCCGACCTCCTCCTGCAAGCAGTAATGAGCAACTTCATGTGCCATGGACTCAATAAATCGCTGAAGTCCCCTGCAGAAAGATTGAGTCATGCTGCGAGGTGCCGGGGCTAGCAGTGTATTTAACACCAAATTCTTCTAGAATCTTCATATGGAAATGATGCTCTAAGCCCCCTCTTTCCTAACTCCGACTTTCGCTGTTGCACATGGATTAGGAAGAAACACGAACTGACTGTAATCGACCCTGCAAGTGGAGTAGAAAAGAGTTTGGCACCTGCAATAATTTAATTTGATAGAAATTAATTAAATAAAGGAAAGTTTCATTAACGTAGTGAGAAATGAAAAGGCTGCTCAACTGATTAACACAATGAAAGTTCTGTCCAAAATAACAATTTGATTTATTATGACTAAACTCAAAATAATAAACAAAACACATGAAACATTTACAATACATCAAATCGGATACTCAGATAAATGCTGTGAAGGTGAAGTTGTCCGTAAACTACCTTGTGACGTTTATGACCAAGTGGTATGTGGAGCCAATCCTTGCAACTCAAATCTTAAGAGAAGCACTCAGCCAACGTAACATTAATTGCTGCTACAGTAGTGAGAACTCAGGCAATGAACATCCAAATCTGCCGGTGCTGCAGACATACATTACCAAGCTGTCTTCTTAACTGCAAGGACACGATCTGGCGTACCGGAAGCGATGGCTGGTTGCTTCGACGTCCCGTCGTGGTGATGATAACGTCGAGAGTATAGCCCGAAACAAATGATCCTGGTCTGGTTGTTCCAGACTAAAGACTTCCTATCAATACAAATGCGCCTCTGAGGGAAACGAAGAAGGCTCGCCACACAATCACTGACGGTATAGTGATTGATTTTAACCAGCGAAGTCACACAGTAACTCCGATACTGCTCAAGACGGACAACATAGGCCGCTTGTACGCAGAACGCTCAATTGCCAACTGTACTCGGAAAGTTACGTTGAAGTCGAAACTTCAGCAACTTTGTCAAACAGTTACAGTTAAATTAAAGTATATTAGACAGCCAACGGAAGGCAGGCTGTCCAGAGCAGCGAGAGCTCAGTCTTGTAACCTACTCCAACCGAAAGGTAAGAGCCGACCCTCTCAAGAGCACCCGTAAAAGCCGAACACAGAACACTCCCGCTCCCACGACAGTGGTCGTAGTTAAACGTTCGAATCAGCAACTCGAAAACTGGCGGAAAATTTCCCTCTATTGCCGACGCAGTACTATTGCACTTGGCGCCAATTTCTGCTCCGATTTTGCTACGTCACGGAGCTATTCCCTGGGCAGGCCAATCACAGTTATGATTTTGCAGAAAACGAGGGAATTTGCCCACCTAGACTGCCTGGGAACACAAGTCATTCCCACGCCTCGCTGGTAGCCCGCCAGAAACTGTTTTCACTAAGTTTCTGCGAAGTAACGGAATCTCTAGCCCAGCCGCTCCGTCAGGTCCCTCTGGGCGTGTCGCCCCCGCTCTTATGACAATGTCGGCGTCTGGAAAGCATCCACCCGACTCCCTCACACCCGTCGGCTTAACCTTTTCAAGATCAGCAGAACCCGCCTGTCACCGGACCACCCGGGTGACGAGAGACGCTGCGTGGGAAGTCCGCGTGTGAAGGAACAGCGACTTTGAACCGAACGCAATTAGAGAGGAAAATCGAATTACTCAGAGTGAGATAGAAATATGAGAGGGGGCTCATGCCACCTCTCAATGCGGCCTCTATAGTTGCGAAATATTGGCGTGGCAGGATTTTGTGCACGATCTGGCCTTTCGATTATGTCCCAAAAATGCTCCAAATGTTTCATGTCGGACGTTTTAGGTGGCCAAATCATTAGTTGTAACTGTCCATAATGTTCTTCAAACCAATTGCGAACAACTGTGGCCCGGTGATATGACGCATTGTCATCCATAAAAATTCCTTCATTGTTTGCTTATATGAAGACCGTAAAGAGTTTCAAACGGCCTGTAAGAAGCCGAACACAAGTTAACTATCGGTTCAGTTGGACCAGAGGACACAGTCCACTCTATATAAACAAACCCAAATCATTATGTGGCTACCACCAGCTTCCACACTGCCTTGTTGACAACTTGGGTGAGTGGATTGATGGGGTCTGCACCACACTTGAACCCGACCATCAACTCTTACCAACTGCAATTGCGACTCATCTGACCAGGCCACGGTTTTGTGGTCGTCTAGGGTCCAACCGATGCGGTCACGAGCACAGGAGAGGTGCTGCAGGCGATGTCGTGCTGTTAGCAAAGACACTAGGGTTGACGTCTGCTGCCATATCCCATTAACGCAATTTCCGCCACCCTGTTCTAAGGGTTGGTTCTTCGTACGTCCCACTTTGATTTCTGCGGTTATTTCACGCAGAGCTGCTTGTCTGCTGCCACTTACAACTCTATGCAAACGCCGCTACTCTCAGTCAATAAGTGAAAGCCTTCAACCATTGCGTTGACCGTGGTGAGATGTAATGCCCGAAGTTTGGTATTATCGGCACACTCTTGACACTGTGGATCTCGGAATACCCGGTTCCCTGCCGATTTCCGACGTGGAATGTCCCCTGCATCTAGCTTCAACTGTCATTCCGCGTTCAAAGTTTGTTAGTTCGCTTTGTGCAGCCATAATCACGTCGGACACCTTTCCACATTTGAGTTTGTATCTGTTCTTGGACGCCATGACCGACCTCATCTGAACTCTTCTGTCAGGAGTTAATTTTGAGTTGGAACGGCTGCTTATCTCGGGTGCTGGATCACACAGTGGTGTTGTTCCTATTGATTCTCTCAATAGGTGGGATTATGCTAGGCATGGTATTCACCTCAACAGGAAAGGGAAGGGTAAACTGGCTGGGAAAATAGCAGGAAAGTTAAAGGGGGGAGCCAATGTCATGAGTGATACAATAGCAGTGGTTATACGGTTCAGAAAAGACCCTTTTTTAGGGTAGGGAGGACAGAAAAAAAAACAAGTTTTAAGAGAGGTTAGGATCGAGACACCCCTTCAGTTTGAGAATGAAACCAAAAACATAATTCTAGCTTATTACACCAGCATAAACAACTGTTGGCTAATAATTTTCAACACTCAGCAGAAATTTCAAGTCTACCCAAATTTAATTCAGTCAATGTGAAAAGGCAGCTATATTTATTGCATCAAAATATTCGAGGGCTGATAAATAAAATTAATAATTAATTATCTACATAGATGAATTAGAGTCCTCAAACCCAGCTGACGTGATCTGCCTCTTTTAACATCATGTGACAACTGGTATAGAACATTTAGGTGTTGCAAGATATAGGTTATCATCTCACTTTTGTAGAGCAGAAATGGAGAAAGGAGGAATTGCCACATTCATCAGGAGCTGTCATAAATTTAAGAATATAGACATTCATAAATTTTTCCTAGAAGAGCGTATGGAAGCATGTGAAACAGAAGTAGAATATCATAAAAAATCCTTCATAATATTAAGTGTATATCGAGCGCCTGGAGGTTACATAATCCGTTCATAAATCACTTTGAAGTTGTACTGGTCCATTTAACAACCAAAAACAAAGAAAGAGTGGTTGCTGGTGACTTCAATTTAGATTTCCTTAAAGACTCTCCCAGTAAGAACTTATTTGACTCAGTAACACTACGATTCAACTTAATTCCCACTGTAAAGTTCCCAAATAGTGGAGCCAATTGCTCACAAACAGCCACATATAATATCTTTATAGACAAGTCCAATGAACCAAATTATATTACAAAACCAATAGTCAATGGCCCCTTCTGTTAAATGTTAACACTGAACAGAATATAAAATCTGATATATCTTAACTCAAGAGCGTAATCAATAAGCCAAAAATTGATTATTTTAGGACACTCCTCAGAGACATTCACTAGAGTAATGTTTACAGTGCTCTTGGGATGAACGAGAAATATAGCCTTTTAGCTAAGAAAGTGCTTACCTTATTTGAACACTATTTCCCCCCAAAACTAGCGAAGGTTAGAGCAAAGTCTACAAAGAAGCCGTGGATTGCTCAAGGAATAGAGGTATCTTGTAAAACAAAAAGAAAACCGTATCTGTCAATCCAAAACAGTTCTGATGTTGATGCTGTAGCACATTACAAGAAATACTGCAAAATATTAAAGACTGTAATATGGACATAACAGTAAATATATTACAAGAAAAAGATAGTCATATCAGATAACAAAATGAAGACAATATGGGATATAGTGAAGGAGGAGACTGTTAGAACCAGACATGAAGAGGGGCAAATAGCATTAAGAGTAAATGATACGTTGGTGACATATGTGTATAGTGTTGCTGAACTTTTTAACAAACATTTTATAGCTGTTACTGAAAAGATAGGGTGGTCAGGTTCTGTAGATGCTGCCGTGGGATATCTCAGACTAGACGTTTCAAGTAACTTCCATAATATGAATTTGACCCTCACTACCCCAGCAGAAGTAATGTCCGTCATAAAACCTTTAAAATCAAAAACCTCTAGTGGGTATGATGAAATATCAACAAAGTTCATTAAAGAAAGTGATTCTGAGTTAAGTAGCATATTAAGCTATCTGTGTAACCAGTCGTTTATCAATGGAATATTTCCTGAATGGTAGAAATATGCTGAAGTTAAGCCACTGTTTAAGAAGGGAGATAAAGAAATAGCGTCAAATTTCCGTCCAATTACACATTTGCCAGCATTCTCAAAAATTTTAGAAAAGATAATGTACAATAGGCTTTGTAACGATCTTATCACAAATATACTGTCAAAGTCGCAGTTCGGATCTCTAAAAGGTTCTTAAATTGAGAAGGCTATCTCCAATTACAGTGAAAATGCATTTAATTCATTATACAAAAAATTGAAAGCAACTGGTATATTTTGTGATCCGTCAAAGGCATTTGTCTGTGTAAATCCCAATATCCTATTAAGCAAATTAGACTATTATGGTGTAATAAGAAATGCTGCAAAACGGTTCAAATCTTATATCTCAGGCAGGAAACAGAGAGTGTTATTAGGAAAGAGACATGTATTAAGCTCTTAGTCATCGTACAACTGGAAACAAATTACATGTAGGGTCCCATAAAATTCAATCTTGGGACAATTACTTTTTCCTGTGTATATCAACGACGTTTCATCAGTAACAGCTCCAGGTACCAAGTTTGTTTTGTTTGCTGATGATACAAACATTGCAATCAAGTGTAGTCGTAGAAAGATCGGCTAGTAAAATATTTGTGAACATTAATCACTAGTTCCTAGACAATTCTTTGTCACTAAACTTTGAAAAAACGCACTACATGCAGTTCAGAACTTGTAAGGGATGACCCACGAGTATACGCCTAACGTATGATGACAATCAGATAGAAGAGGTGGACGTTAAATTCTTGGGATTACAGCTTGATAATAAATTCACCTGGGAGGAGCATACCACAGTACTGCTGAAGCATCGAAAAAATCTCTGTTTGCAATGCGGATTCTGTCAGACATAGGGGACATAAAAATGAAAAACCTGGCATACTGTGCTTACATTCACTCTGTAATGCTATATGGGATTATTTTTTGGGGTGTTTCATCAAGCCAAGCTGAAGTTTTCCAGGCACAAAAACGTACAATTATAGTTATACGTGGTGTGAACTCAAGAACATCCGGCAGAGGCCTGTTTAGGGAACTAGGGATACTAGCTACTGCTCCCCAATATATTTAGTCCTTAATCAAAACATCCATTAAAAATATATCACTTTTTCAAACCAACAGCTCAGTTCATGGAATCAGTTCTAGACATAAGAATAATCTTCACAAGGATTTAAAGTCACTTACACTTGCACAAAAAGGTGTGCATTACTCAGCAACACACATTTTCAATAACTTGCCAGCAGCCATAAGAAGCTTAACAGCCAATGAAATTCAGTTTAATAGAAGCCTAAAGGATTTATTGGTGACCACCTCGCCAGACAAGGCTTTAAGTGAATTCCCCAGTAGAACCAACTGAATCTAACTTCTGCACCATTTCAGTGCAGTAATGTGTTCAGTGTAAATAAGTATTGTAGTTCTATTATGTTTATTAGCTTATAAATTAAAAAAGACATTTTTAATTTTTTTAAATTCAGTGACTTAATGCGATCTTGGTAAATTAGTGTTGTAAAATGATCCTTTGATACAGTGTTCATTAAAAAAAATGACGTTCATTCCACTTGGGAACTGTAGAGGGTACATTAGCTTATATGTTTTAGTTGTAAATATTTGTCATGTATTATTGTTTTTCTGATATGTTCTACATCCTAGAGGATGTCCTCACTACGAATCAATTGGAATGGAAGTAAATCTAGTCTAATCTAATATAATTGTACCCTGTAGAGGCGGTATTACTGCTGTGTGTTTATGTGCATATCGCTATCCGATTACATTCATCACCTCAATGTGTAATGGAAGTTGTTTTAAACATGGCTGCTGTTTCGTCTGGTTTCATTGCTCAGTTTAAGTTGTGAATACGCGAAGAAATGCCCAAAGGTGAGAGCATATGTCAGTTGGTGGTATCACTTGTCTGACCATCTTAGGGCTGATGCGCAGGAGGGAAACAATAGTGTCCCGCAAAGCTCTTTTGTAGTGGTTGGCAATCAGGACTTGGCTGGAGAATGTTTCAGAGTGTAGGTTTGTGCTTTAATATTTATCACATATTTTATTTCCGAGCTCAGGTGCTAGTTGTAGAGTTTCTGAGTCGTAGCCCTTCCGAGATTAATCACATTACACAACATAAAATGCAGGTACTGGTATCTGACATACTTTTAAGAATGAAAACGGAGATCTTGGTATGTCGACCAATTCAGTCAAAATGACTATGTAGCTAGGCATGATTTTTCGCTATGGAGTCTTCGGATAACTTTTGCGGCTGCTTGATATATCTTCATGAGCAGGCTCCTAATTTTAAACAAAGAGTACTTCGAAATTGAAAAAAGACAAAGGCTGTCGATGTTGAAAAGATAAAAAAGTATCACCAGACAAGGCTTTAAGTGAATAAACCAACACATTCTTAGAAAAAGCAAAATGGCACGCCACTGCCAAAACGCGATCTGGTTCATGCAGGTCGAGTAAAAATACGTACAGGATTTCCCAAAAATATACAAACTTTAGGGACATCTTCCTAACTCCAAAACAAGAAAAAAATTCCTGTAAACAATGGCTCTCAAAATATAACTTAAGAGATACGAGCACTTGTTCATCATCGATATTATGAAACACATCTCTTGTACTGTAGGCTCTTTGTTATTCATATTTTTGGAGGAAGTTGTATGGATCAAAACAAGAAAAAAATGTGCTCTAAAATGCATACCTTAACAGCTATGAGCACTTCTCAGTAGAAGAGATGTATTTCACATTACCGAAGATAGACAAGAGCTCGTACCTCTTAAAGTATGCATGTTTACAACACTTTTCTTCTTGTTCTAGTCAATACTTCTTCCTCCCAAAATACTGAAAGCAAAGACCTTGCAGTAGAAGAGATCTGTTTCAAATCATCGAAGATTGTGTTTTTTAGGGCCCACGTTTACTAGCCTAAAGTCATTGGTGTTTCTTGGGACACCCTGTGTATGCGTTCGTACTGCAGTTCAGCCTTGAAGTAGTTCTGAATTTGTATAAAAGTTTACATTCACAACAGCTTCATCATCTCTGACACGCGTTTCATAAAACCTTCTGCAGGATGGCAATTCAAGAACATCCTCTTTGCTTCAAGTTTGGTGAGTGCAATTTTTTATTACATGAAAGTCTCCAGAATTTACAAAAGTGGTAAATTTTACAACAGGGCTATTTACGACGTTTCATTATTAAGATAACTACTAAATCCCTGGCACATACTAGCTCCTATATTTCTTCTTTCTGTTTCTTCCTATTTCAGTTACTCTCTTGTCTTCAATTCAGTGACTTGTGTTATTTGTTTCTTCCTGTCCGATATGTTTTTTGATCATCTCCGTATCCTACTGTACCCTAGAGGATAGTTAATCTCACCTTGACCTGCAATTGCGAATTCCGTCCATTTTGGTACCACAATTGCTCCAATATACATAAGTACATACCATGCATGACGTTTATTCTGGTAAGGATATTCCATAAGCTGAATTTTTTCCTTGACGGGACCTAAGTAGACATCAGTAACGATTTTATTTGCTGATATTTATACCTCTGGTGTTGCACATGTCTCTTTTAAAAGAAAAAAAAGCAATGAAGGGCATCAAAGACTGCCGTTTAACTCTTACGTCCCTTGCATTCTTCTCTGTCCTATCCCTTTTTACCATTAAACTGCTAAGAAATCGATTGTCTGTCACCAGTTTATATGCTACTATAACTATTTTAATTATGATGTGTAGTGACATTCACATCCCCAGAATTATTTCAGCTGTTTTAGATTGAATATGTTGACTAAGCATTCTATCGAATGAGAGGTTCAAAGGGTGAAACTACATACACCAAACAGAAACAATTACATTATTGATCGAATGGTCCATGAACTAGGCACTCCGAACAATATTAGAGCATCACTGAAGCGCTACCCACATAGAGCTCAATATGTTCTTCAAGAGTCATAACATAATGAGACTTGAATATTATTAACAAGTTCACGATTCTTTGTACACTCAGTATGGAGAAAGGAGACCCCCGAATGCCAGTAACGTAGCTGTCTAACGGTTCCTCGACACCGAAAGGTATCTATAGAAACGTAAACAGTACAGCATTGCCTCAGTGGACGTCGTAGACACGGGAGGCAGCCCACTTAAAGCATGAGGAATCTTCCATTGCTTGGAACTTCCTGTCAAATTAAAACCGTGAGCCTGACCGAGTTATAAACGTGGGACGCACATATATAGACCTGTCTCCAGATATTACTACTCAGCAGATCTTCTCACCGGCGAGATTGCTAGTCGCGTAAATACAAGACATAGGGACGTATACACTAGTAGCCTCACAGTTGACATTCCCTTCGAAAAACTAGCAAATGTTATCCAGAAATGAAAAATGGCAAGAATAGGGCCTATGCCGTATGATAATGGAAGAAACAGACTAACACAATGAATGAAAGGACTGTTGAACACCTAAATAACTATATGTAGACTAAACTAATAGCCACGAGTGGAAAAAGTCTCGTGTGGCTGAAGTTTCGCAGACACGCAAAAATCCATAAGTTCATAACGTGTTGCTGTAAACTGAGTTCTCATATTCAAAAGTTAACACGGAAAAATTTTAAACACCAAGGTATCAAGTATAATAAGACTTGAGTATCTGCAAGAGAGGATAAAGGAACAGTTTTATGGGCAGCATTTGAATTGATCAGTACACAAGACGAGGGGGTGAAAGTTATTTAGGTACACTGACACCGACAAGCACTATGTTATGTCTTCAGAGAGATAGAACGTGACTACTACCATCCTTATCTAAACATTGAGAAGCTTTGGAGAGAATAGTAGGCTGTTGAATCACTACTTGTAGGAAGAGGAGTAGTGGTTGTAACGTGGGTGCACAGAGGTCCCACTACTCACTGTTTTTAACAATACAGACATGTGGAATCACTTGGCACAAATAACGTCCATGCAAAGCTGTTTACAGTCTGGTTGTACTTCGCACTCCGGGGTTGTGTACATGTTCTTTTTGATCAGTAAAAAGACGCTTCTCATACGCACATTTTTTCATTGATCTGCAAGTCAGGAATTTCCTGTTACCTTAGCGAGCACCCAGTTATTGGTGATGTCGGGGTCCTCAGTCTGACTCAATCATGGTATTCTATCTCCGTCATTGTGGCTCTAAATGAAACCTAAATGGGCCTCGATCAGTCTCGGTTGATTACGCCAGTGCCCTTTCCATTTCACTCTTCTCCTCAACCTGTCTGATCCTGAGTGTACAGAAAATTTACAAAACAATTGTGTGTTTATGGAAAGTTCTTTTTACATATGAACGTTATTATCTGTTGTGGAACACAAATATGTAACATACAAACGACAGACTCATTCATCTTAACAATTATAGAACCGATACATGAAACCAAAAACGGTGACTGTCATGAAAGTACAAGTGCATTCTGTGAAGACAAATCATAGGTGACAATAAAATACACCTACCCAAAAAAATTTTCCTCACCCCGGTTCCCAGAACTCCTGAAGATAGACGTTCACTGTGGACATTGTTTCTCAGACACAGTCCCTACGACAGTTCAGAGATGTCACTAAACCCGCCCAAATATGTAAACAACCATGCATGAGCAGCGCCTATTAGACGGAGGGGGTTCGACAACCGATCAATTCCTGTCATTTCAAAAGAGAAAGTGGTACACAGCTATTGTTGTCTGTAGTTCAACCATGCATAGACGTCAATACCGGGGTTCGATCGCGTCCGCATTGCTAATTTGTGCCAGGGAACCCTCTCAAATGGCTCTGAGCACTATGGATCCTAACAGCTAAGGTCATCAGTCCCCTAGAACTTAGAACTGCTTAAACCTAACTAACCTAAGGACATCACACACATCCACGGCCGAGGCAGAATTCGAACCTGTGACGTAGCGGTCGCACGATTTCAGACTGAAGCGCCTAGAACCGCTCGGCCACACCTGCCGGCGAAGCGCTCTCAACAAGGGAAGTATCCTGGCGTCTCGAAGTGAACCAAACCGATGTTGTTCGGACATGGAGAAGATACAGAAAGGCAGGAACTGTCGATGACATGCCTCGCTCAGGCCGCCCAAGAGCTACTACTGCAGTCGATGACCGCTACCTACGATTATGGCTCGGAGGAACCCTGACAGCAACGTCAACATGTTGAATAATGCTTTTCGTGTAGTCACAGGACGTCGTGTTACGACTCAAACTGTGCGCAATATGCTGCATGATGCACAACTTCAATCCCGACGTCCATGGTGAGGTCCATCTTTGCAACCACGACACCATGCAGCGATACAGATGGGCCCAACAACATGCCGAATGGACCGCTCAGGATTGGCATCGCGTTATCTTCACCGATGAGTGTCGCGTATGCCTACAACCAGACAATAGTCGGAGACGTGTTTGGAGGCAACCCAGTCAGGCTGTACGCCTTAGGCATACTGTCCAGCGAATGCAGCATGGTGGAGGCTCCCTGCTGTTTTTGAGTGGAATTATGTGGGGCCGAGTTACGCCGCTGGTGGTCATGGAAGGTGCCGTAACAGCAGTACGATACGTGAATGCCATCCTCCGACCAATAGTGCAACCATAT
The DNA here is from genome assembly GCF_023898315.1 of Schistocerca nitens. NCBI lineage: Eukaryota > Metazoa > Arthropoda > Insecta > Orthoptera > Acrididae > Schistocerca > Schistocerca nitens. The sequence goes on along the minus strand of NC_064618.1, from coordinate 537,243,190 downwards.
CAGCAGGGTACTAGCGAGCCATTCGTCTTCATGGACGATAATTCGCACCCCCGCCGTGCACATCTTGTGAATGACTTCCTTTAGGATAACGACATCGCTCGACTAGAGCGGCCAGCATGACCTCCAGACATGAGCCCGATCGAACACGCCTGAGATAGACTGAAAAGATCTGTTTATGGACGACAAGACCCTCCAACCACTCTGAGGGATCTACGCCGAATCGCCGTTGAGAAGTCGGACAATCTGGACCAACAGCGCCTTGATGAACTCGTGGTTAGTATGCCACGACGAATACAAGCATGCATCAATCCACCAGGATGTGCTACTGGGTATTAGAGGTACCGGTGTGTACAGCAGTCTTGACCACCACCTCTGAAGGTCTCGCTGTATGGTGGTACAACATGCAATGTGTAGTTTTAATGGAAGTTTAAGTTGATCTCGATTCCAATTTTCTGTACAGGGTCCGGAACTCCCGGTACCGAGATGATGCAAAACTTTTTTAATGTGTATATTACAGTAACCCAACAAAAAGGGAAGAGGCTCACAAGCATCCACTACCATATTTTCCACGCAAACTCAGATTCATATCAAAATGTGACAAGATATCATAGAATGTCTCGATGACCCACAGACCTCAGATACGTACTAACAAACAACTTTTTCTCGTCTGATTACAGCAATAATTACTCATGTACTATACGCTACCCAAAGCCACCTATAGTTATTCTACTAAATTCAACATTACAGGGTCCACTTCTAATGTACTGCTCATCTTCTGGTGACCTTTTTTCAAGACCTGTCATTACTGTAATACATATTTCTGCTCTCACTGAAACAGGTAGTTGACGCAATGCCAGCTACGAAGACAACAAAATTAAAGAATCCCTTTAAAACAAACAATATTAACATCTAATGGACTAATCTGTTACTGCTGAGAGAGAGAACTGCATAACATAAAGCAATTTATATGCAATATGTATAAACCATTCTCCTCCCACAAGGGAAAGAAAAATTAACTTATACACACTGACGTCATTTCTCCTAGCAGAATTCCTAAAGAACAGATATACAAATAATGTTTAATATACAAATATATGACAGTTAATCATAAAAATATCACCACTTCTGTATGCTCCAGCATCTGATGTGCTTCATCCCTTGCATTACTCGTCTCTGCTAAAGAGATGCAATTCATGCCAAGAGCATTAAATCTTAACATGCAAAATATAGATTACAATACACAGCAATGTAAAGATACAATACAGAATATAAAATAACAATTACAATTATCATAAAATACCTTTCTTTGCTGTTGCAGTAGCACTCAAAATACCTCAACACTACTGTTTCTCGTATATAATTTTCCCATGAATCCAGGAGTTTCTGTATCGGCCTCAGTTTCCATGTATACTGGTTTCTGTTTGCATGTGATACTAGTGTCTGTGAATGCTTACGTCAGCTTACGAGTTATAGCATTATATATTTCTGGAAAAATGAGAACAAAAAATCTGTGTCAGTACACAAATTAATCAAAGAACAACATGAGAGTATAGAAAAGTGAATAAACATACCTGGTAATATTTTCTTTCTGATTTTCTGCGATTCTTGGTCTCAGGAATGTTTCTTCATAAGGTCCAGCAGTAGTTGCACAATATTGCGGAACTGCGATTGCCCTGGAAACGCTTTTCTATGTATTGGTGGTACCGTTCTTTATGTTCGACGCTAATTTCACGAACGTTATCTGGCAAGAAATCCAAATGGTCGTTCAACAAATGTATCTTAAGTGACAGTGTTGCATACCATTTGTGGCATGGTTTCACAAGTTCTGTAGAATATAGCTATAGTTTTTTGCCTAAAGGTTGCCTAAAAAAGCTCTTACTAACACCTGTGAATAACAGCCGTGCTTTTTTTACATGAGAATAGAATTTTCGTCTTTGTGATTTCAGTGTTAACTCACTACAGATATAAAAAAGTGGGTTATTTATACAGGTTTTAGGCACTTTTTTTAATTCACATAAAACACTTATTTCCACGAACCTACAGCAACAGACCATACAAAGTTAGAGCTCTCTCGCTGTTAAGGCTGACCCAACAAACACAACAGAGTGTGATGTAACATGGGCATGACTCATCAGCTTTCTTCGTATTCTGGAACAGAGGATCATGGGTGGAATTCCTTGCATATATTTCGATCGCATACCAACAACTGCATGTTCAGATAATACATAAAAACAAATTAACTAAGCAATACTAAAGTAACCAAAATGCAGCATTTTCAAATATTTTAGGGGAAGAGTGTATAGTAATTACTGTAATTATCATGAAATACCTTTCTTTCCATTTACAGTAGGAGCTAAATTACCTTCAACCATACCAATATCTTCAACCATTACCACTATGATGATGAAGGTTTCAAATAACTTACCATATCCTGAAACTTTGTTACATATTATGACCTTATCAAAACAACACGAGGACCCTGGGCGCAGTAGGTTGTTTTTGTAGACAAGAATAAGAGGACTGCTGGATGATGAATATGAAAGAATTTTAAACGACTCCCCTGTATGAAGTTTGGATAACTGGTCAACATGATGATTTTTTGAAGGTAACATTAACGGTGTCGCGCGGGATTAGTCGAGCGGCCTGTGGCGCTGCAGTCATGGACTGTGCGACTGGTCCCGGCGGAGGTTCGAGTCCTCCCTCGGGCATGGGTGTGTGTTTGTCCTTAGGATAGTTTAGGTTAAGTAGTGTGTAAGCTTAGGGACTGATGACCTTAGCAGTAAAGTCCCATAAGATTTCACACACACAACATTAACGATAATATGGAGGTACGTTAAACCTCTTTGGTGACACACTTGGGATAAATGTAGCATGTTTCGTATCTATTTTCAATAGTGAAGTGGATTATATGTGACTGTGTCAATACTTCAAACATGGAAGTGGCTTAAATATTTTCCATGTTCTTCATCCAGCTGTTCTTTTCCTTTTGTTTTCAAATACAATACACTGTGCTAATTGTTTTAAGTTCATTTATTACTAATAAATCTTCATAATGTGCTCTCAACCTGAAAAAGCAGACATCATTAGTTTCCTCACATTTATAGGTTTACAAATGTCAGATTCTCTATATGATCTATGTGAGGTAGAGGGTATGCTCCTCTAGGAGGCCACTCATTATCTTCCTTACCTCCCTCAAACTGCTGTAATGCACTTTGCATCCACAAATTTGCATACACAAAAATATCCATTAATACACTGGATAGTACTATTCCTTCAGGCCAGCAACCGTTTATATAACTCAGAATCACTCACATAAACACAGTCATCTAGTGGGCACCGGCAATATTTATTAATTTAGTCACAATAACTTCTGGAACAAGTATAAGCCCTAAATAACTCTTCCTAACTAGTGCCCCACTGTATTCAGTAAATGTAAGTTGGAGGATCATTCCACACAAGTTCTGCCTGAAGAAAGCCATAACCACTATTCACCCTCCATCACATCACTGAAATATCACCAGAGCCACCAAAAATAACAATATCGTCCTCACCCAGAGCGAATTAATTAAAAAAATACTTGAAATTCACTTTTAACAACCTCTTAGTAAATGTTCATTCATTGCACCACTACAATCTGCAAAGAATCGCTCATGACAACAAAGAACAACCTATTGGATAAGATATTACCTTGTCAGTTCTTACTAACCACCCTTTTCCTGAAATCATTATAAAATCGCGTAACATAAACCTTTTGGCCTATTAATCAATGCAATATTTTCTACCACAAACCTCATTCATTAGTAAACCAAAATCTCTTACATTTCGGAACACTCACAATGACACACACCTACTCACACATGATTCACTTCACAAAATTTCATATCAGTCAGACTGCCAGAAGAAGATGCGCATTCACAAATCCATGGGATAGAACAAGAGTAGGAACACAATAAATTAAATATGAAATACACTCTGTTTCAGCTAAGGTTTCTCATGCTAGCCAAGCATGTGGCATACACAGAACATATAGCCCTTGAGGATTCAGTTTCTTGTGCACACTTCATTCATTACAATCTGACCATTTGCAACTTTCACACACAATGTACTGTAAAGGCAACTCTACTTCACCAATCAATATCCAACATAGACCAAACCTCAGTATATAGAGAAATGCTCCCTACTATAAGCATTTTTCACTTTAATGAATGCAAAGCAAAGTAATTCATGTAGCAACTCAATCGCTCATCCAATAGTCCAATCATCTCTACCTAAAACAAAACATTCATCAAGAAACAAACATTTGTAGTAAATTTATCAGTCAAACACAAAGAAAATCACCTTACTAAAAGATAAAATGTTAGTACCACAAACACAGACAAGAATACACAGAGGCACATTCATCACATTAAACCTAATTATTACTTCAAAGTAACAATTGACCATCAGAACTTATATCCATTGTGATCCATTATAAAAACATAGGCAAAAAAGGACACAAAGCTAACCACTTTAGTAAAGCACAAAATTTAGTGCCACAAAAGCAGATAAAAATACACACAAGCACATTTATCACAAGAAATCAATCATTTCTTAAAACATACTGTGGATTATCACTTTCTGTATGTTGAACCCCCAGATGACTTTAACATCTAACACATAATCAACCCAGAAAATAATATCACTCAAATAAACGAAAAAGCAACATTAGGTAATAATTGCTTGGTTGCACACAAAAATTTTTAACACTTCAAGAAAACCACATGTTCACTGCCTGGTTGTACTTATAAAACCAGAAACAATTAATTAATATATAAATAATAGACGCTGGATACTCCCTGGTGACGACATCTATATCAAAACTACAATACTGCTAAACATCTCCCACCCTGAGATCTACTGTATTTTTAATGTAAACAGTACCATTTTTATATCGAATCCTCTTCTATTTATATCCTACAGCACCCCAGTGCATGGTTCCAAACGTTGAACTACCATATATACTTGGGAAATCACATCAGCACTTCACCAACCTTCCTGTGCACTGGAATCCTTTTGCTTTCCACACTTTCATTAGCTGTCAATTTGCTCACATCTGCTCAATTATCTAATAATAGAAAGAAACATGTATTAACTTTAAGCAATGACATGGTCTTTCTGGACAATTTACATGTTTGCAAAACACCCATTCTATTTGATATTTCACCCAATTTCTCTTTAGCTAACACCAACTCATTTTCAACCATATTCACATTTTGTTCCAAACCTGGTTTCTAGTTTTGTTAATAACCATAAATTCTACATCTTTTTCTGGCAACTGATTTCAGCCTGTGACAGGTACAACCCTCCATTAAATCATTATTCTCCTGATCATCTTTTCCTGACTTTTCTTCAATCTACTGCTAGATGTTTTAAGTGAGAACTGAAAACCGATGCTCCCTCTTTTTTACTATCATCAGTCTACCCAATATCCCTCCCTCCACCACCACTAACAGCCAATGCCACAAAAATAGAAATCTCTCTACAGAGACCGACACTAACTGACGTTTATGTATGGTTATGATGAAACACACTTACCTTTTATTCCTTTTAGATATGTTGAAAGAGAAGTACAAAACAGAGCTTGTGAATATGTGCTCGATTATCCACAGGAAACAGCAGTAGAACATCAACAGAACCATTCAGTACAACTGACGCTTGGCGATAGATCTCCAGATACAAAAACAAAAAAAGGGACTGAGGGAGGTATGGTATCAAGTCGTAAGATGGTTGCAGGCCAGCGCACATGAGCTGCTCGAGCACTTGACTTCAGAAGCGACTGCTTTAGATTACGAGTGGGAAGAGTCACTTTGTTTAGTTTCACCAAAGTAAGTAAAGATTTATTAAGTGAGTCTCCCATATGTGTTTGAAAACAATTCGACGTTTTAATATTTTCTCTTCTTCATTTTTTCTCCTCATTACTCAACTTCTTCGGTATTTGATTTGAAATTAATTTTCTGCTCTTTTCTATCACTAAAATTTTGTCGCCCTAATCTTGCCTAATGGTAGAAACAGCCTTCAGGGGAAGTCTGTTAGCAATAACAACCAACTTTCAACAGATGCTGCCAAATCATCGAGCTATTTGTGTAACTTCTACCATTATGTATCTGAAGAAATCTTCAAATCTTCGATGTCTTCTCTAAATCCTGTAATAATGACTCAGGAATTTGCTCTTGAAGCTGAGTGATGATTTCCTAACTGAATACTATTTCAATTAATTCTGGTAAATCATCTTTTCTCTCACATTCATTGCTTAAATTCTACAAATTTCCTTGTAACTGCTTAGTCGGTTCATTAATAATTTAATCTAACATTCTTTGATAGTTGCTAGTCTACTTTCAGCTGAAGAAGTTCTGTCATCATAATCTGAATGTAACTCTTCTCTTCATTGTGTCATAAGCACAACAAAGTTCTTTGGAACATCTACATCTGTGGATTCAAATTTTTATTCTCATGTATGGATCAGTCCCTGTAAAGTAACATCATTAGTTTCTGATCTCTCAGTTAATTACCAAAGCACTGGCCTCAATCCTTTCTCCCAACTTTCCATCGAATTCTTTATTACTTGACTCCAGTTTTTTATTCAACCACTTTTACTGTAGTCCTATTTTCTAGTTATGTTACTGTGTATTACGTTTTTGTTCTGATTTTAATTCAGACACACTCTTCGCTAACATACTACCCATAGCTTTTACCAATGCACTGAATGAGACCTGATCAAAATTACCTTTTGGAAATGACATAATATTCTGTTGGTCAAACTCAACACAATATACAGAAGCTCCAGAAGCATCTGATGAAACAACACAACAACTAGTAGATTCAAGTGGCTGAACGAAATCGAATTCAATTATTACATCGCATATGACAACATCATAGACCTCTTGACTCACAATACCAACGCCACTGGTTCCGAAATTCCTTAATTGATTATGTGACACTTTAAATGAATCTCTAGGAGACACACCACCATCTCTCTGAGCAGCAGGACTACAGAAGACACCAAAATGAGGATGTTCCATTACCTTAACTTTCTACTGCCTCTCTTAACTTATCCAAATATGTGGCCTGTTTCTTTCCCTGTGACTAACTGTAGGCTTCTCCATCGTACACTGAGTAACTGCCAAGCCACTATTTCAAAATAACTCCTCTGTCCAACCAAAATCTCACAATTCCAACTTCTCAACAAAACTGAAAAAAATCTACTAAATGTTCAACAACTCTCTACATAGCAAGTAATTGTCCAGATAAGGAACGCCAATGCTCAGACTCTCTTCTCATTCCATAGATCAGCCTCAATTTCAGAAATTTAGTTATAGAATATATGACAAAAAGTACATAAAATCGAAAAAAGTACCACCACAGGAATGAAATATGTAAGAACAAACTCCACCATATTCATCAGAACCGCTCCCTAGACATCAAATAAACCTCAAATAATTTTAAAACTACACTAGTGTTCCTATTGGTTCTTCAGATACTATGTCACATATCAAAACGTCAAGTCATAAGTACTACCTTTCTCCCAGACACAAATAAATAAATTATAATCTGCTCAATCTTTTTAATGCACTTTAACCATCTGGGATGAGTTAACTCAAACCTATATCTGAAGCCACAAAAACTGATTCTCCAAGAAAACTTACACCAAATGCTGTCTTAAGATTATTAATTTCGCCAGAAAGCTCATCGATTTCTACTCATCGTTCTGCTTACAAATACCTGCTTAACAAAACTGAATAAAGTAGATAGTAGTTCCAACACTTTCCTCAATCAACAAAATATAGTCAGAGTGAGCCAACATCGATTTGTGAAACAAGGCATCCAACACGCCCAGGTACATTAACGAAACATAAAATCAACATTGCAAAAAGAATTCCCACTTCTGAGGTACAAAATATAATTGTTTCCACACACTTAAGAAATTTATGACGTTAGTATGAAGGAATTAAGTCAGAAAAGAACATAATTTCACTTTTTAAGCCACAAACAACACTTAATGTCCTACTCATTCAGTACTATATTTCTCTGAATTCTCAAAATCCAACAAAATCCAACAAAATTTACAGCCATATGCCACGAAGTTGTTCCACTTCTCCACATCTTATTCTTTGAATCCTCAGTACAACGTTAACAATTGATCACAAATAGCCTGCACTTTTTTTTCTAAACCAGACTTGAAAACTAGTTTTGCACACAGTACTTCACCATAATATGACATTTAACCACAGTAATTTCATACTGCAAAGGACACATTTTAAATGCTCAATTAATTGTTTCCAAAACATGAATGAAAGTGTAGGTTACAGGTTCTCATCACAAGAAGCAAAATTAAGAAATAGAAAATTTAATCAAAAGACTGCAAAACATTGCCAATAAACGAAGGAACTTTTCGTTGAAAAAGCAATCAGACCTACAAGATAGATAATTTCTGTAAAGTTAATAAAATCGGTGGAGTTTCAGGCAACAATAACATCAAAATATTAAATACAGTAACTTGCAATAACGGTGAATGTGGAAAATCACTGGACAGAAATGTGCTGTAAGGGTAAGACAGAAACGACAAACTTTTGGCAGGTTTGAAATAAGAAACGTTAAATGAAAGAAACTGTAGCTAGAAAATGATCAGCAGATTCACAAAAACTAAAAATCCTGGCATAGTCGTGCAAAACTAAAGATTTTTGATGGAACTGACATGATAAATATTATGTTATCAGAAAGCTACAGGCCTAAAACGTGGAAGGCTTGTCAGAAGTGAAAGATTTTGTGTTGTGATAAAAACGAAAGACTTCTTCCGTAAGTAATAACAATCAGGCCTTGAAAACTTCAGTCTATGCAAAATGTGTAATTCTCATGCCCTAGAAAAGGAATTTGGGAACACGATGTGGCTCATAAGATTAAATTAATATAGTCATATATGCAATCGTTATTCCGTAATTCGGTGCAACGGAAAGAAGTGGACTTGCACAGTTAATACCTGAACACTGCACAGTGAGGACTGATTAGTAAAGGTTGTAAGCCGAACACCTGTTAGCTTCCTCGTTATAGCGACCAGATATGCTGCGAGAATGTTTTCTCAGTTTTGTAATTGTCGCCTTGGAGTACAAAAGACATTTAAACCACCTGAGTGCAAAATCTACTTAAAAAATACATAATAAACAGCAACTTGGAAGCAGCACCTGTGGACATATCTTGGTCGAACATGTAACCTAATAGCATGCAAAGCAAGTTGCTTGTTATCACTGTCTTGTGAGATTCAAATTCAGAATTTCATTTTCGATACTGCCTGAGTATTTGTGGACCGTGAAGCGAGACCACAAGTTTCAACAAGATGGTGGCCATGCAACGAGGTACGTTGTAGTGACTTACCACAAAGAATGATCCTGTATATGACAAAATAAATAAGAAAATAGTGGATTGGTAATCAATTACATTGTAAATGGATACAACAAATGGTTTTACAGGCACGCATGGGTACTCAAACTAGCAGATATATGATTCAGATTTACGACAAGCAACATAGACATTTTGTTCTCCTTCCAAGGTATTTTGTACATGCAAAAACAGTTTTCTCTTTCAAGAGAGGCCAATATCTCTGAATTTGCAACACAGCTAAGTGAAAAAATAATGAAAGACACTACAATAAGATTCAATTCAATGATGTATAAGCAAACTTTGAGCTTCCATTTTGCTAGACGCAAGTACAAGGTCTCATTTCTACTTTTGGTGTAATCGTAACCAAGCAATACCAGTACAATCCTGCAGTTGTAACTAAGCGTGTCATCACAGCAAGTCGACTGAAATGGTCTCAACCAGATCCATAAACCCTGCAGAATATTCACAACGGCATGAACCTCTACCAGAAAAAGGCAGTCCTCTTACTTTCTCTCCAACCATGGCTCCACGAACTAGCATCCAATCGAAACTGTACAGAACACAGACTCGAATTTAACGACGAATTGTCACTCAAACAAGGATTTCACGGCCTGCAACCCGCAAATAATTCCACAAAGTGATTCCCCAAGGACAAATGCACGAGGAATTGCAGCTGAGTCTGATGTTCATCACAGTTTCGTCGTGCGAACAAAGTCTTCATCTTTTTTGTCCTACCGGAGTACAGGCCGTAGAAGGAATGGATAGTTATCCTCCCCCACCTCCGGTTTTAGTTTGCTAGCTGGTTTCCGTAACAGACTAACGAAGACTATCAGTTTACTAAGGTTGTTATACGCCTATTTATGGATGAGACTCAGTGTAGTCGGCAATTTATGTGCGACTGTCAAATCTAGCTTGTATGGGTGGATGAAAAGCAACGTACAACAGTTACACGAGGGCATCATAGACAGTTTTCAGAGTACAAGGTGAATTACCTAAAATTTGCACCTAAAATATTGCAAAACTAGAAAGTGCGACTGATGTGCGGTTTTCACAGAATGGATTTGTAGCCATGGACTCGTACTCTTAACCAATACAGAGACTGTAATAGTGATTAGAAAGCATACTTTTGTGCAAACATAGTCTTTTTTTTAAAGGAACAATCTCTATCAACATTAACATAGGAAAAGTCAGTGGTGTTTATTGCAGAAGTCTAGTGCAAGTCGTGTACGAGGTGTTGTATTTTGAAAATTTTGCACGCCGATACTTGTTTGCGCCGTTTAACCAACGTAGTTGCTAAGTACGATATTGTTATATTTGCCTGCAGTGTGCGTGTGTGTTCCTGGAGTACACTGCGAAATGCTAGTCAGTTAGCGTGTGACAGCCCAAGCAGTAGGGCGTTATTGGACAATGGGATTTGCCAACGAAGAAAAAGCCGACATGCTCATAGTCTACGGAGAGTGTAGGGAGTAGGGAGGATATAGTTCCTTTTCTTTAGCGGTGTATGTGGCGAGATATCCCAACAGACGTCAACCATCTCGGCAGTTATTTATCAGCTTCTTCAATCAGTTACGTGAATGTGGTAAGCACAAGCGTAACAGAAGGTAACAAGTGACGACAGAAGAGGAGGAAGTAAGTCTTGCTGTTGTTGCAGTTGATAAGCACGCTAGTTCTAGCACACTCGCACGAAGTGGCATCAGACAGGCACGTGTTCTACACGTTCTCCATCGACATAGGTTCTACACCTACCGCTTCTTTTTCCATCAAGAGCAGCATGGAAACGATTATGGGAATCGTGTTAACGTCTGTGTATGGGCTTTAAGACAGGATACTTCAGATGTTTCAAGTATCTTGTGTAGTGATGAAGCCACGTTTAACAATCATGGCCAGGTAAACTGCCGAACTATGCATTATTGGTCTGTTGAAAATCCTCGTTTGCTGCGTCAGGTGGAACGTCAGCGTCCATGAAGTGTAAACGTGTCGTGTGGGATAGTGAACCATCATATAACAGGCCCATTTTTAGTAGTAGTAGTAGTAGCTTTATTCATCCTTATATCTCTTTATACAACGACATAGGACATGTCAAAGTATTTAAAAGTTTAGACCAATTTAAAATAAGCTAATTCCTATAACATACATTTACAGACTAAATTAGAGACAATCATTAGATTTACTCCCGCTATACAATACTTTTCTTAGAAATAACTTATTAAATAATGTAATGCCAAACTGTTCACTCATATCTCACTATCAGTCACTGCACACACTATGCACACATAGTTCCATAGCACTTCACTCACTACACACACAAACACACACACACACTGGGGATCTCTGAGCCATTTTCTATACCGCAACTTCCCATTTGCTAACCGGAAAAAGTGAGTAAGCATCCCTCTATAATGAGTGAGATGTTGAGCTCAGAAAGAGGAAGAGGTGTTAGTATTGTGCTATGCATAGTTCGGGGCTAAGTATTTCTAGAATAGGAAAGAAGGATAAAAGCATAGTATGAAGGTGTTATGTCGAATGTAGGACGTTTTATCATCATTGTTGTAGTTCTTTGTTGTTGTAGTTTTCTGTCCAGTGACTGGTTTGATGCAGCTCTCCATGCTACTCTATCCTGTGCAAGGTTCTTCATCTCCCAGTACCTACTGCAACCTACATCCATCTGAATCTGTTTGGTGTATTCATCTCTTGGTCTCCCTCTACAATTTTTACCCTCCATGCTGCCCTCCAATACTAAATTGGTGATCCCTTGATGCCTCAGAATATGCCCTACCAAGCGATCTCTTCTTCTAGTCAAGTTGTGCCACAAATTTCTCTGCTCTCCAAATTCTATTCAGTACCTCCTCATTAGGTATGTGAGCTACCCATATAATCTTCAGCATTATTCTGTAGCACCACATTTCAAAAGCTTCTATTCTCTTCCTGTCTAAACTATTTATCTTCCACGTTTCACTTCCATACGTGACTACACTCCATACAAATACTTTCAGAAACGAATTCCTGGCACTTAAATCAATACTCGATGTAAACAAATTTCTCTTCTTCAGAAACGCTTTCCTTGCCATTGCCAGTCTACATTTTATATCCTCTCTGCCTAGACCGTAATCAGTTATCTTGCTCCACAAATAGCAAAACTCATTTACTACTTTAAGCGTCTCTTTTCCTAATCTAATTCCCGCAGCATCCCCCCGATTAAATTCGACTACATTCCATTATCCTCGATTCGCTTTTGTTGATGTTCATCTCATATCCTCCTTTCAAGACACCGTCCATTCCGTTCAGCTGCTCTTCCAGGTCCTTTGCTGTCTCTGACAGAATTACAATCTCATCGGCGAACCTCAAACTTTTTATTTCTTCTCCATGGATTTTAATTCCTACTCCTAATTTTTCTTATGTTTCCTTTACTGCTTGCCGGCCGGAGTGGCTGAGCGGTTCTAGGTGCTACAGTCTGGAACCGCGTGACCGCTACGGTCGTCAGTTCGAATCCTGCCTCGGGCATGGATGTGTGAGATGTCCTTAGGTCAGTTAGGTTTAAGTAGTTCTAAGTTCTAGGGGACTGATGACCTCAGAAGTTAAGTCCCATAGTGCTCAGAGCCATCTGAACCTTTACTGCTTGTTCAGTATACAGATTGAATAACATCGGGGATAGGCTACAACCCTGTCTCACTCCCTTCCCAACCACTGCTTCCCTTTCATGCCCCTCGACTCTTGTAACAGCCATCTGGTTTCTGTACAAATTGTAAATAGCCTTTCGTGCCCTGTGTTTTACCCCTGCCACCTTCAGAATTTGAAAGAGAGTATTCCAGTCAACATTGTCAAAAGCTTTCTCTAAGTCTACAAATGCTAGAAACGTAGGTTTGCTTTTCCTTAATCTATTTTCTAAGATAAGTCGTAGGGTCAGTATTGCCTCACGTGTTCCAACATTTCTACGGAATCCAAACTGATCTTCCCCGAGGTCGGCTTCTACCAGTTTTTCCAATCGTCTGTAAAGAATTCGTGTTAGTATTTTACTGCCGTGGCTTATTAAACTGATAGTTCGGTAATTTTCACATCTGTCAACCCCCTACTTTCTTTGGTATTGGAATTATTATATTCTTCTTGTAGTCTGAGGGAATTTCGCCTGTCTCATAGATCTTGCTCATCAGGTGGTAGTGTTTTGTCAGGGCTGGCTCTCCCAAGTCTATCAGTAGTTCTAATGGAATGTTGTCTACTCCCGGGATATTGTTTCGATTTAGGTCTTTCAGTGCTCTGTCAAACTCTTCACGCAGTATCATATCTCCCATTTCATCTTCAACTACATCCTCTTCCATTTCCATAATATTGTCCTCAAGAATATCGCCCTTATATAGACCCTCTATATACTCCATCCATCTTTCTGGTTTCCATTCTTTGCTGAGAACTGGGTTCCCATCTGAGCTCTTGATATTCATGAAAGTGGTTATCTTTTCACCAAAGGTCTCTTTAATTTTCCTGTAGGCAGTATGTATCTTACCCTAGTGATATACGCCTCTGTATCCTTACATTTGTCCTCTAGCCATCCCTGCTTAGCCACTTTGCACTTCCTGTCGATCTCATTTTTGAGACGTTTGTATTCCTTTTTGCCTGATTCATTTACTGCATTTTTATTTTTTCTCCTTTCGTCAATTAAATTCAACATCTCTTTTATTATCCAAGGATTTCTATTAGCCCTCGTCTTTTTACCTGAGTGATCCTCTGCTGCCTTCACTATTTCAGCTCTCAAAGCTACCCATTCTTCTACTGTATTTCTTTCCCCTATTCTTGTCAATCGTTCTCTAACGCTCTCCCTGAAACTCTCTACAACCTTTGGTTCTTTCACTTTATCCAGATCCCATCTCCACAAATTCCCACCTTTTTGCAGTTTCTTCAGTTTTAATCTACAGTTCATAACCAATAGATTGTGGCCAGAGTCCACATCTGTGCCTGTAAATGTCTTACAATTTAAAACATGGTTCCTGAATCTCTGTCTTACCATTATATAATCTATCTGAAACCTTATAGTATCTCCAGGCTACTTCCATGTTTACATCCTTCTTTTATGATTCTTGAACCAAGTGTTAGCTATGATTAAGCTATTCTCTGTGCAAAATTCTACCAGGCGGCTTCCTCTTTCATTCCTTAGTCCCATTCCATATTCACCTACTACGTTTCCTTCTCTTCCTCTTCCTACTATCGAGTTCCAGTCACCCATGACTATTAAATTTTCGTCTCCCTTCACTATCTGAATAATTTCTTTTATCTCATCATCTGCGGAGCTAGTTGGAATATAACTTGTACTACTGTGGTAGGCGTGGGCTTAGTATCTACCTTGGCCACAATAATGCGTTCACTATGCTGCTTGTAGGAGCTTATCCGCATTCTTATTTTCCTATTGATTATTAAACCTACTCCTGGATTACCCTTATTTGATTTTGTATTTATAACCCTGTATTCACCTGACCAGGAGTCTTGTTCCTCCTGCCACCGAACTTCACTAATTGCCACTATATCTAACTTTAACCTATCCATTTCGCGTTTAAATTTTCTAACCTACCTGCTCGATTAAGGGATCTGACACTCCACGCTCCGATCCGTATAGCGCCAGTTTTCTTTAATAATAATAATCATTATTATTATTTATTTCTATAACATTTTTTTTACCAAATCCCTTCTCTGTTTTATCTAAGTAATCCTTAAATGTATAAATGCATAACAGCTACCTTTTTAAATAAGCGTAGTTTTGGATTTCTTTAATCTCGTTTGGTAATTTATTGGACTGTTTTATTCCTTGGTAGAAAATGCTGTTTTCAGTTTTATGTTTATTTTTTCTTGGTAAATGTAAGTGGAGACCATCTTCCAGGGATGCTAGAAGTCGTTCCTCCACAGGCTAGGAGGAACCTGTGGTTTCAACGTGACGCTGGCCAGCCCATAGTGCGCGGAGTGCTACAGCATGTTCTCACGAATTGTTTCCAAATTGTTGAATTGGATGCGGAGGACCTGGATTTGACGTTGTCTGCAAGGGCATACCAGCTACATCCGACGATATGCAACTATGTATTACTGCAGCCTGTTCGGAGAGCTCTGCTGAAAGACTAGCATGTGTGCAGCAGTCATTCCATACCACAATGGAAGTGTGTACTGCCGCTACCGGTGGTTATTTTGAACAGAATCTATTACGGTCACTTGTCTCGTTACTGGTCAAAATCCACGTAACTAGAGTAAGCAACGGTGTGTACTACCAAAAGTACTGTATGAATGTCGATGTGGGAACTTTTTAAATATGATCTCTCTCAAGCGACTAGCACTAAAATCCTACAACAAACATCAGTGACATTCTAATTTACCCGACTTTTAGTTTGTTAATGTCAATAGGCACTGTTCCATTCAAAAAGTGTGTGCTCGCACAAAAAATACATTTTCTAAGCATTATTACATCGTGTTGACTGGCTAGCAAAATGAGCGACAGACTTCCAATCCATTCAATGAAAACCGTATATCAATTGCACTTTCTATTTCCGTAAAATTTTAGGTAATTTACCCTTATATGTTGTCCAGTATTGTGGACAACTACTCGCCTGGATTCTAAACCTTGCCTT
The DNA here is from genome assembly GCF_023898315.1 of Schistocerca nitens. Lineage (NCBI taxonomy): Eukaryota > Metazoa > Arthropoda > Insecta > Orthoptera > Acrididae > Schistocerca > Schistocerca nitens. The sequence goes on along the minus strand of NC_064618.1, from coordinate 537,227,183 downwards.
CTCGACTCAGGTGATCAATGTACAAACTGTTCTCGCTGTACCTGACGACGTTGTTGGAGGTATACCCCTAACAAGGGAACCTCCCCATCGCACCCCCCTCAGATTTAGTTATAATTTGGCACAGTGGATAGGCCTTGAAAAACTGAACACAGATCAATCGAGAAAACAGGAAGAAGTTGTGGGGAACTATGAAAAAGTAAGCAAAATATACTAACTGAGTAGTCCATTGGTAATATATGCAACATCAAGGATGATATGAGCTCAGGCGCGCCGTGGTCCCGTGGTTAGCGTTAACGGCTGCGAAACGAGAGGTCCTCGGTTCAAGTCTTCCGTCGACTGAAAATTTTACTTTCGCAAAGTTATGATCTGTCCGTTCGTTCATTGACGTCTCTTTTCACTGTAATAAGTTTAGTGTCTGTGTTTTGCGACCGCACCGCAAAACCGTGCGATTAGCAGACGAAAGGATGTGGCTCTCCAATGGGAACCGAAAACATTTGATCCCAAGGTCATAGGTCAACCGATTACTCCACAGGAAAACGTGTCTGATATATTCTACACGACACTGGTGACGGCATGTGCGTCACATGACAGGAATATGTTGTCGACACACCTAACTTCCACACTTGGCGAATGGGTAAAAAGATTCTTCTACCTTGCCCGATTTAGGTTTTCTTGTGGATGTGATAATCACTTCCAAAAAATTGATGAAAACATAAGAGTGTGTCACATAAACTTCAACAAATGAATGCAACAGTTTCACAGTCGCACAGTTTTCTCTGTGGTCTGTCAAAACATATGTTTTTAAGGTTTTCAAATTTTTCCGTGTGTAGACCGTCAAATCCTGCATATGTCCAAGCAAATCTGAACATGTCCTGGAATTTTGCACAGCGAAGTTAATTATGTGTGAGTGCCTGAACTCTGATAATTGTCTGAAAATAAAAAATTTTCACCCGAGGGAAGACTTGAACCGAGGATCTCTCGTTCCGCAGATGCTGACGCTAACCACGGGACCACGGCGCTCTTGTGCTCACAGCGTCCTTGATGTTGCCTATGTTTCCTATGGACTGCTTAGTTTGTATATTTTGCTTATTTTGTCATAGTTCCACACAATTTCTTCCTGTTTTCTCGATTGATCTGTGTTCAGATTTTCGAGGCCTATCGACTGTGCCGACTTATAACTAAATCTGAGGGGGGTGCGATGGGGAGGTTCCCTTGTAAATAGTAGAGACGGTATGAGGATCTAGCTGCATCTGTTGACAAAATATCGATAATTTTCCAAAAATCCTTTGTTTCTCAAAATTTTAGATATATGTCGGCGATAATTTCTTTTCGCCGATATATTGATATCTAAATAGCAAGACCGAGTGCAGATATCTTTATTTTATATTATATTTTTTCGGAATTTTCGATAAATATTTGAACTGTTCTTTTGAAATTGTAGTAGAATATAATTTTACTTTCACTGTTTGAAGGGGTCTTAATACTTTTTGAGCTTTCATCGCTTCCAGTCTTTCTCTTTGACTGAATGAAACAAGTATAGATGGCACAAAGATGAAGTCTGATTGCCCTGGAGCGGAGGCACTATGACTGGAATAACAAGATATCCGATGTGAAGAAATTCTTCAGAAACAGCTGCTGAAACTGATGAACAAAGATATAAATGACAACATTGGTGTTTGTGGTGGGCGGAGACGTCTGAGAGAAAATGCTGACGTAATCGGCGCTCGGCGCTGCCAACAGAAACCGCAACGTTTAACTTCACCACGCAATTTGACACTGCACCTGCTAGGTCGCTGGCGTTTGCAGAAATGAAAACACAGGAAAGTCGACATGAAGTGTTCCGGACAAATCTGATATGTGACGAAACCGAACAACAGACACATCGGATACATTTTACTATGCCACGTACCTGCAGTTACCCTTGTTAGCAAAGTTGTTATCGCCAAGCGTGAACGTGCATCGTTTCCTTTCAGTTCGAGCTCTGAGTGGCATAATCAGGCTGCTAGCTTTTGATGTACAGATAAAGTGATAGTAAGTGAACTCTTAAATATACATCTCTAAAACGGGCAGTATATTTACAAAATTATTTTTGCCTGGTACGTCGGTATGCCTCTCGTCGATATACCGATATATCACAACTTTTTCGATATATCGACGGCCGATAGTGACACTTTTTTAAATAGCGATATGTAGGATACCCGATACCCGTATTTTTAAATATATCAACAGTCCTAGTTCCAACATGATGAGACTCCGAAGCACTTTGCAGAACCAGTACGTGCAGTGTTAATCGGCAATTTTTGCCAGTCGGTGGGTCTGCATGCTTCAAATGCCATTTCTGCAGAACATAGTAATGTACATGTCCTGCGAATATGAACGTCCTATCTCTAGTCATTCAAGGTGTTCTGCTTCGTTTTAATTTGTTTTACACGAGTGTATTTATATTGTCCTATAACATAGCATGCCTTAAAGCGTTTATGCCATTCTAACCGTCTAAAGCAAAAAAATCTATGAGCAAACATGTATCGTCAAATATACAACTTCCTTAAACATCTCATGTTGGCGCATCATACTCCCACAAGAGTTTGTTGTGAACTGGAGGCAGCTGCCTTCACTTACCAAAGATGGTACTATCCTGCAATCCATATATCCCAATCCTCGACTATGCTATCCTAAAATCATTGTACGTTTTATGGCAAGTCCTAGGGAATTGTAAAATCCGAAACTGCGGATATGCTGCGGCGTGTGCAACCACTAGAATGATTAACAGAAAATATTTAACGCAAAGCCGCTAATTAGAACAAGTTTTTGGCAGGCTCTCAGAAATGCCCCTTGGAAATTTCTGTTTCTCACTTAACGCGCCCAAGCATTCCTCTCTTAAAGCGTAAAAAATTCTAACTTTCTCTAAATTTGACTGGAGCCACCGTGTACTCTCAAAGTGCAATATCCCAATGCTTTCTGTGACGTCATCCAACGATTGGTGTTCATTCTCACGGTGCTTCGTCAGACTCAGTGCGCTATTTTCCTTATTATATTGCTTTTTAAAAATTTCTTCCCGTTTGAACCACGTACTTCATTCCACGATTCTGAGACTTTATTTTATAAACTCTCGCGTTCCCATACAATTCTTTCCTGTGCCAGTCTCATGTTTTGACCTCCGCTCCTGTTTGTTATTCGTCCTGAACCCAGTTTTAAACCTTTTGTTGTTAAATAACGTCGTCAAATTATACGAGACTGTTTTCCAGTATAGGATGACTCTATATTTCTATGGATTCTTTTATTTTTGTTTGTTTCTGTGGCCTACCGCTGCATCAATGCTGTCTATTAATCCCACGTCATAACCATTTTCTACCCCTATTTGCTGAAGTGTTTTCATTTCTTCATCCTTATCCTTACGATTTAGTGAGATGTTCAAAGATATTACGATAGTAGCATGATTTGGGGCTATCATACATTCATTTTAGGATTGTACTGTCTTTCTTACGTGAAGGCAGCTACGTCTAGTTTACAAATGACCCTTGTAACAGAATGATGGGACAGCTTGAGATGTTCAAGGAAGAGTTTTAAGTTTGACAATGCTGGCTTCTTACGTTTGATGGTGGCTAACGGCAAAGATGCTTTAAGATATGTTATAATACTTGCCGATGTAAATAAGTACTTAATTCTCAGTATGTGTAGCACTGCGATGTATTTATTGTTGTCTTTCTTTTTTGTGTAGGCCTTAATAATGGAATAATGTAGTACCGAAACATGTAACGGTAATTATGTCATACGTTTGACATATGGTGCGCAATATTCTCGGTACTGGTTCATAAGACAGTTGTACAATGGCCTCACAACTGATAATACTTAACGTTGTTTCGTTGAGTCAAACCAAATCACCTGCATGCTCCCAAGGCCCTATTCTATCTTAGTATGCATTTTTGACGCCTAGATGCCCAACTAAACGTATCTGTTGTTGTCTCCGTCATCAAACACATCAGACATTGAATATTTGAACATTCTGTATTTCATACAAGCAGTAATTCAGATATGTTACTATCGTTTCACCTTTTCTTTTGCAGTACGATAGTTGTGAATGTGTCATAGTAGAAAGTAAAGAAAATTCGCTTCATATATTACAGGAATCAGATTTAATTTCGTACAAAACAAGGCTTACTTATGATTAAAATCTAGTGTGTCAATACACAAATAACCTGTGAATTCACCAAAATGATAACTGTACGGTTGCATGTAAAAGTTTCAATGTCTTGCAAATGACAGGCCAGATAAAAAGGTATTACATGAAAATGAATATAACTACTCAGACACGATGAGTGTTTGAACTGAAATACTTGCAACGTATCAGTTTATTCCAAGAAGGATACGTTACACGAAAGATCAAATTGCCCTACAGACGCCAAGATGTTCAGTATTATTGCTGCACAATGTGAGGGAGGAGAAATGTTAGTCTCAGTGAATACCGTTTGTCGTTTTTGTAGTGGACTGACAAGGCAGCCAGTCCACAGTGACGGGTAGCCGAGAGGGCACGCGTACACACACGCCGACTGGCGCGAAGTCTGGAACAGGATTCGTAATGAATGTGATAAAGAAAAGAACGTAGCTACTAGAACACTTAACTTTTATGTCGTCCTCTGGTATACAGCAATCTTGATGAGACAAGTGAGACTATCTTGAGATACATGCTATGGTACAAATGGCGCCTTGCTAGGTCGTAGCCTTTAACTTAGCTGAAGGCTATTCTAACTGTCTCTCGGCAAATGAGAGAAAGGCTTCGTCAGTGTAGTCGCTAGCAACGTCGTCGTACAACTGGGGCGAGTGCTAGTACGTCTCTCGAGACCTGCCTTGTGGTGGCGCTCGGTCTGCGATCCTGACAGTGGCGACACGCGGGTCCGACATGTACTAATGGACCGCGGCCGATTTAAGCTACCACCTAGCAAGTGTGGTGTCTGGCGGTGACACCACAGTTTTACAAAAATAATGTTGTACAGATTTGAATGGTACTAAACCCTTGCATTGCGGAAGATCTGCACGGGGGTCAACCGCTTGTTTTATAATCAGAACATGAGGCCAAGGTTTACGACAACTGCACGAGTTGACAGAAACCTCGCCCATGCAAGATAAACTTGTACTCTTTTATGAACTATACGCCGAGTCGACTGTATCTGCCAACACAGAACTGTGTGCTATAATATAACTCCAAATAAGGTACTTGTTATTCAGAAACAGTACCCAATGAAGGCGTCCACACAGAGATAACCGGAGCTTCAATTGGTTACAAAACTCATTTCGCTCGTTGAAGTCATTTGAGACTACCGTTGCCGGTGTGCAGTTGTTTAGCCACGTTTCACCAGGATCTGCTACTCGTTAAAGTGTGTGTATGTATTATTTTGAGGAACAGTCTGCATGCTTAGCTGAGTGGTAGTGTGCTCGCCTCCCATGCAAGCGGGTCCTGGTTCGAGTCAGGGCTGGGTTGGAGATGATCTCTGCTCGGGGACTGGGTGTTGTGTTGTACTCATCATCATTTCATCCACATCACCGGGGCGCAAGTCTTCCCAATGTGGCGCCGACTGAAATAAGACTTCCACTTGGCGGTCGAACTTCCATCTAAAAACGGCTTGAGGGAAGAACTTAATAATTCACGCCGTGTATAGGACTCTGTGATCTCATTTGCCATAATGTATGAGAAATCACCGTCTGGATCACTCTTTCTTTTATTAATGATCACTGCTTTCGATCTGACCAACAGATCATCTTCAGATCCGGCGCCACAATGTGTAGGTTGTCAGCAGTGGTAGCAATGACATAAATCAGTTTTCGTTTTTTTATTACCGCTTTCGGTCCTTGCGTTACCAGCATGTGTCTGGGCCTAATGTGTGTGCCAATGACAGCGTTCATGAATGAGCAGCACTTCTTCCTATTTTGTCATGGTAGTTATTAAAAGGCTTTGCACATTGGTCTTCTTATAGCCAATGTGTTTTGATTCATAGTTTCTTATTTTCTGCTTCAGGCCTTGCTCTTAAGATGTTATGTAGCAGTGTCTGTTCCTTTGTTCTTTTTATTAACGCTGCTATGAACTGTTGAACTAAAATCTGCAGAGATACAGTGTCGTCCGTCCAACTTATTTCAGTCAACGTAATCTTGAACACAGTGCCAGAGATAAATCAGATGATACTTGTGGAAACACTTACTGGTCTCGAAGGTGACAGTGAGAGCATGCACGTGCAAGCTAGAGTTGCCTATGGAAACGACATGTTCTTAATTACATATACACACCGTAAAAAATAAAAAAATAAAAAAAGAACAGAACAATCAGGCACCGAGAAGGAGAAGAGTAGACGAAATGAAACTTCACGTGCTGAGAGCGTATGTGATGTTGTTTCAGTGATTGCAAAATCAAGGAAAATTTACAACGAACTTGACAATATGGACACACTTAACAGTACGATGTTGCAACCCCCTCTGGCCTGGATGCATGCTTTGATTCAGTTAGGAAGGGTGGCATCAACAGGATGTACCTGGTAAATCAGTATTGGAACTGGTCCCTGATATGCTGAATGATGACACTGGGATAGAGGTGACATCCGAGCTGGTTCTACTGGGGATAGTCATGGGGATCTTCCTGACCACAGAATAACCTCAACATCCTGCAGATAGTTCATAGAGACGTGTGCCGTATGTGAACCAACATTGTCCTGCTGGAAAGTGCCTGTGACGTGCTGTTGTGCTGTCAGTGTTCCCTCGATCAGCTTCAGTCTCGACCTGAATCATTCCATTTTGGCACTGGCTCTCCTCACAATGAGGTCAGGAGTAACACCGCTGTGCCCCTCCAAAACACTGGTCGCCAACGTACTTGTGGACGATGATCATCCACGGTAGCGAAGAACTGTAATTCATCGCCGAGCACGATGCGATGGCAGCAGTTCATGCATAATGAGCACTGCACAACTCTAAATGAAGCAGTTTGTGTTGTGTTAACGGCAGCCTGCACATAGGATAGTAATTCCCCAGTTCGGGCACTGCTAGTCTCCAACCAGTAGAGCAGACTGACACTGAATGCTGCTGGGAGTCCTTTACTTTTTCTCGGATGGATGGGGCAGATCTAGGCTTGGTACATAATAAGACGATCACACGCTGTGGGTGTCAGGCGTCATTGATTGGAACCTTGACGATGTGTACGTCTCGCCTCATGCTTCTAAGAAGTTCAACACCACATACCGTCGCATTTGAATGCCCCACAAATGTGGATACTGTGCGATTCGACCAGCTGGCCAAATGGAAAACCACAATTAGGTCTCTTTCAAACGCTGACAGGTGCTGATAACGCTGTTCCATGTAAGTACACGGCATCTTCATGACCTTCATGACTTTCACAGTTACCATTCAATAAATTGCTCAAATGTCTCTGAGCACTATGGGACTTAACATCTGAGGTCATCCGTCCCCTAGAACTTAGAACTAGTTAAACCTGACTAACCTAAGGACATCACACCCATCCTTTCAATAAATGACGCTGTTCACATCTCACACCCTGGCAGACCTGATATCAAAACTAAATGTGAACAACATTAATGCACTTTGGTGGCTGTTATACGTGTCACAGAGGATTGGCTTTCCAATCATTTACGTAGATGCCACCGGTGTGTATGTGAAAGAAGATGGATCGACATCTTACCATGTCTTCTGGAGTTTTTTATACAACCCGCCTTTCAAGCGATATTATCAAGGTGCCATTTTTCAGCTGGACAATGTTGGTTCGTATATGGCACACGTCTCTGTGAACTATCAACAGGATGCTGAGGATCTGATGTGGCCCCCCCTTCAAATACCACATACATGCAATATTTTCATATTCTCTCTCTCGCCACGAGCAAAATATTAGCCCCACGGAAAAAGGGATTAGGACCTTTTCGTAGGAAATTTAATGTAGTTAAATTTTATACTGGGGTGCGTTTTACACTACTGGCCATTAAAATTGCTACACCACGAAGATGACGTGCTACAGACGCGAAATTTAACCTACAGGAAGAAGATGCAGTGGTATGCAAATGATTAGCTTTTCAGAGCATTCACACACGGTTGGCGCCGGTGGCGACACCTACAACGCTCTGACATGAGGAAAGTTTCCAACCGATTTCTCATACACAAACAGCAGTTGACCGGCGTTGTCTGGTGAAACGTTGTTGTGATGCCTCGAGTAAGGAGGAGAAATGCGTACCATCACGTTTCCGATTTTGATAAAGGTCGGTTTGTGGCCTATCGCGATTGCGGTTTATCGTATCGCAACACTGCTGCTCGTGTTGGTCGACATGCAGTGACTGTTAGCAGGATATGGAATCGGTGGGTTCAGGAGGGTAATACGGAACGCCGTGCTGGATCCCAACGGCTTCGTATCACTAGCAGTCGAGATGACAGGCATCTTATTCGCATGGCTGTAACGGATCGTGCAGCCACGTCTCGATCACTGAGTCAACAGATGGGGACGTTTGGAAGACAACAACAGTCTGCACGAACAGGTCGACGACGTTTGGAGCAACATGGACTTTCAGCTGGGAGACCATGGCTGCGGTTACCCTTGACGCTGCATCACAGACAGGAGCGCCTGCGATGGAGTACTCAACGACGAACCTGGATGCACGAATGGCAAAACGTCATTTTTAGGTTGAATCCAGGTTTTATTTACAGCATCATGATGGTCGCATCCGTGTTTGGTGACATCGCGGTGAACGCACATTGGAAGCGTGTATTCGTCATCGCCATACTGGCGTATCACCCGGCGTGATGGTATGGGGTGCCATTGGTTACACGTCTCGGTCACCTCTTGTTCGCATCGACGGCACTTTGAACAGTGGACGTTACATTTCAGATGTGTGACGACCCGTGGCTCTTCCCTTCATTTGATCCCTGCGAAACCCTACATTTCAGTAGGATAATGCACGACCGCATGTTGCAGGTCCTGTACAGGCCTTTCTGCATACAGAAAATGTTCGACTGCTGCCCTGGCGAGCACATTCTCCAGACCTCTCACCAATTGAAAACGTCTGGTCAATGGTGGCCGATCAACTGGTTCGTCACAATGCGCCAGTCACTGCTCTTGTTGAAGCTGCATGGGTAGCTGTAACTGTACACGCCATCCAAGCTCTGTTTGACTCAATGCCCAGGCGTATCAAGGCCGTTACTACGGCCAGAGGTGGTTGTTCTGCGTACTGATTTCTCGGGATCTATGCACCCAAATTGCGTGAAAATGTAATCACATGTCAGTTGTAGTATAATATATTTGTCCAATGAATACCCGATTATCAGCTGCATTTCTTCTTGGTGTAGTAATTTTAATGGCCAGTAGTGTAACTAGAGGAGGTATTTTTTCAAATAATTTAAGAAAGGTGAACAAGAGTTATCTTCAGAAGCGTTTTTCTCGAATAACTACAAAATTGAACTGTACTGATTTCCATCAGAAAGACAGTGTCCATTTTTTCTGTGGGACTAATATTTTGTGTGTAGCGAATGAGATCACACGAAAATCTCGCGCATGGCTTCTCAAGACATTGTGGGTAGCATTAAACCCATCGGCAGAGGCAGATAAAGCGACCTATCTGGTACCACTCCTCACTGTCCTTGCGAGCCTTAGGCACCCTGCTCACTGCCAGCAACATGATACAGCAAACGCGGTCGAGAGCAGAGCGTCGACCACGCGCTGGCTACCCGCCCCGCCCTTCCGGGGTGAGCACACCCCCTGCGGCCTGCCCCGGCCCCCGCGGCGAGTTTATTGGCTGTTAAGGCCGGCGGCGACGCCTGGGCCGGGCGCCGCGGCGCTCGCTTCCGGTGCGCCGGCGAGGTCGCTGTTTACACGCCTCTTATTGCAAAGCGGAGGAAGTCCCGCCCGCGGCCGCCGGCTCGTAAAAAGCGGCTTTATTGTCCCGGCGCCTTTGTCTCCTCTCGTCAGGAGCGCTGATTGCCGACAGACCTGCCCGCCTAGCCAGAATTTATAACTAGCTCTGTCATAAACAGTCGGCGCGCTGGCGAACAGAAAGCACGATAAAGACGGGCAACAGGAGGGGGAGGGGGACTGGGCCACAGAGACAACCGCAGAGGATGAGAGAGAGAGAGAGTGAGAGAGGGGGAAGCAGCAAGGTGGAGAACGCGGGGGTGTCCGTATGCACGGCGGTGGGAGGGAGCCGGAGAGTCCGACTCCACCCTGCCTTTGTCTGCCCGCTAAGCCGCCCGTGATTTGTGTGCAAACTGTGAGGGCCCGGGCGACGTATCCTGTCTCCTAACTCACGTCTGTCAAAGGCGCAGAGGAGTCAGTCCGCAGGATGTTTACGGCCTTTAAAAGCGCGAGGAGCGCCAAGTGCCGGACGGCCCGCCTTCCTGCCTTTGTCGGCGGCCTGCCCGCCTCTGTACCAGCCGTCACGGGCCGAGCGCCGACAGCCGCCGCGCACCGCTCTGACTTGGGAGCGACGCCGCCGACGCCGACGTCTGCGTGACGCGCCGCTCTGCGCCTGACAGCCTGTCACCGCAAACTCGTCCCAGCAAAATCGCGCGCTCGCGGGATGACGTGTTCCCTCTGCACGGTCTTTTTTTCCCCCCCCGCTCGTACCGCGCTTCCACACTTTCGGCAGCAGCTTTCGGTGCTCTGCTGAAGGTATAGTCACTAGCTGAATACGCCTCCTTTCTGTTGCCAGCTTGCTGTTAGTTTTAACGTACTATACGACAAAGAAGATAGTCAAGATTTATACGCTCTTCATTTTCTCATTATTTACTTGTACATACGTGTTTCAGGATCCATAGCCGGCCGCGGTGGTCTAGCGGTTCTGGCGCTGCAGTCCGGAACCGCGGGACTGCTACGGTCGCAGGTTCGAATCCTGCCTCGGGCATGGGTGTGTGTGATGTCCTTAGGTTAGTTAGGTTTAAGTAGTTCTAAGTTCTAGGGGACTTATGACCTAAGATGTTGAGTCCCATAGTGCTCAGAGCCATTTGAACCATTTTGAACCAGGATCCATACGCTCTCAACAGCTGACACACAGTTATCTACAATGAGGTGACAGAAGTCATGGAATAGCGAATGCACGTATAAAAATGGCGGTAGTACCACGTGTACAAAGTATGGAAGGCCAGTGCATGGACGGAGCTGTCATTTGAACTCAGATGATTCACACGAAAAGGTTTCCGATGCGATATGGCCCCACGACGAAAACTGACAGTTATTAAATGCGGGATGGTAGTTGAGCTAGACGCTTACGACACTGCATTTCGGCGGTTCTAGGCGCTACAGTCTGGAACCACGAGACCGCTACGGTCGCAGGTTCGAATCCTACCTCGGGCATGGATGTGTGTGATGTCCTTAGGTTAGTTACGTTTAAGTAGTTCTAAGCTGTATGGGACTGATGACCTCAGAAGTTAAGTCCCATAGTGCTCAGAGCCATTTTCTGAACTGCATTTCGGAATCCGTTAGAGATTCGGATTCCGAAATCCATAGCGACAGGAGCGTGCGGAGAATACATAATTTCAGGCATTAACTGTCACCACAGACAACGCAGTGCCCGACGACTTTCACGTAACGTCCGAGAGCAGCGACATTTGAGTAGAGTTGTCAGTGTTAACAGACAGGCAACACTGCTGTAAATTACAGTAAAAATCAATGTGGAATGTACGACGAACGTTTCCCAAAGGACAGCGCGAGGACACTTGGCGTTAATGGGCTATCGCAGCAGATACCGACGAGACTGCCTTTGTTAACAGCAGCCCCTCTCCTAGTTTCGTGACTGTAACAGAAAGTGGTTCAAATGGCTCTGAGCACTATGGGACTTAACATCTGAGGTCATGAGTCCCCTAGAACTTAGAACTAACCTAAGGACATCAAACACATCCAAGCCCAAGGGAGGATTCGAACCTGCGACCGCAGCGGTCTCTCGGTTCCAGACTGAAGTGCCTAGAACCGCTAGGCCACCGCGGCCGGCGTGACCATATCCTGTGGACTCTAGACGACTGGAAAACGGTCTCCTGGTCATATGAGCCCCAATTTCAGTTGATAAGAGCTGATGGTAGGCTCTGAATATGGTGCAGGCCCCACGAAGTCATGGACGCAAGTTATCAACAAGGCACTGTGTAAGTTGCCGGTGGCTTTACAACGGTATGGGCTGTGTTTACACGGAATGGCCTGGGTCCACTGGTCAAACTGGACGGTTCACTCACAGGAAATGGTTATGTTCGGCTACTTGAAGACCGTTTAAAGACATCACTGGCTTCATTTTCCCAAACTAGGATGCAATTTTTAAGGATGATAATGCTCCGTGTCACCGTGCGACAATTGTTCGCGATTAGCTTGAAGAAATTTCTGGGTAATTCGACCGAATGACTCGGCCACGCATATCGTCTGACATGAATTCAATCCATCTTTTGTGGGACATAATCGAGAGGTCAGCCCTTGATCAAAATCCTGCATAGGCAACAGGTTCGCAATTGCGGACGGTTATAGAGGGAGCATGGCTCTGTATTTCTGCAGGGGACTTCCAAAGACTTGTTGAGTCCATGCCACGTCGAATGGCTGCACTACGCTGGACAAAAGGAGCCCCGACACGATATTAGGAGATATCGTAAGACTTTTGTCTCCTTAGTGTAGACTGCGCTGCAAAACTTGAGTACGAGATAGATAAAGTAATGTAACATATGCACAACTCGGGCGAAGTGAATGACAGTGCTGGAGCATCTTTCCTGATGTCTTCCAACCATGCACAGAAACTTGGATGTCACGTGGCGTGAGGTAAACGTGACTCTAGAGCCAAATGGTCTGATCCACAACGCAAGGCAGCTCGAGAACGAGAAAAGACAGTCTTTATTAATTAGCGAGCACTTACGAAGCCCTACGTTGTTATATTCATTACAACGTGACCCGCAGAAATCATTGGATGACTGCGCACGGTGAAGATCACAGGTTAACTGGGGGAATGGCGAGATGTGAAGAGTAAAACCTGTGAGTCTGGTATTGCTTCCAGAATTCTGAATGCGTCGTCATATGGCAGGAGGTCGAAACAGGTAATGTACCCAGCAATACGGTTGAACATAAACGTTGCGATGGTTCAGATGTTATTGTCTGGATAATGGGATACATAACGTTCCTTGGGAGTACTGGCACCCAATTATATGTACACGGTACACTTGCCGATCAAGTTAATGTCATGCTGCACTCCTTCACCATGCGCGTTTTTTCATTCGTGTTTTGTCCCTGACTTCATTTTTATGGTTGACGACGCGTGACCGCATCCAATAGCACAGATGTAGCAGCGCTTGGAACGATGTGACTTTGAGCGAAGGCACAGGCCTGCCCGTTTCCCCGACTTGAATCCCATTGTGCAGATGTAGGATGCATTGGGCAGATGTGTTGCAGCACGTTCACGTGCACCATCCAGCAGTTGTCAACGGCGCTGGTGGAGGAATGGAAACCTGTATCACAGGAACTCCTTACCAACTTGTATGTAGAACAAAAGGTGAACAACACCAACATTTCAATCAGTTCTCATTTATTTTTATTTAAGCTACTAATTTCGGCACGACAATGATGCCATCCTCAGGTCCCTATGCACACTATGAATGGATGTACCATAAAACTTGGTGCACTACAATAGCAGCCATCAAGTAAATCTGGATTTCGTGAATATTTTTCTTAATTGAATACCCCAACGGTCAGACAACAAACGACAGCTTTGTGGTACATCCATTTACAGTGGCACCAGTGAAGTGCCGAAACTGGTACGTAGCTTAAAAAAAAAGAGCTGATTGAAAAAGGGTTGTTGTTTGGCTTCTATTCTACATACTGTTTGATCACTCGCTGTCCAGAATCCATGATGGATCCAAGACGACCTTACCAACCCTGTTGACAGCACTGGAGCACGTTGCAGAACATGCATTGCCGTCCATGGTCATCACATACCATATTAAGAACAATGTATTGCCCTATGTAATGTTCAGGGAACCTTCAAAAATCACGGTGACATCTATGTAATTATTGTCTTTGAATGAAAGTGTAATTTCTGCTCGTCTCACTGCATATTTTTTCGGTTACCTTATGTACTGTAGTGTAGCAGATGTGTGTGGAATCTTACGGGACTTAACTGCTAATGTCATCAGTTCCTAAGCTTACACACTACTTAACGTAAATTATCCTAAGGACAAACACACACACCCATGCCCGAGGGAGGACTCGAACCTCCGCCGGGACCAGCCGCACAGTGTATGACTGCAGCACCCTTGACCGCTCGGCTAGTCACGCGCGGCACACACACACCATCGCACACCAGTAAATAAACTTGTTGGTGAATAATGCAAACAGTCTCAGACACTTTCATAGATATTTATTTTATGCCACTACTGATTTTAAGAAATCAAGCTCATTTGAAGACGGCAAACTTTTCAATTTACAGTAATATAATCGTCAGCAGCATTCTGTCAGCTCGTGCTGTCTGTTCCAACGGAGAGCATCATATGTTTTGGCATTCTGCTTTTCCAGGCCGATGCACAGTGTTTTACTGCAAACAGCTTATACGGCCCGTGGTTCCAAATAGCTTAGAAACTGCATTAATAAAAAACAAATCGGTAGGATGGTAGTTTCAGTGCCTTTGTTTTGTACATAATCTGTAGCCGCCCTCCTCTCCTCCTAACCACACATACACACACACACACACACACACACACACACACACACACACACACACAGTTGAATATAACGCACATAACGTCCATACAACAATATGAAAGCGTCAGAAGAGTCTTTCTTTGGCATGTTATTCACTATAATCAGAACTACGTAAACGTCAGAGCCAGCGTATGATTTAACAAAGTGTCATTCTATACCGGTATAATCCAACGACATTCAGGATGGCAGTGTATTTAATGAAACGAGATCAAACTTACGACATAGTACCAAACACAACAAACGATTTAATTCAGGAGACATTAACCTTGCTTTTACACTTCATTTAGCTGTTTTGCCATCATTTACTACAATAAGTGCCTTTCTGGAGCACGTTATCTTAGTATATTTATACGCCATTGATATTTACAGTAGTCAACAACGTGCTGTAATGTTCGATCGGAATATCTTATGCAACACCGTTAAGTAAGCAGAGCATTTCTGTTCACTATTATCTTACATAAAAGTTGCAACAGTCTTAACTGAGATATTCGTCCACATATCAGCGATACAGATGGCCGTACCGTAGGTGCAACCGCAACGGAGAGGTATCTGTTGAGAGGCCAGACAAACATGGGATTCCTGAAGAGGGGCAGCAGCCTTTTCAGTAGTTGCAGGGGCAACAGTCTGGATGATTGACTGATCTGGCCTTGTAACATTAACCAAAACGGCCTTGCTGTGCTGTTACTGCGAACGGCTGAAAGCAAGGGGAAACTACAGCCGTAATTTTTCCCGAGGACATGCAGCTTTACTGTATGATTAAATGATGATGGCGTCCTCTTGGGTAAAATATTCCGGAGGTAAAATAGTCCCCCATTCGGATCTCCGGGCGGGGACTACTCAAGAGGACGTCGTTATCAGGAGAAAGAAAACTGGCGTTCTACGGATCGGAGCGTGGAATGTCAGATCCCTTAATCGGGCAGGTAGGTTAGAAAATTTAAAAAGGGATATGGATAGGTTAAAGTTAGATATAGTGGGAATTAGTGAAGTTCGGTGGCAGGAGGAACAAGACTTTTGGTCAGGTGATTACAGGGTTATAAATACAAAATCAAATAGGGGTAATGCAGGAGTAGGTTTAATAATGAATAAAAAAATAGGAGTGAGGGTTAGCTACTACAAACAGCATAGTGAACGCATTATTGTGGCCAAGATAGACACAAAGCCCATGCCTACTACAGTAGTACAAGTTTACATGCCAACTAGCTCTGCAGATGATGAAGAAATTGATGAAATGTACGACGAAATAAAAGAAATTATTCAGGTAGTGAAGGGAGACGAAAATTTAATAGTCATGGGTGACTGGAATTCGTCAGTAGGAAAAGGGAGAGAAGGAAACATAGTAGGTGAATATGGATTGCGGGGAAGAAATGAAAGAGGAAGCCGCCTGGTAGAATTTTGCACAGAGCATAACTTAATCATAGCTAACACTTGGATCAAGAATCATAAACGAAGGTTGTATACATGGAAGAATCCTGGAGATACTAAAAGGTATCAGATAGATTATATAATGGTAAGACAGAGATTTAGGAACCAGCTTTTAAATTGTTAGACATTTCCAGGGGCAGATGTGGATTCTGACCACAATCTATTGGTTATGAACTGCAGATTGAAACTGAAGAAACTGCAAAAAGGTGGGAATTTAAGGAGATGGGACCTGGATAAACTGAAAGAACCAGAGGTTGTAGAGAGTTTCAGGGAGAGCATAAGGGAACAATTGACAGGAATGGGGGAAAGAAATACAGTAGAAGAAAAATGGGTAGGTCTGAGGGATGAAGTAGTGAAGGCAGCAGAGGATCAAGTAGGTAAAAAGACGAGGGCTAATAGAAATCCTTGGGTAACAGAAGAAAAATTGAATTTAATTGATGAAAGGAGAAAATATAAAAATGCAGTAAATGAAGCAGGCAAAAAGGAATACAAACGTCTCAAAAATGAGATCGACGGGAAGTGCAAAATGGCTAAGCAGGCATGGCTAGAGGACAAATGTAAGGATGTAGAGGCTTGTCTCACTAGGGGTAAGATAGATACTGCCTACAGGAAAATTAAAGAGACCTTTGGAGAGAAGAGAACCACTTGTATGAATATCAAGAGCTCAGATGGCAACCCAGTTCTAAGCAAAGAAGGGAAGGCAGAAAGGTGGAAGGAGTATATAGAGGGTTTATACAAGGGCGATGTACTTGAGGACAATATTATGGAAATGGAAGAGGATGTAGATGAAGATGAAATGGAAGATAAGATACTGCGTAAAGAGTTTGACAGAGCACCGAAAGACCTGAGTCGAAACAAGGCCCCGGGAGTAGACAACATTCCATTAGAACTACTGATGGCCTTGGGAGAGCCAGTCATGACAAAACTCTACCATCTGGTGAGCAAGATGTATGAGACAGGCGAAATACCCACAGACTTCAAGAAGAATATAATAATTCCAATCCCAAAGAAAGCAGGTGTTGACAGATGTGAAAATTACCGAACTATCAGTTTAATAAGTCACAGCTTCAAAATACTAACGCGAATTCTTTACAGACGAATGGAAAAACTGGTAGAAGCGGACCTCGGGGAAGATCAGTTTGGATTCCGTAGAAATGTTGGAACACGTGAGGCAATACTAACCTTACGACTTATCTTAGAAGAAAGATTGAGAAAAGGCAAACCTACGTTTCTAGCATTTGTAAACGGAGAGAAAGCTTTTGACAACGTTAACTGGAATACTCTCTCTCTCAAATTCTGAAGGTGGCAGGGGTAAAATACAGGGAGCGAAAGGCTATTTACAATTTGTACAGAAACCAGATGGCAGTTATAAGAGTCGAGGGGCATGAAAGGGAAGCAGTGGTTGGGAAGGGAGTGAGACAGGGTTGTAGCCTCACCCCGATGTTATTCAATCTGTATATTGAGCAAGCAGTAAAGGAAACAAAAGAAAAATTCGGAGTAGGTATTAAAATTCATGGAGAAGAAGTAAAAACTTTGAGGTTCGCCGATGACATTGTAATTCTGTCAGAGACAGCAAAGGACTTGGAAGAGCAGTTGAACGGAATGGACAGTGTCTTGAAAGGAGGATATAAGATGAACATCAACAAAAGCAAAACGAGGATAATGGAATGTAGTCAAATTAAATCGGGTGATGCTGAGGGGATTAGATTAGGAAATGAGACACTTAAAGTAGTAAAGGAGTTTTGCTATTTTCGGAGCAAAATAACTGATGATGGTCGAAGTAGAGAGGATATAAAATGTAGACTGGCAATGGCAAGGAAATCGTTTCTGAAGAAGAGAAATTTGTTAACATCGAGTATAGATTTAAGTGTGAGGAAGTCGTTTCTGAAAGTATTTGTATGGAGTGTAGCCATGTATGGAAGTGAAACATGGACGATAACCATTTTGGACAAGAAGAGAATAGAAGCTTTCGAAATGTGGTGCTACAGAAGAATGCTGAAGATAAGGTGGGTAGATCACGTAAATATTGAGGAGGTATTGAATAGGATTGGGGAGAAGAGAAGTTTGTGGCACAACTTGACTAGAAGAAGGGATCGGTTGGTAGGACATGTTTTGAGGCATCAAGGGATCACAAATTTAGCATTGGAGGGCAGCGTGGAGGGTAAAAATCGTAGAGGGAGACCAAGAGATCAATACACTAAGCAGATTCAGAAGGATGTAGGTTGCAGTAGGTACTGGGAGATGAAGAAGCTTGCACAGGATAGAGTAGCATGGAGAGCTGCATCAAACCAGTCTCAGGACTGAAGACCACAACAACAACAACATACATTTAGAATAGCAAACAGTTAACTTCCCACTAATCAAAATTTCTTCTTCTGTACCCAAACCTTAGGCACATGCGCCTGTTCCGTCTTCACTTTTCACTGTCACTTCATTCTGGGTGTTCCTACGTCCCTTCTTCGTCTTGGCTGGTACAGCATGGCCATATGTGGGATTCTCTCTGCACTCATTCTTTGTAGGTGACATTTCCATAATGTTTCATCGTCTTCAGTCTTTTCATTAATATCTAGTTATTTTCTAATACCTTTATTTCTTATAAGATTATCTCTGGTAACACTTTTCACTTCCCTAAGAAGTCTCATTTCTGTTGTTTGTAGTTAACTTTTATTGTATTTTTTAGGGCTCCAGGACTCACTTGCATATAGCAATAAAAGTGTAGCCATGGTCTTGTAAAATTTCAGTTTTATTTCCTTCCGCATTTTGTTCTAGGATCTTTTGTTTGTCTTTCTACGTCCATGTTTATGTCACAGCTTATGTCACGTCTTAAAAAGTAAAAATTGGAGACCTGCTCAAGTGGTGTGTTACCTGTTATTGTTCTTAAACGTGTGGCATATCTCCCAGGAGTTACGTTTTTTTCGTATTTGAAGGTTATATTCTCTTTTCCCTAACTGATGTAATTTACACACTGAATTTTGTAGCTCATCTTCACTTTCTTTCAAATGGTAACTTTATCTTCATACATATGGATACTGACATATTAATTTCTATTGATATTTATACCCAGATTTATTTCCTGTCTCCAGTTCTTAGTCATATCTTTTATATATACATTAAATAAGGTCGGTGACAGGCTAGAGCCTTGTTTGAGCCCCTTATTGGTAGTGATTGCTTCAGTTTAATTACCGCCAACTTTTATTATTATTTTTGTGTCTGCGTACAAGGTTTTTATATCATCAGTGAGATGTCTAGGATAACCAACTTTAATCATTGAGTCCCACATTTTTTTTTGTTCACATTGTCAAAAACTTTTTCGAAGTCAATAAAACCTATATGTGTCTCTAAATTGAGTTCCCATTCCTACACTTCATGAGCGGCCTTTCTGAGGTCCAATTTGTTATCTCTAATAGCAGAGCCTCTATTACGGTTCTTAAAGATTATTGATTATTTTTGCAAATATATTATAGGCTGAGTTTAGGAAGCTAATTCCTCAACAATTTTCACAATTGTTTGTTTGATCGTTTTTAAAAACTTATATCACTTCTGATATTTTTCAAAAGTTTGTGATGTCGCGATAGTGCCAACATTCACCAAATAAATGTAGTGTTCTAAAATCACAAAAGGGACCGACATATTTTAAAAGTTTCCTATTAATGCCACCTGACCCATACGCTTATTTTGTTTTTCAAACTTTTTAAAACTAGTTAGAGTTCTGTTGTGACTGAAGCCACCGCACTGTTATTTGATTTGATCCTCTCCATCCACCTTCAATTCTGGATCCTCTATTTACCACAATTTCATTTAGTTTATTTATAATTAGTTCTGCAATATCTTTCTCCTTAGTTTATAGGCAAAAGTTTACCTCCTGCGTATATTTTGCACTACTTTAGTTATAAAATAATCCTGTAACTCTTGGTACGCTGGCCTAGTTACTTGTTTGGAATGGTTCCGTTTTTCGTTATACTCCTCTTCAGTTTCTGGAATTTTTTTGTGGGCTTTGTTGTTTTCTTCGAAGGCTTTTGCGTTATTTTCGTTCCAAACCCTTAATCGTTTCTTTTTCCTTAACTTCTCCTTTTCCCAGATTCCTTATATGCCACACTTTCTGTACATTCTTTTATATTTTGCCGTTCTTTCTCTACATCCTGAACAGTTGGAGTGTCTAGCAGATGTTTCTGTAGCTGATTTTGATAAAATTGTCTAATATTGCCTTGTTCTAGTAGCTACTCGTTAAAGACGTCTTCAAGCTTTGTTTGTCCTCTTGGCGTAAGTTTCTTCCATTAGCTATCATTGTAACTGTTGAGACGTGATCAGAACAGATGTTGCTTCCTCGGTATACGTGTACATCTTGAACCTGATTTCGTATACTGTCTTCTGCGATTATGTATTCTGTTAAAGATCTACAAATCCTAGTACTCCACTTAAACATATGTATCTCATTTTTCCTAAAAAAAACGTATAAGTGGCCTTACGCTGATTAAGTTTGCAAACTTTAAGTTCGTCACCATTATTACTGATGTGTTGTTCTCTGAATATACCCGCAGCTCCTGAGATAGGTATGTTGCCTATTCTACCATTTAAATCTTCACAGATGAGAGCCTGATATCAATTATTTACTTTATTTAGTACCGTTTGTAATTCGCCAAAGAACATTTATGATTCCATTTTTTTTTTATTTTCTTGTAAGTCTCGATGTACAGACACTGTTGACGACAGACAGCTTGGCGATAGGCAACCGTCAGAAATTACTTCGAAATAAATTCGCTGAATACGAATAATTTCACTTCAGTTGCGTTAGTTATAGATGCACTGCCTACTGATGAGGTATAGATGCACTACCTACTGATGAGGTGTAGGTGTACTATCTGCTGGTGACATAGTACATTTATACCTAACACATCTAAAGCTAAGTTATTCGGCGAATTTATTTCGAATTAGTTTTGTTTCTATTTTCTTCCCTTCTTCAGGTGCATATACACCTATTAAGAATAAGTATCCTCTGTAAGTTTAAAATTTACTTGCGGCATTTCTTTCATTGATAAAGGAATATTCTACAATTTTTCTTTTCCATTTGTTATTTCTTATGATTGCCACCCCAAGGCTCGCTTGTGTGTTTTGACGTACTCCACTGTATAGCGTTGTATAGTAATCGAGATTTATTGCACTTTTTAACTTCTTTTTTGTTTCTTTTATGATAGCTATATCAATTTGTTTATCTCTTAATTGATGTTCTAGCTGTAATTGTTTGTTTTCAATCCCCCTTACATTCCATTTAGCAGATGGGCGGCTCACCTCCTTTTTATGGAGAATACTATCTGTTTGCCCGAATGATGTACGCCAAGCCCTAATAGTGGTTGACTTCCATACTGTGTTCGAAAGTTCCGTTGCACTTGGACATCGGACGGCGTCTTTATGAACCAGCACATTAAGCTTTCTTCTGTGACTTACACATTTTATCGGGTTTCCAAGATCAGTTTTTTGTCAAAATTTCGTCACCTGGAAGATAAAGAAAACCTTTATGAATTATCACATTTTCAAAACCATTTGTTAACATCTAGTATAGTTTCAAAGATATTAAAATCATAAACTGTATAGGTGATTTATGTACACCCTGTATTTCATGAGTATTCCAGAAATGGTAAATTGTGTTTGGGTTTTAACGAGCGACACTAACAGCTACGCCACACAGCGTGTGCCGTATCTCGCAGCAGTATTCGTTTGACGGCCCTCCATTGATCTAGGTGGACATAACAGTGACCTTTCCGTGTGCTGGAGGTAGATATGCGTCATAACTCTGAAGTATTAATCACATTGCTGGTACACTGTCATACTCATCTTGAGAACTTGAATTTATTCGGGCTCTTCCTTATGATTGCAGCCATTATCCCACATTAATGAACAAGTCTCCTTCTCCGTTATGATGGATTTCTAGCTCTTTGCCGACTATCCTGCTGTCTAAAGATATACCAGACGTCCTCGCAGAATCTAGCTCTCTGTTTTCTCCTTTGCCTGCCTTGGGGCTTTCTTCTGTTAGGAAGAAAATCAATAAATTTGATCAGCATGACAAGTTCAGTAAACTTGCAGCTTTACCTGATTCGGAAGTCTTCACAGACCATTCACTGACTGTTGGATTTCTAGCTTTTTGCCGTCCATCCTGCTGTCTACAGATATACCATACGTCCAAGCAGAATCCAGCTGTTTGTTTTCTCCTTTGGCTGTCCTGGGGCTTCCTTCTGTTACGAGCAAAATCAGTAAATTTGATCAGCATGACCAGTTCAGTAAACTTGCACCTTTACCTGATTCGGAAGTCTTCACTCACCATTTTTGCACCGGGCTGACGAGTTTTTGCTCAAAGATAAGGATATTATAGAATTGTTTCTACTGGGATACAACAGTTATCGTATACATACAATATTACTTTTTGGATCCAAGTCCTGTGAGTTTGCAGTTTTCATTTAACTATACATGAAAAATCTATCTTGGATTACGTTGATCAACTGAAATGACAGATTGTTTGTAAGGTATTGTATCAATATGTCTCTTTTATTTTCGTGTATTGCTGTTCCTTCCTGTAGAGTATCGAGACTGTAATCATCAGTACGAAGCTATGATATAACGTCCGCACGAGGACTTTTCGGGAGTTTTCAGTTCACATCTGGTACATACGGAACATGACTACATCTAGATATGTAACAGTTCTGTAAAAACCGTGTTTGGCTTCAGTGTACAACTGCTTGTATTGTAAATTTTCTACTCAAGTTTTGTGATTGGTACTGACCACATTATTGATTTACTTTTCTTCTTTAATGTGGTCTTCCTATTGGTAGCACACCAGAAAAATTTAACTTCATATTGAAACGTCCCCTTTGAACAATTATACATGACTGTGCTTTTACTGACACACAATATTTTTAACGCAACGCAATCTGACTTTCAAAAATCCCTACAAAAGAATGGCCCTGACTAACATTAACCTATACCTTTCACAAATCACTTACCTCACAAAAATCTTCGTTACTCGAACTACTGCAATACAACGAGCGCCACTGCTGCCAGCTAAATAAAAGATTCAAACTACGGAAGGCACTAACTACTGATAAGCATAGTTAGCAAATGAAAGATTTTAATAGAGAACAAATAATGTATTTACCTCAATAGTGTTGAAAAATCATAATATATATAGCAGTTCATGACATCCAGTCTTACAAATTTCAAAACTCCGCCATTTCTCTCCCCACATCCACCACTGCTGGCGGCTCACCTCCAACTGCGCAACGCTACGCGCTGTTCACATCCAGCTGCCCAACACTACAAAGGCAGACAACAATGCAAACTAGCCACAGACTGCACACAGCACAGCCAGTGATTTTCATACAGAGCGCTACGTAACGTTGCCAATAAGAAAACATAAACAGCCTACTTACAATATTTCAAACGACCTGTGATTATTACTACTGGATTAATAGCTCCTAAAATTCAAAATAAAACCAGTCTTTAAGTCTGATGACCTGCTTTTCTCCATTTCTTCTACTTATCGCATCACCTCTGCATATCTACCGTCCTCCATATTCGCTTTCTGTGTCTTTGCAGCTATTCCTATTTATTCTCGTAATGGGAAGTTATCTATTCATGAAGCCTTAGGAATAGTCCTGCTGACTTGTCTCCTCTCCTGGTAAAGATTTTGCCATAGACTTCGTTCTTCAGATACTCTCTCGTCCCTTCATTTCTTCCCTTACTTGTCCAATGTCCAACGTTCTTTCCTAGCACTATATTTGAAATACTCTCAATTTATTATACTCCATTTTTTCCTACGATACACATATTTCACTACTATAAAGTGCTGTGAGCCAGACGTAAAATTACAGGAATTTCCCTTTCAATTCTGAGTCAACATTTTACATTAGGTTCCTCACTGTGAAGGAAATTTTCTCCCTTTGAGTCAATGTGCTTCTAACGCCTTTTCTGTTTCCGCTGTCTTATGAGGATTACGTAACTCCGCGGAGAGCAGATATCTTTCACCTATTCCGTTGCAGGTGCGAGGGTATTAGGTATCTTTCCACTTTTCCATTGCTCTTTCACATTTTTCATGTTAAGCAAAACTCTACTCGCCTGTTTGCAGCTCACCGTCGATCTCGTCATTTCTTTATTTACGCTCAGCTCAAGTTTTTCACGAAATGGTCGCCCACTGCACTCAATAAATGTTTATCGTCTTTCTTTCGGACATTAGAACAATGTCTGCAAAGTTAAATCTCCCTACGTGTCTTTATTTTATTTTTCGTTAATTACTTGTCAGACACGGAAGTTAAACAAGCGATAAGTGGAAAATCCTTTCTCTCATGTCTCTTACACTGAATGTACATATACATTTTTAATTCTCACTTTCGTTTTGTAGATTACGTGTCTCAATTGTAATTCATGCGCACACTTTTAATTTTTGAAGTCTTAGTAGCTCATTATGTCGTCGAAGGCTTTCCGAAGTTATAAAATGCCGTGAAGACACCTTGATTCTTTTTTTATTCTTCGTTATAAGCTGAACTCAGGATAGAACTGCCAGTTTTGTACATTGTCCTTTCCTCCTTGCAAAACTCAACCTCATTCACTATCATTCGATGTCTATGTTTCTGCATGTTACTTCACTCAATAACTGAGGAAATGAAATAAAAGAGTGTCAAAATTCATATTTCCATGATTATTACAATTAAATATCTTACATGTAATGTAGTAATCTTTAAAAACAAGAAAATGTCAAAACATTTTATTAGATTTCACTTACAATTCAGTGTATTTAGGAATGTAAAACCATTGACGCAATTAATTGTTTGTGGTCTGTATCTGTATAGCATGAAATGTTAATGACAATATTCACAACGAGGCTTGTTCCCATTCGGCTAAATTCACTTATCTCGTTTGATAATTGTGGTGATCAGAGTCTAGTTCGAATGGTGGTATTTGTCAAGATGTTCTTGGTGCGAAAAGGAATATGCAACATATGGGAACTATTTTACTAAGTTGAAATTGAAATTTACACCTGTAATCAAGACTCCGTTGTGACTGAGACAGGGTAATATCACTGATGACCATTTATATTGAAAAGAGTAGTTTCATCTCACAAGGAAAACCGTAAGAAGTAAGGTTGAAATACCGACCACAGATAGTGGAAGAAACAGCGAGTAGACATGACTGTTTTCAAGGAAGGCTTCACATTCGATCTACCTACTGGGCTTGTCCCAACATCTCGAGTTTCTAAAGAAATCTAAATCATCTACAGAATATTATTCAGAACTTCTTCAAAAGGCTGATGACCTAATTAACGAGAGGTTTGGATGGAAAGCCGTGACATGTGTTTAGTTTGTTCCTCTCGAAGCTCAAAGTTGATTAATGGTTCAAATGGCTCTGAGCACTATGGGACTTAACTTCTGAGGTCATCAGTCCCCTAGAACTTAGAACTACTTAAAGCTAACTAACCTAAGGACATCACACACATCCATGCCCGAGGCAGGATTCGAACCTGCGACCGTAGCGGTCGCGCGGTTCCAGACTGAAGCGCCTAGAACCGCTCGGCCACCCGGCCGGCTGTCGTTGATTATTCCATTGGAATCAGTAGTTCCCATTTTTGCCTCGATGTTTTTTATTCTTGTGAATTTGAAGGAATAATTACATTAGGAGACCTACCCTTTTAAATGTTACTGGCTATGACACGTAGAAATATCTTAACAGGAAAAACACTGAATATTTGAGTATTTTAACCATATGATTGGTGATTGCTAGCAATATCAGTCGGAACTACTCTGTTCCATTCACAAAGTCGACAATTGTGAGTTTTTCTTTTCCCTCAATTTCATTTAAATTCAGTTTTTAGCACTAAGCCTCTTTCGAATTTTCTTAAACAATCAAGTATGATGGGTAACACAGATAATCTAGACGTTTCCTCATGCAACTCTTCCAGAATTTTTAGTCGCGTGTAGATTAATTACCTTCCTCTTTCTGGTCTCTGTCCTTACCGAGGTTCAGAATATGTTAACTCGTCCGGTATTACAGAAGGCTATTTCTAGATGTTTTGTTTACCAGTGAGTAAAATTATCCACCAACAGATGACGTTCCCGTCTCGATAAATCTCTGCTCACAACTATGAGGACACCATCACTGAGTCAACAGTCGTCTTGCTTATCCCCGCGAGGATTCTCTCCTTTCAAAGTCACTCACCAGGAAACAATACGAATGCCACTACTTATGACGTGCGAGCGTTTATCTCGAAACTAAAAAGACCAAAGAGAACAAAACTTTACAAGGCTGCTAATTAATTCTCTCAACGTAACGTGGCGAAGCGTAAGACAGCCTGCCGTCTAACTGCGCAAGCCGACGCAAATACCTGCATTTGAATAACCCGTCGGCGACCCACGCCCGCCGCGTCTCATTGTTCTCCGGTAAGGCGCGCAGTAAATCTGCGAGAGAAAGATGATTACTTTTTTCGCGGAACAGGCCTCGCCGACCGCCAAGTAGAATCGCATCACGCTCCCTCGAAGCTGGCGCAGATCGTTTTTCGCGCACTCCTCTGTCCTTCTTGCTCCTTTTCCTCATCCTCTCTCTCTCTCTCTCTCTCTCTCTCTCTCTCTCTGTCCCTCTCCCTCTCCCGCTCTCTACACACACTTACCTGCCTGCTTCCACATGACTATCACATTCCTCGCGACAGCCGTACGTCATGCACTTTACTGCCACATTGTCTCGCGCAATTTATGAATGGGCCATTTCTGCCGCCGCGGTCATGCTGTGAATTTCATGAGAGGCGGAGCCGCAGGCTGCCCTGGCGCGGCCCGGCCGACCTGCCCATTCCCGAACTGGCGGCTGGCGGGCTTCGCGCTCAGTCCCCGAGCTCCGGACGGCCTTCCGCTGGCCCTTACGAGCGCTACCGAACGGAAGCACCGCGTAAAATCTCGCTAAAATGACATGCGCCTGGCCGGAGCAGAAATTACGACCGTGTAAAGTAGCCGTCCTGTCAAATGCGTTCGTTGACCACTCTTATGTAAGCCTGCCTGCGACCATGTGTTTAGTGGGCAAAAAAGCATTCCATTGTCACGCATAAAAGGAAGATAATTCCAGAAAGAAGTGGAAGCGAGAAATGTTTATGTTAAAAGTAAACTTATTCCTTTTTTATTGGTTTTCAGGCCATACTCATTCAGCCATCTCAATAGTAACGTCAGTTATCACGATATGAGTGTAAGGACAATACGACTACCAGTCCACGAGCTGAGAAATCTCCGACCCGCCGGGAATTGAAACCGGGCGCCTTGGCTTAGAAATCTGCAAGTAAACGTATTGAACAAGTACTAATTGAGTTGTGATTCTTCAGTTTCTCCCGGCGTATTTGTTGCTCGAACAGTCCACGGGTATACAGCCGGTTCATAGTGTCCAACGGGCACAATATTTCGGCGATCAGACATGTCGCCATCGTCAGGTGCGCTGACGAACTGAGTTCGGTTCGTCAGCGCACCTGACGATGGCGACATGTCTGATCGCCGAAATATTGTGCCCGTTGGACACTATGAACCGGCAGTATACCCGTGGACTGTTCGAGTACTAATTGAGTTATTTACACTGAAGAGCTAAAAACACTGGTACGTCTCCCTACTGCCGTGTACGGATCGAGGGAGCACGCAAAAGTGCCACAATCCGACGTGGCAGGGACTCAACTAATGTCTAAATTTGTGCTGGAGGGAACTGACACCATGAATCATGCAAGAGATCTATTTTGAGCAGCACGCTGCAAGGCATCTACATCTACATCTACATCCATAATCCGCAAGCCACCTGACGGTGTGTGGCGGAGGGTACCTTGAGTACCTCTATCGGTTCTCCCTTCTATTCCAGTCTTGTATTGTTCGTGGAAAGAAGGATTGTCGGTATGCCTCTGTGTGGCCTCTAATCTCTCTGATTTTATCCTAATGGACTCTTCGCGAGATATACGTAGGAGGGAGCAATATACTGCTTGACTCCTCGGTGAAGGTATGTTCTCGAAACTTCAACAAAAGCCCGTGCCGAGCTACTGAGCGTGTTTCCTGCAGAGTCTTCCACTGGAGTTTATCCGTATCATCTCCGTAACGCTTTCGCGATTACTAAATAATCCTGTAACGAAGCGCGCTGCTCTCCGTTGGATCTTCCCTATCTCTTCTATCAACCCTATCTGGTACGGATCCCAGATACGCTCAACAATGATCATGCCTGGGGAGTTTGGTGATAATCGGAAGTGTTTAAACTCGGAAGAGTGTTCCTGGAGCAACTCGGTGGCAATTCTGGACGTGTGGGAAGTCGAATTGTCCTGCTGGAATTCCCAAGTCTGTCGGAATGCTTAATGGACATGAATCGATGTAGGTGATCAGGCAGGATGCTGAAGTGTCACCTATCAGAGTCGTATATAGACGTATCTGGGGTCCCATATCACTCCAACTGCACACGCCCCAAATCACTACAGAGCCTTCAACAGATGGAACAGTCCCCTGCTGACATGCAAGATCCAAGGATTCATGAGGTTGTCTCCATACCTGAACACGTCCATCTGCTCGATACAGTTTGAAACGAAACTTGTCCGGCCGGGTAACATGTTTCGAATCACCAACAGTCCAATGTCGGTGTTGACGGGCCCAGGCGAGGCATAAAGTTCTGTGTCGTGCAGTCATCAAGGGTACACGAGTGGGTCATCGGCTACGATAGCCCATATCGATGATGTTTCGTTGAATGGTTCGCATGCTGACACTTGTTGATGACCCAGCACTGAAATCTACAACTTCTGTCACGTTGAACGATTCTCTTCAGTCTTCGTTGGTCCCATCCTTGCAGGATCTTTCTACTGCCCCAGTGATGTCCAAGATTTGATGTTTCACCGGATTCCAGATATCCACGGTACATTCGTGAACTGGTCGTACGGGAAAATCTCCCCTACATCGCTACCTCTGCAGATGCTGTGCCCCATCGTTTGTGTGGGAAAACGGAATTTTTTTTATCTGGCGAGGTGTGAAGCACTCGGGTTCTGGACTTTGGTCTGGAAGCATCTTCTGGTCGAAGCTCTGGCATGTGTGGTTGGTACTTGGGACCTGTCCTAAGACTGACTTCACTTGCGAGTAGTTAGAATGGGGAGCCTGTGCTGAAATTCTTACTCTATCTACAGCGTGACTTCAAACATCTCAGGGCACATTTGTTCATTTTTGGTTTAGCAGTATCGACTGTTTGGTATACTAGAGCGCTCTGTTGTATAAGTGAGCCAAATTGGTCCTTGATACGACAAGCGAACGCGTGTGTCACACACTGAAATCTACCATGATTTCAGGGCTCTGGTAGAGAGTAAATTGCGATCCGTCTGTCTGATCGCTAGACCACGAGATTTTTGCATTTCTTTCATGGCCGCGGTCGATTCACAGGTGCCGCCTCCACGTCTCGCCATCTCGCACTTCTCGCTAAACTGCACATATATTGAGAAACTTCTGTAGATTATCAATCAAAGTCTGCTCAATGTCAGATCAATTCAGACTGCATCATCCACATTTTTAGTGCCAGACTACTTGACTCACTTCTGCCACCCAGGATCCTTGTCCATTGTTCTCTTAACCCAACTGTTAGTTGTTTAGAGTATTCAGTCAATAACTACAATTTATCTCTGTTTTTCTTTTGAAAAATAAATGTAGATAGTAAATTTTACTATATTCTCAGTAAATATATATAGTCAGCACCATGGGTTAACTTTCATTGTGGCGTCCCATTCCAGGATAACTTTCATTACTTACCATTGGTGTAGTATCCCTAGATGTGCAGAACTGAATCCGTTGTGTCTTCTTAAAACTGATGGTGCGACCATTCCAGAAAACCAGCCCATCGTACACTTAGGAATTTTATTTGTCATTTCTTCTGTTTCCGGAAGTATGCTTGGATTGATTATTGCAAAAACAGCTAATTCTGATTTTTGATTATTCGACAGAAGATTGTTTACATATATTAGGAATAAGATTGGACCTAAGATTGATCCTTGGGGAACCCCATATGTGATTCCTTCCCAGTTAGAATTATGTGCCCAGACTATATTGGTTGATTTATTAAGTACAGTTTCCTGCATTCTTTTGGTTAGATATGACATTGTCTGTTGACCGACTATACTATCAGTCTCATGAAACTTCAACTTATCTAGTAGAATATTGCGAGTCTTCGTCAAATGCATTAGGTAGGTTGCAGAAAATAGCAATCGACTCTATCTTTTAATGCGTGTAAAATCTGGTGAGTTAACATGTAAACGGCATTCTCAGTAAGGAATCACTTCTGAAACCCAAACTGTGATTTGCTGTGGACATTTTTGTTGCTAAGGTGAGATACTATCCTAAAATACATCAGCTTCTCTAATTTTTTTGGAAAATTTGTGCCACACACTGACTACACCACCATTTCCTTTTTTTTCAGGGCTGTTATCTTAGCCATTAGTCTGTCTGAGTTCACCTTGTAAGCTCACTACACTAGTCAAAACATTTAAACTCTTTTCCTGCGTCTGGTTTTGTAAATGGGTGGACTTACCTAATTTTGCGACTCTGAGTTCATTGGTAAAATCAGTTTATCTTTATAATGTCACATCTCCTAGATACACAGCAGAATCAGAAACAGTGTTTACTGTTTTATTGTACAATGTTTATGTTTACAATCCATGCAATACAGTGGCACTCCTTACAATCCACAACTGCTCTTTAAATATTACAAAGTTAAATTCGCAAATTGCGATCCTAAATTGGCTACAGCAGTACTATGCGGACAAGTGTGACATGTGGAGGTTTGTGCTTGTGTGAGAGGCAGTCACAGACAGCCAAAATGGTTAAGCCTACGGTTCTCAAGGAGAGGAAAATAGGGGTTCGAGTGACAGTCTGGCACAAATAAGTAGAAGTGTTGACGACAATTTAGATTCACAGTGTAATATTAAAAAACGGTATTGGTGAACATCGTTAGGATTAAAACAGACAAAAAAATACATATTCAGAACTTTAGAATTCAATACTGTTTAATGTATATACATGGACATGACCCCAATAGAAGGTCTAAATTAGTTCACAACACATTTTCAATTTTAATCGCCTTTATTTTTCGAAAAATGTGACAACGACGCTCTTCTTTTGTTTGTCATTTCATAACTCTCTCTAACAAGACCCTAGCAGTAGTTGCTCGTCATATACAGGTTTCAGTGACCGTGACTACTGTCGTACGGACGGGGCGGTGAAAGTGAATTTAATGACAGTTACTGCTTGCGTCTGTGTTGAAGCACGAAAAGTGGGCATAAATAAATGCTTAAATACATTATCTGATCACGTTCATTTCCCATAAGTTCATACTCTCAGTTTAAGAATGTGAAGGTAACTCACCTTGCAGGCGAGCTATGTACAGCAAGTGTACGTGGTTCAGAGTGTGAACCCAACACTTCTTACACATAAACCTGAAATTCAGGGTGATCAGGAATTCCCGTTACATGCTTATAGTACTTGTACAGAGGAGTGAGACCGTAATATTTTGAATAGGAACCCACTGCCAGGAAACGTCATCCAACGACACCACAGAGTGTCATACTTATAGGCGCCGGAACTAGTAAATGTATGTGTATAAAAGATGATTCCGTGACGATATTACAGACTTTCAAGGATGTTGGAGAATAAACTTGTCAATTGGATATAAGGATTCCCGTATAGGAAACGAAACGGAATACATGTGCAGGTACTGTTGTTGCTAAGATTGTAGGATAGGCAACTTTCAGAGTTGGGTAGTACGAACCCAAACAAGAAAATGGCCAGTAAACATGGGCCCTAAAATGCATACCTTAAGAGCTAAGCATATTTGTTCATCTTCGCTAGTGTGAAACACACCTCCTCTACTGAACAAGTGCCCATAGCTCTTACGATATGCATGTTAGAGCACATGTTACTGGACATTTTTCCTTGCTGTGGTCTGTGCCACCACCTCTCAAAGTTGCCTACCCTACACTGTTAGCAACAACAGAAAATTTCTACTCGTTTTTCCGGTACAGGGATCCTTACCTCAAACTGATACATTTCTCCTTCTCCATCACCCTTGAAAATTTGTAACATCATCACGGAATCACCTTGTATATAAATACATTTACATGTGCCTGGGCCTATAATTTTGACGTTCTGCGCTATCGGTGGATGACGTTTCTGGACATGGCTCCTATACAAAATAGATGTACTCACTCCCCTCTACAAGTCCTAGATATTTGTAACAGGAATTTCCGAACACCCTGTACACAGACAAATAGCAGTCACGCTGCACGTCATATGTTATGCAGCCAGCTCCTGCTGAATCTCCACACTTTTGCTTACTTTCTGACCTGAAAAATCCATTCAGCTGATTGTAGTTCTTAAACCGTGTATAACGGTTGTAGTAGTGGCTGAGCTTGAGCAGCACGGTAATGTAGCTGTGCCAGTTTGGGCACAGCCTGCATTGTTGCCAGATTCCCACCTCCCCCTAGCTGTCCCCCTATGACATCATCACTGATGTCATGAAACATTGTCAGATTGGCCTCCTTCCAACCCTCGGCATAACAGGCAAGCTGTAGGTATAAAATGATAGGAAATTCAAAAATATTGGGAAATTCAAGATAGGGTAGTTGTGCCACAGGCTTTCCTCTAACTCCTATGATATGACAGTGGAAGATGACAGTTATCCCAAGTGTTAATGGAAGGGTATCCAAGATGTGGCATTATCCTGTTGGTGAGGAGTTCAAAAATTCAAGATGGTGAATTGAGCACAACCCTGTGGCATCAGAATCCAAACTCGCATTCTCGGATGGCGACCTAAGGACGTCAGCCCCACCTACGATATCAGAATTCAAGATGGCGGACCTGGGATTACGAGAGCAGCCACAGTCCAAGATGGAGGAGATATGAACACAAGAGCTGCCCTATGATATCACAACCCAAGACAGTGGTCCTGTGAATAGGGATGCCACCGTGCGTGGTTGCCAGGCCACCTGTACTAACTTTAAAAAGGTGATAGCCCTAAGTGTAAACAATTTCTCTGCCTTTTGGCAGCACTATTTGAACAACTGTCACTCTAAGTCTGGAGCTGACTTGCTTTCTGTTTGAGACCCACTGTGCTATGCTTAAGCTTTAAGCAACTTCCACTTCTATTGGAATACGAGCACATAATTCCCACAATAACAAACTAAACTGTGATTAAAAATCAGTTTCCAACTACAGAGATTATTTGCTCTTACGTAGTATCTCTCTTATTCATTCTGGTTCGAGAATTTGGTATCTGTTGTTGTTGTTGTTGATTTTTGGGGAAGGAGACCAGACAGCGAGGTCATCGATCTCATTGGAGTAGGGAAGGACGTGGAAGGAAGGCAGCCGTGCCCTTTGAAAGAAGCCATCTCGGCATTTGCCTGGAGCGATTTAGGGAAATCACGGAAAACCTAAATCAGGACGGCCGGACGCGGGATTGAACCGTCGTCCTCCCGAATGCGAGTCTAACCACTGCGCCACCTCGCTCGGTGGTATCTGTAATCATACGAGATTGTCATTTGATGTCAATATGGGACGCATCTGCCAAATCGACTGTAACTTTCTTTGTTAAGGTTTTAAAATACTGCGGAGGGAGAAATCAGCTAAATCTGCATTTCAAACAAAATTTGGCACAATTCTGAACAAGAGCACTCCCAGTTTCCTTAGGTCTTCTTATCCCTACAATGAATTTTCTGTTTATCCCAGCCATCACAACCCTAAGGGGCCATAATACTAGGCTTCAACATATAAACAGGTAATAGCCATGCAAATACGAATTTTCCGAACTCGAAATCACTGAGAAAGTGTCTTCATATAAAGATTTAAACACATTCATTTCTAGACGTTTCTTAAATACGAATATTGATGACAGAATAACGTCGTCTTTCTTTCCTACCATTAAGTAAGTCGTAACACTGTTCCATATAATATGTAATAAACATATACAACACTTTGTTAGAAATATACTGACCACACAATTTATATTAATATATTTGAACTTACACTAATCTACTGTATCTCAACATAATCTATTATTTGTTGTAGGACTGTGACTTGATACGAGTATCAACGATACTTATTCATTCTGGTTCTAGAACTTGGTACCTGTAAACATACGAGATTTTCATTTGATGTTAATATGGGATGCATCTGCCAAGTGGACTGTAACTTTTCTGTAAAGGTTTTAATATACTGCGGAGCTAAATCTGCATTTCAAATAAAATTACAGGCACATTAAAGGGAAAAGCACTTTGGTAAGAAGTTTAATGGGAATATAAATAAGACACTCAAAATCTTTGGTCTATGATAGATACCTCCAGTTTCTTGAAGACTGGACCTGGAAAGCTGGCACTATATTATAAAATAAAGTGCCCCGTCTATTAATCTATGCAACAAGTTGTAGTCCTAGCTATAGCAGAACTTGTCATTTCGCGGTGCAGGCAGGAAAGTGTAATCACGAGAAACACGTTCAGAGCCAGTGCGATGACTTGCTGTTGCAGCCACTAGAATTACTGACGACCAGAAGGAGAGAGCAGTGACTGGGGCAATCTTAATATCGATGTTTAGTAAGCCAGCGACGTACAGTGTTATGAAATGAACAGAGGTTCAAATGGTTCAAATGGCTCTGAGCGCTATGGGACTTAAATGAACAGAGGTAACGAAGATAAATCATTCAGTACACTTCAGTTCAGAAGTTCTAAATGTTGTATCACTGATACCATTACATATCGTTACATCTCCTTCAGTTTAAGAACCACAAAGACCTGTTGATGAAATAAACCTCTATTCACTTCCAGTGTCGATCAGCTGATCACCATGTAGTAAAAAATTATTTATGTCAACCTGCATGTTATCCTTCTTCCTATGTCGTCAAAAAATTAAATAACAATCAGTCCCGTATCACTGAAACCGCCATCGATACCAGAATGCATTATAGAAATGTACTCTAATTACTGAATTGTATCTTACATTTTAAATCTAACAGTAAAACGATACTGCTCATGTTGATGTAGGTAATTTCATATTAACCTGATGATCGTATGTTGATCAGAACTGATACTAAAGAAAATTTATTTATGAGAAACGTTTGAAGATTCTTAAATATAACTTTCTTCAAAAATCAATTCGACTGTTACATACATCCAGTGGCAGGATAATCCAAGATACTGATGGTTTAATTCTAGAATAGAAAAACATGTTTCTTCAGAAATAGTAGGAGGAAAGTCAGTGACGATAAATACATGTGTCTGCCTTAAAGGTTGAAAGTTGCTCGTCATCATTACGAATCTGACAACTGTTCTTTATTCGATGTATTCCGATTCTTTTCCTTTTCTTCGTGAAATATATTCAAACGAAGACATTCCTGTTGAATCCGAAACATTCACAAAACGTGAGAATGCAGAGCTCACAACACAAACGGTGGTGATTTAACACCATCCAACAGTCCTCAGCACCATATGTTTAAATGCACCAACAAAGCAGTACTGCATTGGTCGGCAGGACAGATGTCTCTAAGTGCTGTATAGCCTCTGGCTGCAATTATATCTCGACAATGCCAAGTTTATACTGTAGGCAATACCGGTGGGGCAGTAGGACTTCTAATTGATAGCTTTCATGGCTCCACAGGATTTCTTAATCATTTTCTCATGAATGCCAATATGATTTCTTAGACAAGGACAGTTGTATAGGAGGCCTTTTGGCAGTCATGATAACGAGTGTCAGGAGATGAGATGTTAAACGACCACCTGTGTGGACTTATAGAAATTCTACAAGCCTGCTAAGTTGTAGAATATGATATATGTTCGTCTGTGGCGAAATATTTCCGACAAGCGCGAGTATTTCCCATGAAGTACAGACTTTGAATATTTTATATGAAGTGGGAATTTGGCTCAAAATCGAACGAACTGCTTTTTGATCAAGGGGGATACATAACACTTCACCCAACACATCTAATTTACAATTAAATTTAATACATTGCCCCATGTTGCAGCAACAACTGCTACTAAATCCCTCTTGTTTTAGTGAAATTCTAAAAAATTACTACATGTAACCATGAAGGTACAAAAATTGCTTCATGATGCTGCAAAAATTGTAGCAAACTGCCATATGTTATAGCAAAAGTTACCACAAATTACCCCATCTTTTAATAAAGTTGTCTGATGTTACAGTAAAAATTACAACAAATCGCCCAATATTTCACTGAAATTTCAACAAATTCGCCTATGTTACAGTAAAATACACTGAACGCATCCAAGCAGAAGATTTCCATGACAGCTTTAGGGTGGACTACAGGTCTTGCACCACAGCTAGATTTATGTCCTGCATCAAACACATTACGCTTCTGCTGGAATGGAAGCTCTTAATAGATGTAACATTATAGCATTCTTAAGCATTCGATGCTGTAATGAAAGACAAAATGGTTCAAATGGCTCTGAGCACTATGGGACTCAACTGCTGTGGTCATTAGTCTCCTAGAACTTAGAACTACTTAAACCTAACTAACCTAAGGACATCACACACATCCATGCCCGAGGCAGGATTCGAACCTGCGACCGTAGCAGTCGCACGGTTCCGGACTGCGCGCCTAGAACCGCGAGACCACCGCGGCCGGCAATGAAAGACAGCAAGCCCCAGAATTGTTCTATTGGAATTTTTCCTGATGTCACAGTGGAAGTAGTGTACTTATGCTAAGTATAGAATCCAAGACGGTCAGTAAGTTTAAAATCCAAGATGGCAATTGAGGCTGCCATCGATGATATCGGAATTCAAGATGACGACTCGTGATGGCTGACCTGAGGATTTAGGTGCAGCCAAAAATTTTGTTGCATATCAGGCGAACTTGGCAGACATATTCATTACAATCTATTGATAGGCTGATCACCATGAAGCATCATCAGAGACTTACCATCTCCAGATGGGAAGAAAACTGACTTGTACATTCAACGGTAGCT
This sequence comes from Schistocerca nitens, assembly GCF_023898315.1. Taxonomy (NCBI): domain Eukaryota; kingdom Metazoa; phylum Arthropoda; class Insecta; order Orthoptera; family Acrididae; genus Schistocerca; species Schistocerca nitens. The sequence continues at coordinate 537,190,095 of NC_064618.1, read as the reverse complement.
GTTAAATGGTGCCTCTCTCTCAGTGTTTGTTATTATTATTCGTTAAATGTATGTGCATCTGTTGTCATGGTTTTCATTTACATATCCCTCAGTACAACACATCACTGACGTTCCCAGTGCTGCACTTGATACATGTGAGCAACAAAAAAATCAAGTAGGCATGATTCAGCGTCTCATATATCACATCAGGACACAGAGTTGTTTCCAGTATACCAAATTACGCAGTGATCGTTGCGCAACCAGCATTGTATAATGTACATGATACGTTGGAGCAGAAAAATTGCTTCCAGATTTTGAGTTTCCACTGTCACCAATGTCTACACCACCAGTCAAGCCCTTAAAATTGTACAACTCATCTATGATAGGTGTGTTATTCTCTTGCAACCTACTAGTTGTATGCTTATCGTCGGACCATGAGTACAGTTGTAATGGTAATTTTCGATAAGCCATAGTTTAGTGATTTGAATATCGTGTTTTCAGACCATAAGTGGTATCAAGTATGTCAGAATTCGACACAAATAACTGCAATGATCAACTCTCAAACGCCTGAAGTGTTACTGGTGTATCATAAAATATATGTTGCGGACTACTGACGGACAGTGAAAATACACAACAACGTGAATACCACACACTGCACTGCTTTTCAGGAACGTACATTCAGAATCTTGATGTGTACTAGCACAGCCATCCAGTGTGTATTACACGAGCATCTTGACTGGTGGCCTTATGTGTAAGGCTTCTTTGGAAACGTCTAGCATGCGCTTACAAAGTTTACTTGTCAGAATACTTGAGAAGAAATCTTTCCAACAAAATACATGCTTCAGTACGCAGTATGTATGATGCATCAGTATCTCTACCTAACAATACTGCGGAATATTGTGCATATTTGTATATGTGTAATCTAATATGTCAAGTCAAAATTTAAAACGTGAAAGTAACTTGTAGTCGATCTCTCTATGTGTTTTATTTCACCAAAAAAATTTAACATATTAAATGAAATACGCAGTTCCATTAATAAATTATAGACGGCAAGTACAATTATTTGTATGTTCTGTAATCTAGGTAAAGAGGCAAGAGAGACATATTTCAAGGAGGACGTGTATACATTTACCTATGGTTAGGAGCATGTAGAACAACTGTAGCTCAAGCTTAAACGAATAGTTATCCATGCACAGGGGGCATACATAACTAGTGTAAGTAGGCTGTTTAGGTTTTTTTATTGGTAACGCCACCTCTGTATGAAAATCACTGGCTGTGCTGTGTGCAGTCTGTGGCTGCTTTGCATTGTTGTAATACTCGCCATTGTAGTGTTAGGCAGCTGGCTGTGAACAGCGCGTAGCGTTGCGCAGTTGGAGGTGAGCCGCCAGCAGTGGTGGATGTGGGGAGAGAGATGGCGGAGTTTTGAAATTTGTCATGAACTGCTATATATATTATGACTATTGAGGTAAAAACATTGTTTGTTCTCTATCAAAATCTTTCATTTGCCAACTATGCCTATCAGTAGTTAGTGCCTTCAGTACTTTGAATCTTTTATTTAGCTGGCAGTAGTGGCGCTCGCTGTATTGCAGTAGCTTGAGTAGCGAAGATTTTTGTGAGGTAAGTGATTTGTGAAAGGTATAGTTTAATGTTAGTCAGGGCCCATTCTTTTGTAGGGATTTTTTAAAGTCAGATTGCGATGCGCTAACAAAATATTGTGTGTCAGTTTAAGCACAGTCTTGTATAATTGTTAAAAAGGGGAAGTTTCACTAGTAGAAGAGTTCTTGGTGTGAGGGACCTTGGTTTTACAGCTCAGTTACTGTTATGTTACAGAGACTTAAAACATTTTACATGAAATGATACTTAACAGTTTCAGTAGTAGCAATGTCAAAGAGTGAGACACAGCAGTTCATACATTTTTCAGTTGTTGTAGGACCCAGCTGTTTATTATTAGAAGAGATAAAATTACCAAAGAAAATATGTGTGAATCGCAGAGTAGTAATTTCATGTATACATTACCGACAAAATCTGCATAAAAGTGGAGGTACAATGTGTTAATACAATATACATGGGCCTGTTAGAGTTTTCAGCCAAGGGCATGGAGTGACCGGAAATGAACCATGAATTTTTGGACCCATTTGAGTACATACCCCCATCAGAAAAAGGTCAGAGGTGTCATGTGTACCCAGATTCACAATTAGAGTTGTTATTATGAAGTGTAATCACTAAATCAATTCATTGCATTGGCAGGCCTCTGAAATTAACTGATACGATCCTCTTAACTGCAAACATACTTAAATAACCAATTGTCAGATATAGTTGTCACCTCCTCCTGAAGGCATCCGTTGTAGCTCGGTCACAGAGCTCAGTTGCGGAATAATAAACCACAGACGTTACTACACCGTTACCTTGACGATTCCGGTGTCTAGAAGCCGCTGATCTCAAAAGCGTATGCGGGTGCTTCCAGTGTTACAAACACACCTGTCAATAGCCTACAAGTAACGAAACAATGTTTCATAAAGGGATGAGTCACGGCGCATGATTTGGAACATATCCTGCTCCTTCTTACTTTTATTTCCCTACATTTAGAGCTTATGATTGCAGCAAGTGATGGGTTTACCACACTCCGAATTCTTAATTCAGCGCTGTTCCTTAATACTAATCGCTTGTTGGTTATCATGTACCTAAACTTTGCTGTAAGCCCACTTCGTTTCCATGTATCATTGTTGGTACTGCTATTGTCTCAAGAGTTAGGTTACTCGAGAACTTTTGGTAATGGTATATAGTAAGCAGTTGTAGTCGAAGGAACTCCTCCGAAGTCACTGAAATTTGCAGGAAGTCTAGGAACCGGAAGCAAATTTCAGAGCGACCAAGAGCTAACGATAAAATAACATTGTTTTACTTGCCAATTTAGGTGAACCGATCACCATCAGCCTGTTAGGCAAAGTCCCTACTGCGGCATCAAACGCAAATAAAAAACAGTCCTTCGTCGCTAAAACTGACTTTAATAGTAAAATAGATTAATAAGTACGGCCAGTAGTAACAGTTTTATTTTATGTCTGATGCCACTGTAAGAGTGTTGCCATACCGCATGATGTAAATAATTTCATGGCATTTGAAGATGATCTAATTAATAAAAGTTTGTCTTATCAGCAGCTCTCGGTGGATCTGGTATATGATTTCTCTTTTCAGACATTTACGAACTGTGGGACACTAGATCAGAAAACACCTGCCCGCCTTCCATCAGATTTACAGGAAAAACGTTATCATTACTTTAACAACGAAACCAAGTGCGAAAAAATACGAACAATATCGAATAGCCTAACAAGTGACCGTTATATACTGCTTGCTAGAATAATATGTTGAAAAATAGAAACAAAATCGAAAACGTAGTGAAAGAATATCAGTTTGGTTTCAGGAAGGGAGAAAGTATCACAGAAGCAATTCCTACGTAGCACTTGGTTACGGAAGACTGATGTAAAATCTGGATACCTTCCTAGCGTTTATTGAGCCAAAGGAAGTCTTTGACCATGCAAAGAGCAAAAAGATGTTCATAATCCTTAGAAGACTGTTACTAAAGTAACCTAAAGTACAGACCAGATAAATGAACTGCAACGTCCAGAAAACTCAATTGGAGGCAATGAAAGTAAAAGTTGAAGAAGACCAGATCGCGTAAGGAAGGGTTACGGTTTATCGCATCAGTGGTTCAACTCTGAAAGAGACTGTTGACAGGATTTCACATAAAACAAAACGACTGCAGCTGTCAGAAGATTTCAGGAAAAGACCCCTGTAAACGTCAGCCAGATGAAAGCCTATCTTCTGTTTGAGTTTAATCTATATTCATATGTGGCATAAATTCAGTGTCCGTGCCCTGCAAATATTCCCCTTTTAAACGAGATTTTGACCCATGAATGAACAACAATGTGATGTAAATTATATTGATGAATTATTCGAAAGTAGGTAGAACTTTCATAGCGCAATGGTAAATGTAATGGGATCTTCAGCAGGTGTTTCAGTAACGCAAAATTATAAACATGAAATTCAAACGATCCAGTACAATATGAAAGCGTAAGCCGTCCTCTCTAAGCCGTCCTCTCCCGAAGAAAACACACGTGGTATGGAGACTCTATGTAGCTTAATAACACCTATTCGTAATAAGCATGAATCACGACACCACTCACAACATATTCAGGATCAGCATGTTTCTCAAAGTTCTCTGTAGTTCAAACCTACCTTATATTTGCTGTCATATTTATACAAAAAAATAAATATACTGACTACCGATAGCAGTTACCAGAACAAGGCTTCTGCTGAAGGCAGAACGTGTTCGATAAATTCTGTGACACATGAATTTGATAACTCACAAAATGTTACTTTTGAGATGCTTGATAAAAAAGAAACTGGTAACTTTTTATAGGCTATGATTGAATTATATTTTATTTATATTTCCCTTTTCAAAGCTAACAATATAAACTATGGAGTTATACACAAATTTTTGACAATATACCTTAATGTTTTGCTACGAAAAAAATTAAAGTAAATAATTTAATTGTTTCACTGCATGAACGCAATAAACCAAAGCAATACATTTTATCTCATCATCTTCACCATCCTATGAATTTTCTGACTCACTTTCAGTCTGAGAGTGTTATCGTTGTTGTTGCGGCTGCTCTTGTGTTTGTTGATCTGTCGCTTGTCTATCCTGTAGTCTGCATGGTGTAGGCACTTTGCACCTCAGTCTAGCATTTAATTGTCGATGTTATTCAGGTATGAATTGGCACAGTTTCCTCAGGTCCTTCAGCTTAGCTTCACTGAATGGTAGGTGGAACTGGCGGAGAGATGGTCGGCATTTTGTGGGTATCCTGCCTTTCTTTGCAACTTACACTTCTTTGTATTTTTCCATTTCTGGATTGTGTGAATATACAGTGGAGTATTTTCCTAGTAAGCGTTGGGTAACCACGATACGTGCAGCCTTTCATATACTCACAATGTTGTTATGAGTGTCTTTCTTCCCAAATATTATATAGGTCTTCAGATTTTCAAGGTCTTCCTGGGCCATACGTTTCACATAAAAAGGCATTTCTTCTTGCATGTTTCTACTAATTTATACCAACCTTCTGGTGTATATACATCAGGGATTTTCCTTTCTTATCTATAACATCGTAGTCATGGTCACAAGATAAAAATGTTTGCCCAGATATAGGAAATTTGTGCTCCACTGTATGGAATAATTTCCATACATGAACAACACAGTACCAGAAAGTTACCAAATTCACGTTTTTGTTTTGGACTCCACGAGAGGCTGACCAAGTGATCAAGTGTTTGTCTTCTGTTGACCCCTATAACTGTTTTAGGTTTGTATATAAACATGGTAACACTTCTTGTGATCTCCGATCAGCAATATCCTAAGACCATACATGTATGTGACAGTCTCCTTTAGAGTAATAGAATTCAAGGTTTCGAGTCCACAATTGCCTGGGATAATATGTGACACTGGCATTTATGTGTGGAGTCGGTAGGCTATGCTGCATATCAAATGCTCTCATGAAGAGTGTTTCACTTCCAGCAGCGTTCTCACAATCCATCTGTGTGGATTTTTCAGCTTTGACTCTTAGGATGTTCCTTTTCTCTGTTTCTGATTAGTACTTCTTACAGTCATTTCTCGCACTTCACAGTACTTACATGTGTCCAAAGTGGGTTCGCCAAAATGTTAGTTAAATTCTGTTCAGAAAATGTGTGTGAAGAAGGTGCATGATGTGTGTGTATTGTGTACTGAACTGGGGACCTAGAAACGACGGAGAGGCTCTGTCCCGCCGTAGCTCTCAGTGGTTCACAACCCCACAACAGGCCATAGCAGTCCAACGACTCCACCGCCGCCCCACACCGAGCCGAAGGTTATTCTGCGGTTCCGCCCCCAGTGGGCACCCCCCCCCCCCCTCCCGCGGGAACATATCATACTACAGACGAGTGTAACTGGTGAAGGTGAAGTAATTATGGTATACGCATACATGGAGACAGTGTTTGTGCAGCAATCGCCGATCGCCGACATAGTGTAACTGAGGCGGAATAAGGGGAATCAGACCTCATTCGCCGTGGCAGATGGAAAACCGCCTTAAAAGCCATCCACAGGCTGGCCGGCACACCGGACCTCAACACTAATCCGCCAGGCGGATTCGTGCCGGTACCGGCACGCCTTCCCGCTCAGTAAACAGCGCGTTAGACAGCGCGGCTAGCCGGTCGGGCTGCATGATGTTAGTTCTTGCGTGTTGTAAATACAACTCTCTATATACAAGCCATATTGCTTTCTCATGGAGAGCTCTGGAGACAGGTATCTTCTATTAGGATTATTTCTCCTTGCGTAATGACTCCTGTATTTCCGTGTTCTGTTAATGAAATCTCGAATGACATTCCTCCATTCTTCAGATATCTTGTCTGGTCTTGATTGATGCTTCCCCTGTTGTCTTCTGTCGGTGTTCCATTCCGTTTCATCATATTGGTCGTATAATTAATTTTTGCTGTCTTAATTTCAAGAACACTGGCTAGTGCTTTTTGACAAATTATAACGTTTTCTGTACTTACGGGCAGACCATATTTTACAATGATAGTTCTGTTTCCCCGAGGATCAGCTGTATAATGCCGCTTTGGCAGCAAAAGAGTAAAGCATTTAGAGAGAAATAATCTCTGAGCAGTGGCATAGGGAATATTGGACCTCACGTATTCTTGAATGTTCTAGGTGCATTTCTCCGATCACTTACATCGTTTATTTTCTTTAATTTCGGCAACGTACCTTCCCCTGTAGTCGATGTATCTATTTCCTTCTCTATGATTCGTCGCTTGTTTGTTCCTGTCGCAGAATGATTCATCACCCTTACGCTCTCTTCCTCTTTCTTTAGATGTTGTCTCAACCAAAATTAATATGGAAAACCGATTGTTAGCAACATTAATATTTAAATTTCAGTAATTTATTCTCTTTTACCGCTAGTGTGGACAAAATACACACCTCTCCTTTATTTTAACTGGATCAGTGGATTTCACAATAAATAAATTCATATGTTTCTCCAATTAATAACATATTTCGTTATTTTAAATCCAAAATACATCACTTGGTACATTTGAGTTTGCTGTCATTGAAAAGTCAAGTTTTCGTGCAGCGAAAAATCTCTTGTTATTTTGTTCAGCCATTTCCTGAGTGTCATCTCGTTCTTGCACAAGAGAATGTTTAGTTACAAATACACACAACCAATAGTGGCCTCTGTGGAGTGAAAATAGAAACAGATAGGAGCTCCATTATTTAGAAAATGATAACGGGTGGTATTAGCAGTCGCTCACTTGTATTATCTCTTTTTTTTTAATGGGGATTATCAGGTTCATGCCCCCTGCACAGACTTGTGCTCGGATCATTTACGTACTTAGGCAAAGGGTAACTGAATACATGGGAACTAATTATGGAAAAGGTGCATGTGGTAGGACATGTTCTGAGTCATCAAGGGATCAATAATTTAGTATTGGAGGGCAGCGTGGAGGGTAAAAATCGTAGAGGGATATCAAGAGATGAATACACTAAGCAGATTCAGAAGTATGTAGGCTGCAGTAGGTACTGGGAGACGAAGAGGCTTGCATAGGATAGAGTAGCATGGAGAGCTGCATCCAACTAGTCTCAGGACTGAGGACCACAACAACAACGACAATGATGGAAAACGTGATAAACTACTAATGGCTTCAGGATGAAAAGTAATTACAGAAAATCTCGAATAACTTTCGGTTATTATTCAGTAAAAACTACAAACATTCAATAATTAAGTTAGGTATGTTCTCCAAGTACCAGGCGAAATAAATGCTACAAATCAGCAAAAACAGAACAAAAGGAACTCCACATAAGAAAAAACTCTTTAATAATATTAAATAAGTGGACAAGTAATGTGAACTATGAATACGTTGGCGGATGATTTATTGAAAGGCCGATAGTGATCCTCGTACATGTCACTTTCACAGCCTCGATTGGAATAGTGTATTTAAGCTTGGTCGCTAAGAAAGCACATTTGCAGAGCAGAAAAGCATGTAAACAGGATGTTACGCAAAAGTACGCTAAAAAGCAACTCCCTCACTATGGATTCCTGTATGTTGCAGCTTAGAATCTGCCATCACAGTGAAACAGAAGAGAAAAGCGTCTTACCTTTAAGGCAGAAAACGGTGAAGAGACGAAATACTTTTAGTGGTGATTATGATGGTTTGAAGTTTGCTTTGTGAAGATATAAGAGTGTAAGTATTTTTGACCAAATCCTTACTTAAAGGTACTAAAGTCAATGTAAGTGGCAGCTTGCAGAGTGAGACACGCCCACTCGTGCTCTGTGACTTTTCTTCTTTCAATTCATAAGTCTACTGACATCTGTTTCCGTTGCTTTGAGATTTTAGTTATTGCCTACATTTTATGTTGTGCTGCATTCATTTGTTTCCTATAGTAGCAAAGTAACGAGTCAGTTTATCTTTTCTTTTTCTTTTTTAACGAAAGAAATACCGAAATCGGTCTTCAAAACTTTCAAGAAAAGGCCTGGATGACGTTCAAGAAAGAAAATATTGAATATAGTGAAAGTAATATTAGGTTTATGTGTGGTATGCGTACTAATGGAAAGGGGTTAACAGCAGGGTGCCATTATGAACTTACCTAGCCTTACTACAAAGCTCTAGAAATATAACTGTTTACTGCATGCTGCTTGCAAATCAATGGCCGAGGAATCGATGACACTTGGGATGAAAGAGGCAGTTAATTTAAATAATGGATGCTTAAAAGGAATGTGAATACAATAAAACTTTAAACTCAGTTTTGCGTAACTTACTTTTTTTCCCTAACCTGATGTATCTTTTTTCTGGAACCATTTATCCCAGAGCAAATAAATTCTGAGTCAGTTGTCTTAGTACGTGTGGATGAAGTGAAAGTTTTTGGCTTTCTAACTATATTACAAAGGACCCTATCACCTGTTTTAGAAATATGCCGGAAAAATTTGTATTTTCAAAACATTTTTCAATTTTTCGAAACTGTAATTTTAATAGATTATTCTCAAAACAAAGTGCCACCTTGTCAGTTAATAGTGTAAATGTATGAGGAAAGAAATTTCAGTGCTCTGCTGTTCAAACTTTCCCAGGAAAGGTGAGCTGTAAACGGTCAACTGGACATGGCGGAGATGAAGACTCCTAATCCCCTTAACAAACTGAAGCTTGATAGCTGCAGGCCGCATCCACTCGACGAGACGTATGCAACTAGGTCCAGCGGCCCCAGCAAGAATGATAATGCTTTGTCTGGCATCTGCAGGGCGAAGCTAACTGGAGTAGAATGCACAGATATGCTCTCCCTAAGCAGCCAAAGCTGTGACTTCTCTAGCAGAAGAGAACAGAGCATAGAGAGACTTTGTATCTCGCTAGCAACTTAGGCACTCGCACAGTGATGAATAAGAAAGACTTTTCCTACAAACAGCTTTCAGTTTGTACGTCGAAGAAGAATTAAAGGAACGGAAAGAAACTTCCGGAAGATCAAAATAGGAAAAGTCGTAAAGATAAACAGTGCAAAGACGAAAGTGACGAAGAATGGTAGATGAGAATAACGATTTGCGTAAAGTTAAAGCAAAGACTGACGCATTAGTGGAAGCAACCAAAGAACACTCCTATTCATGAAACAAGATTGCATGAGACAGAACAATTAACAAAGATATCGCAACAACACTGGAACAGGTGAATGAAGCTTTCTTCAATAAACGAGCTCTATTGACGTTACATATTTATCCGGAAATGGGAGGAAAGTTTCTGTAAGTGTACGTCTGGAGCAAAGCAATGTGTGAAAGTGAGTTGTTGTGAGTTGAATTCCATTTCCGCCAACGAAAATATTTCAAACTTTTACTAAAATGCAATTTGTAAGTGTTCCTGATTGGTGTTTGGAACGACGCAGCAGAGGATATGGACCGTTGTAATCTTAAAAATATGTAAACTGCTTATCGCAATTTCATAATCTCTCTATGCTGTATGATTCCTTAAAAAGTCTCAGTTTTTTCTCTGAATGACTCCAGGCTCTGGTCGTAAAATAAGCAAAAGTTAATAATAAAATTACGCCTCGCGGGTAAAGTTGAAAAAGAGAAGTTGTAACTCAATAAATAATGAGATGAATATCTGATCTGATGAATTAATAAAAATACAAAACGTCGTTAACTCGAAATCAGTTCTTACACTAGAAATAATTAATAGCTAAAGTCCACGATGGCTACATTCTGATGACAGGAAGAGGAGAGGCAAATGCGAACAACCTGGCTTCTCCTAGCTTCTCTTTGAAAAAACTGAAGGTCCACCGTCCTGTACTTGTACTCCCCCATAAACCATGGACCTTGCCGTCGGTGGGGCGGCTTGCGTGCTTCAGCGAGACATATACATACCAGTACCGTAGGTGCAAACCCAGCGGAGGGGTATCTGTTGAAAGGCCTAAAGAGGGGCAGCAGCGTTTTCAGTTGTTGCAGGAGCAACAGTCTGGATGATTGACTCATCTGGCCTTGTAACATAAACCATAACAGCATTATTGTGCTGGTACTGCGTAAACCTGAAAGCAAGGGAAAATAACAGCTGTAATTTTTCCCGATGGAACGCAACCTTTCTGTAAAGTTAAATGATGATAGTGTCCTCCTGGGTAAAATATTCCGTAGGTAAAACAGTTCCCCTTCAGACCTGTAGGCGAGGACTGCTCAGGAGGACGTTGTCAACGGAAGAAACAAAACTGGCGTTCTACGAAACGTTACGTAGAATGTTAGATCCTTTAATTAATCAGGTAGGTTAGAAAATTTAAAACGAAAAATGGATATTTCGAAGTAGATACGGTGAGAATTACTGAAGTTTGATGGCAGGAGGAACGGGACTCCTAGGCACGTAAATACAGGGTTATAAATACATAGTCAACTAGGAGTAATGCAGGAATGGTTTAATAATGAATAAGAAAACAGGAAAGCGCGTAAGTTACTATGAACAGCATAGCAAACGCGTTGTCGTATTCAAGATAGACACGAAGGTCAAGCTTAACGGAGAAGTACAAGTTTGTATACCAACTAGCTCCACAGATGATGAACAGATTGAAGAAAAGTATGATGAGATAAAAGAAATTATTCAGATAGATCAAGGAGACGAAAATTTAATTATGATGAGGGACTGGATTTCGATAGTAGGAAAAGGAAGTGAAGGAAAAATAGTTAGTGAATATGGAGTAGGGGAAATAAATGAAAAAGGCAGCAGCCTGGTGGAACTTTGCATGGAGCATAGGTTAATCATCGCTAACACTTGCTTTAAGAATCATAAAATAAGGTTTTATACGTCGAAGAGACCTGGAGATACGGAAAGGTTTCAGATCGATTATGAGTTGTGTATTGAATCTGAAGAAATTGGAAAAATGTAGGAAATTAAGAAGATGGGACATGGATAAGTTGAAAGAACCAGAGGTTATCGAGAGTTTCAAAAGGAGTATTAGGCCACGCCTGGCTACAACAGGGGAAATGAATAAGCAGAAGACGAATGGGTAGCTTTACGAGATGAAATGTTGAGAGCAGAAGAGGATCAAATAGGTAAAAAGACAAGGCCTAGCAGAAATCCTTGGATAACACAAGACATACTGAATTTAAATGATGAGAGGAGAAAAAAATGCAGCAAATGGAGCAGGCGAAAGGGAATACAAACGTTTGAAAATGAGATTGGCAGAAACTTCAAAATGGCTAAACAGGAATGGCTAGAGTGCCAAGGTACGGGTTTAGAAGCACATTTCACAAGGGGAAGGATAGATATTGCCTACAGAAGAATTAAAGAGGCGTTTCTGGGAAACACAAGCAGCTGTATGAATATCAAGACCACAGATGAAAAACCAGTCCTAAGCAAAGAAAGGAAAGGAGGAAAGTGGAATATGTACGCAGATGAAGGCAATATTATAGAAAGAAAAGTGGTCATAGATGAAGATGAGTTGGAAGATTTGATTCTGCGAGAAGAACTTTACAGAGCTTTGAAAGGTCTAAGTCGAAACAAGGATATACCGTCAGAACAACTGATTGCCTTGTGAGAGCCTGCCATGACAAAACTCTTCCATCTGGAGAGCAAGATGTACGAGACAAGCGAAATACCTTCGGACTTCAGAAGAACGTAGCAATTCCGATTCCCAAGAAAGCAGTTGCTGACAGGAGTGAAAATCACGTACCTATCAGTTTAATAAGTCATGGTTGCAAAATACTAATACAAATGCTTTACAGACGAATGGAAAAAATAGTGGAAGGGGATCTCAGGGAAGATCAGTTAGGATTCCGAAGAAACGTATCAACATGTGAGGCAACACTTACCCCACGACTTATCTTAGCAGACAGATCAAGAAAAGACGAACCTAGTTTAGAGCATTTGAAGACTTAGGAAAAGCTTTTGACAATGTTGACTGGAATACTCTCTTTGAAATTCTGAAAGTAACAGGGGTAAAAGACACTAATCGAAACGCTATTTACAACTTGTACAGAAACCAGTCGGCAGTTATAAGAGTTGATGGGTATGAAAGGGAAGCAGTGGTTGAGAAGGGAGTGAGATAGGGTTACAGCTTATCCCTGATGTTATTCAGTCTGTACGATGAACAAGCAGTAAAATAAACCAAACTGAAATTTGGAGTAGGATTAAATTTCAGGGAGAAGAAATAAAAAACTTTAACGTTAGCCGATGACTTTGTAATTCTGTAGGGGCCAGCAAAAGACTTGGAACACAAGTTGAAGTAGTAGGTGAGTTTCGCTTTTTGGGCAGCAAAATAAGTGACGATGGACGAAGTAGAGTGGATCTGGACTGGCAATGGCACGAAAAGCGTTTCTAAAGGAGAGAAATTTATTAATATTGGATATAGATTTGAGTGTTACGAAGTCTTTTCTGAAGGTATTTGTATAGAGTGTTTCCATGTGTGGATGTGAAAGATGGACACTACACAGTTTAGAAGAAAGAGAATAGAAGCTCTCGAAATGTGGTGCTACAGAATATTGTTGAAGATTATCTGGGTCGATCACGTAACTAATGAGGAGGTCCTGAATAGAACTGGGGAGACAAGAAATTTGTGACAGTAATTGAGCAGAGGAAGGGATCGATTGATAACGCAAATTCTGAGACATCGAGGTATTACCGGTTCAGTACTGGAGGGAAGTGTGGGGAGTAAAAATCGTAGAGGGAGACGAAGAGATGAATGCAGTAAGCAGACTGAGAATTATATAGGTGGCAAAAGTCATTCGGAGAAAAATGGGCTCGCACAGGATGGAGTAGCGTGGAGAGATGTTTCAAACCTGTCTTCGGACTGAAGACCACAACAAGAACAACAACAACGCAAATATGAACATCGACTCTTTGGTCACAAATGTTTACACGAAATTTTACATAATTTTTTTTAAAAAAAAGGGGTACTGCACATTCCTTTATTTGTACAGATAACGCAAAGGTGACCATCGACCCTTTGGTCATACATCCTTACACAAAATTCTACATAAAAATTATTTTTTTTTATAAAGGGCTATTAGAAAGTGGGCCGTCGGAAATCCAGGAAAGGAGAAACTGGAAGCATTTGAAATTAGGTGCTATCGAAGGTTATTAAACGGCGAGTGAAAGGGTAAAGTACAAGACAAAAAGTACTAAATAGAACAGCTGAGAAAAGAAGCTTATGGCAGAGCCTTATAAATTGGAAGGACAAGTAGTGGAGGCAGATCAATATTATAAGACAGAAAGAAGGTTATAGAAGGTTGTAGCAGTAATATTCGCTTCAGAAATGAAAAAATTACCAATAAATACGAAAATGTGGAGGGCAGTATAAAATCAGTCTAAAGGCTGATTACTTAAAACAGAAAATAAAAGTGTCTACACACTTCGAGGAAGAACGGTGTTGCTAGGTCCCGTTTAAAGTTGAAGCTGCCAGCATGTGGTAAGCGCTCCCGTAGTTTACGGTTGAGCATAGTGACGTCAGCGACGTGCGCTTTACGAGTGCGTTGTGTTTTTGTGACGGCGGCGGCGTAATGAATGCGACGCGCCGCCTTTGGTGTGGCCGGCCTCTCGTCCATGTGACAGCAACTCCGCTGCCGCTGCCGGTACCCCAAGCAGACACAGAGGCGCTGTCCTTGTTCTTGCGCGACGCGTATTATCGGAGAGCGGTGTTCCGATCGCGCCGCATCGGGGAACCGGTTGTCATCTGACGTACGACGAGAGCGGCGGCGTCTTTCGACGTCGTCACAACATCGATATGACACCAAGACTCACCTGGCAGGTTGTCCGAGTCGCGTAGAAATAGACTGAGGTGTTTGTAATGGTGTGCAGTGCTTCTCCATTGAGGCTGTTGACACAGTTTATTTATTACTTGGGAAATTGTACCATGTCAAAAATGTAGCTCAGAAGAAATTTCTGTATAACGTTGCGAGAGGCAGCTGATGTCAACTTGTGACGTACGACTCCTTTATTTAAAGACCTAAATGAAGATATTGACATTCGGTTACCTTCAACACTCCTCCCTCCCCAATCCCCTAAAAAAAGAAACCCCTAACTGAAATTTACTAGATCGTCTTGTCTCTGCGAGACGCTCAATTTTCTAAATGGGTACAGGCCCCTCTGATTGTCTCGGAGACACAGCACCCGATGATAGGATCGGCGAAAAGCAGGGATATCAACGCCAGAATATTGACAATATAAATAAAATTAGACGGACACTTCGTCCGTTAGCCGGCTTGAGTGGCCGCGCGGTTCTAGGCGCTACAGTCTGGAACCGCGCAACCGCTACGGTAGCAGGTTCGAATCCTGCCTCGGGTATGGATGTGTGTGATGTCCTTAGGTTACCTAGGTTTAAGTAGTTCTAAGTTCTAGGGGACTTATGACCTCAGAAGTTAAGTCCCATAGTGCTCAGAGCCATTTTTTTTAACTTCGTCCGTTCATTTACATTCACCAGATATAAATATTATGGTGCGCCTGGAAATACTGCGACGATACAAAATATCTGCAGAAAGTTGAAAAGATTAGTTACTAAGACGGACGCTTATTTATTTATTATATAATACTGCTCATACCCCCATGAATAACGACCCTTGCCATTGGTGGGGAGGTTTACGTGCCCCAGCGATACAGATAGCCGTATCGTAGGTGCAACCACAACTGAGAGGTATATGTTGAGAGGCTAGACAAACGAGTGGTTCCTGAAGAGGGGCAGCAGCCTTTTCAGTAGTTTCAGGAGCAACAGTCTGGATGACTGACTGATGTGGCCTTGTAACATTAACCAAAACGGCCTTCCTGTGCTGATACTGCGAACGACTGAAACCATGGGGAAACTACAGCCGTAATTTTTCACAAGGGCATGCAGCTTTACTGTATGGTTAAATGGTGATGGCGTCCTCTTGGGTAAAATATTCCGGATCTCCGAGCGGGGACTACTCAGGTGGACGTCGCTGTCAAGAGAAGGAAAACTGACGCTCTACGGATCGGAGCGTGGAATGTCAGATCCCTTAATCGGGCATGTAGGCTAGAAAATTTAAAAAGGGAAGTGGATAGGTTAAGGTTAGATATAATGGGAATTAGTGATGTTCGGTGGCAGGAGGAACAAGACTTTTGGTCAGGTGAATACAGCGTTATAAATACAAAATAAAATAGGGTAATGCAGGAGTAGGTTTAATAATGAATAAAAAAAATAGGAGTTCATGTAAGCTACTACAAACAGCATAGTGAACGCATTATTGTGGCCAAGATAGGCACGAAGCCCACGCCTACTACAGTAGTACAAGTTTATATGCCAACTAGCTCTTCAGATGACGAAGAGATTGAGGAAACGTATGATGGGATAAAAGAAATTATTCAGATAGGGTAGGGAGACGAAAATTTAATGGTCGTGGAGGACTGGAACTCGATAGTAGGACACGGAAGTGAAGGAAAAGTGGTAGGTGATAATGGAATGGGGATAAGGAATGAAAGGGGTACAACTCGAGTGGGTTCGTAATGATTGATAGCAATGCATCAGGTTCGGAATATACGGTCCGACTTATAGCTTCACAACCTGCTTTCACCTTTGATGGAAGAACCATTCTATCATAAGTGTGTGGGCCCTAAGGTGGCATCTACTTTTTTCATCACCCAGTGGACTGCAGTGACACCATGATCAAAGGTGCGTTTGGATTTCTGCCTCGGTCAGATCATCGAGTAGCCTAGTGTAAATAAATAAAAATTCAGCTTTCAATGGGCCTCGATATGAACAGGATAGCCATGGAGGAGCGAAGCAGCAAGCAGTTGTTCTGCTTGAGAATCAGAAGTAGTCTCCATAGCAAAGTGCTACTGCGTGAACGAGAGGAGGATTTAAGAAGTCCAGCAGTTGTATCAGCACCTTTCTGAATAATAAACGGATTTACTATAGCGCAGGTCTTCAGTACGCGAAACCATGAGGAAGCGTGGTGCAGCTGAGAGAATTTTTGAATCGTTAGTCTCATTCTGTTTACGTTTCGTAGCCGATGCCTGTAAAGATGATAGGCTCATTGTGAGGCTGCCAGCGTCTCCGATGGCGCGCTCCTTCCAACTGGAGCCCCGCCCCCCTTCAGAAAAGGGGGGGGGGGGGGGGGCGCCCCCCATTAGGTGACTGTTCACACCACAGGTCACACCTCCCGAACACCAAGACAAAACAGTATCTAGTTTAAAAACAACACAGTAAACAAGCCAGGTTGCAGATATGCTGAAAGAATTTCGGACTGAAAATCTTAAAAAGCGTCCAGATGAATTTTAAAATCATGAAGATAGCAATTGCATGAAGTTAAAATTAGAAAACAGGGATACTCAAGTACATCGTCAGCTGCCAACATGCTGTATGTAGGGGCAAATCCTATCTAACTGGCAATAACACAAGAATAAAATGAAAGTAGATAATACGTAAGTGCTGATAATTTTAAAACTATAAAAATAACAGGAGAATGAGGTTAAAAATTACAAGACAGGGAAGCTGCGTTGGTATATGTAAAAGACAAGTAATACGAGAGATTCAAATGATAGGAGCCGCGCGGAGTGACCAGGGGTTAGAGGCGCCACGTCACGAATCGCGAAGCCCCTCCCGCCAGGGGTTTGAGTCCTCCCTCGGGCATGTGTGTGTGTTGTCCTTAACCTAAATTAGTTTAAATAGTGTGTAAATCTAGGGACCGATGACCTCAGCAGTCTGGTCCCTTAGGAACTCACACACATTTGAACATTTGGTAAGAACATTAAAGTAGGGCATAGGGGGAAAAATATGAATAGCAAACCGAAATCTCGTAGGATGACAGTAATAACGGATAATGACCAGTTGCGTCAGTAACAGTTCCTTGTTCCCAATAACAGTAGATACTATAGTACGCAACGGTTACAAAAATCGAAAACTGTCCCGTAGTTGTAAACATACAAATCTAACATTCCATAGTAATTTCATAAACAAAGCTACCTGATCAACAGTTATAAAAATGAGACAGAAGTACAATACCCCGCCTTACAAAAGAGTGGTCCTGCGCGGCGTATGAAATTACGTGGGCTTAGGCATAATCTTCTTGGTTTTTACTGTTGAATTATTGCAAGTTACGTAGGATTTGCCTCCCACATCTGCCATGCTGCCGGTTAACGATGTAATAGAGCAATCTTGCCTTGCCATTTTAATGCCATTGTTATCTATATAATTTTGAATTTCACTTGAATGTAGGGACAAAGTTTGTAAGACTTCTGATTCAAAATTTTTTCGGTGGGCCAACAACCTGCCTTGCTCATGGTGATGTTTTTAGACTACAGACTGTCATCATCTTGGTATTTACGGATGCATGTCATTGCATTATTACAGCTACTGATGCTTCCCAAGGTACAGGGCTATTACAAATGATTGAAGCGATTTCATAAATTCACTGTAGCTCCATTCATTGACATATGGTCACGACACACTACAGATACGTAGAAAAACTCATAAAGTTTTGTTCGGCTGAAGCCGCACTTCAGGTTTCTGCCGCCAGAGCGCTCGAGAGCGCAGTGAGACAAAATGGCGACAGGAGCCGAGAAAGCGTATGTCGTGCTTGAAATGCACTCACATCAGTCAGTCATAACAGTGCAACGACACTTCAGGACGAAGTTCAACAAAGATCCACTAACTGCTAACTCCATTCGGCGATGGTATGCGCAGTTTAAAGCTTCTGGATGCCTCTGTAAGGGGAAATCAACGGGTCGGCCTGCAGTGAGCGAAGAAACGGTTGAACGCGTGCGGGCAAGTTTCATGCGTAGCCCCTGGAAGTCGACGAATAACGCAAGCAGGGAGCTAAACGTACCACAGCCGACGGTTTGGAAAATCTTACGGAAAAGGCTAAAGCAGAAGCCTTACCATTTACAATTGCTACAAGCCCTGACACCCGATGACAAAGCTCATGGAAGAGGATGCATTCAGTGCGAAACTTGTTATCAGTGATGAAGCAACATTCTTTCTTAATGGTGAAGTGAACAGACACAATGTGCGAATCTGGGCGGTAGGTAATCCTCACGCATTCGTGCAGCAAATTCGCAATTCACCAAAAGTTAACGTGTTTTGTGCAATCTCACGGTTTAAAGTTTACGGCCCCTTTTTCTTCTGCGAAAAAAACGTTACAGGACACGTGTATCTGGACATGCTGGAAAATTGGCTCATGCCACAACTGGAGAGTGACAGCGCCGACTTCATCTTTCAACAGGATGGTGCTCCACCACACTTCCATCATGATGTTCGGCATTTCTTAAACAGGAGATTGGAAAACCGATGGATCGGTCGTGGTGGACATCATGATCAGCAATTCATGTCATGGCCTCCACGCTCTCCCGACTTAACCCTATGCGATTTCTTTCTGTGGGGTTATGTGAAAGATTCAGTGTTTAAACTTCCTCTACCAAGAAACGTGCCAGAACTGCGAGCTCGCATCAACGATGCTTTCGAACTCATTGATGGGGAAATGCTGCACTGAGTGTCGGAGGAACTTGATTATCGGCTTGATGTCTGCCGAATCACTAAAGGGGCACATATCGAACATTTGTGAATGCCTAAAAAAACTTTTTGAGTTTTTGTATGAGTGTGCAAAGCATTGTGAAAATATCTCAAATAATAAAATTATTGTAGAGGTGTGAAATCGCTTTAATCATTTGTAATAACCCTGTATATTCACCACTATTTTACACTTTGAACGGTATGCCCTCTAATGAGCATTAACACATTATGTTCTGCTTGCTAAACAGATCTGTCAAGACTTCACTCTTACCCTTAGAACTGGCTCTCCGCTATAATTTTTGGTCAGTTTTACACAGTGTTTTTATATCCTACTTGACTTTACAGAATTTCTTTACGCTACTGTTCTTCCCTTCGTTTACGGATCTGAAGATGGTTGTGGATAGCACTCAGAACTTAGTTATCACACTTTAATTGCAATAGTAAAATTGTAGTATAGGCATTAAAAGTTTTTTTAACTTTAAACTTTTTTGATTTAATAAACAACATTACGACCGCCGTCATCTACCTGACAATGTCAGGTTTCATTAGTCTTGAGAATGAATGTCCAGGAAATTAACTAATACATAACACCTATGAAGCAGGTTATTTCAACTGCATATCGCATTTTTCACACTTTTATATTTGCAAGGTTGAAAAAATTGATTCGATTCGCCATATCTGTGAAGATACTTGCACAAAGACAGACTTCCTTAGCAAACATATGCAAAGAAATCACAAAGAATTAATCCAGTCTGATTTCGATCGTTAACCGTCAGCATTACCACAAAGGAAGTTGCTAATTATTATTGATATCATATTAAATGAGTTGCAATTTCGATAGAATAGTAATTGAACAACTGCGGAATAGAAACAATCAATGGAAATTTAAATTTGCTTTACAGACTATTATCGAGTTGTGTTGGGGTCTATGCTTAGCAATGTGTCGTCAGTCAAGGATATGCGGCTACCATGTTATGTCCACGCTATCTGCGATAGCTAAGACAGTGGTGTACATTTCTTCAGCAGCCTGGCGAGATAGGAATTTGACAAATTTCACAATTTAAAAGAAAATTGTTGCAATCTGTCCTAGTGCATAAAATGTAGAAATTGTGTTTCTTTGAGTATAGTCTTCCAGCATAGAAGAAATTCAGCGCCACTTTCAACAGTTCTGTTTGGACAGTACCCTTGTAAGCAATTTATAATTAAAGTTGCAGCAGTAAGGCTAATTTTATCATTGCTCTATGAGCTATTGACCTGATTTCCTATATTCTCGTCATTAGAATTGTTGTCTTCAAGATATACAGACAATTTGGCCTTCCTGATTTTGAAATGCGATATGCTTAATGTCATCAGCACTTCTTTATAGCCGGCCGCGGTGATGTAGCGGTTCTAGGCGCTCAGTCAGGAACCGCGCGACTGCTACGGTCGCAGGTTCGAATCCTGCCTTGGGCATGGGTGTGTGTGATGTCCTTAGGTTAGTTAGGTTTAAGTAGTTCTAAGTTCTAGGGGACTTATGACCACAGATGTTGAGTCCCATAGTGCTCAGAGCCATTTGAACCATTTGAACTTCTTTGTATAACTGATAAAAAACAATTTGGTTATCATCCAACCGTGTACCCACTTGTATATGGCGGAAGGGTACTCGGTACAGATTTCGTGGCTTTTTGCCCTTTCTTACTGCAAAGATGAGAAACCAGTGACAGTTACTACAATGATCAGTTGGTAGCGGTATTTATGTATAAAATATAGTTAACCCACATTTCCCACATTATATACAAGGAGAGACAGCTATGATAGGCCACTCTAAACATATGCAGAATCAAAAGATATATCGAGATGCGGTTTTCGCCATGCTATAGCGGACAATACGCCAAATTTCCTGATGTTTGCAGCAAATTTTAGCATTTATGGTCGTCGAGTTACGGCACTTTTTTTCTTTTTGAAAGATACTTCTAAGAGAACTTCAACGACATAACTTGTATGGAAATTGATCAGATAGTTTCAAGATAATAGTGACACAAAGCACTCTCCCTCCGTCAGGAGAAGAGGTAACGTAAATGTCTTTCCTACTATACCAAATGTAAGCAGACACATAATTCAGGCGTGGTTCTTGAGTTTCCCGGAGAGCTTTAAATTCATTAGACTGTGTTCTACTTTTGTAACAATCAGATAACTTACTCATAAGGCTGTTGACACATAAGTAGTGGACCAAAGAGAGAGCTGGCCCCCTTTCTTTAGCGCGGGTTGCCTACATCAGGGACAGGTATACACCCACGGACAAACCTATTGTTCTCCTTTGATTGACAGGTACTTAACTTATTGTAATGCTAAAAGGATCCTTCCTTTTGATTGACAGTCACTCCCACTCCCCTCCCCCTCAGCAAACCTGATCTCTTGCTGCTACAAGTACACTTTCATGTCTGAGTTATTGGATAGTCCCACTCACTCTTATCAATTAGATTTACTACTTAATTAAATTGATCAATTAATTAACAACTCCCCTTCTGGTGAACATCCTCCCCTCCCCTCCCCTCCCACCCTCCCTCCTAGTTATTTGCAGGAAAAAGACTCAGTTGATCGGTCATTTGGAGGGAATTTGGTTGCAGTGTGTGTTATATTGTTTAAACACTTTAGACGGTGTATAGAATAGTATTTAATTATTGAAGGCAGTGTATGGAATATATTTATTTAGTTAAAGAATTTGTCTGAAAATCGATTGCTGTGTATGAAATATTGTTTAAATAATTTAGACAATGTGTGGAGTATTGTTTGTTTAAACAATTTAGGAGATTCAAGGTAGTGTATGGAATATATGGAAACTGGTGGCTCTTTGGTGGATAGGAAGGATCTCATAACATGAAATATGAGGGTATATTGTCTATTTATTAAAAATTCAGTTTGTGGGGGTTCCATTTCTCTAGCTCATCATTCTATGCTGTTTGGAAAGATGTAGGTCTTGTAAGAAATAATTACATGGGGGCAAACATATTGAATTTCCTAATGTTCGGCACTGTACTCTGTGTGTCTCAACCTAATGTTCGGCCCTTTGTCAGCACTTAACCTGTTGTTCTGTTGAGTAGTTTTCCATGTCACCCCATTTCCTTAAACTAATGTACTGCATTTGATACCAAATTAAAGTAATTAGTTATGTCCTCCCACCATTTTCTTATACGCTATTTGAATTTCACACGCTTTTGAATGCCATTTCTGGGGTATTATTCTTTGTCACCCATCCCTTAAACTACTGTACTGCGTTTTTCATGAAAATTATGCAAATTAACCTAGTGTTTTCCACTTAACCTTCTGTTCTGCTCCATGTCACCCACTCACGCACACCCTCCACTTAACTATTGTACCACTAACACCACACTGACATAAAAAATTTATGCAAAATCATTAATTCGATATTCTTCACATGTAGGCATAGCTTTCTTTTAATTCGCAGTATCCTGTTGGTCGGTGAAATCGATGGAATATAGTTTAAACTAATAAAAAATGCATCCCACCACTTGATGCCTGACACCAACTCCGCACACGCCCTCAGGAGTTGTAATGACCCGTCAGTCCCTGCAAAGTGATGATGCGGCCGGCAGCTGCCAAAACACACATAGGTGTCAGTTTGGGTACCACATAACACATGAGAAATACCTGAAAAATACGTGTTCACCTAGGCACCATTGCTAGTGCAAAGATGCATAGCGGCGGTGCAGGTCCAGCTCAAAGACAGATGTCGCAATGCTTCCTAGAATAGGACAGGGTGTATTCTTCCTGGCGATCCTAATGGGACAGCCGTCCATCACTGAACGTACCCATCGAACTACTGCTGCTGCTGGTTTGGGAGCACTATCCACCATTGTTTTATGCAGATGAGACATTCAGCAGCAAAACTATCTTGAACACATTGCCATATTGCACTGACAGTTAATCGCCGCGAAAGTTGTCTACAGATCATCAAATATATACAAGAATCACAAGGATATTGGGAACTAGGAACATTTTTACCACTGTAATAAAAATTTAATATTACGATTGATGCTGTGGTCTGACACCGATCGATGTACAGGTAATGTGTCCCCTTGATGGCTGTGGTTCTGGAATGAATCTCAGTAACTATAGTGCTCATAATTTTCCACGTAAAAATCTGTCTCATACTTTCACAGTTATCAATGCACTGAATCTATACATCAGGACACACACTCATTTTCTCTGGTCATGCCACAACATAAGCAAGAGTAACATTAGAGTGCAGTATATACACATTTTACACAAACAGTGAATTTATCTCTTATATCCATACAGTGCCCAAAAAAAATATGGTATGCCTACACACACTGGCTGTGTGTCTCGATTCTCCTCAGTCATAGGAAATTATATGACAAAGTCTTTGAATCAGCACTTCTGGAATGTGCTGCACCCTGCCAAGATTCTCTCAAACAAGTGTTATGAAGGACAGGTATCCAGCACTATGTGATAGTGATTACTGCACCAGCAGACACTATGCTTGTACAGACCAACAAAATGCACTGACAATTAAACCCTGCAAAGTGGCCTACAGATCGTCAAATATGGTAACTCTCTTACTCAATTACACTGCTCTGCAACTGAGGTCTGGAGCTTATACATTAGAGCGTGAAACGAATCTCCAACCTGGCAATATATCACCATGTACCATGTCGATGGAGTAAACATACAATTCGTATCCCTCGCCATACAAAATCATCCCTTTTACATCATTTGTATAGCTATCGGCTGCCAGACACCTGTACATATACTGTGAATACAGACAGCACAACCACACATATCGTATGTATATTCTTCACTGCAGTAGATATTTCCAACCAGGTTGGGCGATCATCCACTCCCGACACATGACCAGAGCGCCCTCAGTAGACTGAAGTCACCCTCACAACTATTTTGCGAAGTCGGGCTCTTTTCCCCTCGGCACACACTCGTTATTGTTCCTTGTCTGGACCTACTCGCTTGCATGTTTTCTACACACATCTCCCGACTCTGGGATTACAAGAACATATATAATTTCACATCATTTGCCAGAATATCATACCACTTTCGAGGTAGTTCTCAACAACAAGCACATAGCAATAGCACTTGTATAGTAGTATCCCTTGTGCAATGTAATTCCGAAGATATAGACAGGAAATTATTTCTGTGGAAACCCAAAACTTTTGCAGGGTGGAGTGTACTGTAAACAACTGAGTAACTAAAAACTTATCCTATCTACGAAGACCTTTACGTGAAAACTCGAAAAAAAAAAGAAGAAACTGATATTTCCACTAATTAATACCTATATCAGTGATATAACAGACTCCAAAACATCCCTACAATTTACAAAGTCAACAAAGGTGTTTATCACGTTGCAAGGTGGAGAAAAGTTTGTACCTCTTTAATTCAGACGAATTTAGCATGAGAACGAGACATGCACTCGACCCATTCCTTATCCACCAGCTAATTAATTATGTGCACAACGGTAACGGAAGGAAATGATGGTGGACCCTGCTAGTTGGTAAAATAAGGAGTGCACACTCATAATAATTCAATAAAAATCGTAATCTACTCAAAAAAGAGAATTGTATCATAAAAAAATACAGGAAATGGGATTCTGCCTATATCTACCAAATGATGTGTGGATTACATATTACAATGACATTTATTATATATCAGAACATAAATGCGCATGATTGTCGACACACACAATAGGTTAAAGGATAGGGTATACTGAAATATTATGAGAATAAGAGCTGGCTTGAGAAAAAGGGCCTCCTATTCTCTATGATGCAATAGAGTGACAATAATGACTGGAGGTCCTAATGAATCAAGTATTAATCTCCCGTCTATACAGGGTGTTACAAAAAGGTACGGCCAAACTTTCAGGAAACATTCCTTACACACAAATAAAGAAAAGATGTTATGTGGACATGTGTCCGGAAACGCTTAATTTCCATGTTAGAGCTCATTTTAGTTTCGTCAGTATGTACTGTACTTCCTCGAGTCACCGCCATGATTTCATACGGGATACTCTACCTGTGCTGCTAGAACATGTGCCTTTACAAGTACGACACAACATGTGGTTCATGCACGATGGAGCTCCTGCACATTTCAGTCGAGGTGTTCGTACGCTTCTCAACAGATTCGGTGACCGATGGATTGGTAGAGGCGGACCAATTCCATGGCCTCCACGCTCTCCTGACCTCAACCCTCTTGACTTTCATTTATGGGGGCATTTTAAAGCTCTTGTCTACGCAACCCCGCTACCAAATGTAGAGACTCTTCGTGCTCGTACTGTGGACGGCTGTGATACAATACGCCATTCTCCAGGGCTGCATCAGCGCACGCTGGTACGTTCTATTGCTGTGTGTTTCCATTCCATGATTAATGTGTTTTGAAGAGAAGTAATAAAATGAGCTCTAACGTGGAAAGTAAGCGTTTCCGGACACATGTCCACATAACATATTTTCTTTCTCTGTGTGTGAGGAATGTTTCCTTAAAGTTTGGCCGTACCATTTTGTAACACCCTGTATAGCAGTATCGCTATTAGTAGAGAGATCTCAAATGGGATTACAAGGAGAAACAAGCAAGGTGGACTTGTAGCAAAGCGAGCGCGCGTGCTGCTGAGGGATTCCATATAAAACTGATAAGGTCCTATAATGCCGGAGCCGCAAAAGTTTTCTCCGAATCAAGAGGACAATGCAGTCAGTCGGTGCCAGGAATCTTCGTTCCGGACGCGCCGGAACGGTAAACACATTAAGTGCGGCGACACTCAGACGTCTCGCAAGTCGTTTCACCCTGCATACAATACGCTAAACACGACTGACGTCAGTCGTTCCGCCAGGCGCTTAAGCCTATTGTACGAAACCCGCAGAATTCAGGGAAGTGCAGCTCCCAACCGGAAACGCAGTGTTCCGCGTCCTATGATGCTCGCCTCGCCCAGGCCACCCACAGAAGTAAAACAACATGTTTAGGAATCAAGTGAAGAGTATTTTTTGAGCCCTCAGTACAAACACTCTCACTACAATAACCTTACTCGGTCTGTTACTATCATGCAATGACATAGAACATTAATAAAATTGATAAAAATGGAAGGAGACATGCAAAAGAAGGCATGGAACCTCTCAATGTCTAGAGGATCAGCAAACATGCCTTCCACCTGTCTTTCACCTGAAAGATGCATACACCAAAATCAATTTTCTCTCAACCAAATAAAGGCGCGAAATGCGAAGAAGCAGTCAACCAAACAATTTACTTGGGACAGAATAATGGTCCATGGCAAATACACAGAGATATTAAATCTTCTCAAATTTCCACGCGACCACGAAGCTGCCCGACACATACTAAGTATTAGTTCGCTATTCGGCCGACTAGAGGACGACACAGTTAAGTCAGCTACATTCCTGCATCATAACAGGACTCTCTAGCCAGACAGCTCCTACCAATTGCCATAAAAATGAATCATTCCTGCCACAGGCCACTGGCGCTGCCCGATATGCATTCCCAGTCAGAGTATCATTCTAGGAAACCAGTCACACATATGTTTTATCACTGTACTTACAATTAAACATTACGACCGTGGTCTCAATTAGACGACACAGAATGGTATCTACAGTCACCAACTTAAGCCTTCTATAGTTTTATCTGTGGCGAAAATTAGACCAAAAGATCTGTTAGGACATACACAGACATACGTAAAGCAAAGCAAACGCTTTCCGAATGTGGAGGTGACTGGATACTGTTGAGTGCAGTGCTATATTACACGTTCCGATCAATGCATTCGGGCTAGGTGGTAGCAGCTGCGCTACATTTACAATCAATTTTAGAACACAGTACTATATGTTGTGTCATGATCGCACATATAGATCTGATCTCAAATCGATAGAATTGCCATAAGTGACGATGGAATAGGTATATATTGAACGAATATAGAGCCTAAGGCGGTGAAATTGAGGAAGTACTTTGCTATCTTCTGGTTCGCGACGAACAATTTGTATGTGGGACCAAGTATGCTGCAACAGTAGGAATCCTGGAAAACGTGGACTTCTAAATGAAGGGAATATGGGAGGCAGTCAATTTTTTCCCATTGAGGCTGCATTACACTGTATGTCTATTGAGGTACCAGTGATTCCGGATGCATCAGTCAGGTGACATAACCTCGTACATAGCTACGTGTTTCGTATGTGTTTTAAAGTGCTGTCTACTTGCGATCGTTAAGAGTAAATCTGTCGGTCATCAGAGGACTTCCATCCCATGTGTGAAGAAACTTGACACAGTCTAAAGGAGCTTTGATTTATGCGATCGCCCCTGTCGCATCTTGGGTGTAAAATCGAGACTTCAGGGTCGTAACTAACTTAGCAGTAAGAGCTTGCGATGCGCTGCAATCCCTGTGTACAAATTTGCCGGACTGATGCGCTGTTTACAGAGTTAGTGACGGAATGACTTGCAAAATTCACATGTCGGACGCTGCTGCTATGCGTTTATCTGTTTCCTTGTTGGAGGTATCCCTCGCTACTATCTTTTTATGCAGGCCTTTTGCAGGCATAGTATAATTTCTGAACCGTGATCGGATATGAACAGTGGACACTATACATCTCCACAAAGCTATATTGCGCTCGTATCATGCAAAGCAAATGTTTTACGACTCAATAAGATAGTTCAGCGTAGAGAAACTGTGAAGAAATATGTATGTCTGATAGGTCGGAAAGGTTTTCAATCTAACACTGTAGCCCGTTTTTAAGTGCAGGACGTTTTAGTCTTAGGGGTGTGTGTGTTTACGTTCTCTATCTTACCAATACCTTCCATGTACTCTATAACAATAATTTAGAGTTGATAGCTTCGTTGATTTAGGTAAAAGTGTGTCCAACTCAATTCGTCTATAACTCAATCGTGTGTAAAAATAAGTCTTTTCTTGTTCTTCTGAGGTGTATGCTATTACTTTACGGCACTTTAAAATCTGTAACTATACATCGATAAGGAATGCTAAGCTCCTCGACATGGTTACATCTCGAGAAATCTTGTGCACTTCGATGGGTTGGGACTTGGAAAGCTATATTCATTCATGAGACATGGAGTGTAGCACACTTCTTCTGATCGCTTGGCGATTAATTCTCTAACGGTGTTGCAGGGTGGGCTGGTCAACGACTGTGTGAGGTTGGTCTTTAATCCTAAGAAGGGGAGAATACTCTGTGACTCCCATACACTGAGAGATAGATTGTAAATTAAACACTATGCTCGAGGTGGTAGAAATATGTGGAGCACTGTCTCGTATACTTTGATGATTTATGAGTTCGAGAATTAAGAGTTGGGCTGGTCAACGACTGTGTGAGGTTGGTCTTTAATCTTAATAAGGGGAGAATACTCTGTGACTCCCATAAACTGAGAGATAGATTGTAAATTAAACACTATGCTCGAGGTGGTAGAAATATGTGGAGCACTGTCTCGTATACTTTGATGATTTATGAGTTCGAGAATTAAGAGTTAATGGACATACTGCTCAGTCATCTATCAATGTTCACAATGATACTCGCAATGTGGAGAGGGCATGGTTTAGTTATAATACTGAAATTGGGGGAACATGGTGTCACATCACTGGCCGGTGCTGAACTTGGAGTAAAATTCTTCGCACTATCAAGTCTGTCACTTAATATTACAGAACATCGAACGTTCATAACGGGTGGCAGGGACAAAGAATCCAGTGAAATTTTTTTAAATGTTTTATCTGAAAACTACCTTGAGCAGTTAAACAGAGAACCGGCTCGTGGCGATAACATATTAGACCTTCTGGTGACAAACAGATCCGAACTATTTGAAACAGTTAACGCAGAACAGGGAATCAGCGATCATAAAGCGGTTACGGCATCGATGATTTCAGCCGTAAATAGAAATATTAAAAAAGGTAGGAAGAATTTTCTGTTTAGCAAAAGTGACAAAAAGGAGATTACAGAGTACCTGACGGCTCAACACAAAAGTTTTGTCTCAAGTACAGATAGTGTTGAGGATCAGTGGACAAAGTTCAAAACCATCGTACAATATGCGTTAGATGAGTATGTGCCAAGCAAGATCGTATGAGATGGAAAAGAGCCACCGTGGTACAACAACCGAGTTAGAAAACTGCTGCGGAAGCAAAGGGAACTTCACAGCAAACATAAACATAGCCAAAGCCTTGCAGACAAACAAAAATTACGCGAAGCGAAATGTAGTGTGAGGAGGGCTATGCGAAAGGCGTTCAATGAATTCGAAAGTAAAGTTCTACGTACTGACTTGGCAGAAAATCCTAAGAAATTCTGGTCTTATGTCAAAGCCGTAGGTGGATCAAAACAAAATGTCCAGACACTCTGTGACCAAAATGGTACTGAAACAGAGACTAAAGGCCGAAATACTAAATGTCTTTTTCCAAAGCTGTTTCACAGAGGAAGACTGCACTGTAGTTCCTTCTCTAGACTGTCGCACAGATGACAAAATGGTAGATATCAAAATAGACGACAGAGGGATAGAGAAACAATTAAAATCGCTCAAAAGAGGAAAGGCCGCTGGGCATGATGGGATACCAGTTCTATTTTACACAGAGTACGCGAAGGAACTTGCCCTTCTTGCAGCGGTGTACCGTAGGTCTCTAGAAGAGCGTAGCGTTCCAAAGGATCCCCGTTTTCAAGAAGGGACGTCGAACAGATGTGCAGAACTATAGACCTATATCTCTAACGTCGATCAATTGTAGAATTTTGGAACACGTATTATGTTCCAGTATAATGACTTTCCTGGAGACTGGAAATCTACTCTGTAGGAATCAGCATGGGTTTCGAAAAAGACGGTCGTGTGAAACCCAGCTCGCGCTATTCGTCCACGAGACTCAGAGGGCCATAGACACGGGTTCCCAGGTAGATGCCGTGTTTCTTGACTTCCGCAAGGCGTTCGATACAGTTCCCCGCAGTCGTTTAATGAACAAAGAAAGAGAATATGGACTATCAGACCAATTATGTGATTGGATTGAGGAGTTCCTAGATAACAGAACGCAGCATGTCATTCTCAATGGAGAGAATCCTTCCGAAGTAAGAGTGATTTCAGGTGTGCCACAGGGGAGTGTCATGGGTCCGTTGCTGTACATAAATGACCTGGTGGATAACATCGGAAGTTCACTGAGGCTTTTTGCAGATGATGCTGTGGTGTATCGAGAGGTTGTAACAATGGAAAATTGTACTGATTTGCAGGAGGATCTGCAGCGAATTGACGCATGGTGCAGGGAATGGCAATTGAATCTCAATGTAGACAAGTGTAATGTGCTGCGAATACATATAAAGATAGATTCCTTATCATTTAACTACAAAATAGCAGGTCAGCAACTGGAAGCAGCTAATTCCATAAATTATCTGGGAGTACGCATTAGAAGTGATTTAAAATGGAATGATCATATAAAGTTGATCGTCGGTAAAGCAGATGCCAGACTGAGATTCATTGGAAGAATCCTAAGGAAATGCAATCCGAAAACAAAGGAAGTAGGTTACAGTACGCTTGTTCGCCCACTGCTTGAATACTGCTCAGCGGTGTGGGAACCGTACGACATAGGGTTGATAGAAGAGACAGAGAAGATCCAACGGAGAGCAGCGCGCTTCGTTATAGGATCATTTAGTAATCGCGAAAGCGTTACGGAGATGATAGATAAACTCCAGTGGAAGACTCTGCTGGAGAGACGCTCAGTAGCTCGGTACGGGCTTTTGTTAAAGTTTCGAGAACATACCTTCACCGAAGAGTCCAGCAGTATATTGCTCCCTCCTACGTATATCTCGCGAAGAGACCATGAGGATAAAATCAGAGAGATTAGAGCCCACACAGAAGCATACAGACAATCCTTCTTTCCACGAACGATACGAGACTGGAATAGAAGGGAGAACCGATAGAGGTAGTCAGGGTACCCTCCGCCACACACCGTCAGGTGGCTTGCGGAATATGGATGTAGATGTAGGTGTCTTTAGCATCACATCTGCGAGTTGGTTACCACACAATATGCGTTAGATGAGTATGTGCCAAGCAAGATCGTATGAGATGGAAAAGAGCCACCGTGGTACAACAACCGAGTTGGGATGGGTATAGAGTAATGAAGATAGCGTGTTAGGGATCTGTAGTGCTTTTATCAAGTTTGGGTACGCACCACATTGCGCACATTTCCACTGAATGCTCAAAACATAGTCGTGTTACAGTAACTCAGCTCGATCTGTTTCTACAAGGATGGCAGAATGTGTTGGATACATCTTTCTCTGACCTTAAATTGAAACTAGCACTTGTGGAAAACTGTAGAAATTGGTGCGATTGGAGGATGTGTAGGTTGTGATTAAAAGGAGGTTGTAATTTTACTGTAGCACACAGATTCGAGGAAGGTGACTCGTTTAGAGATACGAGAGTGCGTGAAATATGTTTGACTTGTGGGTGTGAGCCTATGCAAGTATGTGTTTAAATGGACGTAATTTTTAATATACAGCGTAAAGCTAGAGATGTGAGAAGTTAGTGTATATTTTTCTTCTTAGGACCTCAATCAGCACATCATCTACTACTACAGTCTGCCATCACCAATAACTTCAAAATGGTTCAAATGGCTCTGAGCACTATGGGACTCAACTGCTGAGGTCATTAGTCCCCTAGAACTTAGAACTAGTTAAACCTAACTAACCTAAGGACATCACAAACATCCATGCCCGAGGCAGGATTCGAACCTGCGACCGTAGCGGTCTTGCGGTTCCAGACTGCAGCGCCTTTAACCGCACGGCCACTTCACCAATAACTCAACAGATATATTGCGAAATGTCTGATATGGTCTCAAAACAGAATGCATTGCTAAAACTAATGAATTATGCAGATGCGTGCGGTGTGATGGAATGGCAAATAGCGTTTGCATACCACGTTCCTTGGCCGAATGACTTTCAAAACTCATTGAGTTTATCGCGAGGTTGCATCGTTGACTCTTAATATACACATTTCTACGATCACCGTCACAGTATTTGTCCAGAAAACACCACCTCATTCAGAGGTAATGTCGTACACATCTATTTGTAAAGTGGTTATAGGTTTTAACATAGAGACTTGGGTGCATCTGTAGAACGGTGAGCGCTTGTGATAGTAACATACAGTAGTAGTTGGGATCGGGACTTTTTCTTTAACATGTGCTCGACTACATCTATGACATGGTGGCATGACTCACAGGAAGAACGTAAGAGACATGCACACACATTGTTGATTTTTGGTCAATATTATTTGATGTCGTATGCTTGCAGTTATTGAGGAGGTACCTAGTATCAGTGCTGGGTGTGTGATATGTTCGCATTTGAGCATCAGGCTTATAAAGTATATGTGTTTGTGTAAAGGAAAAGTCTATGTGCTGTTGTAGGGCCGGTATGGATTTGACTTGAAGTACTGTGATCGCGAAGGGAGGAGTATGTCTAGTGGTAAGGAGGGTACAGGTATTTCCAGAGCCACAGTGGTCAACAGAGTGTATTTCTCATACTTCGCTCATTCCCGAATACCATTCAGTTGAGACCTAGATCGTACGATTTAATTGTACTGATAGAAGGAATATGTGAGGGGTTTTCTAGAATGTGTTCGTGTATGCAAAGTGTGTGGTGGTACTGATTCGCATTCCCATGTTAATGGTAACGGTCTCCCGAATGCAGAGGCCTGTTGGAGTATAGGAATGTATGATAGTTAACTTTACCATCTTCTAGATGACCGAATAGAGAACTAAGTATGTGCTGGGTGGCTTTTGTGGTCAAGTGTAACTTTGAGAAGATGGTGCGTTTGCGGAGGAGCGTTATTCCCTCCCATGTAAATTGTTCCATCAACAACTTCTGCACATTTGGTTCGTGTAATTAGTTGAGGGAATATCGATTGTGGTTGTGTTGGACACACGTTTGCCTGTTCTCTAGACGTCAGAAAGACCCTAGTTGGTTTGTAAACAATATTGATCATCTGAAATGTGTTAGATCACCGACTTCGGTATTCGAGACTGCGAATATCAGTTTACTCTACTTGTTTCCAGTTAGTCAATGGTTTACAGCACGCTGCACCTCGCTAAAGTTTGATTTTTGTGGATAAATAATGTACAGTCTGTATCTTGCGCATGCTGTTGCGTTAGCGATCAGGAGGCTACTGCTGTCTGCTTGATATCGAGAAGTACGGCGAAAATTGTGTAATATTATGGCGAAAATACGGGTGTTCTTGTAATCGACGAGTCTGCAGATGTCTGTAGAAATGCGAGCAAGAAAGCGGAAAGAGTAACGCGTTTGTGCCAGGGGGAAACGAGCCTGTCTTTGTACATCAGTTCTGAGAGTGACTTCGGTTCGCTGATGTAAAAGAGGTGATTTGGTATGGTGGGGGATACGAATTACATGTTTACTACACTCCTGGAAATTGAAATGAGAACATCGTGAATTCATTGTCCCAGGAAGGGGAAACTTTATTGACACATTCCTGGGGTCAGATACATCACATGATCACACTGACAGAACCACAGGCACATAGACACAGGCAACAGAGCATGCACAATGTCGGCACTAGTACAGTGTATATCCACCTTTCGCAGCAATGCAGGCTGCTATTCTCCCATGGAGACGATCGTAGAGATGCTGGATGTAGTCCTGTGGAACGGCTTGCCATGCCATTTCCACCTGGCGCCTCAGTTGGACCAGCGTTCGTGCTGGACGTGCAGACCGCGTGAGACGACGCTTCATCCAGTCCCAAACATGCTCAATGGGGGACAGATCCGGAGATCTTGCAGGCCAGGGTAGTTCACTTACACCTTCTAGAGCACGTTGGGTGGCACGGGATACATGCGGACGTGCATTGTCCTGTTGGAACAGCAAGTTCCCTTGCCGGTCTAGGAATGGTAGAACGATGGGTTCGATGACGGTTTGGATGTACCGTGCACTATTCAGTGTCCCCTCGACGATCACCAGTGGTGTACGGCCAGTGTAGGAGATCGCTCCCCACACCATGATGCCGGGTGTTGGCCCTGTGTGCCTCGGTCGTATGCAGTCCTGATTGTGGCGCTCACCTGCACGGCGCCAAACACGCATACGACCATCATTGGCACCAAGGCAGAAGCGACTCTCATCGCTGAAGACGACACGTCTCCATTCGTCCCTCCATTCACGCCTGTCGCGACACCACTGGAGGCGGGCTGCACGATGTTGGGGCGTGAGCGGAAGACGGCCTAACGGTGTGCGGGACCGTAGCCCAGCTTCATGGAGACGGTTGCGAATGGTCCTCGCCGATACCCCAGGAGCAACAGTGTCCCTAATTTGCTGGGAAGTGGCGGTGCGGTCCCCTACGGCACTGCGTAGGATCCTACGGTCTTGGCGTGCATCCGTGCGTCGCTGCGGTCCGGTCCCAGGTCGACGGGCACGTGCACCTTCCACCGACCACTGGCGACAACATCGATGTACTGTGGAGACCTCACGCCCCACGTGTTGAGCAATTCGGCGGTACGTCCACCCGGCCTCCCGCATGCCCACTATACGCCCTCGCTCAAAGTCCGTCAACTGCACATACGGTTCACGTCCACGCTGTCGCGGCATGCTACCAGTGTTAAAGACTGCGATGGAGCTCCGTATGCCACGGCAAACTGGCTGACACTGACGGCGGCGGTGCACAAATGCTGCGCAGCTAGCGCCATTCGACGGCCAACACCGCGGTTACTGGTGTGTCCGCTGTGCCGTGCGTGTGATCATTGCTTGTACAGCCCTCTCGCAGTGTCCGGAGCAAGTATGGTGGGTCTGACACACCGGTGTCAATGTGTTCTTTTTTCCATTTCCAGGAGTGTAGATGAAGACAGTACTCGGTGATATATTCCCTGGCTTGAGATCGGTTTGACCCTCCAATATTCTTGCTAATATCGGATGTATTTGATGACTTCTAGACAAATTTCCCATGTTTAGTTGACGGTGCAAAATTGTGATCAGTGTAAAATAGTTTATTACCACTGAGTGTAGCGTCTGTAGAAAGAAAGAACAGGTTGGGGGGTGTATAGATTGAGGGGACTGTCTGTGCAATTTAGCGATCTTTGCAAAATAACGACAGAAAGCCCCAGGAAGGAAAGGTGAATGGTGCTTCGATACTGACGTCATTAGTAATTCTTGTGGTAAATTGGATAAGAGCCAATGAGAATGCTCGATTGATTGTGGTGGGATATAGGAGCAGTGAGTACATTTGCGTATTTTGAGAGCAGGAAGGCTATCACGTTATGTCCGGGAGGAAGACTGGATTCGGTGATATTTTGGTAAATAGTTTCTGTTAGGGTAAGAATTTCCATGCACACAAGGTGAGGCATTAAGAAAGCAAGCGTTAACTATTTCTGGGAGACTATACAATTCCCGAGAGGTCGACTTAGCTCTTATCTTTTTTTATAAAGTGATGTGATGTAAGAATAAGATTGGGAAGGTTGTTAGATGAGTTTGTAATTATGCGCGTGCACTTGGCGGTGTTGTGTCGGTCACGCTGGGGCGGGTATGTGCAGTTGAGCGCGTGTGTCAACACGCTCTGTGCTATTCTGCCTTC
Organism: Schistocerca nitens; assembly: GCF_023898315.1. NCBI lineage: Eukaryota > Metazoa > Arthropoda > Insecta > Orthoptera > Acrididae > Schistocerca > Schistocerca nitens. The sequence goes on along the minus strand of NC_064618.1, from coordinate 537,154,586 downwards.
AATGGTAAAGACAAGTGACGCCTGGAGATGCCTCGAATATGAGACTGGCGTGAACGCGCTTTGGAATGCTATGACAGTGTAATGGTAACTGTATAGAAGCATGCAACTTTCACCAGTGTTCGGTAGCGGCACCTGGCGGGTGCGACGGAGCGCGCAGGATCCGAGCTGAGGCTGCCTCACTTCGTGGGTGTTGTGGCACGCGAAATGGATGTCCGAGTGCTGCGACAGCTGACGACTGCGTTGACTGTACGTGCGATCGCGTCATCATAGGTCTCTTCTGGATATGAATTTCTCAGGTGTTACGTATGAATGGGGGTGCTGCCACCTCATGCTTGTGGGGCCGGTGCGCGATTTGACATCTGGCTGATGCATCACTTATTGCTACCTCCTGTGTACTCTACTGGACAGGGGGGCAGTGGACTGTGTTTGCACGCATCTGTTGCATTATTTTGTGAGTGGTCCCGTAGGACAGTTTACGAGTACTGAGAGTGTTTGCAGATATGTGTACTGCATTATTTAGGAGCAGTTTGCTATTGTGTGCGAAATTAGGAGTTGGTTACGCCGTTGGGCTGTGCAGTATGACCCCAGGCACACCTGGGTGGGTGTTTTGTGATAGTGTGATAGACATACTATGTCGTTAAATAAGTTGTTTGGAAATAGAGTGCAGTCAATTGTTACTCTCCCCAGCAGCCCAGAGCAGGCTCACTCGTTTTCCCTCATCATCTTGGTTTACGTCAGTAAACGGACGACAGCGTCCTCTGCTGGTGGTACTGAGTACTAGACCTCGTGGAGAACATACTGTTTGCCGCCATCATGGATAACTGTACTTGCGTCATCAGCTGGTGTCATGGTGCTGTCCTCTGGAGGCGACGAAATGTACGAAGCAAACTGGGGTCTGCAGCTCATGGTGAACCCACTGGGTGGCACCATCATAGATTACGGTACTTGCGTCATCACCTGACGTCACTACAGCGTCCTCTTGTGGCATCGATATGGACTAAGTCAGTTGGGCTATGGACTCAGTGGCGACACAGCTGGTGGTAGTACTTCCTCTAACTGTTTAAATAAAGGCTGGTGTATGGTTTCGACAGTTGACGATTACCAAGCAGAGGCTTTTAGATGGATTATTATTTTGCCAAGTTAGGATTCGTTTCGCTATCTGGATGTAAATGATTTGAATTATTTATGAGTGGTTCGCATGTCTGTAGGTTGTGCTGTGTGTTATTTTTGACAGTTTACAATTAGCAAGAGTGTGTGTTGAGCCTTATACATGAGTTATGTAGGAGTAGTTTGCAGGTCTGTATGTCAGAGCATGTGTTCTGTGATACATATACTCCATCCTTGAATAAATTGCTCCCAAATGAATGAAGTACACTCCCTCCTCTCTCCATCAGCCTAGTGCGGGCCGAGTCCTTTTACCACCCACCCCTAAGAAGAGGTGGCGGTCTGGCGACTTAGGTTAGTGGTGATGGTGGTGGTGAGCTTCGTTTGCAGCGTGAAAACGGAAGTGAGCTTCGTTTACTGGCAGAATTCAAACTTGGCGCCGGTTCCTAGGAGGAAGTAGCGGTTGGGTGGATGAGTTTAGTACAAGTGTCCTTTCCTTCCCCCCAACTTTCTACGGTTGGTTGCGAAAGCGTAAGTGACCTTCCTTTACTGCCGAAATTCAAACTCGGCGCCGGTTCCTAGGAAGAGGTGGCGCTCTCTGCCTTGAGAAGTAGTTGAAAGTAGATAGTTGAAAGTATAGTGAACACGTTTTCATACCTATATGAAGTCGAATTACGTGGCCAATAGGAGTGCAGCTTTCTAGGGGTGGGGAGAGCTAGGTCATGAAAGATCACCACACTGATAGCGGGAAAATGTGGAACTTCTCATTTGATCACTGAATATTGAAATTGTAAATTCAGTTATTGAATATGATTAAAATTGAAATGAAATTAAGTAGTTGGGTAATTAATAGGTTAGATGGGCGATGTGAGTGTGAGAATATTTACAGAAGACCATGTCGGGCGCATGAGGGTGTTTGACGTAAGAGGTCGGACGCGCGCGGGCCCTTGCGCCGGCTGGGGCGACCGGGCAGTCCCACGTGCTCGCTAACTGTCAGACGACGTGGCAGCTGTCAACAGCCACAATGTGCTCGCGATCTGTCGGATGGTGTGGCGTGTTTGGGATGTGAGAGCACTCTTGAATAACGGTACACTGCGCCATCAGATGACGTCAAGACAGCGTCCTCTGTGTACCACGCCATGTGGTGAATACACTGGCTGCAGCCAACTTGAATAACGGTACTTGTGTCACGATCTGACGTCACGGTGGCGACGATATGAACTAAGCCAGTTGGAGTCGAGACCCAGTGGCGAACACACATGCTTGAAATTGGTTACATAATAATAAAGACAAGTCCATTTTCCCACCATTTTACTCAGTGTGACACATTATCAAGGTGGTATTTGCACTTCCCGCCATTTCCTGCGGGGGAGGAGGGTTAGGTTAGTGGAGACAGCCCAATTGACCTCCTCCCTGCCAAAATCTGCCATCTTCATTGACGTCACTGGGGGTGTGTGACGTCACGGCCGCCATCTTGGATGGCGACACTTGGGGTGTGTCTGCGACGTCACGGCCGCCATCTTGGATAACGGTACTTTGGAATAGAACCAGCCTAGCCCCAATACTATTTATACTCACCACACTGTTCGTTGAACAACATGAGAAAGCTACCGGAATGAAATGGAGCATTGTCGTCTTAGACGATGGCTAAGTTGTTAGTGAATAAGGTTTTATCCGAAGAGACATTTTCTCAAGATATTCATACAATCTTATTTCTCTGAGGCTGCGGAGAAACTGAAATGACTCTGTGTGATTGGATGATGTTATTCTTTGGTCTTACCTTCACTCATTCCTGGCGGAGAACGAACCCTACTGGCCAGAGGGTACAAATTTTAACTTTGTTATCGACTGTGACTCATAACTGAACATCTTCAGTCAGCAAGTGGTTCTCTTGTAGTTCCCACACATACTTACCGAATGTACGCGAAGTATCTCAGCATTTCTGTTTCCTTTTTGCTCCTGCATTCCACTAGTGACAGAGTAAGGAAACAAATTTTAATGTAACATCTTGCCAGACGTATTAAATGCTGTTTAAGTTTTAAACCCAGCAGGTGATACTGCTGTCAAGTACGGCAACCAGAAGGACTCCACTCTTAGTTTTCCCACCTCTGTCGGAAAACGAGTATCCAGGTAGTGAGTTGCTGGTGGTTTGGGACGACAGCTGGTTCACCAACTCCGTTCACTTCTAAGACGACGTTGGACATGCAGTGGAAGATACAAGCAGTGTTTGTGGTCCATTATAAATGGTTGGTAAAAACAATCTCACACTATATCCAACAGAACTCTTAACGACAACATACAATCCGATAGCGGCTGTAGCGATGCTAGAATCGGTTATCTGTTTAATACTCAGTAAAAGTTTGATAAACAGGAATTAGGTTTATCAATATTGGCAATGCATTTTCAAGCAAGCACATGAACTGTAGGTGTTAGCTCCAAACAAATGAAATCTGAAAAAACATCTGGGATCCAGATACGAAAACGTAACAGGTTGCGTAATTCTAGTCGGAAGCCGCCTAAGTGGTGGCGGCGGCGGCGGCGACGTTACGTACAAGCTGTAGAACGTAGTGCACTGTTGTGCCAACATTCTTAACGCAAATACAAAAAAAGAATAATTTCAGTTACTACTTAACGACCGTTTTGACAGTACTCCAGTGGGATTCACAAAATGACCCAGAACAAGAATCGAAATACATACAAGCAAAAAAACGTCAAATATAGTCATTTAATTAAAGGAAGTTTGTTTGGATGTTTTGACAGATCTGATTGTGGGAACGTTCCACTGGGCGTAAAGCATGGAAATACTCAAAATGAGATTATCATAACAGCAAAAAGGAAACACCTCCGCGATAGAATTGGAGAACCCTAATAAGAGTTGTGGGAGAAAAGGAAAGATTGAAGAAATGTAGCAGAAGCTTTGAATTTCCCATTTGCCAACAAGTCATTAAGAGTCAGGAAAGTATAATACCGAGAGAATCATGATGAATGAACGCAATATCGTTGGAAGATTGAAAGAGTAATCCAATTGTAAATCACTATCGATGCATACTGGTAAAGTGGAAGAAAAGGCAGGTAATGATGAAAGCCCGCCCGATGTTTTCAAAGAAGGTGAACGGGAAGTCGGAGACTCCAACAACGAAGTGAAAAGGAACTAGGAGGAAGGAATTCAAAAAAACAAGAAAAAAGTGATCGTTCATCATACTTACAAGAGAGATGACAAAAATGTAATGGACTACCGTGGAACTGATCTGCTCAGTAATTGCTGTAAGGTGTTATTCAACTACAACGTATTCAGTTCTTAACGGGACAAATAAGCCGTGTCTGCCAATGTGTATTATGGAAGAGCCCATGAACATTTATATTACTCCATCGGCTCACGAGGCGAAGATGTTTATGTGCTTTTTGCGTGCTACGATCCTCTGTTTGCCGTCTAGGCCTCACGGAGATAGGAATATCTAAGGAAAGTTTTGGAGTATCTAACGTGGTAATAAACATACTTGAAGTGTATTTAAGAAACATAAATGACAAAGTAAACAGTGGGGACAAAATTATGAAGATGATCTATATAATAACGGGATGGTGTGTTCAACCACTCGCTAGGAAACGTATTAAAAGTGATATGAAGGAAGTACTTGGACGTAACTCAATAGCCAAGTCGTAGACACTAGCGTCACTTACCTGGTACATAATGGAGTAGCTATATTGTCTGGAACCTGGGAAGAAATTGGTGGAAAGAGCCATTTACATCAGAAAGGATTGCCGGATCGCACAATAATGAAAATTATTGACAATTCAAAGAATGTTGCCACCTACACAAACTCTTGAGTAGCCGCATTTTTCTGTGCTGCAAATTTCACGTGAAGGGATTGGGGAACCTCAAATACGAACTGCGCCACACCGCATCTGTGAACGCCAAACAGCAAGTGTAATGTAAAGAAAGATTAATCTTTACCTGTTATTATCGATGCATCCTCTCTCTGTGTATCTCGCCAGTTTTCTTCTGGCCAAGAGCTAAGCAGTATCTGTGACATGTCAACACTACACCTGTGTTTTTCACATCTGGTTTTCTTTTCCCATCTCATGTGCCACAATTACCAGTTACTCGTATTTCTTACTTTTCTTCTGGCCGATTAACGTCGTCTTTTAATTTGATTAATTCTGTGCTAACGCCGTACATTTCTCTTGTGTGTCATTTCTCATATCCTACAAGGGCGTATTGAGGACCTTGCTAAATTAAAAGACGTTGCTGACATGCCGCCTTCGCCGCCGTCGTCGTCGTCCTCGTCGTGTAACCTTAACTCGCTAACGGTGACTGGTTACATGTCAGACGACAACAGAACTTTCGACTGAATCAGATACTCGCAAAGTATTTCAGGCACTGCCTCAAAACTCATGATGAGGTTTTTGGGTACCTAATTCTAACAATGTCGCCGGATTTGTAAGCACTTTTACGTATATATCGTTCGAAGAGTGACAGAGCTAAACGAAATTCACTGGCAGCTACGTTTACTTCTTGTGTTGATATTTTATGTTTAAATAATAATATTTGGTATTACAGTTTGTTTCATTATTTTCCTTGGCTTTTACTGCGGTAGTAGAGTGGTAGATCGAAAGAATTAACTATTTTGCAGATTTAAATTATTTATTTTCATATCGCACACATCCAAAATAACATAGAGCGATAAAAAATTAGGTTCATTAGCTTTGGCTACATTATGAATCAAATAGAGTAGACAATTATACACGAAAGTACATGAACAATTACATGCATCTCAGGTAATAGTCACGAGCTAGACATTAAGACTGCAGTATTTGAACAGCTCAGAAGCATTATCTGCATCCAATGATAATGTTCCTTTCATTCCTGTGGAGTGTTGATGGAGTAAACAACGCTATGCACATTTGGCTTTTTCTGAGTATTTCTACCAAGAAAGTTAACAAAACATTATCACCTACAGATTATCAACCAATATTCATTATTACATTTTTCAACACAGTTCCGTAGTCATGTAATTCATAAAATGTGCAGCGTACTTGCTAAATTCAACAACATCGCTAAAATATTTCACTATAAACCTTTAATTATGACTACAATATAGTCCAACTAAGATATGGAAACTTAAGTGGACATCTCAGAAAGAAGACATCTTCAAATCAGGAAGTGAAGTAGCATAATTTGTCAAATACCTAAAACAAGTGGTATGACAACTTCAAAAACACATGCTGAGTAGTTCAGAATGTTCTTCATTGGAGGGCACATTGGTGAATTATACAGGAATTTCTTTTATCACTTTTTATAACGATGGTAGACTAAGATTGCAGTGCGACGAAAGAAAATATCTTTTATCGTATAATGAAGTGCGTTACTTGCGAAAAGTTCCACTGTGATTCCAGACTCAATGAATACAACGTTCAACGTATCGTGACCAGTGGGGTAACTTTAGGTAACTGCGACAGCAGTCATTCTGAAAGGAACTCACATCTGAGCCATATTCTCGACTTCTATATATGCAATACGTCTTAACAGGTCCGTATATATATATTTGAACAGAACGAGAAGCAAACACTTTCAGTCCAATATGCATTATATATACATTTGTTCTCTTGCCTCAGTCTTTGAATAAAGAATAGTTTTTAAAACCTACAGACAATGACCACACACGTGCATGAGTTGCGGCGGACTTTTAGCATTTGTGGACATCATCCAGTAAGTAATGTTCTCGCGTGGAAGTTGCTATTCGCAAATTCACCGATCAGTGTGTAGTTACAGATGTAATCATTATTGTAAGAGGGTCGTTGCTCAAGAACTAGAGCTTTCTACCCCCCAACACAGATTCAACACAAAACAAACAGCAATACAGGAAGTTCTCAACTGTTTTCGTTTCCAGACATTGCATATTAATGCGTAGCCGGGAAGAGCTTTTTCCCTGGTGTGAAACATGAAAAATTAATATCTAAGTAATTTGTGCATTAGCTAATTAAGTTTGTAATAAACTGAATCGGGAACCCAAATTCCTGCGAGCTTGTACTGGTGGTAGTGTACCAATAATTAAGCACAGTGAGTACTTACACTATGACCTCAAAGAATGTTCTGCGATATATCGAAGATTTTACACCTGGAACATCTGCTGTGGTCAAAATTTGGTAAACATTACTGTCGGCTGTAGAACATGAGGGTGATCCTCCCACGAAACGCTTTTGCTAATTCCCGAGAACTGGAACGAAGCATAATGATTCATGTTTATGCCCACCTACCACCACCTCGACTAAATTGATTTCACCTATTTCATGGTGGTTATTTAATTTACGACCTATAATATGTAGATGTTTTGTCCCATTAAGTAAATGAAAAGGGAGTTCTTTCAGTATGATGCAATATGATAGAAAACGGTTTGCACAAAGATAGTAATTTTAGTTTGCAGTTGGATCCTGAACAAGAAAATCTTATTCAGCAACAATGAAATGGACACAAAGAGCTACCAAAAAGAGCTCCTCTCATCCGTAACGCCTGACACTGCAATTTTAAAGTGGTTGTGGGTTGGGTGAAATACAAGTAAGAACTTATCACTAAAGTAGGTTGTTGTTCAGGTTCACTATGGGTTGATGGTCTAGGGACTTGTGGGCAAGAGGATCGTACGGATATACCAAAACTGCATCCGCAGGTATGAAAAAACATCAACTGGTGGAGAAGTGGTGGTGATGGTGCCATTAACAGCTAAAGGTATGGAAGACGTAAACAGAGACTGAAGACAAAAGTAGTTGCTCGTACAGTACCTAAAAAATTAATGATGGATAAAACAGCTGGCAATGATACAATCTGTGGTATTCATTAAATCGTGCTCAGTCATATTGCATTTAAATACAGTTCACAGTACGAATTATGCAGCGAATTTCACTGTACAGTCAGTGTACTAGCAGTTTTATATAACGAGTATCTTTGATCATATTGGCAAAGGTCTTGCTAGGATAAATATTTATTGACGAAGTCAGCTGTAAACGTGAGATATGTCGCATCAATTATAGCGAACACTGTGTTGAAAGTGAAAAATCATTCCAGTGTACAAGGCATTCAGTACTTTAATGTACAATCGGAATTCCTGTCCTCACTGATTTTAAGTACCAGTGAAGTAATTGCCACTCGGACGAGCCATGTCACTTGCTCAGACTCTTCAGTATACACTTTGGTTAAATTTATATTCACAAGTGTCCCGTAGCTTCCACGGGGGACGATTTGAAGTGTGATCGGCGGACCGCCGATTCACGGGTGCCGCTGTCCGTAGAGCGAATAGGGCGAGAAGTAGGGCGGCAGCCCCGGGTGGGGGTGCAACGGGAACCCCGGCGGCAGCAGGGCGCCAGGGGTCGGCTTGCCGTAGGGGTGATACCGCGCCGTCGCCAGCGGGCTGAGGGGCGGCGTGGGGTAGGCGCGGTGCGCGAACAGCGGAGACACCGCCGCCTCCGTGTGCGAGCGCAGGTGCTGCAGCAGCTCCTCCGACGTGGCAAACCTCTTGCCGCAGTAGCCGGACGCGGCAGCAGCCGCCGCAGCGGCCGAACTGTCGGCGGCGGAAGAGGCGGAGGGCGCTGCGCTGCCGATCCAATTGCAGACGTACGGCAGGTGCGACGCGAGAGCCGCGAGCTGCGCGTGCGCAGTGGCGTAGGCGGCGGCGGCCGCGGCGGCGGGCAGGAAGGCCGCCTTGCCGGCGTGGTCGCACTGCGCGCAGCCCCCCGGGCACCCCTTGCCGGCGCCCGCCGTCGACGACGCCGCTGCCGCCGCCAGGAGCTGCGAACTGAGCTGGCAGCCGGTGCAGTACGGGTCCCTGCACACGGGGACGAGCGTGTCGACGCCGGACGGCGTCTTCATGCGCGCGTAGCTCACGTACGGCGAGCCCTTGAGGTGCGCCGCGGCGCCGCCTCCGGCCGCGGCTGCTGCCGCCGCCATCAGGTCGACGGGGAAGTGGGGGAAGGCGCCGAGGTACGAGGCGGTCGGCTTGAAAGTGCCTAGCGGCATGTCCTTCAAAGACGCGGTGGGGTCGAGCAGGCTGGACGCCACCGGACTGAATCCCACCTTGGTCGTCGCAGCCAGCGGACTCTCCGACGACGACTTTGTGTCAGACGCCGCGCTGCTGGCGGCGGCGACAGCTGCCGCCGCCGCAGCAGCAGCAGCGCTGGCCGGCGTCTTCCGACCGACCACCGGCGAAGACCTGGGCGAGGAAGCGCTCTGATTGCTGGAGCAGCGGCCGCCGCTCTTGGTGGACGCGGGCGTCCTCACCCGGGCAGAACCGTTCCCACCGCCGCTCGTGGCACCCGCGCGGTCCTCCTGCGGCGATCCAGTCTTGTCTCGTTGTTGGTGGTGCTGCTGCGACACTGAAGACTCGTACGGCTTGAAGCTCGATTTGACGCTCAAGTCGCTGCCCGCCGATGACGCCGGCGAAGACTTGTCGCGTGCCCCGCCACTCCCACTGGTAGAGGAATCGTTCTTCACCGTGGAGGCGGAGGACGAGGACGACTTCGAGGACGGCTGCTTCTCCAGCGGCGGGATCAGTGGCTTGCTGCTGGGCGAGTCGGCGCCGATCTGGCTGCACGTCTGCGCCAACAGGGCCAGCGGACTCTTCTTCGCATCGAGCTGTTGAGGAAAGAAAGGAACAGTATTAATGAAGTTCCACTGAAGGCTGCAAATAGACCATGAGTAAGCAATCGCGTGTAACAAAGTTAACAATGATACGTTGACAGTTAAGATCTGTGACAACAAACCAAGTCAGATGTATACATTTCACTTGGTGACTGGTTTCAGTTTCTTACATGACTATCATCAGACCATTTACTATACTCGGTGAACGAGACTCAAAAAGCATAAAACAAGCGGCTCGTATACCTCCCGGGGGGAAGCAGGCTGCTTACGTTAATTATTGTAAGTTAGGGATACAGTAAGTATACATAGTTGACGTGCATTACTAGATAAGGCTGTCTCATTTCAGTGTATGTACTACCCACACAGGTGCTTCTATCAACGTGTGTGTGTGTGTGTGTGTGTGTGTGTGTGTGTGTGTGTGTGTGTGTGTGTGTGAGAGAGAGAGAGAGAGAGAGAGAGAGAGAGAGAGAGAGAGAGATTTATGATCCGCTGTCATCAGAAGACTTTGCGGCATCCAGTCGGGAGCAGTATGGTAGACGATGAGAATTATCTGCAGTTGCCTTTTACATATGCAAAACAAGCAGCTTCCTGGCTAACAGTATGACACTGCTATTATCAACTTGATTGCTCGTGATGAATTCTTATCGGGTTATCGGCCGAGTGGTGGCGTCATCTTGTCGCAACGTTCCCTTTCATAGCCATAGTCTGTAAACGCTTTACGTCTTGTTTCCTTGGTTGTTGCGTTAACTCTTTCGGTTTCACCTTGCACCTGTTCCGTTGTACTTAAGTTTGTCTTCGTCAGAAGATGATAGGTACGAAACTCCTTGAAACGCTGCGACAAGACGACGCCATCACTCGACTGATAACCAGAGAAGAATTCATCAGTGGAATACGCCGAGAAAGACTGCCATTGATTGCTCGTTTTAAGTTAATATTTAATTCCTCATTGCAACCTCGACGTACAACTTGTTTCTCATCTGCACGAAATGTGTGCTGCATTCTGTAACCGTATTCAAGATGTCATGTCTTAGACAATCGATTTGGAAGAAATGGCGTTTTTTTTACAGTTGTTTTATCTTAACAGTACATCAGGCAGCTAGAACATTTATGTGCACTTAAACGACAGTCGCAGGTAAGAATGTCTGTAACTGAAGGCAGTGCTTATCGATTTCCATACTGCTCACGACTGGATGCCCCAATATCCTTGGCTGACGTAGGAACATATAGTCTCGCATTCCTTCATTCGTGTCCTTAGTGGCCAGCTGGTGTCCTATTAACTGTCTTTGCCACACTCAAGCTGATACAAGCACCAGTAGAGAGTAGCACGTACTGAAATGAGCCAGTGTCATTGGTCGAGATATCTGTTTCAGAAGGGTTTAAAACGCACGTGTTTCACGCATATTCGTAATATACGTAATTGTTCATATGCCTTTAACTCACAACAATGTACGAATACAAACAGTTCTCACATATTACAGTAACGCGCTCCTCTATTGGCTATTGCTGGCGATATGCAGGAGGTGTAGACCGGAGGTTTCACAATTAAACCTCGAGCGGCTTAGCTCTACTCAGAAATGTTTCACACTCCGTGCGACCTGCCCCTGCTGTTACCAAGGATATACCAGTCATTTATTTTATGTCACTTCTGTGATTGCATTCATCCATCGACCACTTACAGTATGTAATACACTTACTTTCAGAGTAAGAAAATGGTAGGCTGATGATCCTATGAGAGACCGAAACCAGTCTTCAACTGAAATACAACTTCCATGCGCTTTAGGCTGTTTTATTGAAATCATTTTAATATAATTTTAACGATCGCTTTGTTTCCTCGAAGTATTGGTCCAAGAAACTTATTTTGTTCAAACTAATCGAGATGTTACGATGTTCGCGCCCAAGAGCGGTTCCTAGTTACGCGCTCTGCACGGAGTTGTCGAGAAGTTACAAGAGTATCCAATAATTGAAAAAGGCAAATTGGTGTAGCAATGAAACAGTTGGTAGTATGTGTTTTTCACTTTCATGATCTTAGGTTGGAGTCACTGGTATGAGCTTATAGTGGCTCATGAATAAAAATTATTTTGTTTATAGCTTCAATATTGCATTTGATGATGCTGTGTCTGCTTTAAGCTTCCACATTCATTGAAAAACGTTCAGTGATGCGTTTTTTGGTTTCTAAAAGAGAGAAACCGGTTAAAATCTTTTCTGCAATGATTTTACTGTTTGGTAAAAGTTGCATGAACCGCTGAAAAATTTCGTAAGTGGTTAGAGCAGTTCAAAAACAATCGAATCTCAGGGACTGACGGGCAGCGTTCTGAACTGCCTGATGAAGTATCAACTCCTTTGCTTTAAATCCACATTGACCGATGTATTATAGTTCAACACACAGCAAAAAAAAAAAAAAAAAAAAAAAAGACTCAAAGCGTTTAGACTATGACTATGACCCTTTTTCTAAAAAAGATTGTAAAGTGTGACGAAACCTGGACAAGAGTTCAAAAGATAGACCATGGAATGGAAGCACACCAGCTCGCCTGTCCGAAAGAAATTCAGAACGCAAGCATCAGCGGGAGAAGTCATATTGACCGTGTTTCGAGCTGCCCAAGGTGTCGTCTGTTGAGATTTTTTTGTATCATCATCGTACAATAAACATTGCCTGCTACTCAGACACGCTGATGAACAAAATAAAGCTAGGAATGAGAGGGGAACCTTCGCGGATCTCTAAGAAAAAAGTTGTTATTGCTGCACGACAAAGTTCGCACTCAAATCGCCCAGCTGACTCAAGAAACCATTGAAAAACTGTGTTTGCGCATACAGCCTCATCCTTGTTACAGTCCACACTTGTCTCCCTCGGACTTTCATTTATTTTGCCCACTCAGTGTGGCAACAGGTGGAAAATAGCTCAGCAACAATGAGGAGGCTCAACAATTTGTGGGAAAGTGTCTCAAACAACAACACAAAAATTTCTTTGCATCAGGTATAAAAAAAAGTACTGCAGCATTGGAGTAAGTGTATTAATATTAATGGGGATTATGTCGAAATGTTGTAAGAGTTAGTTTGTAAAAACGCACTTTTTTCTGTATAAATTTGCCTGTAAGTATTGAATGTCCGTCGTACATTAAAAAGTATTTTCCAATATTCTATCACCCAATTTGTCAGAAGCATTTCGAATATTCTCCACGAGGGTTAAAATAACGGCAGAGAACCGGTTTTACAAGTGCTGATATCGAGTGATAATATTCAAAGAGGTAATAGCTAGTCTTAAGGCTGTATCTTAAAATGCTATTACCTGCATGTATCAACGGCGGCACTCTTATGGAGAAGCAGCTGTTATGGTCTCTAAGAGGACTGAACTAGCCAACTATATAGGAATCGTACCATCACCATCTTAACTTTTCCTCATTCCGCTGAGTGAAAAGAAGAAGCAGAGTGGAGGAACCTTCATCCTCGAGACCTTGTTTCCGTATCTCTCTGTTGCGCTTTGCTGTATCATTAGTCAATGTTGTAAACTATTGCAGGTACTTCCTTGTTTCAGGCATTCAAAGTTCTCTCTAGAGTAGTGAAAAAATGTGAAGTTTTTAAATGTCCAGCTAGGGTGCGCTACAATACGGCAAGTATCACTACCTAACTAGGGTTTTACGAGCTACTAAACTGCAGCACAGAATGTGTATCGTTGCTTGGCGTTGTTAACACATTCCCTGTGTCCAAACGGAAGTTAGTTGATAAAGTGAATTTTCTAAACCAGATTTTACTGATACCACACGAGGTGCATTTTGACGGTCCTCACAACACTTACGTAAGAAAGAAATGCCAAAAAGGCTTATTTCAGACCACAACTGAAGGACCAATAAAGTCGTAAGTACTCTCAGTGACTCGAGATATTGAAGACATTGGTGATAGTTTCTCAGGTTTCCCCAGTGTGTAAACCGTAAATGATGTCTGTTCTACGCTCATTGTTTAGTGGTAATGACAGGTAATTACCACTGGACAACGACAGGAAATTACTCAGCCGATAAAAGCTCGGTGAAATTTTAACAAAGCCTATCGTCGCTAAATTACGTATTCGTACACAGACAGGTAACTGACGAACTTATTCTTCCAAGTTTAACGACAGAAGGCGACAGCCGTCACAATAGATGACACTAGACAGTTAGGAGAAGGTCTCCGCTCCACTCCAAGGCTCCAGTACGTACAATATTAATGAAACTATTGCTACTCTACAAAAATCCGTTGAGTGTCGTAGTAGCCCGTCTTCAAACGTCAGAAGATGAGGCGATAAATACCCCCGTTTACGTGAGAATTGAATTTGAATTCCCTCTCCATAAGCCGTGTGAGTGGTTCTCATGGAGAAGGAGGAATATTTTTTATCTTTACACTTACGGGTCTCCCTCCACTTCCACTATGATGGCTTATCACCCAGGTACCAATACTATACGAACTCCTATCAAACTTTGACCCGCTTTACTGTAAGCGTTTCATTTACTTCGTGTTAAGTAGCGTTCTGTGACGCAATGAACCCTCCCTCACACAATGCATGGTGATTTGAAAAGCATAAGTGTTAATATTCCATCAACATTTACGTCAATTCTTCTTAAGTATTTCAATGCTGTTTATCCTGTAGACGGTTGCTTCGTCTTTAAAATGAATTAGTAATGTTGGTAACCAAACACGTATCAGCTAGCTGTATTACACATCATCAGCAACAGGAAATATAGAGGCAAATCACAATTCCGTAGGGGTAGAAAGTGTAAATATCAAGGTACGTTAAAAGAATGATCACTAAACACATCATAGTCCAAAATGTTTATAGTAAAAAAGAGTTATCTTTCATGCCTGTCCTAATGAGACCTAAATCAAGTAACTGGAACGTATTGAGCTAATAAGAACGCAGTCGTAAAAAAAATTACCGTTCATTCGTATCTGCAAGATAAAAATCATCAATATGGTTGAATTCACTGAAGTATGGATGCTACCTATAGTAATAAGAAATACGGAAGGAGAAACTTCAACAGTCAAGATCGATAATCGTAATCTATTTTTGATGACTGGATCCGAAATGTCTAAGTTGTCACCATTAGAAATCATGCAAATTCACCTGAATATATCTCCACCACATATACAATATATATACAGTGTATCATATATACATATTAACACTATAAAACATATACAGTGTATCATCATGTACAATATATACTTGTATATAACATGTCAAGTCATGGCACATCATTCCAGGAGTGCGACGAAAGTGCTACATCGGCATGTCAATAATGAAACGAGATTTACATAAAATATCACGCTTATCGTTTCAGCTGCTGCAGTCGGTACAAAATGCAGGATAGATATCATGTTAATCTTATTTCATTATTGACATGCCGATGCATATCTTTTTTCGCGTTCCTGGATGATGTGTCACGACTTGACTTGATACACTGTATGCACACTGAAGCGCCAAAGGAAGTGCTATAGGCATGCGTATTCAAATGCGGAGATACCGAATCAGGGAGAACACAGCGCTGCCGTCTGCAACGCTATGTGACAAGTGTCTAGCGCAATTATTAGATCGATTACTGCTGCTACAATGGCAGATTATCACGATTTAAGAGAGTTCCAAAGTAGCTTTATAGTCGGCGCACGAGCGATGGGACACAGCATCTCCGAGGTAGCGATGATGTGTGGATCTTCCCGTACGACCATTGCACGAGCGTATCGTGAATATCAGGAATCCGGTAAAACATCAGTCTCCGACATCGCTGCGGCCGGAAGGTGATCCTGCAAGAACGGGACCGACGACGACTGAAGAGAATCGTTCAGTGTGACAGAAGCGCTACCGTTCACCAAATTGCTGCAGATTTCAATGCTGGGCCATCAGCAAGTGTGAGTGTGCGACGAAACATCATCGATATGGGCTTTCGGAGCCGAAGGCTCGCTTGTGTACCCTTGACGACTGCACGACACGAAGCTTGACGCCTCGGCTGTGCCCGTCAACAGCGACGTAAGGCTGTTGATGACTGTAAACATGTTACCTGGTCACGTTTCAAATTCTATCGAGCGGATGGACGTGTACGGGTATGGCGACAACCTCATGAATCCATGGACCCTGAATGTCAGCAGGGGACTGTTGAAGCACGTGGAGGCTCTGTAATTGTGTGGGGCGTGTGCAGCTGGAGTGATACTGGACTAGTGATACGTCTAGATACGATTCTGACAGGTGACACGTACGTAAGCATCGTGTCCGATCACCTGCATCCATTCATGTCCATTGCGCATTCCGACGGACTTGGGATATTCCAGCAGAACAATGCGACGCCAAGCTTGTCCGTAACTGCTACGGAGTGGCTCCAGAAACACTCATCCGAGTTTAAACATTCCGCTGGCCACCGAACTCCTAAGACATCAGTTCTATTGAGCATATCTGAAATGCCTTGCAATGTGCTATTCAGAAGAGGTCTCCACCCCATCTTACTCCAACGGATTTATGGACAAAACCTGCAGGATTCATGGTGTCAATTCACACTAGCACTACTTCAGACGTTAGTCGAGTCCATGCCACGTCGTGTTGTGGCGCATCTGCGTGCTCGCGGCACGATTTTAGGCTGTTTCTTTGGCCCTTCAGTGCATGTTGGAATTGTACTAAGGTGTAGTTGCGTAAGATCTGATGATGGCAACTTAGATTTACTCAAATTGGTCATCACAAACAAATAATAAGTAGCTATGTAGGGTGCTGAACTTTTTACTTCTAAACGTCATAAATGTTAATACATATAATGAAATATCAATAAGGCAAGAAACGTTCGAGATAGATTTTATTATAATGCGTTTAACATTCTGTATATCTTTTTGATTTATATTAGATCACTCTTTACGATGCACAACTGAATTATTAATCATTTCACTGGCCCACACTAACAATTTCTGTAGCACTGCGTGTCTGGGAGATAATGAGAGCTGAGCACTGACAAAGCGTGACGTGGACCACACATTCCTCAGAATTCAGTAACGACTTAGAAGGGGATGGGAAAATATTTTTTGTGTTCTGCAGGGGTTGACATTTACTGCCCTTATAGAGAACAGAGCGAGAAGGCAGCGGTTTACAGTGTTGGACGCCATAGTACCCCCGCAGCATTGCCAGTGTGGGTTGGAAGAAGGAAATTCAGATTAACATACCTGGAGAGAGAGCATCGTGACCAGAACAAGGCGAAAAGACATCCTTTTGTGTGAAGGAATGTGCAGATTCACAAATGACGGCCGTGAACTGACCTCCAAGGAATGCCCTCACATGAAGCAATGAGCCACACTTCCGGCCGAAGAGCAGACACACATCTGTGGTTGGCAGAGTGGTGAGGAAGTACGAGGGGAAACGGAACATCAAGAAAATCTTGGGAAGGGAGTATGAGCGTCAGGATTTTGGCTAGCAGATTCATGACCAGTGTAGTGGGTGGTAATGCTTTTGTGACGGCTGCTGGGATTCATCACCTGAGATGGAAGGTAGATGCTGTATGTCTAGAAGTAAGCCGGATATGGCGTCGAGGGACTTCTCTGTGGGGATGATAATGGGCACTTCCCTACATGGATGATACTGCGTTAAGAGACTTCTCTGGGGGAATGATAATAGGCACTTCCCCACGCGGATTTGCCGGAGACAGTCCGTTTCGAATTTTAACCTAGACACTTCGCTGGAGAGAGTCACAGTGGAGAATTTGGCGGTTAGACTTCGAGAAGTATTGCTTTCGGCACAAGGAGCACGTTGAGTGCTTTCTTTGTCAACAAATTTGTTGTCCTGTTTACTGGAGTGACGATTCTTTAGCCCTCTGAGTCTGAGGCGCATTGAAATGTGAGTACTTGATTTTAATTTCTGTTCCTGACTGGTAAGCAAACAGAAGTTTTGTACTGAGGTAAGCTGAGCCTTAACAGTTTGACCATTGCACTCTGTGTCCACTGTGTAGGCAGAGAATTGCATTACTCCATGTACATCATCTGCACAGTTGCCAAAGCCCTAACGAGCGGATCACTGGTTCAGTACAACTACTGTCCATACTTCCGTAGCTGATATGCGCAGTCCAGTTCCGTAAATAGGGAAACACGATAGATGTGTAGAGCTCCATTTACTTGTTCACTAAGATTTTTCTGAAGGTGCTGGTCAGGGTGTGGGCCTCGCATTGTAGTTAACGTCCTGGTAGGAATGACTTGTCTGATGTGCTGAACTGAAACGAAATGAAAACAAGACGACGCTTCGTTTTATGGAAATCCCGCAGGGTAAATTGTCAATCGCAGGGTTGTTTTAATCAATTGTAGGCGTGAGAATTCCATTGCAGAGACAACGTTAGCCAACCACACACACATACACAAGCTATGTGTTACAAACACCACGCGGGCTTACATGGTGCTTTTGTTCAAAAATGATTCAAATGGCTCTGAGCACTGTCGGACTTAACACCTGAGGTCATCAGTACCTTGAACTTAGAACTACCTAAACCTAACTAACCTAAGGACAGCACACACAGCCATGCCAGAGTCAGAATTCGAACCTGCGACCGTAGCGGTCGCGCGGTTCTAGACTGAAGAACCTAGAACCGCTCGGTCACAACGGCCGGCGGTGCTTTTGTAGCTATGAAGGTTGAAACGATATTTTGCGTGAACAATCTTCCACAGCTTCGATGTACTTTAAAAACATTTTATTTCACCAAGAACTGCCGCACCCCCTATTTACTTTGACGAAACCAGTTTCAGTCACATGATGATGATGATCAGTCGAGAAAGGAAGCTTCGGTGCTGAAGTAACTACTGGTCTACTGAATATGATCATGTTATTGAAACCTGTTTAGTACACAGTACGGCAACTTTTGGCGGAATGCAATGACGTTTTCTTAACAGTGAAACAGTGTAACGGGCTCCTGATTACCGCTTTCTTATACTGAAATAAAGACATTGTTACATGCTCTTTCTAAACAGTCGACACCTCCAAAACATTCCACGCAGCTCCCTTTTTCGGTGGAGTAGAGTAAGGGGTGGGGGGGGGGGGGCGAGCGAGTAGACCTGCATACAGAAAGAAGATACTTAAGGTTCACACAGCCTTGTTGATCGTCGGGCGAGAAAGAAGGGAGCGTCAGCTTCCATTTTTTTTCCAGCGGACGTTTTTCATTAATTCAGCCGCCGTCTGCCGATGTCACGGCCGTGACAGGCTTATTTCGCCGTTGTTCCCCGCTAGGTGCGTTGGCCGCGGGGCAAGTCACGGCCCCGGCGTTCTGTGCCTTGTTTCTTGTCCCCTCCCCTCTGCAGCTCTGCCGCACAGAGGCTCGCCAGCCAGAAAAGCGAGTCTCCTGAGGGGGGGGGGAAAAAGGGGGGTGGAAACCCTTGTGGCTGTGGCGGCAGCAAGAGTTAACGCAAACTCTTCCACCTCACTAATATTTTGTCCGGCTTTTTCTCCATCCCATTTTTTTTCCAAGATGAAAATCCGTTTACGTCGCAGTGACGGCCGCGAGTCCGACAGCTGTCTCTCAGGCTCCGCTCACGTCCGATCGGCCGCGGCGGTGGCGGCAGCGTCAGCGGCAGCGGGCAGAACGCGGCTGACAGCCGGCCGTCAGCGCGGCCAGCGACGGCGCGCCGTTGTACGCGATCTCCGTACGGCGCGCGCACAATGGCTCAAAGGACAATGGCGGCGGCGCTGACAGCGTCACGTTCGCGACGCACGGCCGATTGACAACGCCGATACGGCTCCCGCGGCGTTCGTTTTGAGCGCGGCGCGCTCACCTGCGCTCCTACTTATCGCGCTGCAGTCCTTTCCGTTTCTTTGTTCCCTCTGCGCTATCCTGCAAGCCGATGCAAACGCGCAGTAAGGCACATCGGTCGTGCTTTGTATCCCTAGACGGTGTAGTCCATGCAGCTGAAGGGAAATAGCACACAAAGATACTTATAACTCGACAGGCGATTATGGAAGAAGTTACGGAAGGGTTCACTATAAAAACAAGTAGACATCTGGGTACGAGGGACGTTGAGTAGGGGAGAGCGGGGCAATGCCGTGCAGCGGGGTAATACCGTGCACCGCTTTATCCAGTTTCCCAGAGAGCGCAAACAGCGCTGCATGGTGCTGCCACATAGCGGAAGTAACTATAATCAGACACAAGGGGGTCTATATCGTTCAACGGCGCAGACGTCTTCGACAGTCGGTTTCAACTGATTTCGACTGTTTTCTTATAAAATCTGAAGATAATAAGTCTAGAGGTGAGCGAAATATGTAATAGCAACAATATTTAAAGTAGCTATATTTAATTACGCATTTCTTCATCTTTTAAACATTAAATGTTAGACGTTAATTTTCGTGATTGTTAGGCTAGATTTTAAAATGGCGAGTCATGTTGTCTCCGGGCAATACCGCGCTTCGGGCACGGTATTGCCCAGTAGTGAACGGTTTTGCTCCATATGGTAATTTCTTGTGGAATTTTCGTGAACTATATATTTTGAAGTGTGTGTGTCATTTTACAGGTTTTCCTTGTGTAGTGCATGTGACACAGCTGAAAACTATATTTGCGACTACTGCCATTAAAACAGGGGATAAATGTGTTCAGAGACAAGTTGACACCAAAATTTTTAACCAGTAAAAGGATTTTCTGTCTTTAGAAACTATAATAAGTTGTAAAATTTGTGTGTTTCAATTCTAAATAAATTCTGAATTTCGAATTTCTTAATTTGATTTATTTTTACAGAGTTTTTGTCATTTTATGTGCAATGCAGTATCATGAGATATAAGAATGTAATACTTTTATAAAACAGCTGTAGGAACGTAAATCGATGTAATATAACAAAAATGAAGCCATAAATGTGTGGGGCATTGATTTCTTGCCCAAAAAAAGGTGTTCAGCATTTCAATTGAGTTCGGAAATTCGAAATATTTGAAAAATGTCTTACGTGCACGGTATTTCCCCGCTCTCTCCTAAGTGATGTTACACTTTCTTTCTGTAAAAGCAGGTTGGTTTTATTCAGGATCGCAAAACAATATACACAGATGAGCCAACGGAACTGGTACACCTACTAAATATCGTGTAGGACCCCCGTGAGCACGCAGCAGTGCCGCAACACGACGTGGCGTGCTCTCTACTAATGTCTGAAGTTGTGCTGGAGGGAACTGACACCGTGAATCCTGCAGGGCTGTCGATAAATCCGTCAGAGTTTTTTTTTTTTTTTTTTTTTTGGTTTAAGGGCGCTCAACTGCTGAGGTCATTAGCGCCCAGTCACTGTTGTGAGAGCACATGGAATCTGGTAAAACTCAAGGGGATTGGGGGGGGGGGGGACACCAGAAGGACCTGACAAAGATGCTGATAAAATAAGTAAAAAGGTTAAATGTCTTTGGACAAGCCAGTTAAAGTTATAAAACGCAGAATACGAGCAGCTGCTCGAGCGTCATCAGCTAAAACATCCGGTAAAGTAGATGGCAGGGTCAGGACAACACGAAATTGACTAAAACGGGGACACGACAATAAAACATGGCGCACTGTTAATGCCTAACCACAAGGGCACTGCGGGGCTGGGTCACCGGAGAGCAGGTAGCGGTGGCTAAACCGGCAATGCCCAATCCGCAACCTGGTCAGAAGGACCTCCTCGCGCCGAGATGGTCGGGAGGATGTTGTCCAAGCAATTGGGAGCGGTTTTACTGCCCGGAGCTTGTTTCCTTGGAGGGATGACCAAGCATCCCACCACAACGACACAAGCCTCTTACATACATCCCCACGAACGTCAGATGACGGGACACAATGGGAGGCTGGCCGAGGCAGGAGGACTGCAGCCTTGGCTGCAGCATCCGCAGCCTCATTCCCAGGCACTCCTACATGTCCGGGAACCCACAGAAAGCTGACAGAACCACCATTATCAGCGAAAGAATGGAGGGACTGCTGTATCCGTTGAATCAAGGGATGGACCGGATAGGGAGCTCCAAGGCTCTGAAGAGCACTGAGTGAGTCAGAGCAGAGTACATACGATGAATGGCGGTGGCGGCGGGCATACTGAACGGCCTGATGGAGAGCAAAAAGCTCGGCCGTAAAGCTGGAACATTGGTCGAGGAGCCGGTATTTAAAGGTGGCGGCCCCGACGACAAAGGCACAGCCGACACCATCGTCAGTTTTGGAGCCATCGGTGTAAATAAAGGTGTGACCGGAAAGTCGAGCACGAAGTTCGACAAACCGTGAGCAATACACTGCAGCCGGAGTACCCTCCTTCGGGAGCGATCTGAGGTCGAGATAAACATGAACCGGAGCCTGGAACCAAGGTGGTGTCGGGCTCTCACCCTCTCTGAAGGTGGTAGGGAGGGCAAAATCCAATTGTCGAAGCAGGCGACGGAAGCGGACTCCGGGGGGCAGCAGGGCAGACACATACAACCCGTACTGACGGTCGAGAGAATCGGCGAAGAAGGACTTGTAAGAGGGGTGGTCGGGCATAGACAACAGCCGGCAGGCATACCGACACAGCAGTACGTCGCGCCGGTAGGTCAATGGTAACTCGGCAGCTTCAGCATAAAGACTCTCGACAGGACTAGTGTAGAAGGCTCCGGTCGCAAGACGTATCCCCAGATGGTGGATGGAGTTGAGCCGGCGTAAGAGGGATGGCCGAGCGGACGAGTAGACGAAGCTCCCATAATCCAGCTTCGATCGGACTATGGACCGATACAAGCGAAGCAGGACAGTGCGATCCGCTCCCCAAGATGAACCGCTAAGAACTCTGAGGACATTAAGGGAACGTGTGCAACGGGCCGCCAAATAAGAGACATGTGGAGACCAACACTGTTTCCTGTCCAACGTGAGCCCTAGAAACTTAGTTGTGTCCACGAATGGGAGAACAACGGGACCGAGATGTAAGGATGGCGGAAGGAACGCTTTATATCGCCAAAAGTTGATACAAACCGTCTTCTCTTCAGAGAACCGAAAGCCATTTGCCACGCTCCATGAGTAGAGGCTGTCTAGACAACGCTGAAGGCAGCGCTCCAGGAGGCATGTTCTCTGGGCACTGCAGTAGATCGCGAAGTCATCGACAAAGAGAGAGCCTGAGACATTAGGTGGAATGCAATCCATAATTGGATTGATCGCGATGGCAAAAAGGGCTACGCTCAAGACGGAGCCCTGAGGCACTCCGTTCTCCTGGAGGAAGACGTCGGACAATACGGACCCCACACGTACCCTAAACTTTCGATCCGTTAAAAAGGAATCAATAAAAAGGGGTAGGCGACCGCGTAGGCCCCACCTGTGCATAGTGCGGAGGATACCTCCTCTCCAACAGGTATCATAAGCCTTCTCCAAGTAGAAGAACACGGCTACCATTTGGCGCCTTCGCAAAAAGTTGTTCATGATGAATGTCGACAAGGTCACAAGGTGGTCAACAGCGGAACGGCGGCGACGAAAGCAGCATTGGACATTAGTAAGTAGCCGTCGAGATTCAAGAATCCAGCTTAACCGAGCATTAACCATGCGCTCCATCACCTTACAGACACAGCTTGTAAGAGAAATGGGGCGGTAACTATAAGGAAGGTGTCTATCCTTCCCGGGTTTGGGTATAGGAACAACAACGGTGTCACGCCAACGCATGGGGACTTGACCTTCGGTCCAGACGCGATTATAGGTACGAAGAAGGAAGCTTTTGCCCGCCGGAGAAAGGTGTGCCAGCATCTGAACGTGAATGGCATCTGGCCCCGGAGTAGAGGACCGGGACAGTGCAAGCGCACGTTCGAGTTCCCGCATAGTAAAGAGGGCATTATAAGTTTCCAGATTCAGCGAGTGGAAGGAAGGTCGCCGAGCCTCTTCTGCCTCTTTCGTGGGAAGGAAGGCAGGATGGTAATGGGCGGAGCTTGAAATCTCCGCGAAAAAGCGGCCAAAGGCGTTGGAGACAGCCACAGGATCAACAAGGACCTCATTACCTGAGGTCAGGCCAGGTACCGAGGAGTGGGCCTTAATGCCCGACAGCCGGCGCAGGCTACCCCAAACGACGGAAGAGGGAGTAAAACTGTTAAAGGAGCTGGTGAAAGAGGCCCAACAAGGTTTTTTGCTGTCTTTGATGACTCTACGGCATTGCGCTCGGAGTCGTTTGTATTCAATACAATTCGCCAACGTAGGATGGCGGCGAAAGGTGCGTAAAGCACGTCGTCGAGCACGGATAGCGTCCCTACAAGCCTCGTTCCACCAGGGGACGGAAACGCGACGTGAAGAAGAAGTAGTACGAGGAATGGAACGTTCGGCAGCATTGATGATGACAGCCGTGAGGTATTCGACCTGACTGTCACAACTGGGAAAATCGTGGTCCGGAAAGGTCGCCAGGGAGGAGTAATGTCCCCAGTCAGCTTTCAGTATGTTCCAGCTCGAAGGACGTGGGGATGGGGTGTGGTGCAGGAGACGAACGACACAGGGGAAGTGGTCGCTCGAATAGGTGTCAGAAAGGACATACCACTCGAACCGACGGGCAAGAGTGGTAGAACAGATCGAGAGGTACAAGTGGGAGTAGGTATGAGTAGAGTCCGAGAGGAGAGTCGGGGCGCCAGTATTGAGGCAGACAAGATTGAGATGGTTGAAGACATCCGCCAAGAGTGAGCGTCTTTGACAGGATGCAGGAGAGCCCCAAAGGGGATGATGGGCATTGAAGTCGCCAAACAATAAAAACGGCGGGGGAAGCTGAACGATCAGGTGCATCATGTCAGCCCGACTAACAGCAGATGACGGTGGAGTGTAGATGGTACAAACTGAAAAAGTAAAAGCAGAAAGAGTAATGCGGACAGCTATTGCTTGGAGTGGGGTGGTCAATGGGATGGGATGGTAATAGACATCGTCCCAAACGAGCAAAATGACCCCACCATGAGCTGGAACACCGTCCACAGGAGTGAGGTCATACCGCTCCGAGGTATAGTGGGTAAAGGCAATACGGTCAGTCGGGCGCAACTTGGTTTCCTGTAGACCAAGGACAAGCGGACAGTGCAGGCGGAGGAGCAGTTGTAATTCCTCCCGATTAGATCGAATACCTCTTATGTTCCAATGAAACAACGCCATCGCTAGTCAAAAAGTTGGGGGAACGAGACGGGGGGAGAGCTGGTCACCTCGACGGCCGCGGAGGGCCAGGTTGCGAGGGAACAACGCTACAACCGACGGGAGGCGGATCCGGTTCCATCGAGTCGTCGCCAGCGGCGGCCCTTTCCCGGGTTGCGTAGGAGGGGCAGCATCATTCGCCGACGAGAGGCCAGCTGAGCGCCTGGCAGCAGAGCGTCCCGGCGAAACTGAGGACGGCCGGGAGCAGGGGAGGCGGGACGTAAGGTCGCACGTCACACCGGTAGCACATCACCTTTACCTTCTCCGGGAGAACGTCCCCCTCGAAGGCGAGGATAAAGGCCCCGGTGTCGATGCGACGGTCTTTGGGGCCGCGCTGGACTCGCCGGACGAAATGCACGCCTCGGCGCTCCAGGTTGGCCCTGAGCTCCTCATCAGATTGTAGCAGGAGGTCACGATGAAAAATACCCCCTGCGTTCTATTTAGTGCCAGATGTGGGACAATGGATACTGGGATGTCCCCTAGGCGGTCGCACGCCAGGAGCGCCGCCGACTGTGTGGCGGAGGTAGTCTTGATAAGAACGGACCCTGAACGCATCTTGCTGAGAGCCTCGATTTCCCCGAAGATGTCCTCAATGTGCTGAACAAAGAACATGGGCTTGGAGGTGGCGAATGTCCCCCCATCGGTTCGAGAACAGACCAAATAGCGGGGGAAGTACTTCGCCCCAAGCCGGCGGGCCTGTCCCTCCTCCCATGGAGTGGCCAAGGGGGAAAGGGCAGGAGAACCAGAACTAGAAACGGGACCTTTTCTTTTGAAAGACTCGGCCGCAGAGCGACCTGATACGTGTTGACGTTTCATCTGCGAAACGTCCGCCCCGATACCACCCACTCCGACCAGGGGCTCTCCCCACGGGCGCCACCCAGCCGCAGCAAGGGCCACCTGGCAGGATGACCATTGCCGGGAGTCCTGATGCCCCAAGGAGACGGGCATCTATTCCTTGGCCGACGTGGGGAGGGTGCAGCTCAGGTATCGGCAGTACGATCCCTGTGTTGTCAGGGGGCTACAACCTAGAGGGTACATGACGACCCCACCACAACGGGCTGGCTACCGTGCTGGATTTCTGGTGCCATGGAAAGTCCATCATGATCGTTGGTGCAGATGGAGATGCACTATGGGCGTAACTTGGACAACCCATCAGGCGTTTAGGCCCAATTTGAGGAATAGTGGGTATGGTTACAACGCCGGTGCAATGCTGAGTGCCAAGGTCTTAGTGCACTTAGGACCAGTGGTACACCACATAAGGTGTCCTTCCCCAAAAGGCTCGTACTTCTGTAGAATTTTGAAGAATGGAGGTCAAACCCCAAGGGGGACCATCACATGGAAGGCCGAAACGGTTGAAACTCCTTTTAGTCGCCTCTTACGACAGGCAGGAATACCTCGGGCCTATTCTTACCCCGGACCCGCAGGGGGGAATCCGTCAGAGTAAAAGGAGACGAAGATCTGTTATTAACAGCACGTTGCAGGGCATCGCAGATATGCTCAATGCTGTTCATGCCTGGCGAGTTTGATGGCCAGAGGAAATGTATAAACTCAGAAGTGTTTACCTGGAGCCACTCTGTAGTAATTTTGCATGTGCGAGGTGTAGCTTTGTCCTGCTGGAATTGTCCAAGTTCGTCGGACTGCACAATGGACATGAATGAATGCAGGTGATCAGACATGATACTTACGTACCTGTCACCGGTCAGAGTCGTATTTAGGAGCATCAGAGGTCCCGTATCACTCCAGCTGCACACGCCCCACACCATTACAGAGCCTCATCCAGTTTCAGCAGTCCCCTACTGACATGCCGGGTATGAATTCACGAGGTTGTCTCAACACCCACACACGTCCATCCGATCGATACAACTCGAACCTAGACCCGTCCGACCAGGCAACAAGTTCGCAGTCACGAACAGTCAATTGTCGGGGTTGACGGGCCCAGGCGAGGCGTAAAGCTTTGTGTCGTACAGTCATCAAGGGCGCACGAGTGAGCTTTCGGCTCCGAAAGCCCATATCGATGCTGTTTCGTTGAATGTTTCGCACGCTGAGACTTGTTGATAGTCCAGCATTGGAATCTGCAGCAATTTGTGGAAGGATTGCACTTCTGTCCCGCTGAACGATTCTCTTCAGTCGTCGTTGGTCCCGTTCTTGCAGAATCTTTTTCCGGGTGCAGCGATGTCGGGATTTGAAGTTTTACCGGATTCCTGATATTCACGGTTCAGTCGTGAAATGGTCGTGTGGAAAAATCCCCACTTCATCGCTATCTCTGACATGCTGTGTCCCATCGCTTGTGCGCTGACTGCAACACCACATTCAAACTGACTTAAATCTTGATAACCTGCCATTGTTGCAGTAGTAATCGGTATCTCAACTGCGGCAGACACTTGTTGTCTTATATAGGCGTTGGAGACCGCAACGACGTATTGTGCCTGTTTACGTATCTCTGTATTTTAATATGCACGCCTATACCAGTTTATTTGGCGCTTCGGTGTACTATTTCTGCTTCTTTGATTACAAAAACCTAATTTTCAAATTAATCTCCGTTGAATGCGACGACCTTTCGCCACATTACTGGAAGGGCCAGTATGGCGACATACCACTCTGTGGTCAGATTTGTAGCCAACGTCTTTATGCATCAATAATCTCCCTATCGCCCACGTACTACTACCACGCACTACATCCTTTACTGGGCAAGAAAAAGAGCGAAGTCGGAATAAGCGCAATCCCGGATGTGAGGTAAATGAAGGCTTGTGTGAGGTCTTGCGTTGTTATGGAGAAGGAGAATTTCGTTTGATTTCTTGTGGCGATGTACGGCTTCATCAGTTTCCTGGGGATAGCACAATACACTTCAGTGTTGACCGTTGCACTGTGAGGGAGGACACGAAACAGAATAACCCCTTTGGAGTACCAGAAGAACGCCGGCATGACTTTACTGGCTCAGGGTGGGGGCTACGACCTTTTTCTTCTGAGGAGAGATAGTGTCCCTCCACTCCTTGAATTGTCGTTTTGTTCCGGTTCGAAGTGATGAACGCATGATTCATCGTCTGCAACGATGTTCAACAAAAAATTGTCAAGGTCAGCCCTGTAACGCGCAAGCATTCCCTCAGAGATTGTCCTTAGTCACTATGGTCTTCTACTAGGCAACGAGGAATCCAGTAGGCTCACATCTATGAATTCCCCAGCTGGTGGACGAATGTGTCAGCACTAGTAACACAAATTGCCTATTGGCTTCTGTCTCGGGTTCTTCGGCCGACGTTCATCTGATGATCATCAGATGAACGTCGGCCGAAGAACCCGAGATAGCAGCCAATTGGCAGTTTGTCAACAAGTGGCCACTAAAGCCTTAACAACTTCGTACTACTAACAGAGACGTCCAACTGTACAGTGAGCCGTCGATCACCTTCAATGAGTGTCCGCTCGCTCCAGCATTACAGGAGTAATAGTTGCGCGCGGCGGAGATCAGACGGCTTTGCTGCGACGATGACAGACTCCTCGACCAACGCCTCATTGGTCTTCTGCTCGCCGCCAGGTCTCCATAGCCATTCTGCAAGCGCTTCTCTACGATGCTCGGGTTTTCCGCCAAAAGAGACCCAACGAGACATCTCCGTTTCGAACGCACCTACGGAAACTCAAGTGACAGCTTCCTCCTAGGACCTCATCTCCTTTACAGCCACCATTTTGAAGGCTAAGTACAGCGCTGCCACATAGAGGAACTTCATGGAACTATAGGGGCTGAAGCGGAAGTACTCCAAGAGGTCCTACAACCATTCCGAATTTTTGCAATCAAAACTGGCCGTGGAAAAAATCTATATCACTTACCCAATGCTCATCGTAAAATATTCTCGGCATTCAGACGGCCTTAAGACTACAGACGGCTTTAAGACTACAGCTTTCGACGATTAACAACATCATCTCCGTCAGGAGATGACCGTCTGTGGGTAGCGCAATCTGCTTCCAACATAGTGTCGATGTTGGTGCGGTGAGGTTGCTCGGAATTCTAACTTCTAAAACGTAATTTCTAGAACGAAGGTCCTCTCCTGCAGATAAATCTCCTGAGAGTCTGTAATGAATGTGGCGTTAAGATTTAACAGAGATGATGATTATAAACTCAGTGGTGGCTCGAGACGAGCAGTTTGAGCATCTCGAAACAAATTCTACCGGAAGTCGTAACTTATTGGGATAGGTGATGCTGGGGATGGCGGCCCAGTTGGGGAGTGGTCATACCGTCACATTACCGAATTCTTGGATTGGTGCGTGCGAACCCTGACCTCCAAGTAACGTCACTGTCGATGCAAGACAGAATTCCAAGCGACACCACAGGACCAATGACTAACTTCATGCCACTATAACGAAAGCAGCCTCCAAGCCGATAGTCCTCTCCTGATGAAAGATAGGGTGTTTTTAACCTTTGAAGGCTCGAATTTTAATTCGGGATGGATGTGGTCTGAACACTGAAAAAAATTTGTACAAGCGCTAGCTGTACCCGTCTGCAAATTGCTGTGGCTCAGTAGGGTTAACTGGAAATCGAAGCTAAGAGAAAGCACATATTTTGAACGTGCATGGGAGCCGGATGTACGTCCTCATCTCCACTTCCCCCCCTCTCTGTCCATCTCTTTCCACCCTCTGTCCAGTTCTTTTCCCATCCCCTCTCACCTTGAGCTTTGTTTATTGTTACTGAAAATTCAGATCCTGTAGTAGTATTCTAGTCATAAACCGGTAGGCCACAAATGCAACTTTCCCGCTTTCTGTGAAAATTGACAGAGGATGAAAACCATCAGCTCCACACTGTTGCATATAGAAGTTATGTTTAAAAATGTACGTAACGAGAGACAATATGAACGGGAGAAACAATTCATCTAATGGTTTAAATACCCTGCTGTTGTTAAAACAGCCTGTAACAAAGGAGACAACACTGCTAGTCTATACAGCAGAGCATCATCTGTCTCGCAGTCGGTTTTACCAGTAAACTTGTGCATGTTTAAAGAAGTTACATGCAGTCTGATCAGAATTACAGGATCGTTAACCTTGCTTCTTTCCAATTAGAGCATTCAACGACACTCCAGAACCGTTCACCGTTGCCGAATTGCCACAACTATTTGTTAGTTCACTTCTAGTTCCTCTTCCAGCATTCTTTCTTGTGCTTACATCCCTAATCATGCGTCTGTCACATTTATTTCGTATTTCAGCACCTACGATAAACGACACACACACACACACACACACACACACACACACACACACACACACACACACACACGTCCAATGCTATACCCACCAGACCGTCACCGCAATGAGCATCTGAAACAGTGCTGGAAATATAATGAGAAAATTGTGAGCGGTATGAGTTCGGAAATGCTAAGCTATCTATCCACTACTTAATATTCGTTATCATTCCTGTTTGTGTCTGACCACTGATACACCATTGTTGCTTCACTGTGGATGATTGAGAACGGACACCATTTGTCATTCATGGCTCTGAAAACTGTTTTTCGACGGAAATTGCTGTTTCCAGAACATTGTTGAACCACATACTTTACGTACGCGAAACCTCACTAACAGCATTTTTTTTTTTTAACATGCAAACACCAAAGAAATGCTGTTTGTAGACATAGGCACATTACAGATTTATAAGAGAAGCGTCGTGATAGGCACGATTAGTTAAAATAGAATGGCGTAAAACTGCATCGTGGTAAATAAAACATTCAGTTCTGGCATATTACGAAATCTACCATTGATTTAGTTGAGTACCGTTTTGTATTATTTTCAATACTTTCCAGTTACTAATCCTGGAAAGTTACCGATGGTTTATGTAAGATGCGTGGTTATTGCTAGACCGGATATCTTCGCAAAAGCGATCGGTAACTCTTCTGGCAGCTCGGGCGCGTGCAGCATACATGGTCCCTGCACGCCTCAGCGTCACGAACTTGCCGTGTCGCAGTTACGGACGGGCACCAGGCGGCGCGGCGGTACCTGCGCTAGCAGAAGCCGCCGTTTCCAAGGGGCCTATTCTCGTCCTCCACACGCGTGACCAGAAAATAGTGCCGCTAGTATTCCGCCGCCGGCCGCTATAAAGGTCGGCGCCAGAGCTGCACAGGTCAATTCTTCCGACTTGGAGCGTCTCTCCTAGCCTCCAGCCGGGTGCTCTTCACCCCATCATTTTAGGATGATCTAGAAGGACATCGTAATGACCGACGCCGCTATATTCAGCATTCGTCGTTTCCCTTGGTGCAGTCAGACTGTACCCAGGATACACTTTTCTCTCCCTGAGCTGGTGTTACTCAGAACAGCTTCGTCCACTTAGAATATTTTGCATAGGACGTCTATGTTCAAGAATATTGCGTTACTCTGGCAGGCTCTTTGATCACCATACTGTCTTCATATCTCTGAGACACTGTAATTGTGATTTATGTTATCTAAGCAGACGTTTCTTTCATCTTTTCTAAACTTTGATCACTGTTTTCCCTGTGTCGTTGCGAGCGACACCTTTGTTGGAACCTTATTCTTGAAAGTAAAAATGGAACAATAGTTGGAGAAATATATGGAATACTGTCACTGACCTATTTAAAACGAAGTTTTAATGAAGTCCTTTTGCAAGTGTGAACTATTTCACAGAGCTGTTACTGTATGTAGAGCTGAGAGTATAATTTCTGCTGCTGCTGCTACCATGCTGCAGCTGCTAGTAACGAAATGGTACACGTATACGTAAGTTCACGTTGTTAACGACACGTCCCGAGTATGGCACGAACTGAATACGACAGAAATATGAGTGACAAAACGTTTCATGGAGTTCTGAATCGACACAAAAAGTCTCGTAGAATACTCGGCACTCGGTGACAAATACGTTCGATATTCAAGCGTTCTAATGTTGAGACATAAGCGCAAAGAAACCAACTGAAATACATGATGTAGTTTCCGAATTACGAGACACATTTCATAAATTATACAAGTTTCTTACTTGTTTATTTTATTATTTTTTTAAATATCTCTTTACAGTCCTTCGGTACAGTCTCCTGCTTCTCCATGACTAAATCCCAACATCTACAGAGCTCCATTACTCCATCCAAAACGTCACATCTGTCGAATCGCTCGGATATCTGTGGTAGAAAACCTTTCCACAGAAAGATAACGATGTCCACGCGCAGGTTTTTTAAACTTCAGGAACAAGTCTGGTGGACTGGTGTCTGGGCTGTAAGGACGACGCGGTCACATTTCCCATCCGCATTAGCGCAGTTTTTTGAGCGACGACATTGCCAATAACCGGGCGATCATTTTCGTTAATAATCAGTGGGTCATCCTCGAGCAACTAACTTCGAGTTTTGTTAATTTTTCTTCTCAGGTTCTGCATGAAGTTACGATAATACACTGCTTAGACACGTGTTCAACATGGGACTCTGTCATGATGAATCCTTGATTATCATAAACAAAAATCATAATTTTCTTGAGCTTTGAATGAGAGCGTCGATTTTTTTTTTTCCTGATATGGAGAATCTAAAGCTCTCCCCTCATTGGACTGTGATTTCAACTCCGGTTCAAAGTCTCTAATCCACGTTTCATCAACAGCGACAATTCGACCCAATAGGCCTTGACCTTCATGGTCGAATCGTTGTTTGAGAAACGTTCTGCTTCTCTTCAGCAGTCAAACAGTGTGCGATTCAGCTCGCATAAATTTTTCACTTCTTCAAATTATTTGTCAGAATACGGAATACTGATTTTGGGGTAATTGCCAAGGCTTCGGAGACTTCATCAAGTCGCACTGCGGTGTTCTTCAAGAGCATCTGCCACAGTTTCCACACTTCGTTCAATTTTTTACGTGTTTGGTCTATATTCATACGACCACCACGAAAACTATTAACGCAACATGCAAGTTTATTACGTTCCACTGTATACTTCACCACAAAATTCCTTTAAAGCATTGCGGATATCTGTCGGGTTTTTGGCGCGTAAAATTTCCATCCTGATGCACTTCAACAGTCACAGTGTCCGAGACCCCTGTAGGGTCCATTTCTACCTCTACTCAATTTTATGTTAGAGCACACACCGGAACAACAGAAACACGTGCTTCTTCCTCAACCTTCCAACTATATCTGACATAATTTTCATTGTTGTTTTATCGAACAATCCACAGTAACAACAACCTGTGTGTTATTTATGAAATGTACCTCGTATTTAAATAAAAAAATCGTTACCTACTAAAAGGTTAGTCATACACTGATGTAACATCAATACACAAATACGGAGCTGTAAGATGGCTGTATATCTATACACCTTTGTGAACTGCAAAGTATAATACAGTAGTGTACTAAACATGAGACAGTCTAAATTAAAATGAAAAGAAAATTTCTCCGAGAATCAACTCAGAGTTTAGATCCATAATGACAGAGGCAATGAAAGAGGAGCGTACGAGTTGTAGGAAGTAAACATAATTAAGTGAAGTAAAATGAATTGGACGTATCGAACTGAAGGAAAAATATTCTAATAATAATGGAATACATTGATGAACAGTAAGTCGATAAATGAAGTGGAACTTTAAGAAATAAGAATACCTAGTAGGAAACGTACGCAATGAGGAAATTGTGGTACATACATTCTACACCGTTTAGCAGTGCTATTTGTTTAATTACAGTATCAGAGATACCGTGAAACTGGTAACAGGCAAATTCAGAAATAGACAGGATGCTTCGGAAAATATCCTTACGCTTTTTCGGATGTCACTGTTACTGTGGAAATCATCTCAGTTTAGAAGACAAATAGAAAGAACAGCTTCACTTAAAATGATTTCTTGTTTACCGAAGTGTTGGTGGTTCAAATGGCTCTTAGCACTATGGAATAGTCACCTAGAACGTAGAACTACTTAAACTTAACTAACCTAAGGACATCACACACATCCCTGCCTGAGGCAGGATTCGAACCTGCGACCGTAGTTTACCGAAGTGTGACAAACATTAAATAGCATAACTAATAACTATTTGCAGCAACATTAAACTCTTTAAGACAACACATTCGGAAATGAACAAAAGATCTTGTCACCTGAAAAGACATTACCTTTGCTTACCAAACATAGAATAATATAAAAGTAATCTTTGCTAGATTACTTTTATAATGCTCTGTGTTTGGTAAGCAAAGGTAATTTCTTTCTAGGTGCCGAGAACAGATGATAGTTGACAGATAAACAGACTAGTTCACCGATGACAGTCGTACTGTCGAAAGTTAAGAAAAATATTTTCTCGACCTCTTCATAATAAAGAAGGTGGTATCATACAGACAGTAGGGATCTCAAGAGAGGAAATCACAGAATTCGTATAACAAATGGACACTGAAAATTTCGTTTCTGGATAATAATGAATTGCAGAATAAGATGAAATACACGGGAAATAGTCACATCTGTCAAAGAGGAAAGTAACTAATATCGGAGCTACAGAAAGGCGTGCTCAGCTAGCTGATTTTTCAGAAAGGCTATGAGGAAACCGGTGGTGGTGGGGGGGGGGCTGTGGGGGGGGGGAGGAATCGTACCGACGACGAGGATGTACACACTGCAGTTTATCAACGAACCATTGTTTTAAGCTGCGTGCAAAGAGAGCGCAATTGACACCACACACGCACTACTCGTGTTGCTGTTCCGAACCGCAATATGTGATCAATTTCCACGTCGATCATCAATTTTTCTTGTGTCAACAAAGTCTTAAATTAGTTTTCCGTGGAGTAATGAATTACTTTTTTTTAGAAAGAATTTTCCATTTCATTTTACTTAATTCTACGTCGTCTCAGTAACATTTTGATGTGTAGGTAAAAAAAATAAACAGCTCCCACGCTTTCGTTTTTATTTTCATATAGCCTACTGCATTCATTCATAGTGTACAGGGCCACTAAATATCTAGATAAACTATGTAGATTTATGAATATACTAGTCGGTAAGGTGGGTTACAAAAAGTTATTTAAAATAAAACCAGTTTGAAATGAGTACTATTGCTCATCTTGCAAAGCAGAGGGCAATTAAACACCAAAAAATTGAAAGGCATTTCAAATAAATGTGATGTTACAGACGTGGAAAGTAGTATTTGCTACGAAATCTCTATCTTATTTTGTTCGTTATAACTCAGTATCACGAACACATCTATGGTACATCATGCATGTGTAGCGTTTATTAGTGTATGATATCGTTATTACAGAACTGTCGGCGCGCGCGCGCGCACACGCACACATCCCTGTACGAACATGGGTTCGACTGATTGGTTTCTGAGATTCGGTTTCGACATGAACTATTAGGTCAAAGCTCGTTTAAAAAAGGGCGTGTAGAAAACTGAGTTAGTTTGTTTATACTGCCATCAAAAAATCTACCTCCAGTTCCTGTAACACACCTTACGAGGTGAAAAATATCTTTGTATTATTTTTAAGTCACGAAACCAACAACAATTCGTTGTCAACATCTGGGCTGGAAGAGCAGACCACAGATTAAATGGTCACGTGTGTCACGGTAGATTGTTGGAAAGTCAATTAAATGTAAAATTTGTAATAAATTAACTGCATGAAGCTATCTGTAGCTCTAAATTAAAATGATGTACGCTATTTATAGAGCACTTAACACAGCTACCGTCTTCTGATATTCCCGGAAATCATTAACAGCAGTTCTGCAAAGAAATGAAAATATCTGACAGGGCCCGCATGTCTGGGCTATATGATCTCCAAACTAAAATCCTTCGCGTTATTTGCCGCGCTATTTGAAAGTAAACTAGCCTTTACAAGCGAGTACCACGACTGATACTTCACAGCATAGAAGTAGCATGTGAGTCCGAGAAACACTTTATATAAAATTTAGTCAGTAAAAGACTTCGTTTATACCCAAGAAGCAGTGGTAATAACTATGCGCGTTCGTCAATAGTAAGGAATTCAAGAACAGCAATAATTAAACACTTATAGAGAGAGGAGAAGTGGTATCTATATTAATAAAGATTTTCTGCGTTGTGTAGTTGTTAAAAGCGCAATTCAACAGTGGCATTGAATACAGGTATTTTTGTTTTCCCCGTTCACCCATCATTAGAAGTTTTTAAAACTGCTCCCACGATCCGAAATGCAGTCCAAGAAACTTTTTGCCAGTTCCGTTATACCGCTCCTGGATTTTATGGTTGTCACGTTTACAAATTGGTTCATCGGTTAATTAGCCACGATTTCTTCCCTTCAGCATACCAATCACGAATAGTTTTACTTTGGTTAATATTCAGTTTAAATCTGTTATTTAAGTGTCGATAGAGAAAGCAGAATTTGAGAATTTTCATGAATCCTTGTGAAAGTTATTTTACTTTACCAAATTAGTGTCTCATGTAAATGTGGTAATATTGATTTTAGTGTCTTAAATGATGTACTACTGAAAGAAACATTGTCCATTGCAAATGAAACACTTTCGCACGTCACTTAATGACTTATTCTTCAACAATGTCTGTATAAGCATTAGTATTATGCTTTAAGCATTTTGTACAGAGCAGGTGACTTATCTTCAGTATTATATAAAATAATTAATTCAAAATAATTACAAAGGAATTTTAAGGTGAATGATAGCTCTGTATAGAAGGGGTCAGAAGTAAGTTTTATCTGTTGTATTATACGTATTTTTTCGAGGTAACTCTGAGGTGAACACTTTACCCGCTTTTCCCAACGAGTTGATACCCTACTAATTAATAAAAATAACTACGGTATGAGACAAATGTTTATTAAATGTTTTGGATGTCATTTTTTTCACTCACTGTTTATGTTACAACAGAATTAATTTGATTTCACGTTCTTGGTACGAAGATATGCCATATTTGAAAGTGACCTCCTCTATAGTGCTCATCACGAGTCCATGTTATTTCCGTTTGACGTTTATACCACAGCAGTTGGTCGGTGCTGTTTGCAAACGTTCTTGACTCTCATTCAACGTAAACTGCAAATTTTACTTAGCTCACGGCCGAATTCACCAACGTCGTTTAAAATTAGGTACGTCTTTATACACTCCTGGAAATTGAAATAAGAACACCGTGAATTCATTGTCCCAGGAAGGGGAAACTTTATTGACACATTCCTGGGGTCAGATACATCACATGATCACACTGACAGAACCACAGGCACATAGACACAGGAAACAGAGCATGCACAATGTCGGCACTAGTACAGTGTATATCCACCTTTCGCAGCAATGCAGGCTGCTATTCTCCCATGGAGACGATCGTAGAGATGCTGGATGTAGTCCTGTGGAACGGCTTGCCATGCCATTTCCACCTGGCGCCTCAGTTGGACCAGCGTTCGTGCTGGACGTGCAGACCGCGTGAGACGACGCTTCATCCAGTCCCAAACATGCTCAATGGGGGACAGATCCGGAGATCTTGCAGGCCAGGGTAGTTCACTTACACCTTCTAGAGCACGTTGGGTGGCACGGGATACATGCGGACGTGCATTGTCCTGTTGGAACAGCAAGTTCCCTTGCCGGTCTAGGAATGGTAGAACGATGGGTTCGATGACGGTTTGGATGTACCGTGCACTATTCAGTGTCCCCTGGACGATCACCAGTGGTGTACGGCCAGTGTAGGAGATCGCTCCCCACACCATGATGCCGGGTGTTGGCCCTGTGTGCCTCGGTCGTATGCAGTCCTGATTGTGGCGCTCACCTGCACGGCGCCAAACACGCATACGACCATCATTGGCACCAAGGCAGAAGCAACTCTCATAGCTGAAGACGACACGTCTCCATTCGTCCCTCCATTCACGCCTGTCGCGACACCACTGGAGGCGGGCTGCACGATGTTGGGGCGTGAGCGGAAGACGGCCTAACGGTGTGCGGGACCGTAGCCCAGCTTCATGGAGACGGTTGCGAATGGTCCTCGCCGATACCCCAGGAGCAACAGTGTCCTTAATTTGCTGGGAAGTGGCGGTGCGGTCCCCTACGGCACTGCGTAGGATCCTACGGTCTTGGCGTGCATCCGTGCGTCGCTGCGGTCCGGTCCCAGGTCGACGGGCACGTGCACCTTCCGCCGACCACTGGCGACAACATCGATGTACTGTGGAGACCTCACGCCCCACGTGTTGAGCAATTCGGCGGTACGTCCACCCGGCCTCCCGCATGCCCACTATACGCCCTCGCTCAAAGTCCGTCAACTGCACATACGGTTCACGTCCACGCTGTCGCGGCATGCTACCAGTGTTAAAGACTGCGATGGAGCTCCGTATGCCACGGCAAACTGGCTGACACTGACGGCGGCGGTGCACAAATGCTGCGCAGCTAGCGCCATTCGACGGCCAACACCGCGGTTCCTGGTGTGTCCGCTGTGCCGTGCGTGTGATCATTGCTTGTACAGCCCTCTCGCAGTGTCCGGAGCAAGTATGGTGGGTCTGACACACCGGTGTCAATGTGTTCTTTTTTCCATTTCCAGGAGTGTATATACTTATGTCACCGGAAGTATTTTTGTTTGTTACCAAGCAAGGAAGGAATACAAAGACCTTCAAGTTATTTGACGTTTTTGGATTGCGCTGTTAGTTTCTAGAAGCATATAACATACGGCGCCTATACGTTTGTGGTAATGTCTCCTTTGAGTCGTTCGATATCTTACGGGGTCGTCCATTTCGGGATCTACGGCAACACTGTGTCAATGGAATTCCTTTTTATATATTTTGCTTCAGTGATTGTAACAGATAATATGGAGATCGAAGATCTTAATGCGACTTCCACTCACTTTTACCAAACCATTTTTGTCTATTTACTTGAAATCTTCTCAAAGTTAGTGTACTTCAGTTGTGATTAAATGGGATCTCTTTCCTAAAGGCATTTTCAATTCACTCAAAAGAGTTGGCGAAATCTTCTGAGCATGTCATTTATTACTTAAGCACTGGAAGTAGGACAAGTGAATTGACTTGCCTTAGATTACTTATATGGCTATGAATAGGGGTCTTCTGACTGTTTTCTATCGCTCAACGACAGAAATTATTTCTCAAAATGCACTTTTTCATAGTGCAGGGAACGCTTATCAATATCTCCTCACGAGGCGTATCAAGATGACCATGAAGGAGTTGTATGAAAGTTCTGAGTAGTTACCACCTATGGCAGCACGCCAGAAGGATTTAAGAATTTATTTTTGGAACAGCATCCATTATATGTCCCAGAGAAGTGAAAGATCCATATTTAGACAGCATGGTTCATCAGAATTATTTCTTCTTGGCAGTTGCGCTGCCGTCGAATACCCCCTACCTGTTTTAGTCCTAGGAAGAAGTACAACTATTTTCTTAGCAAACTACCCCGCCATTTATCGCCGACAATAGACTTTGTGCGTTGTGTTGATTTGTATGCGACCATGTGTTACAGAAGTGAATGGCAGTAATTTACAACAATTTTTGTCTTTAGGCAGAGAAAAAAACTTTGTGCGTTATTTTTGTAGCGAAGCGGACCCTGAATCAATAGAAATAAAAAATAATATGTAGGTGTGGATTTTCTATTTCAAGGAACAAGCTTTATCAGTTACGAAACACACACACACACACACACACACACACACACACACACACACACACATACACAGACCAGAGAGAGAGAGAGAGAGAATTTTACCTCTAAAATAATCCAGAAATTCTCCAAAGTTAGGAACTTAGTGCAAGCAGAGCAAAAAATGCACTTATGTTTTAGGACTGCATAGTAATGTTTTCCCTGCTGCTGCTACTACTGTATGTAACACCTGGTAAAAACTTTTGGGGCTTACTGCACGGTGTGAGAGAAATCCTCAGAGGATATTGTTGCTCTTTTCGCGGGCGCTGGTGCGGATATATCAGCATTTACATTTTTTTTCTCCCTCCAACCTGCCAAAGAACTCGCGATGTCAATAAAATAGGAGCGCAATGTCGCGCAACATTCAATACTCTGAGCCGGCCGACCCGCCACAAAACTACTCACGCAGCGGATATGGGCGACGGTCGCGTTGCCCACGCCACGTCCCCTTCGCCGGCTGACAACCTGTTTGGGGGCGCAAAATGCGAGCCATCTGACAGTTACGGTATTTTATATTTCCTGCGCGCCCAGAGATACTATCACGCCATTTCACATGATTTAAATTTCGCGTACATTTGCCGCTGCGCGCTTCGTGATACGCACGCTGCGGGGATGACGGGCCACGAAGCACAGACTGCTACCATCCAGCAAAGCGGTAATACATTCCGCAGTAGGTTTCAACAAAATTATCTCTCTGATTATCAAGAAGTAACAGTTTTGCATGGATAAAGGAAATCCCACGATAAAAGGTAACTTTGAATGTTACATGTCTACGT
Organism: Schistocerca nitens; assembly: GCF_023898315.1. Classification (NCBI taxonomy): domain Eukaryota; kingdom Metazoa; phylum Arthropoda; class Insecta; order Orthoptera; family Acrididae; genus Schistocerca; species Schistocerca nitens. Next base: position 537,114,536 of record NC_064618.1, on the reverse strand, counting down.
GAGACTAACATGGCTTGAAAAATTGTGGGAAAACAGTATCTGTAAGATGAATTTGCTTTCTATCTTAAACCAAATTTTCAATGTGCTGAATGTATGTCATTTCAAGTAATTTTCCTGACTTTAATTACTGGTTTACCTATCGTAGCAAACCTAGTCCTCCGCCATATCGAACCAGACATTCTTCAGACAACATTTTCATTACGACATCCGTAGCTTCCTCCCTTCTAAGAAGAGACCTGAAGGCAACTAACCTACAACGTGCACTGTTCAGCAGCGATGAAGCCCATCGATACGGCGATATTGGCGGAAGACACGTCCTCGGACTGGTGTCAGATAACCAGAGATACGGCTCCAACTCTTGTTCTCTACGTAACACTCCAGCCCCAATAATTAAAAAAATGGGTTTGGATCCAAAATTTGAGATAATTAAGTACTCTGACGTGTCGCAGGAAACAAATGTTTACAGCAGGATGTCAATAACAGTACAACCAGACTTCTTGGGCGTCTGGACCGGCATAGAAAAACAAAGTCGAAGTCCTCTGGTCAACTTAACCCAAATACCAAAACCATTTGTCGGCAAAAAATAGTCTTACGAGCACAGAAGTTGCATGAACTACAGCAAACCCTTAACGAACAAAAATGTAAATACTGGCACGCCAAGAAACAAGACGGACTGACGGAAACGCAATGGATTTTGGAAACTACAGACTTTTCAGAAGTAAAACGGACAAACAAATATTGAAAAACAAACCACCTTTAGGTGTCGCCTTTGCAGTCAAGAGAGCCATCCTGACCTCCATAACAAATGTGATGTCTGTAAACAATTGACTAATAAACACTGCAAGATAATAACACTAACTAAACAGTGCACAAAGCCCACACAGTGTTAAAAATAAAACCAACAAGAAAAATGTAGAGAAGACAAGGGAAACACTAGAGAAGCAGTATTTAAAATTCCACATGACATTTCAGTAGCCTACCTGGAGATTTCAGTGCACAATCAGGCAAAGAAACAATGTACATGAAAATAACTAGAAAATCTCAGACCATAAATGGACCTATCACAACAGACGAAGGTCGGCTGAATTCTGCAGGATGTTCGACCTTAATATCACGTCCACACATTTCAAAAGGAAACCATCAAAACGGGTGAGATGTACACCCAACTCATTCACCGGTGAATTCCAAATTGGGCATGAATCTCTCTCTTATTCAAACCAGAGAAAAACTATGAACGTCCAAGTGAGATAAGGTGCAAACAAACCGTTGCTTGACAAGAATAAAACTACATTTAAAAACTCAGAGGTTCACAAAAAATGACAAATCCCTGAATTTGTCACTACAAGAATCAACCATCTCTCACGGAAAACTAAGGCAGAAGCACTCAAACAATCTGCGGCAGATCAAAAGCTAACACCGGAAACTCTAATTCCTCTCTAGGAAAAGAAAAAAAAAGCTTATCATGAAATCGGGAATGTGAGTATACAATTCAATCTCGAAAGTTTGCACGCAACAATTGGGACATCTTAGGCGGAAGACAACTACGAAAAATTCCTGACAGTGAAGAAACAGAAGCCACATTAATCAGAGAAGCCCACAAGAAAATACGAAAAGGATCGACATCTTGAAACCAGAAAGGACTTCGAAAGAAACAACACACAAAATTTCTAGAACAACTTCAAAACTAAGCTCATACGTATCGACTTTTCCTTGTTGGTTTTATTCTTAGGGTGTATGCTCTGGTTAGCTAGTGTTCTGAACAATTGGTTCGAAACAATCGAGGAAACTGCACGGAGTTTGTCAGATATTTCGAAGAACTATTTAATTGACCAGAACAAACACAAAAATTCCCATTACGAGAACCTAACGGCATAAATCCAAATGCACTAGCGCCAGATAATGAAATAGCCAAGAAAAACTAAAGACTCTGTGACAATAAAGCATCGAGGAGTATTGAATCATAGCAAAAATGTCAAATCAGGAAACCAGAACACCACAAAATGAATCACCAAAATCGTCCAAGAAATTTGGTAAACAGTACTAATTCCACAAGTATAAAAAAATGGATTAATTCACCTGTTACATAAGAAGCAACACAAGAAAAATGTAAATGTCTACAGGGAGGTCTCACTAATATCAGCTGCATAAAAATTTATTTCTTCTCTCGATATAACAAAGAAACAATTGGCCAAAAATTGGAGAGTATCAGGCAGGATTCAGACCACACCATTTGTGTTAAGAGCAAATCTTGAACCTAGAGCTAATCATAAGTCATCAGATAACTCGTGGCAAAAATTTAATCTGCACATTTGTTGATTTCAAAAAAGCCAACGTCTAGTTGACCACGAATCATTCTTCCAAATATTAAACAAACAAGTTCTAGATCTTTTAACACTTGCGACCATAAAACAGACGCTGACAGATTAAATTTATAGGGGAACCCTCAGATTCTTTCGAAATGAAAATGGGAATTAAACATGGAGATGGGCTGTCTCCGTTAGTTGTGAACTGTGTCCTTGAGAACGGTATACAAAAACGCCACGAACAGAAATCAATCCTCAAAACTACCCACCAATCACTTCAGGGAGAGGCAATTCATCCACAGACTGCCTAGCGTTTGCAGATGATTTAGCGGTATTAACTCACGACATTTCATACGGCCAAAATGAGACTGAACACTTTAAACAAACTGTAGAAAAAATCTGCCCCAAAATATCTTTTCCAAAAGATGGAGTACATGATCTGTAACGAAGAAGCAGCAAAATTCGTGGAAACAAAATATTGCATTATCAAACAAGTAAGACAATTTAAATATCCCGGTGAAACCAAGCAGGAAAATGGAATCCAAACAAAAGCAAACAAAATTAGATGCCAAAAGATGGTTGCTGACTTACTCAAAATATCTACAACAAAACATGTATCTCTAAGCACACAAAACTACGACTTTGCAATAGAGTAATTAAACTAGACTGCCTTAGTGGATCAGAAACACTTATTTCGAACAGAAAAACTAACAATAAGAGAAAGGAACGCAAACTACCATAACTTGCGGACGAACAACATGAACTCAGAAGCAATCAGGAAATCAAACAATACACGAACATCTAAAGTGGCATTAGAAAACGCAGCTAAGATTCTTAGGACACATTACAAGAATAAACCCAAACTTAAAAAACAAGTAGTCGATGTTTTAGCAATAGGAGCAAAGCCAAAACAGGCACGATGAAATGTGTTGGCGAGATGAAAACTGATCTGGAATGGGCAAAAGTTACTTCAGTAGATGTCCAATAAAGCGAAATCTCCAGGTCGAGAATTCAAAAATGACAAGTTGACAAAGAGGAAGAACCAAAGAAGCCTGGAACAAGAACGGAAGCTCACAGAGAGCTACGAAATATAGGCACAAATGAATGCAAATTTCCACTCTGCGTAGTCTAATGGGCTTATTCGCAAATAACAACAACAACAATAATAATAATAATAATAAGCCTAAATAACAACCACGTTCACTGCAGTGCACTCTGGTTGCCATGGATGTGATAGAAGTGACGGGTGAGAGAGGTAAGGTGGATAAGCAAGACAATGGTGTGAAGTAGAAACGAAAAAAATCGTTTATATGAAAGCGTGGTGTCTGTTCTTTAGGATATGTCCGAAAGAACGGACACCACGTGGAATCTGCAGTTATTATACATATTATGTAAATTGAAAAGGGAGAGGGGAGAAAGGGAAGGGAACGAACTATTGGTGTCAGCTGCATCGGGACTTTATACGGAATCAGCGGCGACGAGTGAAAATGTGTGGTGGTCCGGGATTCGAACCCAGGATATCTCGCCTACTAGGCAGCTGCGTTAACCACTGCACCATCCGGACACAGCGTTCATCGCAACTGCTCGGACTTTCTCGGCACGCCTCCCGGCTGGACCGCATTTGGCGCATTTGGGGGACTGGGAAGAAGAATCGAAAGTCTCTTCACCCTCAACGTTTGACTGTGTGGTGTGTAAAATGTCAACTCGCGGGATGATCGCTGCGAAATTCCTTGATGGCACGGTGACTACCAAAGGGTACGTGAAAGTTTTGCAAGATGATTTCACTCCCATTATTCAAAGTGAATGGAATGGTCTAATGAGCGAAGAATATGGATTGAAAGTAAATAGAAGAAAGACGAAAATGATGAGAAGTAGCAGAAATGAGAACAGTGAGGAACGTAACATCAGGACTGATGGCCAAGAACTAGATTAAGTTAAGGAATTTGTTACCTAGGGAGCAAAATAACAAATGGCGGACGGAGCAAGGGGGACATCAAAAGCGACTTGCACTGGCAAAAGGGCATTGCTGGCCAAGAGAAGCCTACTTGTAGCAAACATAGGCCTTAATTTGCGGAAGAAATTTCTGAGAATGTACGTTTAGCGCACCGCATTGTATCGTGGTGAAACATAGACTGTTGGAATCATTTCAGATAGGGAGCTACAGACATACACTCCTGGAAATGGAAAAAAGAACACATTGACACCGGTGTGTCAGACCCACCATACTTGCTCCGTACATTGCGAGAGGGCTGTACAAGCAATGATCACACGCACGGCACAGCGGACACACCAGGAACCGCGGTGTTGGCCGTCGAATGGCGCTAGCTGCGCAGCATTTGTGCACCGCCGCCGTCAGTGTCAGCCAGTTTGCCGTGGCATACGGAGCTCCATCGCAGTCTTTAACACTGGTAGCATGCCGCGACAGCGTGGACGTGAACCATATGTGCAGTTGACGGACTTTGAGCGAGGGCGTATAGTGGGCATGCGGGAGGCCGGGTGGACGTACCACCGAATTGCTCAACTCGTGGGGCGTGAGGTCTCCACAGTACATCGATGTTGTCGCCAGTGGTCGGCGGAAGGTGCACGTGCCCGTCGACCTGGGACCGGACCGCAGCGACGCACGGATGCACGCCAAGACCGTAGGATCCTACGCAGTGCCGTAGGGGACCGCACCGCCACTTCCCAGCAAATTAGGGACACTGTTGCTCCTGGGGTATCGGCGAGGACCATTCGCAACCGTCTCCATGAAGCTGGGCTACGGTCCCGCACACCGTTAGGCCGTCTTCCGCTCACGCCCCAACATCGTGCAACCCGCCTCCAGTGGTGTCGCGACAGGCGTGAATGGAGGGACGAATGGAGACGTGTCGTCTTCAGCGATGAGAGTCGCTTCTGCCTTGGTGCCAATGATGGTCGTATGCGTGTTTGGCGCCGTGCAGGTGAGCGCCACAATCAGGACTGCATACGACCGAGGCACACAGGGCCAACACCCGGCATCATGGTGTGGGGAGCGATCTCCTACACTGGCCGTACACCACTGGTGATCGTCGAGGGGACACTGAATAGTGCACGGTACATCCAAACCGTCATCGAACCCATCGTTCTACCATTCCTAGACCGGCAAGGGAACTTGCTGTTCCAACAGGACAATGCACGTCCGCATGTATCCCGTGCCACCCAACGTGCTCTAGAAGGTGTAAGTCAACTACCCTGGCCAGCAAGATCTCCTGATCTGTCCCCCATTGAGCATGTTTGGGACTGGATGAAGCGTCGTCTCACGCGGTCTGCACGTCCGGCACGAACGCTGGTCCAACTGAGGCGCCAGGTGGAAATGGCATGGCAAGCCGTTCCACAGGACTACATCCAGCATCTCTACGATCGTCTCCATGGGAGAATAGCAGCCTGCATTGCTGCGAAAGGTGGATATACACTGTACTAGTGCCGACATTGTGCATGCTCTGTTGCCTGTGTCTATGTGCCTGTGGTTCTGTCAGTGTGATCATGTGATGTATCTGACCCCAGGAATGTGTCAATAAAGTTTCCCCTTCCTGGGACAATGAATTCACGGTGTTCTTATTTCAATTTCCAGGAGTGTATATTGAAAATTAGCTGGACTGGTAAGTGAAGGAATAAGGAGGTTCCGCGCAGAATCGTAGGATAATATGTGGAGAACACTGACAAGGAGAAGGGACAGGACGATAGGACATCTGTTAAGACATGAGGGTATGATTTCCATGGGTCTAGAGGGAGCTGTAGAGGGCAAAAACTGTAGAGGAAGTCGGAGATAGGAATACATCCAGCAAATAACTCAGGATATAGGTTGGAAGTGCTACTCTGAGGTTGGCAGAGAAGAGGAATTCGTGGGGCATCAACCAGTCGCAAGACTGATGACTAAAAAAAATAATCCAAAGTGACCCTAACTACGACAAGATGGGGTTCATACAAGACGGAGCTCGACCCCATCGAAGCACGAGTGTGGGGGTATATTAAAGACAAGGTGTACATCAATAACCCCAAAAACCATTGCCGAGATGGAAACAGCTATTCAGGAGTTCGTCGACAGCATCGATGTTCCGGCTATTCAGCGAGTTCAAAAATGGTTCAAATGGCTCTGAGCACTATGGGACTCAACTGCTGAGGTCATTAGTGCCCTAGAACTTAGAACTAGTTAAACCTAACCAACCTAAGGACATCACAAACATCCATGCCCGAGGCAGGATTCGAACCTGCGACCGTAGCGGTCTTGCGGTTCCAGACTGCAGCGCCTTTAACCGCACGGCCACTTCGGCCGGCATTCAGCGAGTCACGCAAAATTTTAATATTCCTCCGCGCCACGTCATCGCCAATGATGGCAGGCATATTGAAGATGTCATAACCTAAGTCCGCTTATCTCTAGTGTCGTTTACCTGTTGAATAAGGTTTTTGCACACCATGGACGGTAACAAATTTAGGTTTCTTTTTCACGTAGTTCAATAATTGTCACCCTGTAAATTCGTTAAGGTTCACGGAAGACGGAGCAAGCATGAGTAGTTGCATTTAATTTTCACTTCATTTTTGTACGATCTTACAGCACTTGTGTGTTTGTTATGGCTATCTTTCATACGTCTAATTACCTAATATGTCCATTACTTTTTATACCCGTTTCTCCTTCTCAAAACTTTGCGAAGCTAATTAATGCTGATGTACATCTATAATTTTAGCTTATTAGCTGTTTCTTCACCTTTGCTGAATTAAACCTTACGTTAATTTCTTTGATTGACCTATGCACACTGAATGTGACTGTAACAAATGTTTGATTCACCTGGGCCAATATTTTAATTTACTAATTAGTGAATCCCTTTTCCAAGTAGTATACACTCTTACCGTGCCATCCCTTTGATATTGTTTAATCTATTGTGCGATACTTGTTAATATAGTATCTGTGTTCATTGGGGAGATATCGGTTTCTCAGTTGCCCTACTGATGTAGGTTCGGTAGCTTGCCGCAAGGAATGCAGTCAGTCTCAGTTGGTATTTCGCGGAGACCGATATACACGACACGTCATTGAGCTCAAGGAGCTGTGAGGCTTACAACTGGCAAAGTGAGACCAAAGCCTGAATATAATAACCAGGTTCAAATGGATGTAAGTTGTAGCAGTTACGAAGATATGAAGATGCTTCGCCAGAATAGACTACTGTAGAGTTGTGGAGTGGTCAAACTAGTCTTCGGACTGAGGACCACAACTACTTTCAGTACAACCGTGAACTGTTTTGAGTTTTCAAGTAACTTTTTTAACAAAAAGTTTGTATCCAAACGAAGTTATCTGTCGTCACCATTCAGTTATTGCGTTCATCTTACTCCGTAAGGCTCGTCATAAAAAGGAGCCATCAGGTATGTGGACCGAGTCGCGTTTCTGATCAACAACCTGGAGTCAACAACGCAGGCTGTACACTAGTCAGCTATGACTAGACCTCATCTACCGATACTTATGGGAATTACTTTTAGATTACTTTATACCTATATACTAGGAGTTACTCTGGAAAAACACACTGCTTCTCCTCTGAGTTACTGTTTGTTTATAAAATACTTCTAATATAATATTTACGTAGTTTTTCACTGATCTATAAGATATGAACACTCTGGAAATCTCAAGGTCTGTTTGAAACAGAGTATTACATCCCTGAGCTGTATTTTTTTTTCTTTGTTTCTAACATCTGTTCATGTACCGTATGTTTCAGAGCAATATGTTCCAGATTTTTGAGCCAGGATATGAAACTCCATTCTGAACCCTACATACGGACACGTTGTCTGTACTGACATTTTTACTTCTAGTGTTGTGGTTTCGAGTTTCATATTCACTCTTCACTCACGATCTGTATTACAACGCGGTAAGAGCGTAAATGTTCTGGTACTGAAGTGTAAGAATATCTAGGAGCCTAAGGAGAGGTCTATAAAATTGTTGGATATCAATTTAAAGTACCAGTCAATTATTTGTGGACGTTTCTGTGGAATACTTTTTTGCTCTTAGCTTCATTGTCCTAGAAGATTATACCATACGACAGTACTTAGCGATGGTGTACCAAGTATGCTTGCAATGCTGCTCAACAAGCAACGCTTGGTAGACAGAACAGAGGTACTGTGCTTGATTCAGATTGACAGAAAAACGACAGTGAACTTTTACCTGAAAATCTTCCGAAGTTGGTTAAATAAAACGTAACCGGCAAGAAATTGTAGTTAAGATTTTTTTTCATTAAATGTGTTTAATAAGAAAAGCTATTTTATTTTTTACGGTTTCTAGTACAGAATCAGAGGTACTCAAAATTTAAGTTTAAAAAGGTAAGCTATAATATCTGGAAACAAATACGTTTCTTATTATTTTGTCAATTCCGTAATTAACATGAGCCTCAACTATCTTCACACAAGGAGAACCATACGAGTTTAATGATTTCTATGAGAATTAATCAGTAGTGACTTTGACGAAGGAGCCACGAATAACGGAAATACCGGAGTTGACAGTGTGACGTGGAACCAACTGTTCCGAAACAAGTTGCTGTGATATTTGACAGAATTTACTGAAAATAACCTACACATTTATAACTTGATGGTAAGTTTTAATTCTGAAAAGACAGATCCAAAGAATGTTCTAAGTGCTGTACCAGAAAAGTGATTGGTTGTAAGTGTTAATAAGAAGATTTTTACAAGCTGATTCTTGCGAGGAAGAACCACAACAACTAATGATATATTTTTATTTACTTATTTTTTACAGCGACATTAGCAGTTTCGAATTACAGGTTCATCTCCAGCCTGCTGTTCAAGTTTATATTACATGTGTTGTTTACATTAGTTTAAAAAAAAGTAATTTAATCAAAAAATGTAATATAAACGTGAATAGCTGTCTAAACATAAACCTGTCTATTCAAAACCGGTAAAGGTGCGATTTGTGCAAATAAATAACGCTATTAACGCTGGTTGGTTGTTTTTTCCTTCTTTCCATGAATCAACTTGAATTTTGCACACAGCCACTGACTGATAATAAGTTTTCTATATACAGGGTGATTCAAAAAGAATACCACAACTTTAGGAATTTAAAACTCTGCAACGACAAAAGGCAAAGTTAAGCACTATCTGTCGGCGAATTAAGGGAGCTATAAAGTTTCATTTAGTTGTACATTTGTTCGCTTGAGGCGCTGTTGACTAGGCGTCAGTGTCAGTTGATGCTAAGATGGCGACCGCTCAACAGAAAGCTTTTTGTGTTATTGAGTACGGCAGAAGTGAATCGACGACAGTTGTTCAGCGTGCATTTCGAACGAAGTATGGTGTTAAACCTCCTGATAGGTGGTGTATTAAACGTTGGTATAAACAGTTTACAGAGAATGGGTGTTTGTGCAAAGGGAAAAGTTCTGGACGGCCGAGAACGAGTGATGAAAATGTAGCACGCATTCAGCGAGCATTTGTTCGCAGCCCAGGAAAATCGACTCGTAGAGCTAGCAGAGAGCTGCAAATTCCACAATCAATTATTTATTGGCACTTATCTGTCCGTAACTACCTGAACGTCAACTACCCGAGGCGATGGATCGGCCTCCAGGCAGCCCCTGACAGAGCACTTCATCACTGGCCTCCAAGAAGCCCTGATCTTACCCCCTGCGATTTTTTCTTATGAGCGTATGTTAAGGATATGGTGTTTCGGCCACCTCTCCCAGCCACCATTGATGATTTGAAACGAGAAATAACAGCAGCTATCCAGACTGTTACGCCTGATATGCTACAGAGAGTGTGGAACGAGTTGGAGTATCGGGTTGATATTGCTCGTGTGTCTGGAGGGGGCCATATTGAACATCTCTGAACTTGTTTTTGAGTGATAAAAAACCTTTTTAAATACTCTTTGTAATGATGTATAACAGAAGGTTATATTATGTTTCTTTCATTAAATACACATTTTTAAAGTTGTGGTATTCTTTTTGAATCACCCTGTATTGTTGGAAGTAAGTTTTGGTTCCAGGTTTCATTGATACTGAGGCACTACGTTCTGTTTTTGCCATAACAAATACAGAAATACATCACTAGGTTTTTAACTTGTAGAATTGCAATCAACAAAAACCACTCCTCATATTTGTTCGTATTTTGGGACTCCAGAGGGAAGCAAAGCTTAACACAAATGAGATACGCCATCTACTAACTCAAGTTTGGAAGACTTCGGCCGTAATTTGGCACCTGGATCGAGTCTATGGACATGCAACAGGGCACCGGGAACTAAGCAGCAATGAAATGGCGTTTTTATTAAAAAATTGTGGCACAACCTTTTCCATTTCTACTCAAACTATTGATTGCAGTGGAGCGGCGTCTTTGCAACTGCCATCTAATCGATTACTCTCTTTAATAGCCTCACTTACACTACTCTGTCGTTTGTAGTGTTATCTGGGAATGTGACAGAACCGAAAAAAATTGTTCAAATGGCTCTGAGCACTATGGGACTTAACCTCTGAGGTCATTAGTCCCCTAGAACTAACAACTACTTAAACCTAACTAACCTAAGGACATCACACGCATCCATGCCCGAGGCAGGATTCGAACCTGCGACCGTAGCGGTCGCGCGGCTCCAGACTGTAGCGCCTAGAACCGCTCGGCCAAACCGGCCGGCGACAGAACCGAAAGATTACTGTCAGTGGAATTAACGTTACTGGTGTCCACTGTTTAGACTATTCTGATGGCAGCAAAGACACGTAAACGACATTATCGTATGCTTAATTTACGTCCACTGAGTCACACGGAGCCGTTCAATGTGTGTGTGAATCACACATTTGAGGACTTCAGTGGGTGAGCTGCATGATTCATTGCAGAAGGAGGTTGGCCGTTTCGACACCAAGTCTGAATCAGAGGTTAAATATGCTGTGCCGCAGTCGGCAAGTTCACGTTACCTCCTCAGAACTACTACTTTCTTAACACCTCAAAACACAATCACGAGGCATGTATTTAAACATAATATTGTAGATATTTCTCAGAAGCGATAAATTTAAGCTGTGCGTTAGGAGATGAGTCAGCACGGGAGATACTAATATTTTCAATAAACAGTATGACTATACAGGTTTGTTCTTTAACTGTATCATGTTAGAACTAAAATATTTTAGGATCATTGAGTACTTCTTAGTGGAGTAATTCGTTGGACAACAATAAGAAAAAGGACAACGAATACATGGTTCTGGGTAATGAACATGTTAGCAATTGATTGCATAGTAACGAAGTGTGCTAAAGCAGTTATTACTAAGCGTATTAACCCTGTTGAGGAGCACGACGACTTCTTGGTCTCACAGTTCATTGGAAAAGACTGAAGAAAAGCAAACCTACGTTTACAGCATTTGTAGAGTTAGAGAAATGTTTCTGACGATGCCGTCATGAATACGATGTTTGAACTTCTGACGATAGCAAAGATAAAGTAAAGGGAACGGGTGATTACTGCCAACTTGTACGGATAGCAGTTATAAGAGGGTAAGGGCATTACTTGAGTAGGGAGTGAGACGGGGTGGTGCTCTCTCTCAGGTGTTATTGGATCTGTATACTATGCAATCAGTATGGGAAGCCAAGGATAAATTTGGAAATTGAATTAAAATCCATCGAGAAGTAATAAAAAATTCTAGGGTTCGCCTATGACACCGTATTTCTGTCAGTGACAGCAAAAGACTTCGAAGAGCAGTTTAATGAACGGATAGTGCCTTGCAAGGAGGTTGAAAGATGAACATCAACAAAGCAAGGGTAACTTAATGTAGTCGAATTATATCTGGTGATGCTGATGCATGTAGATTAGGAAGTGAAACACTGAAAGTAGTTTGTGAAATTTCGTACTTGGGCAGCAAAATAGACGATGGGCGAAATCGAGAAGTTATAAAATTTAGATGGCAAACAGCAAGAAAAACTTTTCTGAAAAAAGCGAATTTATTAATATCTAATATTTATTAAGTGTTCGGAAGTCTTTTCTGAAGGTATGTGTGCGGAGCTTACACTTTAACGGAAGGGAAACGTGGACGATAAGCGGTTCAAACGAAAAGAATAGAAACACTTAAAATGTGATGCTACAGAAAAATGCTGAAAATTAGATGTTTAGATCTAATAACTAACGAGGAGGTATGGAATCGATTTGCGAAAAAAAAGTAAAGAAATTTGTGTCACAATTTAACTTCAATAACGGATCAATTCCTAGAATACACCATGAAGCATCAAACAGTAGTCGACGTTGTCGCCACCATAAAACACTAAGAGCTGAAAAAAAGAACAATCATTTTACTCCACTTGCGCAACTCATTTGGAATTTCAACGTAAGAAGCTCATCATCCATTTTATGATGGGAACATCTGCACATCAAAAGCATAGTGAGATTATATAGCTGTACTGAGTGCTCAAAACTGAATGTTATTAAATCAGATGCTGCCCATGAAAAAAAAAATAACTTCCCAACACAAATTATTTATGCGACGTTGACAGATATTGTTCTTCGAAGTATTTCCAGTTCTGTCCCCGTGTTGTCTCGGATAACTCTAGGAAATCTTCCCATATTTTCCATACGAAGCGACCTCTTCTGTCAACGCTTTTGGGAGTGACAACTGCTGGCTGACAGAAAATTCGTAGTAATTTCGTGCGTTGGACTGTATTCACGAACCTGTTCAAGGTGAGAACTATGCACTACGGAAATTACTAATCCTCCCTCATTTATTATATATTGCTTTCTGTCAACTACCCACAAGTTAAAAGTACTCTACATTAATGATTTACCCACTGTCTTCAAAGTGATATTTTGCCGTTTCTCCTCTCACGTTTCTCGATGTAATTATATTTCATAGGAGGCCATGTAACATGGATATAGGACTTGTATGAAATAATGAGTGAACAGTGGATGAACTCTTTTTCCGTTGCCTATCGACTGTCGATTGGCATCGTATTTAGCGGGAGAAAAACAGACTGGGGGAGGCCGAATCGTTGTATCCCTTGCAGTTGTACCGCGTTACGTGCGTAAAAAGCGCGCAAGCGGGAGGTTTAAATAAACGAGAGCTCGTGTAGGCGTCAGGCGCAACACGCTCGTGTAACAAGTCGTAGCAAACGGGGTGCAGAAAAGCGCAGAGTGGCGTGGGGCGCGGGGCCGCACAGCGGAACGCCAACGTGAGCGCGGCACCAGAGCCGTGTCCACGTGTCGGACAGGTGTCAACAGGCCGACAGCGGCGCGGACGCCTGACTGACACCCTGCCGCGCCGCCAGACAGCAGCACTGTCGCGCCGGCCCGCCGCTGTGTCCAATTTGGGCACTGACAGCTGCCGTGCGGCTGCATGCATTCTTTGCGACTGCGTCGCCTCTCTGAAAAGTCCCCGAAAATAGCCCCATCATTCGGCCTGTCGCTGAACATCCTAGCGGTGTCCGTGACGTAGTTTGTAATGGGATAGAGGGACGAGAACCATTTCGGAATACTAAAAACTGTCTTCTCCTACTGGTAAAAGTAGTTTCTTCATTTGGCCTAATCACATTTCCCCATACGGGATTTTAGAAGGTGAATTTGTTCGTGTTACTACAGTACTGCTAATACGATTATAGCCTCATATCAATATATCATAATAAATACACTTCATTACATAACATGGTCACATGTTATTATGTAGTGTCTCATTCCCACTTTAGCGATCTTGATTTATTTCTTTCATACATGAAATACATGTTGTGCATTACTGGTTTTGCACCAAGACCTGTAAACAATGGATTTCTTGCTGCATTGTGACTCAAATTATGTTTCCAGCTCCTACAGTGAACTTTGACTCTGAAGTGCAAACTCTGCCTTTATTGCACTTCTCAGATTCATGTTCACTTATACGTTCACTTCATACTGATGCTCCAGTGTCTAACCTCAACAAGCTGATACTGTCATGCCAGGAACAACATACAGTGCTGCTATATGTCCTGAACAACATGTGTGGTTCTCAGGCTCATTTGGCCTATCCAGAGAGAGTGTCACATGATTTGAAGCATGAAGCCACATTGCCATATCAGCTTGCCACACCAACACTTCCATCTTCACTGCTTCAGCAGCCTGTGAGTCCACGTGCAGTGCAATGTTTCACTCACTCATCCAAACTGTTTCCTACAAACTTTCAAAACCATTTTTTCAGTGACAATTATCACCCCATTTGTGCTTGTCGGATTCCTTTCTGTGCCAGCCACACTGTGTGTGATGTATGGACAGTGCTATCCCTGCCCCCATCACACAGGCCTCGGTGATGCGCCACATCCTCTGCCTACCTCATCCACCTGCTCTACATCACTATTCTGCCTCCCTACTCAACTGCCTACCTTTCTGCCAACTGCTCATCAACCCATGCCATACCTGTTCAACTACAATACATTCCTGTGGATAGATACACCAAACTTCCCCAGTTGCAGAAACAGAACCAAAAAACATGGTTTCCCCTTGATGAAGAACTTGTGGATATTCATTGGGCTCAGTTTGATTGTGATATGGTAACGAATTTTTCTTGTGACTTATAGCGAGGCGTAAATTAGCAATTTTCGACTAGAACTAATACCAGTTATCCAACTCATTACAGGAAAGTAGATGGGAAAATAACTATACAGCCTTAGGGCCATTCATGTAAACCGACTATGATAGTACACACGATGAGATAAAGTCGATAAAGACTAGTTTATCTTGTAGGTTATGTCGTATACTGCTGAAGGTTTGTGGAGCAGAATACAATGCAGCAGGTGGATGAAAATTTCGGGACGGGAATGACATTGTCAGATTCATACGGAGTCGTAGACAACATCGCACTAGCAACAATCCTGTTACGAACTAAAATAGGTTTTGGAGAACATAAAAAGGAGCGACAAAATAGCAAAGGCACTGAAAGGAAAGTCGTCCTTTTTTGCAATATCACAGACATCTTTCGTTAAAAAGAGATTATTTGCATCAAATAGTAATACATAAAGGCCGAGATAATGTCTTCGAGATATTCAGCAACTGTCAATGTGTTATGACTGCACATCAAGCAACACTGAGACTCATTGATTGCTTCATGGTGGTTAACGACAGTAGCCACGACAAATTCTAGTCACAGGAAATTAGCTGCCATACCATCAACAAAGCCGTCATGCGTATCTGATCAGCATCTACTGGGGATGATGGCATCACAGTCCTAATGATGAAGCTTATTATTGACCCCCTACTGCTCACTATAACATTTATTCAACCAATCCTTGACTACAAGTGTTTTCCCTGAGGCCTGGAAACAGGGACTAGTTAAGTAAGACCTAAAAGGGATAAAAGGGACCGAATTACAGCACACTCTGATTACCAACCAATCTCCATTATTCCTGCACTGTCCAAGGCCTTAGAAAATATAGTTCACGACCAATTAACAAACCAATAATTACAAACAATCTATTGGACTAATACATATCGCCTTTCCGTCGCAGCAGAAGATTTGCCTTAATAAAGGTAACAGACAACCTGAAGCTTGCCGAGGATTCACAAGAGGTGTCTTACACTTCAGCCAGAGCCTCTGACACGGTCGACTGCAGCATTTTACTTGCCGAACTTCGCCGCTCGAATTTCTCACCTAGTGCGAAGCAATGGTTTTGCTCACACCTGCTGTCCGGTACCAGAAAGTCACAGTGGAGGTAGGTAGTATCATGCGTCTCCCAGCTTTTGATATAAGCTCCTGTACTCTTTTCACAATATGTCATCAGTTCTGTTCTACTGCGAATACCACATGTACTCTGATGAATTCCAGTTTCATGTAGGTGCAAAACCAATAAATCTGAAGATACCTATCGAGAGTCTCAATACCGACCTGTGTGCACTATTGAAACGGACACAAAATACATGGTTAAAGCTCAACCCATCCAAAACCCTAGCAGTACTGGTTGGGCGTCCTAGGCTCATTAGCCCGAAATATCGGGAACCCCCTACCATTTTTAGCTCTAAATGGAACCAATATCAGCTTATCTCCATCAGCGAAGAGTTTGGGAGTAGTAATAGATGAAAGTCGAAACTGGACTGAGCACGTAACAGTAATTGTACGGATACTTCCACTTCCTGATTACAGCGATGTTATCATGCAAGGTCTTTCTCGGGAACGCTCACGGCGCCAGAGACTCATGAATATTCAAATGGCTCCAAGCAATATGGGACTTAACATCTGAGGTCATCAGTCCCCTAGACTTAGAACTACTTTAACCTAACTAACCTAAGGACATCACATACACCCATGCCCAAGGCAGCATTCGAACCTGCGACCGTAGCAGCTGCGTGTTTCCGGACTGAAGCGCCTAGAACCTCTTGGTCACAGCGGCCGGCGGTCATGAATCCCTGTGTTCGTTATATCTCTGATGTTCCACGCTTTGATCATATTTCACCATCATATGTTCAAATTCTACGCAATGCGCAGACAAGTACAGAGATTTCCATCCCCTCAGTCTTCTCTACCATCTTATCTACGTACTCTGGCCTCCATATCTCTTAGACTTCACGCTCTTGTCTGAACAACTTGGCGGAAACAACAGTACCCATTACAGAAAAAATCCTTTCTGTCCCACTACATCGCTCAACCAATTTCTCGAGGTCCTCCGCAATAACAAGTGCCCGACTATGGAATAACCTACAACACTGTATTAGAGAACTGAATAACATCTCCAGCTTCAGAAGTCAGTTAATGATGTCTATTTATGCAATAATAATTACTACATTTATCCGTGTCCGCACTCGTTACTCCTGTAAATCCATTTTTCCAACCAGATCCTCCTCATTTCTCATTATCCTTAGCTGGCGCCGTCTCCTTAAATTTCCTTTCCCCAAAACGTCCTATTAGAAAACGCGTATCTTTTGCACCTATAAATTCTTTTTGTATCTGCCACTATAATAATAATAATAATAATAATAATAATAATAATAATAACAAGAATTATTATTATTTCTCTTTCCTGTCTCAGGCGTTATGTCTGGTCAAAAATGAAAGTGACGCGGACCTTGATCAAACGCGACTTCCTTTTAACTGTACGGTATATGTAATATTGCATTTAGGAACTTTCGGGTAATTGAACATGTATCAATAATTACAGATTTCTGTAGTTGTATATATACGTTTGGATGTAGGTGTATTGCGTTGATGTACTGGTGGATATTGTGTGGTATGACTCCTGTAGCTGATAGTATAATTGGTATGATGTCAACTTTATCCTGGTGCCACATGTCTTTGACTTCCTCAGCCAGTTGGAGCTATTTTTCAATGTTTTCTCCTGTTTTCTTCTGTATATTTGTTGTATTGGGTATGGATATTTCGATTAATTGTGTTATTTTCTTCTTTTCATTGGTGAGTATAATGTCAGGTTTGTTATGTGTTGTTGTTTCATCTGTTATAATGGTTCTGTTCCGGTATAATTTGTATTCATCATTCTCCAGTACATTTTGTGGTGCATACTTGTATGTGGGAACGTGTTGTTTTATTAGTTTATGTTGTATGGCAAGTTGTTGATGTATTATTTTTGCTACATTTTCATGTCTTCTGGGGTATTCTGTATTTGCTAGTATTGTACATCCCCTTGTGATGTGATCTACTGTTTCTATTTGTTTTTTGCAAAGTCTGCATTTATCTATTGTTGTATTGGGATCTTTAATAATATGCTTGCTGTAAGATCTGGCGTTAATTGTTTGATCCTGTATTGCAATCATGAATCGTTCCGTCTCACCATATATATTGCGTTTTCTTAGCCATGTGTTGGTTGCGTCTTGATCGATGTGTGGCTGTGTTAGATGATACGGGTGCTTGCCATTTAGTGTTTTCTTTTTCCAATTTACTTTCTTCGCATCTGTTGATGGTATATGATCTAAAGGGTTGTAGAAGTGGATATGAAATTGCAATGGTTTATTATTATTATTATTATTATTATTATTATTATTATTAATGGCGCCATCACCACCACCACAGCAGTGGTAGCAGCAGTAGTGAAGTACTGCCAGTATTAACTTTATTAGTTCACAGACATCATTATGTAGTTACATTGTCTATAGACACTCAGATCATTTTAATACTCTTTGTCATATTAAAATGTTATTTTTTTACGGGAGTATGATGTAAAAATGTATGTATGAAACATCGTTACGAAGTCAGACTAATGGTCCTAATCAGATCCAGTTAAATAAATAAATTCGATAGCAGAGCATAGAAGTTATCATAACGTGTTTATTGCGTTCTAGGCCATCATCAGATCCACACAGTTCTGGAATATTGCACTATAAGGAAGTGTAAAGTGGCTCATGAGTATATTGGCGGAAGAAAGACTAAGTATTAAAATTGCTATGATACACAAAGATTTCAATAATTAATTGAGCGTATGAAGTACAAAATAAAAGCATTCTAGAGGCAATTAGGAAGGTAGTATATGTATGGAAAACTCTCAAATAAGACGCAGTTGTTATAGGAATTTATCATTTCAATTCTATCAACAACGTATTAAGAAAATGCCACGACAAACCAGAATGCAGCTTTTTATCTTCGTGATACTGTCTTTTCGGGGAATCCTGCATGTAGTGTTAGCTTATGAGGGCTATTGATTACTAACTGCTAAATGACGGCGTTACATTGAGCGTAGAGTTCGCCTACTACTGGAGAAGCGAAGTAGGTTTTGATTATCACTAAGTACAATATTACCGGTGGTGAAACAGACCTCTATACTTTAGAAGTGAGGAAAAACGAGACCACGGAAGAATATGACTTACTTTCGAAAAAATTCCACAAAGCCCTAACTTCCTGTGTCTGCCTTTCGACGAACGCTCCCTGCAAAACATATTGTACGCAGAAGCTTTTTTTGTATAATTTATGTACTGCTTGAGACCCAATGCACAAAATATCGACTCTGGATTCGACGTCTGAATTCCCAAAATATGACACCAGTATATGTACCCTATCACATTTTTCTAAGAGGTAGGAAGTAGTTTCTAGAGGCAAATGTTCAGTTCGGGCAGTACGAATATGTTCGTGATGGCAGCGAAAGGGCGACAGTCAAAAGTAACTGAGAAATTTATTGAACTTACCGACCCAGTTATAAAAAGAACTTCGACGTGTTGAAATTTGGCCATCCAGTTGCCATTGCACGACAAAAAATTCATTGTGGAAGTTGCACGATTTTTTTTTCTGAATTAGAGGATTAACGGTCGAGAAAATTATACAGGAAGATAGATGGCAATCAATAGATTTAATGTACAATCAAGTCTTTTTCTTTTAACTGCTGCAATCCGTGTTTCCAGTTTCCTTTCGGATACAGGACTAGAAGAAATCGACAAACGCTAATTGTGAACCAGGTGAGTATAAAGAATTTAACTGCGTCTGACGTTTATGATACAAAATTATACGACATTGCAGGAACAGCGAAGTTGTAACAAAACCATACTGACAGAGGAAAAAAGTTGTCTCGAATGAACTGCCTTAATGCACAAGAAGTAATAGAGATATTCTAAATTTGACTGAAGAATGTAGCGTCTTATTCGTGTGACACATAATCCCTAGAAAACAGGTTTGAAAAGACATGAAGGGCAAACAAGGTGACAGCGTGTGTAAACACAGTTTATAAGGAGACTAGGTGACAGCTTTTTCCATTTCCATTAAACTCTGCACTGTGCAGGTTAAGCCCATCTTTCTGATCTGGCTAACTCTGTATTTCACGTCTCCGGACAACAAAGTAACGATTCCCTAGTGCTTAAAGCTGTCTCTTTCGAAAGTGCATCTTGTATGAAATAACAATTGTGATCAGTCTCCGCATAGTCAATTAGGTAAAATCCAATTAGTCTTCTGACACTTAATCGTAAGACTTGTCTTCTAAACTGATTTTTATCTAACTACAGATATCATCTTGTTATGACGTATATTTTTCTGAGCCAGACTGTCATTAACGGCAAACATTATAGGAAACTAATTTGCGTAATGACGTAAACAGTGAACAGTGAGTCACGCTTCAGAAGCATACTTGCTCATTAAATCGTCTCTAACTGCTCGTCACGAGACTGCTAAGTACGAATATGCTTATTTCCGATAAGTGATCTATGTATGCGAAAAGTAAACTGCAGATTGCGTATGAAGATTACTCACTATGGCTGAGGCAGTATACGCTATGCGCTAGCACCAAGGAAGTACCGTAATTCATCTGAAGTATGATCATCTACATAGACGTTAACAGAGACCGATCGCTGGCTGGCTGAATTAAAAAAAAAAAAAAAAAAAAAAAACTGGTCCATGACGTTTCCTTAGAAAACCATCCAGTTATTCACCTGAACTGGTATACAGGTACGATGAAAAATCGAAACCTCTATGGTCATTTTAATTGCCTCATTCTCAACCTTGTTCCAGTTTTTTAGCCAATGTGCGACGAACTAATGATGTGTGCGTGCTTGTATCAGTTTTTTCAACGTGCAAGAGCACGTTCCGGTATTCAACCGAACTGTTTACGTTTGTAGATGTTTCCCGATGTAGTTAAAAAGAAATCACAAATTCTAACCACAAAAGTGCAATCTACAAAGAAAGTTTAAAATTTTTTCAATATTATTTCTTCACCTATTTTACCTCATCGATAATGGAGCTTATGGCTACGACATTTAAATGGATCAACTTTGTGAGAATAGTAATTATTTAAGACCTTTATCCTTCACGCGGTACGTATCTTCCGTAGATAGTTCAAACAAGTGAAACCCTTATTCCTGCGAACACATCGATATTCCTATTTTGATTTAAGAATATTTCAACCGGATTTTCAGTATTCATTGCCATATAAATCGGAAGGATAATGGAAGATCATTAGCGATACCAGAAGAAAGGTATATTCATACTTGCAGAAAAGCTGACAATTCTGTCTGTCTGATTTTTTTCCGGGCTTTTCGAGTGTTTACGACAGAGGCAGAAGCAAATGGAACTATTTGAGAAAGCACAATAGCCGTATTTGCTTTGATACAGTTGTTAATGTTTTAGAAGCAGGTAACTTGGAAATTCCTTGTATTAAACGATAGTAATCCAGCTAATTGACAGGAAAGCAGCAGTTGCGTGCAGTTGTTCGTTCTATTTATTCTGTTTATTACATCCGTAATAAAGGGATCCGCACTGTAGACTATAGCTAGGCATTTGCTTTGTCATCTTGCTGTTACGTCATAAATTTGCTTCTAGATTCCTGATGGAAATTCCAAGTTATCTGCTAAGTCTGCTAACGAACAATCAGTGTACTTGGCAAGCTGTATTCGACCACTTATAAAACAAGATACTTAAAATGTGTGTCCTTGCTAGCGGAAACCGACGAACCTAACAGGCAGCACAGTTCCCAAGATGATAGTTAACGATGAATTCCGGGCATTTTCCTTTCATATTGCTGAACTTAACACGTCCCAGAGATGCATTTGTTTTGAACACCTCTTAACTGTAAAGTCACAGCGTTCAAATAATTTTGTAAATGGCCTGAAAGTAAATCGGCACACATGCTTAAATATTTGAGAGTCGTCTTCACATTTTCGGTTTCGCAGCACGGTTAATGACATTTTAGACGATATCCGCTAGCTTCTTATGGTATTTAAAGCGCATATTTTGGTTTGTAATTGTGCGTACTTCAACCAGGCGAAACTCTACTAGCTCACGATGTCTAGAACAGTGTAACATTCCCAACGTTTTTTATTATTAACACCTTTTTTCAGCTATTCGTTGTTCACATGTCATTCTTAGATATGTAACATTTGAGTAATATGTTTACATTACTTCTGAAATGGGAAGGAATAGTAAGATTCGCTTTAAAGGATGCTGTAAAAATTGAATTAATAAGTACTCGCAAGTACAGGGTCTGTTTGACACTAGCAACAGTTGTAGAAAACTGTCTGACTATGCTGCAGTCCTGGAGATGTTTCTGTGTCAAGTGTTAGAGATAGATGTAAAATACATCTACGGAAATTGGATGCGTGTGCGTGTTTGTGTGTGTGTGGGGGGGGGGGGAGGGGGGATTGATTAGGAGAGGAGGCGTCCAAGGCAACCTGACAATGCCACACAGATGAATAACTTCTCCATGCTGTTACTGCTCTCTCTCGCATCTCTACAATGCTTCTCGCTGTGATCTAGAAACTCATATTGGACAGAATAGCGTAACAACAAACAAGCCGTAGGCTCCAGAATAAAGCTTTCATGCTACAGTGTCGAGTAGACGCAGAAATCTGAATTATCCTCAATCCGAGGAACTATTGCAAAATTACGATGACATAGATGCAACCTTAGCAATTAAGTGTTATTCTGCCGGCCTCTCAGTCTGGTGGGGACGAACGCCCTTAGGTTCAAGGCCCGGGACATGCTATGTCTTTTCCTTTTGTCGAACAGGTGGTTTGTGAGGGGATTGACCGTCCGAGGACAGTGTGATGTTAGTGTGAAATGGTTTGAAGGTGCCTGGAAAAAACATTAGAAGTTAAACTGGAAAGGAGGTGAGCATGCCGGTGAATATGCTCCTGGGGTAAGGGGGGACAGTAACCAAAGACTAAATTAGAGCACGAGAACACGTTCCGGAGCTTTCATAGAAGATGAGGTCTTTCCGTTGGATAATATGAGACATTTTTGGGGTTGGAGTGTATTGCACCCACGTGTATTTCGAAGGAAGCGGGAAGCATCCGTCGCTGTGCAGAGAAATCGGTTTTAGAGAAATTGAACATTTCTGATGTTTGTGTCCGCACCTAATGCCCATATTTCTGATCTGTATGTGATGACAGGAAAATGGAGAGCGTTATACAATCCAATCTTCATCCTAAGAAACAGCCCATCGCCCTTGGGAGCGGATATAGTTGACACAGAAGTTCTGAAAGTTCGTTGGAGATGTCCTCGATATGTTTCGTTTGCTTAACTGCTAAGGATGCAGCTATGTTATCAGCTAATAAATGAAGTCTATCTGAAATGGATCACAAAAACTGGGGTAAAGGATGATGGGTAGTTATTTGATATTGGTCTCTCATGGTATGTTAGTTCAGTTCGCCATGAGTCTGGTATCATAGGGTATGCGCTCGAAAAGAAGAGAACAGTTTGTGTTTCGGCTGCACTAATAGTAATCTTCCAAAGAATACGCCAGTGATGAGAATGTCGACCAACTGTTCCTATAGTTTCGGTGCAAACTACGTTAGGTTGGAGCTGCTACAGCATATCGCAGT
Organism: Schistocerca nitens; assembly: GCF_023898315.1. Classification (NCBI taxonomy): domain Eukaryota; kingdom Metazoa; phylum Arthropoda; class Insecta; order Orthoptera; family Acrididae; genus Schistocerca; species Schistocerca nitens. The sequence goes on along the minus strand of NC_064618.1, from coordinate 537,091,082 downwards.
CTCATACGTAAAGAGAGAGAAGTGACCCGGTGCGGAATGTTATTCGTGTAGATGGAATAGGGCGTGGGATCCAGAACAAAGCCTTCAGAGACTCTGGCAGTTATGGTACGTAGTTGGCTATTGCAGTGTTGACTAGTGACGTGTAAATGGTTATTGTTGAGGAAGAACAAGTTTTATTCTACACCTGCATATCCGAATATATTCAGAGCCATTGTTCAGTGCAGGGTGGAAAAACTTCCAGTTTTAGTCATTTCTTTCATATTCTACTAACGTATTAAGCGAGCTGAACATGTCTTTTTATCATGGCCCCCACTCAACATACACGATAGCGGAACTGTGTCAGTCTTCTTCGCACGCCAGGTACCGAAATTTTACCTATAAGCATTCGCGGGAACCGCGGCGACTTCCTTCAAGCATCACTGCTAGATTTCCGTAATGGCTTACATCGACCTGTAATGATCTTACAGGCAAATCTTTGGATTCTATCTATTTCTGCCGCTATACGTATTTGACAAAGACTATACTTTGGATCAGTACTCTCGAATTGGCCACACTCGCGTTCCAAGAGCGATTCCCTCTTAGAAACAGCGACTCTGCTTTCCCCAGAAAGTTCCTAACGAAACAAAATTGTTGGTCCCAATTATTATCACTTCTTAGCGTTACCCCTTAACAGTGCTACGACATCCTCGCAGTCGACTTGATACGAAACTACTATTTAAAAAAAAAAAAAAAAACTTGATACAGAACAATGATAATTATACAACAGAACCCACCACCTAAACTGCTTACGAAGTTAATTATTTGCACACGAAAGTGATGCACGAGGAACGAGATAGGAGTCAGCGGATTGGACACGAGTGTACTCGTGACTCGCGGTGGGCGTTGACGAGTGCGCGCATGACTGACGCGTCACACGTGACGTGACGTCAGCCGGCGACGCCCAGCGGCCGCGGCGCGGCGCGGCGACTCAATTAAAGCGGCTCCATATGTATGGAATCCGGGCCATTGTGCGGCGGGCGGCACACAACAGCGGGCAGGGCCGGGGGCCTCCTCACGTGTGGTGCGCCCTCAATGCAGGGTGGAGGAGGCGGCACCCACCGGCCTACAAAGCCTGCGACTCGTCCCTACTGCTCTCCGTGACGGTTCTGACGTGGGACACGAAGAGTGAGGTACGAAAGATATGTGGTGTAAACTCTCCCACATGTAACGCTATTACATTCTGCTAGAAGAGTCACGCTGTAAGTATCTCTTACACAATAACCAAGTGTCATTTTTTTTAAGTCCACATTAGAGCGCAATAGTGTTAAAAGGAGAAGGGGAAGGAAGAGGGAGGGAGAGAGAGAGAGAGAGAGAGAGAGAGAGAGAGAGAGAGAGAGAGAGAGACGCTGAGTGTTTGTTAGAATACTTGTTACTCCTTCACGCAGAAATGGCTGGACGCATTTCCGTGAAATTTTGAAAGCAGACAGCATATACCCTGAATTAATATACATCTTATATATACCTAGCTTTCAAAGAGGTGGGTGCGAAAAAGAAGCGTAGCTCACAATAAACTAACGGCAATGCTTTATTCATCCTGTACTTGAAAGTAAGAGCGCTTTGTGACTTGCAACAAAGTTTACAGGTAATATCAAACTCTTACGAAACATTTTCCTAGATCCAACTCACAAAATGATGAAAGCAAAACGTGTATCGCTTACTACATTGTCGCTTTTCACGCAGTAAACCTGCAGCATGAATCATAACGTTATAATTTATTACTTTTTACTATAGACTTATCCAGCAACATTTCGCAGACGGTAGAAACATATACCACTGGATGCACCTGCAAAATTAAAGCGTTGTATAGGACACAGTTCAGGAGGTACAACTTCATAAAGAAAATGAGCTGCATAAAAATGAAGCTGCTGTGCGCAATTTTGCTAGAGATACAGGTAAGACGTGTGTAGCAATGCGTGTGAAATACGTTGAATGAATGTAAAAAAACTTTTACATGTGCGCAGATAGACAAAGCCACGGTAAAAACATGTTCCTACACTCCTGAAGCGATTTGAACCAAATTTGATAGACGTATTAGTTACGACCTGGAAAGGAATGCTGTGGGGGTAAAAAACCACCAGCTATCTATTGGAGTGGGGGTAATAACGTTGAGAGACAAGGCGGACAAGATGGTGAGAGGGAGGAAATCTGGAAATAGACTAATAGAAGACCCAGGTAACACCGCGGGGCGCAGCTAGTAACTAATAAAACAGATATCACAATGATTTTTGAAAAATTGAGAAAATGTCGCAAAAAGGCTACTTTATTAACAGTTTTCGCGGAACACTTTTTCACTTGCTGCAAGTACACTAGTGTTCCGCTGCACACTGAATGTGGAATCCTGCTCTCGAGTCACATGCTGTGAAACAGCGGTGAATTGGACAGTTATCAACGACAGTCCTTTTTCTCGAAACGACAATCTGTTACTGGCAGAAGTTTTGGTTTCCTCAGATTTCAAATGAAACTCTGAAGATCATACAGTTAGTGTGTGTTAAATATGTGACATGCGTAGGGCGGACGATGCCGCAAGCAAAACGTTAGTGGTTAGTAGATACTAGCTACAAGGCTGTGAATGTCAAGGTACGTTCACGGCCTTCCTTAATATTTTATTAAAAGAATAATATTAACCATGAAGTAAAATACCAAAAAAAGGGTATTAACTTAAAATGTTATACAAATTATTCGCCAAAAAACAGAGTTGACCGAACACGAATCATGACAGGTTAAGAGCTAGCCGCTGTGAAAATAGTAAAAGAAACTTTATGCATTGTGTTAAAAATTTTTTAAATAATAATCTTTGTCTCGGCTTAAAAACATAAAAATATCTGTTATCCAGATAATCGTGGATGGTTTGATCACTAAATAAGAGAATAAAGAACCAATCACTACGAAAGGAATCGTTTCTCGAAAGAATCTTATAATATTAAGACAAACGTGAACGACTGAAATTGAGCTTAGTCGAAATTGGTCAACTGAGAGAAAGAAAATTATGTTAGGGAAGGAATATTTGTAATTGACGGATGAGTTTTACAATTTCAAGTAAATCTGGACTATGTGAGTAGGCTGTTTAGGTTTTTTTTTATTGGTAACGCCACGTAGCGCTCTGTATGAAAATCACTGGCTGTGCTGTGTGCAGTCTGTGGCTGGTTTGCATTGTTGTTTGCTATTGTAGTGTTGGGCAGCTGGATGTGAACAGCGCGTAGCGTTGCGCAGTTGGAGGTGAGCCTCCAGCAGTGGTGGATGTGGGGAGAGGAATGGCGGAGTTTTGAGAGCGGATGATCTGGACGTGTGTCCATCAGAGACAGTAAATTTTTAAGACTGGATGCCACGAACTGCTATATATATTATGACTTTTGAACACTATTAAGGTAAATACAGTGTTTGTTCTCTATCAAAATATTTCATTTGCTAACTACGCCTATCAGTAGTTAGTGCCTTCAGTAGTTAGAATTTTTAATTTAGCTGGCAGTAGTGGCGCTCGCTGTATTGCAGTAGTTCGAGTAACGAAGATTTTTGTGAGGTAAGTGATTGATGAAAGGTATAGATTATTGTTAGTCAGGGCCATTGTAGGGATTTTTGAAAGTCAGATTGCGTTGTGCTAAAAATATTGTGTGTCAGTTTAGTGTTTATCAGAATAGGCAAAGAGTGAAATGTCTGAGTACGTTCAGTTCTGCTCAGCTGTTCGAAAAGCAAATAATGTAAGAGGTTTATCAGCACAGTCATTCATAAATTTTTCTAAGTGGACGTTTCAGCTATAAATTTCAGTGTTAGGAAGTCTTCCTGAAAAGTATTTGTCAAGAATGTAGTCTTATGTAGAAGTGAAACATGAACGGCAAACACAACTAACAAATACAACACAGTATAAGCCTTTACAATACGGTACTACAGTAACGCTGAAAATAAAATGGGTAGCTCGATTAACTAATGAATATGCACTGAATTTGGGGGTAAAGATATTTTCATTGCACAGTTTGACTGAAAAAAGAGTTACATTGATAGAAGTCCTTAGGAATCAAGGAATGGAAGGTGGTAAAAATTCTAGAGGGGGACCAGTGCTTGACTACAGTAAGCAGGTTGTAATGGAGGTAGGGGGCCGCAGCTATGCAGGTAAGAAAATACTTGCATGAGATAGACTTGCTTGAAGGGTTGTAAAAGTACAATTATCTATTTAGTTATAGAGGAAAAGTTATTCCTACCAAAATGTTCGAAAGGTGCCTTGACTGTCCATAAGCAACGGGCTTCGAAACAAATCGCTTGTATGATAATGAAATTAAGTGACACGAAAATGTTTGCGAATTAAGATTATATGCAATTTACAAAGGGTAGACATGTGCAAAATATAATCTCCTATAGTTAATGTGTTGATTTATAGCTACCGAGTAAATCTGCAGTGTGCACATTTCGTTCGAGAATATTTGGAAATGTTGTATGTGATGGTAATATATTTTTAATAGGACTATTCCCAAATACTTTTTTCCATCAGAATGAAACGATTTTGCACCACGAAGCCTCATTTTTCTCCCTGTAGTTCATTCATGGATGTAAAGTTTCAGTTTAAATGTATACACTTTAAAGACATGTGGAACACTCACGAGCTGTAAATTGCTATTTTCTGCTAATAGAACGCACCAGTCTTAATACGGAAGGGCTACTGTAGTTGTTGTTGTGGTCTTCAGTCCTGAGACTGGTTTGATGCAGCTCTCCCTGCTACTCTATCCCGTGAAAGCTTCTTCATCTTCCAGTACCTACTGCAACCTACATCCTTCTGAATCTGCTTAGTGTATTCATCTCTTGGTCTCCCTCTACGATTTTTACCCTCCACGGTGCCCTCCAATGCTAAATTTGTGATCCCTTGATGCCTCAAAACATGTCCTACCAACCGAACCCTTCTTCTAGTCAAGTTGTGCCACAAACTTCTCTTCTCCCCAATCCTGTTCAATACCTCCTCATTAGTTAGATGATCTACCCACCTTATCTTCAGCATTCTTCTGTAGCACCACATTTCGAAAGCTTCTATTCTCTTCTTGTCAAAACTAGTTATCGTCCATGTTTCACTTCCATACATGGCTACACTCCATACAAATACTTTCAGAAACGACTTCCTGACACTTAAATCTATACTCGATGTTAACAAATTTCTCTTCTTCAGAAACGATTTCCTTGCCATTGCCAGTCTACATTTTATATCCTCTCTACTTCGACCATCATCAGTTATTTTACTACCAAAATAGCAAAACTCCTTTACTACTTTAAGTGTCTCATTTCCTAATCTAATTCCCTCAGCATCACCCGATTTAATTTGACTACATTCCATTATCCTCGTTTTGCTTTTGTTGATGTTCATCTTATATCCTCCTTTCAAGACACTGTCCATTCCGTTCAACTGCTCTTCCAAGTCCTTTGCTGTCTCTGACAGAATTACAATGTCATCGGCGAACCTCAAAGTTTTTACTTCTTCTCCATGAATTTTAATACCTACTCCGAATTTTTCTTTTGTTTCCTTTATTGCTTGCTCAATATACAGATTGAATAACATCGGGGAGAGGCTAAAACCCTGTCTCACTCCTTTCCCAACCACTGCTTCCCTTTCATGCCCCTCGACTCTTATAACTGCCATCTGGTTTCTGTACAAATTGTAAATAGCCTTTCGCTCCCTGTATTTCACCCCTGCCACCTTCAGAATTTGAAAGAGAGTATTCCAGTTAACATTGTCAAAAGCTTTCTCTAAGTCTACAAATGCTAGAAACGTAGGTTTGCCTTTTCTTAATGTTTCTTCTAAGATAAGTCGTAAGGTTAGTATTGTCTCACGTGTTCCAACATTTCTACGGAATTCAAACTGATCTTCCCCGAGGTCCGCTTCTACCAGTTTTTTCATTCGTCTGTAAAGAATTCGCGTTAGTATTTTGCAGCTGTGACTTATTAAACTGATAGTTCGGTAATTTTCACATCTGTCAACACCTGCTTTCTTTGGGATTGGAATTATTATATTCTTCTTGAAGTCTGAGGGTATTTCGCCTGTCTCATACATCTTGTTCACCAGGTGGTAGAGTTTTGTCATGACTGGCTCTCCCAAGGCCATCAGTAGTTCTAATGGAATGTTGTCTACTCCCGGGGCCTTGTTTCGACTCAGGTCTTTCAGTGCTCTGTCAAACTCTTCACGCAGTATCTTATCTCCCATTTCATCTTCATCTACATCCTCTTCCATTTCCATAATATTGTCCTCAAGAACATCGCCCTTGTATAAACCCTCTATATACTCCTTCCACCTTTCTGCCTTCCCTTCTTTGCTTAGAACTGGGTTGCCATCTGAGCTCTTGATATTCATACAAGTGGTTCTCTTCTCTCCAAAGGTCTCTTTAATTTTCCTGTAGGCAGTATCTATCTTACCCCTAGTGAGACAAGCCTTTACATCCTTACATTTGTCCTCTAGCCATCCCTGCTTAGCCATTTTGCACTTCCTGTCGATCTCATTTTTGAGACGTTTGTATTCCTTTTTGCCTGCTTCATTTACTGCATTTTTATATTTTCTCCTTTCATCAATTTCTACTAGCCCTCGTCTTTTTGCCTACTTGATCGTCTGCTGCCTTCACTATTTCATCCCTCAGAGCTACCCATTCTTCTTCTACTGTATTTCTTTCCCCCATTCCTGTCAATTGTTCCCTTATGCTCTCCCTGAAACTCTCTACAACCTCTGGTTCTTTTAGTTTATCCAGGTCCCATCGCCTTAAATTCCCACCTTTTTGCAGTTTCTTCAGTTTCAATCTGCAAGGGCTACTATAACAAGCATATTGTTGCCTGTGTACATTTCTGTTGCCTTTATATACTTTTACCGAATGAATTTCCGGATTACTCACGATATTTAATATATTAAACGAATGAGTAGAGAGGCTGAGATTTTATGGGTTCTGTTTCGATTCCTGTTTTGAGTTATGTTTACACGACGGAATTTTATCCCGTTCCGTTATCTTCAGAGCTCTTGGAGACGTCAGTATGTAACATTTACATAAGTCAATTTATCCTTGTTAAATATAGTCACCTTAGTATATAAGGCTATTTACTGGCACGAATCACCCAGTGGAGGCTTTCGAGTCTGCTTACGACTGAAACTTGATCGTTTAACAGTGTCTCAAGCGTTACGTATTTTATGCTGTATCTTTTATTAAGCAGTGGAGACTACGAAATAAAGATTGGAATCAAGAAAACCAGTTGTCCACCTTCAGTCTGCGGTGTTCGCTATTCCTCTGCTTCTAGCAATATATTGCGTCATTAATGACGTAATGTGGGTAAGTGGCGCAAAAACCCAACACATTCATGTTCTCTGCAGGGTCTGCGAGCGGAAAATAAACAGCGCTACAACCTTGAGTGTGTTAACATTAAGGCATTATTGACTCTGGCCACCGATAATGGCACTCAACGACATTTGCGTCCATTACTGATCGCTATCCAGGCAAAACACTTTCCTTTCCCTTACGACAATATTTTGCATATTTCAGAATGGCTGTACTGAATACATTGCTAAATTTCCAGGAAAATTTATTTCTAACTTAACTCTCATAGATTTGTCGATAGCTTAAACTATCAACATGTTGTGTCCTAATATCTAACATTTCTTTTTTTCATTTGCGTTTTATTTCTCTCTCACTTAGAGATGCTTACGACAAACCAAAAACTGGGAATCACGAATTAGAGAATGGATTTGAAATAAAGAAAAAGAATGTTGGATAAAAGATTCAAAGTTGGCAATGCAAAGTTACAATAGCTGTAACAACACATACGACGGTATGAAGTAATGACGTATTCTTGCATCACTGTTGCTGAGGAGTAAATTATATCGACAACATTCAACGGTAAGTGAAACTTCAGTGCAGTTAAGAACAGAGACAAATTTTGTATTATTGTGGTAAGAACTGCCACCATTCACACAGTATCATTTTACGACGAAAATTCCCGGCCGGCCTGAGTAGCCAAGCGGTTCTAGGCACTTCAGCGTGGAACCGCGCGACCGCTACCGTCGCAGGTTCGAATCCTGCTTAGGGCATGGATGTGTGTGATGTTCTTAGGTGACTTAGGTTTAAGTAGTTCTAAGTTCTAGCGTACTGATGACCTCAGATGTTAAGCTCCATAGTGCTCAGAGCCGTTTTTGAAAATTCCCGTTAGTGACTAACAATAAGTTTTATCAAAGAAATTACGGAAAATTAGTTGCTGCTGATTATTGTGACTTTTTCGACCACGAACTGTGCCCCCTATCTAAGTGGAACAATCTTTGAGCATTTATGATACACCAAGGCTGCTGTCCATCGAGGAACCAATTACAGCGCATAAACAAGGCGTGATGAAAAATATTTGGAAGAGTGGACAAGTGAAATGGCGCCTGACATGTTTAATGCATGCGCCTGTCACTTCGAAAGAAGGAAAGAGCAAACGGGTACACTATGAAAGGTTTGGCGGAATAGAAAAAATAAAATTTAGTATGCATCCACTTTGTATTGATTATTATGTAATGGTTATCCTAACGTACTGATTGTTAAGGAAAACTTACTCATTGTCAGTTGATTAAACACATGCAACAGCATCACACATTGCAGCTGAGGTTAATTTTCTTTGAACCTGGCGTGTCACTTGCTTCAGCAATCTTAAAGTTTAGACTATACTACGCAAGTGTCGTGGTACCATGATGATTAAAATTGATGCTATTCTTATACTTGAACCACACCTCGATGCAAAACCTTTGCACTCGTCGTTCCTCTAACTGCAGCCATGTTTAGTCTGAATTACGGGAATCCAGGGCCGCCTATTACCCTGTAACTATCACTTGTCATGTCAAAGTATGTTTTGGTCATCTGGGAGTGCTTTTATTCCTGCTTTGTTTATAGAATACTACGTTCCTTAGGATCTGCTTTATCCGATGTAGCTTGCCACAGTTATTTTCGTGCTGCCTGTACTCATCTGTATGTTCGTCTGTTCTAGAAATACATTCAGAAAGAGGTATATGCTTTCAATGAACGACATCCTCGAGTTGCAATTGCAAATTTCACAAAACAACTTTTAATTTAGTTTGCGAGCGCAGTTCATCAGAAACGTGTTCCGTGATTCAGTGTATTTCAACGACAGTAAGGCCATGTAGGTAAGGACAGGTACTACTAAAACACTGTAGCAAACTCCGGAATGAGATTTTCACTCTGCAGCGGAGTGTGCGCTGATATGAAACTTCCTGGCAGATTAAAACTGTGTGCCCGACCGAGACTCGAACTCGGGACCTTTGCCTCCTGCGAAACTTGCAGAACTAGCACTCCTGATAGAAAGGAGAGCTTCTGTAAAGTTTGGAAGGTAGGAGACGAGATACTGGCAGAAGTAAAGCTGTGAGGACCGGGCGTGAGTCGTGCTTCGGTAGCTCAGATGGTAGAGCACTTGCCCGCGAAAGTGAAAGGTCCCGAGTTCGAGTCTCGGTCGAGCACACAGTTTTAATCTGCCAGGAAGTTTCACTGTAGCAAACTATTTAATGGTAAAGTAATATGGGACCAAACTGCTGAGGTCATCGATCCAAACTACTTAATGATGTGGAAGTAAACTCTTATGGCTTTGTTCGCTGAAAACCACGAAAGGCAGGTTCATCCGCCTAATGACAAAGGTTTTTCCTTCCCTTCGTGCGAATTGGCACCTTTTCTTCGCGTAGTGTGACAACTGTGTGTTTAAATGTGTAATGGGTGTTTGTGTAGTGGGTCATATTTGTTTTGGATAATAATAAGGAGAGGAGGAGGAGGAGGAGGGGGGGGGGGTCAAAACCTGTGCCGACATGGCCTACTGCTCCCGAATAGCACTAAAGGGACCGTCGAGCTTAATATCCGACTGAAGTAGCACCATCAACGGCCTCACATACCCTCACATCGTGAGACACTGCGGAGGCCGGTGATCAGGGACATTAAGCCACCATGGCTCCTTTCCTTCGCCGTAAGGGCATGAAGAAAGGTTTTACAAAACCTAACATTCTGGAGAGTGAGACGTAAGTAATATCCATCCATGATGCCCCAAATATGCCACCACAAGTGTGCCTTTCAAAACGAATAGCTGTGTGCATGACAGGCAGTCCTGAAATCTCACCATGAAATTCTTAGATTTCCAGATTGCAAGAGTCTCATCTTAACAGTCAGATTTCACTGTTACCTGTACGGACGTTCAGTGTTATTAATATGAAATTGTGGGCAAGTTGAGCGAAATTCGAATCATCTGAGTTCCACAACCTCACCGAAGTACATTGGTGGCTAAAGGAATTAGCATATTGAGTATTCGCCTGAGGTAAAGCGTCCACAATCATGAGGATACATTTTGAATTTTCAGTAATGGTCGTAAGCGCGAGGGAGGTCAAAGTGCAAGCTGATGCTTAGATAGTGCTGAAACAGGGAACGCAAAGCATGAATGGGACCAACTGCTGTGGGAGTTGAGAACTCTAGACGAGTGTAAAGAGAGTACAACCTAAGCTATCTAATGTGGTTCAAGCTGCAAATGAGAAACAAGGACTTTATTAGACTGATACCGACTGTGAGTGGTTGGCGTAGACTACGACCTAATGTAAAAAAATAACGTGCTAGACAATCTTCTGACGTAGTTCGCAGTAACAGGTCGAGTAACCGTGTAGTATCAACGTTGTGGCAGAGACAGTCAGAAACTTGGGTAATTTTAACATACAGATCACCAGCAAAGCTATTAGCAGACACTAGAATTTATTCGCATGCTCTGTACCTTTTACACAAACACCAACATACACGAAGCAATTTAACTTTAGACTACACTGGGCCGTCCTCGCCAGCAGCAACTTGTTATGCGTTGGGGTCTGCGAAATCTTGCAGCCGTCTTCGTATACTGTGATTAATTATTAAATTGACTCTTACTTGCCAGAGTTTTCCGGCAGTGTGTCTTTCCTCGTTGTGTTGATGCTGTCCGGCACGGCGTGTACTTCGACAGCCTTTTAAGTTGTTTGGTTCATATTTTGCTTAGAGTGGTTATTGTTCCCTTGGCTATTTTTAGACGCCAATTTCTGAAGACGTAGGGCTGTTCGTATCCTCGTCCCCGGCCGATATTTTCCATCGTTGTGCCGTTGGTCGGACGGAAGGGAATTGGTTAAATTGTTGGTCGGTCCTTGGACGGGCCGTAGTTTAGATTCCCATCCGATTATTTAACTCCAACTCTTGGCTGCCTGTCTCATCTCACCTTACGTTTGAGCTACCTTCTCAAGCCGACCCTTGGAACACTTCTTAGCACCACTTGTTGTGTTTTAGATTGTGATTTTCATTTTAGTTTGAAGTATTGTGCGATGCCTTCAGCCGTGTATTAATTGAGTTCTTTTTAAATTTTACATAAAGGCCTTCAGCAGTGTTAAATTAAAATTTTGAAGATTGATTTTATTTTTAAAAATTTTCCTTAAATATTGTTCTATCTGACATTGTTTGTAATCCAGGCCCTAAGCCGTTAGTTGTTTTATGTGTTGTGTGTGGCCTTCAGCCGAGGATGAACGCCTTTTAATAAGGCCTTCAGCCGTGTGTGTTCTTTAAAGGAAAGATTTATTTTAAATTGTTTGTCTGACTTGTTGTTCAGGCCTTCAGCCGTTGTTCCAAATTTATTTGTGGCTTTCAGCCATGCAATAAGTTAATATTTCTTTAATTATGCTTTCGGCCATTCTCTTGTAAGTTTAAAAAGAAATTTCTTGGTTAGAAAATTTTTTTATTAATGTGTTTTAATTATAGTTGTCCTTCAGACTTGTAGTGTAGGCTTTCAGCCACTAATTGTTTTCAATTGAATCGTTTTTTTTAATTTACCTACTATTTTTAATTGCTTTTGATTTAAAAGCCATGCCTTCAGCCGTTCTTGTTTTTGGTGTGTTTTGGGCCTTCAGCCCAGAAAGCATCTCAAGTTTTCTTTAACTAGGCCTTCAGCCACATTGTCTAGTTGTGATCTTTTAAAGCAATGTGTAAATAAGTGGTTCTTAGAAAAATAAAGTTGTGTGTTTGATTGTGCAACACACAGTAACTGTTTACGGCTCCAACCACAATCGTTCTTGTTCTATGCGCTCTCTGAGTACCTACCGACCAGGTTTCAGAAGCCACGTTCTGAAGATAGAAAGTGTATGCAAGGTGTTCAGAAACAGTCTGAAAATATTGTAAAGTTCTTGCAGAGTAGGTTGTGCTGAGAAATAATTGTTAAGAGGACAAAATTCGATACGTTGCGCCGCTTCCGGGTTAATATCTAAGTCAGCCATTCTTGTCGCTGTGCGATAAAATACAAACTGCCCGCCAGAGATAGTGTCGCCAAACGTGTTGTGCGTTTGGTTTCCTAAAACCTTACAAGAGAGCGATACTGGACTTGGGACTGTAGCAGGGACTGAACCAGGACCAGGGGCTGAGCAGTCTCGTGTGCTATCATCTGTGCCGTGAGAACTGTCATTTAATCCATGTGGCTGGCATGATATGCCTAACCTCAATGATAATTAACTCGGAAACGGCAAAAGGTATCTTTTTCAGCACGGCCTACTATGCAACATCCTTGCAAGCTTTCCGGACTGTTTCTGACCACCCTGTATTTGTCCTGAGGCACTGTAACTCTCAGAACCCAAATTGTCCATGCTGTAATCATCCATTATGTAAGAATTAGAGCGCTGAGAGACTTTCAACAGACTTCAAACGTAATTTCAAACATTGGACTATTCTGGACTATTTCTCGCTCACATGCTTAACGTCGAATATTAACACATTAACTCATTTGTAATAACAAATTTGAAGGTGTTTCATAGATGCGCGTTCCAGTCTTTAAAGAATCGTAGGTTACTAGTACATTATTAAAGCACCCTTTCACCGCGCCAAGTGATTTATTAAATAGATGAGTGTTCAGCTCTCAGCCTTTCTGCTTTCTTCCCCAGTTTGGCCGCCCATATGTCAAAGCTCCAATACTTAAACAGCTCGTGTTTTAGCCCCTCCTCAGACCAAACAACTGATGGATATCGGTGATGGGGAAAGGGCTCACGGAAAATCATCAAAGTTTTCCGAGGCACCAGCACTTTCCTCTTGACAACAGGTTCCCATGAAGGTTAATGAAATTTTTAAAAATGAGAAAAATTTGTTTATCCAGTGATTAATTTTAAATCTAGACTAATAACACATAAATCAAATAAAAAACATTTGAAAATAATTTGTATCGTCAGCATGTTGAAAATACTGTCATGTTATTAGTTTCTTGCGGAGCACTTACTCACTTCCTGCGGAACACCAGCGTTTGGGAAACATTGCTCTAGGCTACAGAGGCAGCCTAGAATTTAGTGCATTACGATCAAAATTGGCATACAAATTAACTCATTACGTGCAGTCGAAACTCCTTGTTCGGGAGAGTGGTTCGGGGACAAATTAATAACTCTGCAATAGAAGGTGATGGGTGTCTCAAGTTCTCAAGCGTCACTGCTGGAGGCGGCAGTAATGAACACACTGCTTGAGAAGGGGGGGGGGGGGGGGAGGTGGAGGAAGGCAAGTCTCGCACCCATCTGGCCGCGGCGGGTTTCCGCAAGGCGTGGCCGCCGTCGAAATTAGCGTCGTGGGGGTCGTTGTTTCCACCTGGTGGAGACCAAGGCGCGCGAGCGCATGCGCAGACACTCGCGATAAATCTCTCCTCGCCAATTGTTGGCCGTCTTTCACCGTAAACTTCAAAGCCGCTCGATAAAGCCGCCTGAAATACGGCGCCGTAAAACATATTGCCTACCGCCCGCCTGTTTCCCCGAGAATAAAGATATTTATTACCGCCGTCAGATATATTACCACCCCCGTATTAAACGTTAGCGTTCCTGCTTTTTTATGAATTTACAACTACATTATTTTGCATCTGAAATATTGGAGGGTTACGGTTGCGTTACTGTGGCAAGTGACATGTTTACACTCCCTCGTAACTTTCGTGGCAACGGCGAAAAACTTTGTGTTTTATGCCATTCCACATCTTGTCGGGCGCTGTAACATTTTAGGGTTGATAATTCAGTAAGCCAGTTTACGAGACAGCTGAAGTTATTGTTCCGAAATTTGTGGCGGTCTTCAAAAATTGGGGCACGCCGCTCTCTTCCGGCGAATGGTGGGGGAGGAGGGGAGTTTGATGGGAGCAGCAGCGAGTGGGGAGGGGGGGGGAAGGGGGTGACCTATAGAGGGAGGACGGGAGGAGAGGGACAGGGAGGGGAAGCAGGAGAAACAAAAACCGCTGGCATATCTTGCGAGATTTAAAGTCGGCTTGTGACGCAGAACAGGACGTCACGTCGCTAAACAGCATTCTCTGTCCAACACACGTACTTCCAACTCCACTGAAGCGAAACTAACGCGATCCGAAAGCAATTCGACCACAAATCTGCATTATCCTCTTCAATCGGCCTGTTTTATTTTTCTTGGCGTGACCAATTATTCTTTTCAGTAGGTCATGTCTTGCTCTTTCCTTTGGCATTTAGCGCACAGTTCGACGCCAATACTCAGTGAATTTTAACACTAAATTACTAGAGTGATGTTTACAAACCTTTGGATGTATAGAGCACCATCGTTTAATACATAATATTGGGTGCTAATTTTTCGCAGAGCCAGAACCAAATTTGTTGTCCCTCAAGATCGTGAATATCCCATTTCAAAATTACTGTGACTCAGTATCCTCTTGTAAATAATGTCTGACCAATGTTTCTACTTATTTTCAAGATTCGTTGCCTGAAAGACTGAGATCTGTACAGACATCTAAGGTTAAATTCATTTTGGCATCGGCGGCAAGAGCAGCAACAAAACACAAGATATCATTCCAGGCACTACATGATATCCTAACATGGAAGCATCTTGAGTTACAACACACAGTCATCGTAAGATATTTATTTTTTTTCCCTTTTTAATCTAATGTCATCAGTCCGTAAGCTTGCACACTACTTAACCTAAATTACCCTAAGGACAAACATACGCACCCACGCCAGAGGGAGGACTCGAACCTCCGCCGGGACCAGCCGCAGTCCATGACTGTAGCGCCTTAGACCGCGTAAATTTTATTCTTTTGTATTATTCATGGTTTTTATATTTTAGGATGAGAGTAAATAAGAGATGCGTACAGAATTTGAGTGTGTCCAGTTTCCTTTCTTCAGCTACGTACGCTGTTGCGTATTTCCCAAGCAATAATACAGTAGTTGAATTAACCCGGCAGAATAGCCGAGGGTATTAATGCGCCTTTTCCGGGATTCGGGGAGGCGCGTCGGCCCCGGATCGAACCCTTCAAATGTTCAAATGTGTGTGAATTTCTATGGGACCAAACTACTGAGGTCATCGGTCCGTAGACTTGCACACTATCTTAAACTAACTGACGCTAACGACGACACATCCATGCCCGAGGGAGGACTCGAACCTCCGGCGGGAGGGGCCGCGCAAGTCATGATATGGTGCCTCTAACCGCGCGGCATTAAACCCTTCCGGCGGATTAACGACAAGGGTCGGTGTAAGGGCGAGCCTGGACGTGGTTTTGGAGTTTTTCCCCCACATCCGACTAGATAAATACCGTCCAGTTTTCCACGTCCCGTCTCTGTTACAAAATACGCAAACATTTCTAAAATTATCTCACACTTTAACATATGCTTACTCTAGAGGCAGATAGATGGCGTACACTAATTCCATCTCAGGGGGAGGAGTGGCTTAGAAAGGGCATCCGGCGACCCACTGTCACCATCAATGTCAACTCGTATGACAATGCCAGTGCCGTAGGGTAACGACACATCATGATGATGACGACGACGGCGATTATTTGAACTGATCTATCACAAGGCTCAAATGCCTGAATTATGTAGGCTATCGATAAGGTTTTGCTATGCGAATCTTGAATTTGAACCTCACCTTATCCTATTTTTGACGAAGTTCAGACCGTGTTGTTCAAGCAGCTTTCTTCAGCTATTTCCCCACGCACCGAATACGTTTGACATCAGTAGACACTGCAGTAGATGAAGTAACAGGTGAGCGATGATTGTTATAAAAATGTGCTAGGATTAAAAATGGGTATGTGGTAGTGTTGTTTGAAAAAATACGGTTCGCACATTCCAGCGTACTATGGTGGTTCATAGAGTTTCGGAAGGGTAACTTCCGTATTGACAACGATCCCTGATACGGTCGATATTCTTATTTACTCATCTGATCATTAATCGGCCGTGTTCTCACCTTAAGCGGTTCACGGAAACACCTTAATACCTAAATGCGGTTGACGGAGGGGGAATATGAGCTACTTATCCCCAAAAATTATCCAAAAGTAGTGCATCACCTATTGATTATTATTGTAACTAGAGTCGCCCAACGCTGGCAGTATTATGGAAAATAGTCCTCAAGTTGACGGTTAATCTGAAAGGCACAAACATTACTATCTAAAGTACCGTGTCCCTGCCTCCTTCGGCCAGACAACTGGGTCACCCAGCCAGCCGCAGCCACATCAACATTTTAATGTAAAATTCGACTTATGATGTACGTTTCCATCTAGGAAAATAGTGAAACGGCGTTGAAACAGTTCAGAAATAATCTGATATCGATTTAGGGCACTAGGAATTTTAGTCCGTCGTCTATCCACGCAAATGCCAAATCATTACGATGATGTATTAAAGAATTGATTTTAGGTACTTCTAAAGCAGTCTGGAATTATATAGGTCTTGTAGAGAAAGCTAGATTCCTCGAAGTGCGGTAAAGTTTTAACGTATGCGTAAGGATCCCGAAAGAAAGGTCACTAGGAAGTATTTAGCAGACCTATGCTTACAAGTTTGAAACCATCCACCCTAGATCATGACCCGTAGATGGTTCCTTTATAAAGTCAAAGTTTAAAATCGTATGTAATTTTACTGGAGCGCTTGAAGCAGAAGTTTCCACCAGCTGCTAGGTAACCAGTAAATAGTCTTTCAAATAATAGAATGGATTGTTCTCACAAGTGTTGTATAATTGTGGCCTCCGACGCACGATTTGAGATTTAACACAGCTATCAGATGAATAAAAGTGAAGTCTGAATGCATTATGTTGCCAGAATGAGCCAAAATTCTGCCGAAACTTTTTACGTATCGAGATGGTGTTAGTCTGTGAACAGTATCCCCGAATTTTCTTAAACCATTACTGTAATACAAAGATATTCCTGTGTCGTTATGTATTGTAAGGCAAGAGCCACCAATCCGCAAGGCCGTAAGGCAGTGTTTTATGGGACACCCCCCCCCCCCCCCCCCAATTGATGTAGTATCGACGTCATCAACTGCTGTTTGAGCCTATTTGGGTGTTTTTGTACTTTGGAAACTCATTTTTAATTAGAAGCTCGCTGACGGCAGTATCTGCTGCTTTTTCTCAATCATGACGTTTTACAAGGAAAGATATTAGTGTCTAATGCTGGAGTAAGCGTCTCTTACAACAATCTTAAAGACGAATTCCAATCCCTTTTGAATTACTTGTCTGCTGTGGACTGTTCGCCACAATCGATAACAACAATGAATTACGTATGTTAGAGAGCTGTGAGTTGAGTTTTTAGAATCATTCAGGGGGATGTGAAAGAATGGTTAGAGGGGATGTTGCATTCTGTCAGAGGGAACTGCCTTTATCCCTGACGATTTCGAGAATTTGCAGTTTTCAGTAACTACTTGTGATAGGTATATAATGGGATGCATAGATGGTTTCTTATACTTGTGTCTGCAAATGGAGAACAAATTTAGAATCAATTTGTAATGACTAGTACAAATACGTTGACTTTAAATGAAACGAAATTAAATGCACTGCTCCAGTTAGTAACTACAGTATTTGATTCAAGTAACTGGTTTCATCAATTATGATTCATACTAATGTTGAGGCGCTATTTGAGGACAGTGCCATCATAAATTGTCAGTTAATGACGACACCAGTCGCCGAACCTACACAATTTATTACGTGGCTGTCTTGTCCTCAGCATAAGCACTTAGAAATGATTGAATATAAACCAGTCGTTTAAATAAAAAATACGTCGTCGGTGGCAGTCGGTGCTACTGATATTAATAAACATACAATCAATAATTACGGAAGAATTCCTGCGTTTCAAGGCCTGACAAACATGCTCTCATTAGGGAAGTATTTTTTGGTTTGCTTTTCTTCCAAGTCGTTTCTTCTATTAATGTAAACATTT
The DNA here is from genome assembly GCF_023898315.1 of Schistocerca nitens. Taxonomy (NCBI): domain Eukaryota; kingdom Metazoa; phylum Arthropoda; class Insecta; order Orthoptera; family Acrididae; genus Schistocerca; species Schistocerca nitens. The sequence continues at coordinate 537,072,905 of NC_064618.1, read as the reverse complement.
GATGTAATGTATTTGCTTTGCAGCAGGCGTATTCTTTGTGCGTCCTGGAGTTAAATTTCTGTTCTACTATTTTAGTTGTTTGTCGCTGGTAATGACATTTCATTTGTAAAAAATTGTACGTTTGGATCGTTTATTTTTTATAATTAACAGCTCTAAGTTTATTTTTCAAATCATTGCTAATTTCTGAATGTAATGAGCGTCTTTCAAATCATGGGTAGTATTTGAGTATGATACCCTATAGTTTGCCACAAGTTTTCAGTTGGAACTGTTTTACAAGGGCCTCCAGTAGTTGCACACCACCAATGCTTAATACACACATCCTGTAGAGAAGTGGTCGTTCAACTGCCTTGGACTACCCTGGCCTTCGATTTTCTTCAAGTGACTTACTTTCATTACTATCATACAAAGTGTCCCAGGAATGGTCAATGTTCAGTGATATGACACGAACGATCATTCGAAGCAAAGTAGTCAAGTAAACATGCGCTCTAAAATGCATACCTTAAGAGCCATGAGCATTAGTTCAGTAGACGACATGTCTTTCACATTAGCAAAGAAGAAGTACTCATTGTAGTTAAGGTATGCATTTTAGTGCCCGTGTTTACTGGACCTCGAATGATCGTTCCCGTCAAATCCATGGATATTGACCATTGTCCATGGAACACCTTGCATACGTGGCTTTTCAGTTGAGATTATGCGATATTTTACAGATGATGTGGGGGGGGGGGGGGATGTAATAACATGATACAGGAAAGTCCCATGAGCCGTATGTTGTCAAATGGTGTACTCAATCTGAAGCAACACAGCACCAGTGTAAGATGTCCATGACTAAGGAATTTATTGCTAGCGCACTCGATGGATTGCTCACGCGCTGCCTGCGATATGTAAGCTATAAGAGAATCTCAGACCAGAGAGCAGTGTTGGCTGCAGTAAGAGCAGTGGCAGTAGGAGTAAGTAGTAGCTAGCAGTCTGGTGTATGGAGTTGGCAGGGCCGGTCGTAGGGAGCGATGGCAGTGCCTAAGCGATGTAGTATAAGGTAAAAGCAGCCTCGCGTGAGCAATCCATCGAAATTACATCTGCTCGAGTGCGCTAGCAATAAATTCCTTAGTCATGGATATCTTACACCAGGACTGTGCTTAATCTAACGTGCAGAGCACACATGTTTGACAAGCTTCCATGTTTGGAAACTGTAATTACACTGTCTTTCTCAAAATCAAGACTGCTGCAGATTTATCGTCTGTATTGTTTGCAAAGATATCAAAATGACTGTATCGATTATTTTCCCTATGAAACAAAGACGATCAATTTGTATATAGTTTGTATAATCACGTCAGACAAGACATCTGGTAGATATGTTGGTGAGAAATGCAATGGTAACTGGCAGTAACTGCTTGATATGTTGTACTTCGTATTACCAAGAATGTCATCTGCAACGATATTCTTAAAAATGGGCAAGTTTTTGACCACCTTTTACAATAGTGATATTTTCCTACCTCTACCAACAACTTTTCGTCTCGCGTCATCTCAGCTGCCAATACCCGTGTACTGTGTAAACTGAAGAGCAAGCAGCGGTATTCGGGGAGGCAGCCTTTCCTTTAAGAACCCCACGATATGACTTGCAACATTTCCCGTCTACCCGCGCATAGAAGTGAGAGGTGACTTACGTAGACTGCGTACGTTTCCGTACATTAGTCTCATTAATAACTAATATTTTTATTTAGAGAGTTCAGTGTTTTTTGTGGAAAATAAGCACCCTCCCGTGCATATCTGGGCACTGCGTCGCCACTGGCTCAATGAGAACGCTGCGGAATCGAGGGTATGACTTTCAGAAACGTTTACTTGCTTCTTGTGACGACGTGGGGTGGAGATAACTCGCCTTCCCCTCCTCCTCTCTGAGCAGACATTGTCGGATCCACTAGATTTCCTATTAGATCTACGGTAAATCCAGCATTCAGTAGGTCCACATATCTGCGGAAAATCATATCAGTCCAATAGAGAACGTCTTTGTAACTGTATTTTTGACAGCGTATTGTCAACGGAAGGAAAAAAAAGGCAGTTTTAAATTTGGAACACTCAGCCAGTCCACTTAGCATTTTAGCTGAGTCCAACCACTGAGTAGCCGAGAACTGCTTTCGATACACCTGAAGATAACAACTAGAGAAACTTCCGAACATACAGAAAAATAGCACCCTCTCGTTTGCGAAGTCTAGTAACGAGAGCCTATTTTCTCGCTATAGCCTCTAGGCACAGAAACAAGAACAGTGATCAAAGAAACATAGTATCCTATAATATCAGTGAGTCACAGTTGGAATCGGCCAACCCATACAAATACCTGGGTGTAACACTTTTAGGGATATGAAATGGAATGATCACATTGGTTCAGTCGTGGGTAAAGAAGGTGATAGACTTCGGTTTATTGGTAGCATACTGGATAAATGTAAGAGTACAGAGCAGATTGTCTACAAACCCCTCGCACGACCCATTCTAAAATATTACTGAAGTGTGTGGGACCCGTACCAGATAGGAATAACGGGTGATACTGAGCGCATACAGGTAAGAGCAGCTCAAGTGGTCACATGTTAGTTTAATCATGAGAGAGTGTCAGAGATACTGAAAGAACTGAACTGGCAGACTACGTCATTTTTCGTCTGTCCAGAGAAAGTCTACGAAGAAAGTTTCGAATAGCTATAACTGATGACCCTAGAAATATATTACAATCTTCTATTTATAGCTCAAGTAAAAACCGCGAGGACAAGATTAATTACAGCACGCAAAGAGACTTTCAGACAACCATTTCTTCCCGCGTTCCGAACGTGAGTGGAACGGGAAGGAAACATTATAACTTGTACAATGGGACGTACCCTTCGCCGTGCACTTCACGGTGGATTGCATGATACAGATGTAGATGATCCCACTAAATCACATGCACAGCTTCTTAGAAGTGACCGTGGGTCCCTGATGACGCTTTAGCTGTTCCATATAATTCTAACAGTATGAGGAAAAGCAGTCATTCGACACACTCGGCATTTCTTGTCAGTGGTTGAAACATATTCTGCCTTCTTCGTGCTGCTGAGGTCCGTGCGAAAGAAACGTGCAAGGAGCAGAAGTGCAGCTGTGGAAGGAACGGGAGGAGGGGCGAGGTGGCAGGTGGAACATATCACCGGCTGAAAGCGCCGCGCGCCGGACAAATGGCGGCGACATTTCCGCAAGAAGTTGAGGAGCACTCGCCTGGCAGTGACGGACGGCGGGCTATACACGCAGACCCCAGCCGCGCTCCGGCGCGCACATAAATAAAACTATAGAAACGCGCTTCGTCGCCGACTGCGAGGAGATGAGGTGGTGGTGGTGGTGGTGGTGGTGGTGGTGGTGGTGGTGTTTGTTTTGGGGGGGGGGGGAGGGGGTGAAGGTGAGAATGAACGGAGGCCTGTTCACCCGCTCAGCACCTGACAATCGTGGCTGTGGAAAGGGAATCATGAGCTGGGTGGGCCAGCCTGAAAAAGTGTCTAGGTTACTATGTGTCTTTCGAAGCTGTTGTCGATGATGGTAAAATCTTCCAAGTCGTTTGGCCTCCCCACATACCTCTTCAAATTTCTTCGATCTTCGACGTTTCGATCCCTCACATGGGAAATCTTCAGCAATCTACTGGTGTTCCAGGATGCCTGTCGAAAAAGGGCGCATTAACTTATAAACGCTGGTTTTCCCGCCTGCTTTCCAGGGAAAAAAGTATTTTATAAGTGAATTTGACGGTCTTTCGACAGGGTTCAGCCTTCCGTAGACACCAGTGGACTCCCGAAGAATATCCTAGCAGATGGATAGAAACGTTGAGCTGCGAAGAGGCTTTGAGAAGAATATGATGCAGCATAACAGATCAGAAGATTTTTACCATCAATCAAGGATACTGTTCTGATTGATGAATGCATCTGCTATTTTCATGTTTTCGTTACCCGGGTAATTAACGCGCTGTGATACGACAGATAGTGGCAGACGCGATGACAACCTATTAGATTCCTGGTAAACCAAACTTCATGACCGGGTCCAGAAGTCCGTGCCATACTGTCCCCTGACCGTAACTGCAGGCCTTCGGAAAATGACACGCTTCAAATAACTCGGGTGACCACCACTATCATAAATGAATTTCGTATCTATCTACTCACCTAGGAGCAACGCTGTAAATAGCAGGAATGTAGATCATCGCTCCTTCAGCAATGACTGTCTGGATCGTGGAAAGAAGTCTTCTAACAGACTCGAGTCCTGTCGGTGGGAGATATTTATTCTCCAGAATAAAATTAGCCTGAAGAATGAAACAGAGGCGAACAGCTCCAACAGCAGATTGGGCGCCAGTACTTTGCGATGTTTATTTCTCGACTCTTCCGTCAGATGAGAGATTGAAATGTACCACCTTGATGAATTGTTTTACAGCTGCAGAAAAGCAAAGGTGTAACGTTTTATACTCTTACTTCTTCCACTTACGTCGTTAATGTTCTACCTTAAATAGTACAAGGGGTGTCATGGTTTTGATTATGTTTTACAAAAATGTCACGTAAGGAATCTTTCATTTGTAGGTAAATGTCTGCAATCCTGATAGACAGTAAAATCCTCACGTGACAGTACTGTAGCACGCTGTTACAGGAGTCCAAAGACACTCATGGATGAAATTAACGGCTCTTCGAGTGGTGTGCTACGCTGATATGGCACGGGATTTCATTGTGTACCAGGATTGCAGATATGTTGCTGCAAACAAAAATTACTCAGATATTTTTTCCCGGTGCTAAACTAGGTAGTGTCATTCGCCACGTTTAAGGTATGAGTGGTGTTCAATAATGCACGAATTTTTTTTTTTCTGAAAGCAGGTTGGTTTTATTCAGGATTCCAATGCACCATATAGTTCTCCACCCACTTTGCTACAAAATCGATTTTCAACATAATCTCTGTTCCAGACGACGGCCTTACTCCACCTTACTGCAAGGACCTGTATGCCCGCATGGTTTCGATCTAGTGGTTGACGTCTGTAACACCTACGTTTTTATCCCGACCTGATCTGATCGAATAGCAGCCCAATATTTATTATTAACATGACCGTGAACCTAATGGGGCTGGTAATTGGAATTGACTGCTACAGAAGTTGTTACTTTCCAGTTCGTCTGTTCAATAATATAATACTGAATGTATGGTAATAAGGAACACCAACACCGTTTTACTAATTACGAACTTATATTCTTCTCAAAAAACAAAAAGGAGACAGCCACTGCCTTCGTCATACATATCTAATTACGAGTAATCTCAGCACAGGCTTTCTTCATTTGCCATTATCGTCACACGCTAATCCATCACTGCATCCAACACTGCAATCCAAGGTTAGGCCGGCGCGGTAGACGCGGAACTAAATATCGGCACTAGTAACGTCACTGACCACTTTTATAAAGATACTGCATCACCTTCCCGGTATTTGTTTATTATTTAGGGGTCTAACCACGGTGATGGTGACACCCTTCCCGGTTAAAAACCCTGTATTCCAATAATGGCCTCCACACACACACACACACACCATTCCCACCAACCACTCTGGCGCATCTCCACACTCGCTCTCGCAACACGTCACAATCGATTGTTTGCCCTATCGACCTGTGCCGAGTGCAAAGTTATAGTAAGGGCCTACGGACCCCTTACACGTCGGAGCCTGTGACGATGTTCGACTTGTTACGATCAGCCTCGTACGCGGAAGCAATTCCGCACGGGTGGTCCTTCACTTCTCTTTATGGCAGGTGGCGAGAAACCCAGCGGACGTACACCTTTGTGTACAGCAACTGGTGGACGTGTGTGTCAGCACTTCCGACTGACACGTCCAGTTGTGCAGCGAGGTGTTTGTGATCTGTCGAGCACCTCGACAGAGAGTGTGCGCCAGTTCCAACGTTGCACGAGTCACAGCTGTGTGCAGCCGACCGGCAAGCAGGAGATCGGACAGATGTGCCGGACCTTGTTGCCATTACGATACGCCTCGTTCAACGATTCACCGTGCTTCTGTGCACTGCTAAATCTCTGTAGAACTTCTGCAAGTGTCTATGAATATCTGCGATGCTTTGGTTTTCCGCGGAAAGAGACTCGGTGCCAGCTCTCTGCTTGGGACGTACCTCCGTTACAGGCGCCACTATGAAAGTTTCGTATAGTGCCGCCACCGGTCGCAACTTAATGAAACTACAGTGGCTGGAGCGGGAATATTCCACAGGGGACCACAGCAAACTCCGCATGTTTCAACCGAAATGACCGAGAAGAATGTGTTGCAGTACTTATTCAACATCCCTCGTATTACTTAGAGATTCAAGTCGAAACTAAAGAAGACTTTAAGGACTGTTGACTGAAATGAGCACAGAACTACAGAATTTCGGTTGAAGGACAGTGATATGTAGATGGATGACAATGACTTAGTGAAAGTCGAGACTGAATAAAAGTTTCACTGAAGCTGATACAGTTGATATAATGCAAGATGGACGAAGCAAGGAGGAGGGTCAGCTGCTTAGGGCAGGTAGAGCTGGGAGTTAGTTTACAAAATTGTTTTTACAACTATGTATTGCGAGAAAGGGAACAGTGAACTGCAAAATAAGCTAAGAGAAGGAAGGGAAAATGATTCACTGAATGGATATTAAAAAAATTGTACGAAATTTAGATATATTAATAACATCCGTGGGGAAACAAAGCTATTAACGATGTTAGATGAGGACGTGTTTGAAGTAACAGCTTGCTGTGTCCAGAAATATTTGGCACATCTGAAAACTTAGTTGTGAAGGAAACTTAAGGGTGGAGGGATATCCTAAGACGTGAAACATCTTGTGCTCTCGAGAACTGCTTAGAAGGTAGGCGGGCGGGTAGGTAGGTGGATAGATGAGATGTGGGTGGGTTGGGAAGTAGGTAGGTAGTGCACCATAGCTAAGTGGTCAGCGTGGCTGACTGCTAAGCGGGGATCAGAGTTCGATTCCTGGCACTGCCAGCTGTTTTTCGTTGATGAAACTACTGGAAAGTCTTAGTAATGCCAGATGAACTACCTGGCTCCGTAGTACCACCATGTCTGCTGAGTGTGGTGTGCCGATGCTCACCACTGTATATTGAATCCACATGACGCCACTGGCAGTCGGTTGGCCCCATTGGTCCGTCTGTGACCAGAGCACAGTATCTTTCTTTACCATGCCAAGACGTTCTTATGGCGGCGCAAGTCCTTTGCCCATGCTAATCTGCTTCGTATGTCATCCTTGCGTCATGATTTTGCTTCCGACACAACAGGATTACATCATTTAATTTACTACTTGGTCCACAACAACATCGATGTTGAATTTATAGCAGACTTCATTTTTCCCACTTTTCAGACTTTCATCTCTGTGGTTCTCTTTGAATTCTTGCTTTCTGCTTCAACGAGAGCTTCTGTGAAGTTTGGAAGGTAGGAGATGAGGTACTGGCAGAACTGAAGCAGTCAGGACGAGTCTTGAGCCGTGCTTGGGTAGCTCAGTCGGTAGTGCACTTGCCCCCGAAAAGCAAAGGTACCGAATTACGGTATACAGTTTTAATCTTCCAGGAAGTATCATATCAGAGTACACTCCCTTGCAGAGAGGAAATCTCATTCTGGGAAGATGATTATTGTTAAGCGAGGGGTGCTGAACGTCATGGTCATAAGCGCCCTGACGAAAAGTCAGCGTAGTAATCTCATGGGGGGGAGGGGGGGGTGGCGACGAAGACTTTTCACACATGCGGAGCAGTGCATAAAGCATTGAAGCGTCTCCTTTCACCACCAATTTAGGGATGAGGCCTGACAGTCCACAAAATTTCACCACTCTTAACACTGGAATCGGTATCGGCGAGAATGGTGGGCAGATCTCTATCGAGACTGAGGGCTGTCTTGATGTCAATACGCAAGAGACACGAAGCTAAAATATGCTGAACTAAAAGTGATACACCACAAATCTCACATAGGTGAATCCTCTCACCGGAGGAGGAAGCCACGTGCTGAAGAGCTATGTCCGATGCGCAGCCTGGTAAGCAGTACCTCATTCCAGCGGTGGGGCCGACATGAAGTCGGCCATGCCTGTGTGGTCGATTTGAGAGACCGCAGTTTGTTTTCTGTCACCTTCAACCGTTCTGTCTCCCACTGACACATGATGTGTCAGTCAGAGAATGAGACGTTGGCGTGCAACGGGATGAGACATTGACGGACAACACCATCCCGACATGCTTCCTTGGCCGTTTTGTCGGCCATGTCGATGCCCTGTATCCCAATGTGGCTAGGTACACAGCAAAACATTATCTCCTTTCCACGATGCAGGAGCCGCTGTAAGGAGTCATGGATAAGCTGAATCAACTGGTGTTCTGGATACATTTGGTAAAGTGTTTGTAGCGCACTAATCGAGTCGGAACACACAAGAAAACCTTGTACTGTGGTGTCTGCGAATCCTCTCCAGTGCTACCATTATGCCATATAACTCTACATCATAAATTGTTCCGGAAAACATACTATGAAAACCGTATTACGGAAAACAGTGGAACAACCGTGGACATTCTCTTGTTGGGATACACCGGCATAAACAACGATAAAATGGTGGTACGCACTTAAAATTGAAGAAAACAAAGTTGTAAAAACGTTATCTGTAGTACAAATTTTCTTGTACTGCAGAAAGCTTAAGATCACTTTGGGCCTCGGAAGGCACCAAGGCGGCAATGCGTTTCATCCCTGGCTGTGTATTAGTTGGTCTGATAGATTCAGATCCTTGAACAGTCAGATGCACATAGCCCGAATGGCTTGGTCACATGGAGCCGATGCCTGAACAGCCGTTCAAAGTTGGTTTAGACACTGCACTAATGCCAATTGACTGAGGTGGCGCTGAGATTTCCAGTGCCTGTCGAGTCAAAAGAATGCGACGCCGAATCCAGTGTGGTGATTCACCAGGACTCTGAACTGGGCTGGTCCGCAAGACTCCAGTCTATATCCGAATGCCCTCATGGTGGACAGCGTCTAACGTCTAGAGGTACGAAATACGGGCTGATCTATAGACCACGCTGTCGTTATCTAAATGTGGTCGAACAAATGCTCTATACGTCTGTAGGAGGGGGGGGGGGAGGGGGGGGGGGCGAACCTGTCAGCTACCCATGCTTTTCCGCTAAGGCATTTCAAAATATTCAGCGACTGGAAACCAAGTTAATTTCGAATAAAATAATAAACCTAAAAAGCGCACAGTTTCCTGAAATCGTAAAATGTTGTCTCATCTTGTGAGCAGTGGCTGGATAAAACTTCGTTGAGCACAGTTAAAACTGACACATGTAGTGTTCTTTGATAAAAATCGAAAATCAGTTGTCTTGGCCGAGGGTTCCTCCTGATGGCTAGCTGTAGCTGCCTCGTCAGATAGGAGGAAGAGTAGAAGATTGCGAAGTCATCCACGAACAAAGAGCAAGTGACCACGCCACACACTGCTTGCACCAGGTAAGAGTAGTGTTCTGCAATCGGTTTTTAACAGTGACGGGTGTACCAGCAGTGGAAATTCACAGAAGGCTTTGAGCACAATACGGGGACAAGCTTTTGTCACAGGGAAGTGTTTATCGGTGGACTGAACAGTTCAGTAATGATAGAATGAGCGTGAAGGATAAGGAAAGAGAGAGGCTTCCAGCTACAGCCCCAACTGATGCCAATATACACGAAGTATATTGAGGGTGTAGCAAACCATATACAGATTAATCATGGTTCCTCATTTGGCATTTTCGTAACAGACTACTTTCATAATGTCTGTGCGAGATGAGTTCCAAAAATGGTTCAAATGGCTCTGAGCACTATGGGACTTAACTTCTGAGGTCATCAGTCCCCTAGAACTTAGAACTACTTAAACCTAACTAACCTAAGGACATCACACACATCCATGCCCGAGGCAGGATTCGAACCTGCGACCGTAGCAGCAGCGCGGTTCCGGACTGAAGTGCCTAGAACCACCCGGCCGGCTTGAGTTCCAAAACAACTCAATGAAGAACACCAGCGTAACCGTGTGAAAATCTGACAGCACCTTCTGAACCGTCATGTTAACAAAGGTTAGACGTTTCTTAAACGAATCACCACTGGAGATGAAACATGCATTAATCACTTCGTACCAAAAAGCAGACGCCAGAGCATGGAATGGAAGAACCCCAATTCTCCAGTCACAATATATTGAATAGTCAACCTAGCGCATGAAAAGCGGTGGTCATAGTTTTTGGGATTCACAAGAGCCGATCCCTCGAACATTACTGGGAAAAGGGATAAACACTAAAAAGTGAACGTTACCAGTGTTACACTGTGGAACAAGTTGAAGCCTGCAATTGGCAATAAACGCAGAAGTCGATTATCGGAAAGTGCTCTTTTCATGTATGACAGTGAGCGTGCGCATATCGACGCACGTATCACTATAACTCTAGAGATGCCGTGTTGCCCATCCAATGACTATCAGTTTTGTCCACTTAAAGACGCCTCATGAGGACGTCGATTCAGCTCCGATCAGCAGGTGAATGAAGCGGTGCACACACAACTTGCTGCACAACCAAAAACCTGTTTCTCCAGAGGGTATCGGAAAATTTGAGCAACGGTGGACGAAGTGCATTGCATAGCAGAAGCAATGTTGAAAAATGGTATCAATAAAAGTTGGGTAATCTTGTTGCAATAAATTATAATAAATGCTTGCGGGTAGTTACTGACATACCATCCTACTCTTTTTCCATAGACGCCGCATTACTAATTTACAATTTTGATTTTATGCCATCACAGACGGAAGTGGGAAATTAATGCTGCGAATTCGTAAGAGTTAAGTGGAAGAGGTGTATTAACTATAGGCTAAGTCACATGATGTGGAAGTTAGCTGAGTCCTAAATCTTTAAAGGTCCGTCGGAAAAAGCGGAGTGCTGAGGTGACTGCACTTAAATACCACAACAATTCAAGGCTCTTAGCGGCTCTCTCAGAGCAGAGTGAAATACGAGCGTGGAGAGCAGCAGGGCGGAAAGTGTGGCAATTGACAACCGCTAACAGTGTCACCTGTTGTACGATACAGGTGCACTGCCGTGCTGACATTATCAGGTTACAAAAATACACCTGAAGAGATTGTGTCGGCAGCAAAGCTGTAACCATGAATACATCTGTCAAGTCTCAATCAAGCCCAGACTGGTAGAGGTAGAGGCTGCTTTCCATCTGAAATGACTAGAGAAAGCATACATCAAATCGGTCCTAAGCCAAAAACAGGAAGCGCAAAAACACTGCTCGTCGCTCTGTAGGTAAGACACGTTTTCATAAAGGCAAAAGTTACTCATTGTTGGTTAGTGTGTGGCACAATTTCCGAGACGTTCTTTTGGTAAGCAACGTCACCGAATGTTTAATAGCGTCAACAAATAGAACGGTGTTGACATGTGAAATCCAATCCACATTAGTTGCCTTAGTTACGATTTACTTACTGTCAAAATATCCTCAATTTCTACGAGAGTTAAAATAAGTAAGGAGAAACGAAGAGCATTTAACTGAAAGACTCTGGAGGATTTTAAAGGCTTCCTTTTGAACAGTTTGACCCTGTGGTTGACAATCTATTAATATCTAAAAAGTTAGGCCTCAGACCTCAAAGAAATAGGTCAGCTCAAGTATCCAACTTAACGCAATACATAGAGGATGGATGTGAAATAGGTGATGTAAGTGGAGTTATATATATATGTGGTGTCTATTCTCTCGGGCATGTCCGAAACAACAGTGACCACATACGTAAGTTGGTGATGGCCTACGATCCCTTTAATGCAGATGCACACCAAGCTCTAATTGTTAGGGAAATCGGCGAGATTCCTCGAGTAATGAGACTAACGAGCAGGGGTACTACGTCGGTAGTATATGGTGCAAGTTGACAATTTGGTGCCGACAGGAGGCTTCTCAGGGTAGCCCGTGCAGTCGTGACGACCACTGGGTCCGGATGGTGTAGTGGTCAACGTATCTGCCTAGTAAGCAGGAGACCTCGTTCCGAATTCCGGCCAGGCGCAAACTTTCAGCTTGTCCCATTGATATAAATCAGTGACCACTGGCAGCTAATGTCTAATCCCTTGTGTGTTCATCATTGATCTGTCTTCAGCCTACAATAATGATCAGCACCTTGTGGTGTTCCTGAGGGCCTACAGCGTGACACACTATTATGATTTCATGGAAACAGTTGCCACTTTACTGCAGAATCGATGGTTCTTTGTTGTGTTTCAAGGAAGAAGAAGCCGATCGAGAAACCAAAATAATGGCTTACCCAAAGGGAGAGTTTTGTTCCTTGCACTCTGTGATATACAGGGTGTCCCAGAAATGTTGCAAATGTTTATTACTTTCTGATCACGACTGTTTGCAACGTCGCTAGTGGAGAAGACGGAGCTAGTTGCTGCGTAGACAAGCCTCGTCTCCTACGAAAGCGAATCATTGTTGGCGTGGTTAATGATGGTTTTGGACACGCGTTTCGATCCGATTATTCTCCTGCACCACGCTAAAGTCGCCGACGTTTTTCGGCACGCAGGAGAAAAATAAACCGCACGTGGTAACCGTCATTCGCCAAGACAACAGAGCATCGCATTCACAGGAGACAAGGCCTGTCTACGCAGCAGCTAGCCCCGTCTCCTCCACTGAGGATTGTGATAATCAGTCGCGATCAGTAACAAGCAGCTTCGAGAGACGTCCCCTGCTTACGGTCCGTGAGCGTGCGAAGCCACGTTTGCTACCGAACGGGTGGCCTAGTAGCAGGCGACGCGCCTGTAACTTCGACGCTCTGTACCGTCGTTGAATAACGTTTCCGGGGACGGGTTCCTATCCTCGGTTTGTTCTTCCAGGCAACCTCTACAACCCCTTGACGTCTGTCGCATATTTCTGCGACGCTGTGTATGCACACCAATGACTAAGGCCTAACACGTGTAAAACTTTCACATTTGAAGACGGTATTGCTACAGCAATTCCAGCAAAGATGTTTGAGGAGGCTGAACAGGTTGTTACAACAGCACTGAGTGTTATGGTAAGAAGCACCTGAAACCCAATCATCACAAAACTCAAGTCTGTGCTTTCCACCTCCGAAACAGGCAGATACAAAACAAAGTTAATTGGGATGACACCATGTTGAAACACAGCTTTACGCCTACATACCTTGGCGTCACTTTAGACAGATCTTTAACATTACACAAACACCGTCTCAACACCAAGGTAAAAATGTCAGTCTGAAATATCATTTGGAACTCCACCGGCAGGAACTGGGGAGCCAACCTCATCTCATCATCAGAACCTCCGCCATGGCACCTGCTTCTCTGCAGAGATCCTCGCGAGCCCTGTATTGTACGGCTCTAATATAGCTAAACAACTGGGCGTCGCACTGAATGAAACTGTACGACTGGCAGCTAGATGGCTGAACTGACACCTACGAACAAGGTTTACCGCTTAGCGGGTATTGCAGCACCTCTTAGGTCTAAACGTCTTATAGTAATTGCCGAACTAAGGTTGAACTAAATCACATCCCTCCACTGCCATCTATTACCAATAGTTAGGTTGAAATCCAGTAGTAGTTTTCGTACTTCAGCGTCAGCGCTAGCTAGATCTCCACGTGCTGGCAGAGAACAACTGTGGGCAGGTAGGTGCGACCAGCTTCAAACGTGGATGGAACCTGCTGTGTCTACCACCTGGAGGTGCTTTAGACTGGTCCGCTTGGAGATCTTTGAAGAGGTTCAGATCAGGTGTTGGCAAATTCAGGGACAATCTTGTCGTATGGAGACTTTCCGAAGGACCGACATAATGTGAATGCCGAGAACAGACAATGGATCACCCGTGCCACTGCTCTGGTTGCCCAGTCATAGAGTAACGAAGAGCTGATGAAGGGTGAGGGATGAAGGCGGTACAGTTACTGTTGCTCAGTTCTCGGTTGAGATCATTTAGTTCTTACTGTAATTCACATAAATTGTAAATCAGTTAAATTATTGTTTCAGTAGTATCCCTTAATACTTTACAATCATGTGATGTAGAGTTCTGTATTACTTCTGATTTCAGTGAATAAACAGATACTGAAAAATTAAGCACGGCAGTAATTTAATTTCCACTATCACATTACATTTGGTATTCACTGCATGTAAAGTAAAGAGTGAAGCAGTTAGTCGATATTTGAACTGTCGTCTGAGGGATAAGTTGGAGAGGTGGGGGAGCTCTGAGAGAAATTTTCAGTCTAAAATGGAATCCCATAAGCGGTTCTACTTATTCAGAAGTAGATATTTTGTTATAGCTATTAGAATAGTTATCTTTAAGTCTGAGACTAGCCGAGGAGCAAGCCTCTGAAAAACAAAACTGATATTTCGTTTTCACTCTGATTCATAGGCACCTATCAAAGAGTCGAAGAACAACATTGTACATAAAACATTCCCTATTTCCTGTGTGGTAACTTACTACAAACTTCCAGTGAATTGAATATTTAGGTGTATAATTGCTCACCTCTCACAACAATCGAAAATGATATTGCTCATCAACATAATGGCGATGTGGGAGTAGCTGCGCCAAGCTACAATAGACTATTGAAATGGGAGGACTTCCAGTATCAAAAAACTCCCACTGGATCAGGAAACTGTTCTAAGTATGAAATAAAGACGACAGCGCTCCCTCTGTCAGTAAAGACGTAAGAAGTAAGATAGGTCATATTCCGTCTTTTGCAACTTCAACGAAAGTTGCATTTAGAACAAATGCGTCTCACTTTACTACGAAGTATTTGAAGTGGTCAGTGTAACAATTTGGTTTTTCTTACAAATCTTGAAAGGTTTGTCTATCTTGACAGATGGTCATTTTTGTTTGAAATCTCAGCCATTATGTACGTCTTTGGATGCCTGAATATGTTACCCTTTGGCTAGCAGCGCCTATGGTTGTATTAGCAGGAGAAAGCAGAGAGCTTGAGGCGGATTCTTTGGATGCCTGAACCATGGAAGTAAAAAAACGCGGAGGTTGCATTACTTTTTCTTCCTTCTGCCTTCTGAATTCCAAATTTCTTTCCACCAAACACACACACACACACACACACACACACACACACACACACACAAATAGCACCTATGTGTGGAAGAACATTAGGAATGCAGTAGGAAGAAAAAATCGTGAGTAATTATTGTAATTTAATTTCAGTAGAAGTAATGTAAAACACCAGACATGTTTACGATCCTGACACACAGACTTGAGAAAATTCAAATCGTTGCAGTGACCACTTACTTAAAAACCAGACAACTAATAATTTTTTTCCAACTGTTTTAAGGCACTCTAAAACATTTATAGTACTACCATCGCATTAATTTGGACTTTTCATTTGTTGAAACTAGGAAAAGTCACCTAAGGGCGAGAACAGAGATGTAGACGAGACGTCCGAGAATTCCGAGGCTTAAATAGCTCTGTTAGTAGCTTTCACAAATTGGTGACCAGGGCGCGATTTATCGACAAGATTTCGCTGTCTGGCGTTGGTTTGGAAGGGACTTTAGGCAGATATTTTTCCGAGCACCCCTTCCGTAGGAGGATGTGATGGCGGAATGGAAGGGATCAAGCCATAATTTCCTTCTTAACTGACAACGATATTCATATTGCTCTAGTTCAGCCTTCTTATCAAAACACACAATCCTCGAGTTCAGATTTGAAGGGAGCATTTTAGTAACAGAGCCTCGTTTCATCGCTGTTAACATTCCTTTTTGCATGCGAAGGAATACTGTTGTGTTTTCACGCGCCACGGGACAGCATACGCAATCTCCTTCTCCTCAATGATAGTGGAACGTACACAGGTAACAGCTTGAATTGTTCTTACAGAACGCTGCAAAGAGAAAGTACGAGTGGCAATAGATCCACGTATTAAACTTACGGCTTAATGACGAAATACGCACCGAGAGCGGTGGCGCGGAGGAGACGGAAGTCAATCCTCCGCAACAATGAATCAATGATTCGGTGTCAGCGCTGTACAATCGTCTTTCTCGTACGTCTTTAACCGTAAAGGCCCAACGGCTACGACAACGAGTTTTCTTTACAGGCGACAGCGATGCTATAAAAATGTGCAGAAGTGTACAAAAACTACCAGATGGCCACCTCGACTCAAACTACGAAATATCCCTCATAGCTGTCGCATTATACAGCAGCTAATGAATCACAATGGAGACATTTATCAATTTTCAAGATCTAGTGTTCATCAGCAGCAGCGAGCAGAACTTTCAGTGTTGCCCTTGGGTAATTAATTCGATTTTTACTAAGTGGTCTGTTCTTCATAAATAATGTTGGAAGTATTGTTTTTAATTATCTTGGCTGCAAATACTTCAGCAGACTGCTTATCTGCTATTTGCTTATCATACAGTCATGCTGGGGAGAAGATTATGTAGAGAATCATCTTTATTGATTTTATTTCCTTTTTGTTTGATGTTAACGTCCTGTGTTACCCTTTAACCATTACCTAATCACGATTATCTCTACGATGTAGGAACGTGTAGGTGACCAAGTGTTTGTGCGATCGCAGAATAATAGTAGCTTTCTTGCTTCTCATTGTAGAAGCCTGGGAACGTAAGCTGCCTTTTAATTTTGAAAGCTGACTTGTGGCGTGACAGGAGTGGACACAGCACTTTGTCTCACTGTCAGTTAGTTAGCTAGCTAGTTACTTGTTCCATTGATCAATGGCACGGAGAAACCGTTATGATGTGGAACGTGTCAAATGCACAAGAAATGCGCACAGGAAACAATTTTTTTTTACGTTATAGTTTTATACCTAAATATTTCTATTATCTATCCCATTCCCTTAAATGGCACAAAACGCATATAATATATCTCCAGATTTATTTACTCATATTCAAGAATTCATCCATAGTATAGGGGTTGTGAAGGAGGTTTTGTCTTGCGACTGGACAGATAGACCAAATGGCGAACTGAGGAATTTTCCACCGAACTCTTGTTCGAATTTTGTCTCGTATACAGGAGGGAGGCTTAAGTAACAGGTAATTAATGAAAATTGGTTAGTGGGTAAATTTTTTGGATATAAATTTTTTGCTTACAAATTTTATCTATTATTTGGAAGGGCAACTTGGTTTTGTTATCCACCAATGTTGTGATTAGTCCATTGTGTTCTACACATTTTATTGACCATAATAAAGGCAGGTTTGACAGCAACCACTTGGAAGTCGGAGGAGTTATCAAGATTTTCTTTTTCTGCTGAATTTAACTTCTAGTGAACTTTCTTTCCCAGCTGTGGAGAGTGTGAGCTTTAATGCTTTCACAAGGGCAACTGTTTCCCATCGTTCCGGTGACATTCTCCTTTACTGACAGACTCATAGACTCTGTTAAGAAACAACCGCCGAACGAACCATAGTATTAGGACGACTTCGTTAAAATGGTTGCTGTAAGTGTAGGAGAGTTTACCTGCCGTTAATAAATGTCCTTTTTCATGGAGTGCGTTTCACTAGTCTTTCCTCCTATGTGCATTCCACCATATCTTTCCACCTCCTGGGACTGGTCCTGATTGAGAAATCTTTTCTTAAGTTGTTAACGAAATTCATTACCTCAGCAGTCGCGCTGAAGTCGTCTAGATAGTTTCCGTTGCACGTTTTGTGTCATTAGGCCAACTGTCATATTCTCTTACCAACTCCTGACGACATTACACTCAGTGAAACTGACCAACAGAGAGGCAATGCAGCACAGTAGCTCCATTAGATATGGCGGAAGACGTATCCCGTATTTTATGTAGTACCGAAGCAAACGAAACTACGTGATCAACAGCATCAATGCGTACGCTTGAATCTTACTGAAAGAACACCTGACATCTATTAATGTATTCAAAATGTCAGTCTCACTACACTGGCATATTGCGGTATGCGAAAACCGAGCAATAATTTTAGAAACACTCGTATGTTACTAAGAGAATGCCAGGGCTCAGTGACTGCGATCTTGTCCCGCTACACGTACAGGAAATTCAAAGATCTAAGCAATTTTTCCCTGAAATAAACTTCCTGATTGCCGAAAAACCAATTGCACCACGGCTTATGTTCATAGTTATACCACCTATGTCTAGCTGGGTAATCTACGGGTGGGAAGAAAGCGAAAAGTGCATCCAAGCTGCAATCAGGCCAAACCCACTTTAAAGTGAACAGTATTAAATTATTCCGCAAATATCACAACTCAAGTGTTCTGTTTAATGTCAGTATGAATTAAGGAAAATATTATACGAAAACAATGATCTGAGAGACAGAAGACTTTTAGAGGAAACTGGAAGTCCGTTTTGTCCATCTACTTACAGTTTTATTGTCTCGTGATGGTTAGCTGAACTACAGCATTCAGGAAAGAAGAATTGTGGCGCCTGGCTGCTCTTTATAGTATCTCTGTATACCTTGTACAAATGAAATGGTGCCTTGACTTTACTGTACATGTTTTATGTACTAAACTACTCTTAGAAGGTACTCTTTGCTGCAAAATACTAGTACCACATTAATAGTCAACTTATTTCGGTTAATGGCAAAATTTGAAGCCTTCCAACACACATGTATTGAGAGCATAATCGATTCTCATTAATTTAAATACAGAGATTTGTTGTGCCGTATCTGATCTAGACTTCTAATTTTTTTTACACAGGCTTGACAGACACCGCATATAAATATAAAAATACAGAATTATTGTGACTACTGCGCTGTCTTACTGGTTATCTTGAAGTCTCCCACCATCAACAGTTTGCTGTACAGCATAACCCGTAACAGCTTGTTTAAAAACATTGTTTGAAAAAATCTCTAACGTATGTAGAATACTAAAAAGACTTAAAACATCGCGTCTGTATTGGCATAAAGTTTATTTATTGTGAGACGCATTGTTGTTGCTTCAGCTACCGAAACAAGCAGCTTAACAAAAGCAGTCGTCTAAAACATGTGGCCCGTAAGTTGTGTACCTAACTGATAAGTGATAAAGCGGCACACGAAGAGTTTGAATATCATATTCCTCGAATGAAGTACATAACAGATATATGCCCACTATTTCTAACTGCAGAGACACTGTTCATGAGCAGGAAAGCAAAATGAGGTCATCACCGCCTTCTCTTAGACTGTAATTTGTCATCTGCTGTCCTTGGAAGCCCGGACAGGGTTTTTTTTCCAACACTGCTGGCTGAAGTCACAATGATTCTTGAATAATACATCAGTGACCATTAATCTGCATCAACACCGTCACTTTAAATTAACTTCAGCCAACATACATTTAAATTTTACCACAAGATACTATGCTTCACATGCTGCTGCCTTCTTGATTTCACAACCTCGCAACATCGACTGGTTGTCTCATAGTTGAAGCATAAATCTTTGTTGCCTGAAGGATCTTAATCTTGGAGATGCGAAACCCGACAGTGAGAAGAAATTCTCAGTGGCTTTCTGCCTGGCCCTTAACGCGTGGAGAACTGAAAGGGAGTGGAGCAGGGATATTAATATGACAGATATTTAAAAGGATTGAGTAATAAATTTGCAACGGCTTCGCTGAAATTACTTATTAAGTGAATGGCGTATGTTTTCTCACACTTCCATTCCGCACTGTGTAATGGTTCCTGTTCGCCGTCCGTTAAGGCGAGAGCAGTTGAACGCAGTGGGCCGAGACAACTAACCGTTAATCTCGATCCTCCGTTATGGCCGCTGATGATGATAAACCACTGTGCAATAGAACTCAAACTCTGTGGCCAGGCGGCAATTAAGCAGAGTGATTTTGCAGTACCGACGCAGAGTTGCGTCGTTACTATGCGATACACCTTTGTCATCGGCAAGCGACAGACCGTACCATTACCACCACTACTATCCTGATGTGATACGATCGTTATGCCGCCTCAGAATGATACGAAGACGTACTGAAGAGCACACGAACAACGACCAATATCATTACACCCAGATAATCGCCAGAGTGATATTTAATGCAAAATGAGCGAAAGGACAGTTGGGTAACTAACGCCGACAACAGACTAATTTTAACAAGAAATACACATAAGATAACCAGGACAGAAGCATCTCTTAAAACAAAAAGACTTATTCACCGAGATCTGTAAGTTGCTCCAAAGAGTCTTGCAAACATCTTTTAAATCAAAATCCCAAGCAGGAACTCACTTCTGCTAAGCCTACTGCTGTGTGATATGACCATTCATTAAGGCACCCATTTTAACCTCAAATTAGAAGTGCAGATTTACAGTGAGCCCTGTAGGTGAAAATGACACTTATTTAACGGGGATGTGGGACAGGTGCGGGGGAGGGGGGGGGGGAGGGAGGGAAGTCTGCTGAACAGGTGCACACACCCGTATCTACACAATATAAAGGCAACAATTGTTAGATGAGGAAAGAAACCATCGTGTAAAGAGAGCTTTGTTGAGTGCTTCCCTTGTAACAGGTCATATCCTTACAAGACACGAAAGATACTTTACTTCCATGTCGTATACCTTGTCTCATGTTGATCGACTCAGGACACTAGGCTATTCCTGATCTGAAGTCTTTAGAACACCACTTTCCGTAAGACAATTTACTGCAATATCAGCGACGATGATCTCGAACTTTTCCACTGGAAATTCCTGTCATTTCATTCTTCACTAACATCAATAGAAAATTAACATACCAGTATATAACTATCCATCAACAGAAGTACGCACAAAACGTGTAGTACATCAATGCACATTCTAGATACATGTCAGTAAACCCCCAGTTCTTGAAATGACCTAAATCCTATGAATAAAACAGCTTCAAATTTCTGCTTACTTTACAGGAGTTAATGTGCCAACTATTTTACGGTTCGCATGTAAGCGGGAAAAAATTTAGAAAAAGTTTGGAATTAAGATTAAAGTTTATGGGAGGCGCTAAGCGCTTTCATTATGAAACACTGAATGAATATAGCCTGGATAATTTGCTCTTCATTTCAAGCAGTAGGTTTTTCATGCATCTCAGTGTCTACGATGTCGTATCCCCTGAAATAAATGTCTTACAACCATAAATCTGCAGGTACACTGAATGATACATGTGGATATTCTTTGCAAACTGTGTTGAGAATAGAGTAGGTAATAATCAAATAATAAATTATTAAATCATATCTGATGGTGACGTTTCACTGAATGAACAGCGAAAAAGTGCTCCCACTCTCCAATGCTTCACATATGGAATCCAGGTATCTGTGCGCTGTCAGTTACACTGGCTCAAGACACACACAGACAATTTCTAACTGTAATACATGTCTGTATGTCTTAAACTTTTAACGCAAGTTTATAGCCATTTATGATATCATGACAATATTTTAAATTGCTGAATTCGTCCTGGAAGGCCTTAGCTAGGCAACTTGCAACTGGTATCAGGTTCCGGAATAGCAGCTTAGTAATATAATTATATCAACTAAATCTCGGATATTGGTTCAATATTTCGCAATATAATTTTTACAAACTCTTCAGAAGCACGTTGTCACTAAAACGTTTCGCTACCGATTGAGCTACCCAAGGACAACTCAGTCCTCACAGCTTCACTTCTACCAGTACCTCGTCAGTTTGGAAAGGTATGAGATGAGCAAACATCTTCATTTCTACTCGATTCGCTTTGTTAGTCTCTTACCTGCAAATAAACATGATTAATTTGTTTATGAATAATAAGCATGTTTCCTGTAACTTCTGGTCCCACGTGAAATGTACTGCGATACCTTTCTCAACAAACCAAAGATGATAGCTTGGGTTTTAGCTTTCTGATTAAAGGAACATCGTGAGCGCTAGTAGTGGTATCTAGCGGCCCGCCAAGAAAGTGTTGTTACTATGGCAAAGGAGTTGATTACAGTCGAGTAGTACTACGGGACTGATTTGTTTTTATTCGGTAACAGTTTCAATGCTACTTTTCTCGAATGCAAATCTTTTGAATTACTGTTGGTCTTCTGTGATTGGTGTTTCTCTGTCAACATGGACAAATTTTTAAATGTAAGTACCAAACATGGTATTTCATTTGTATGGTATTTATAGATGGAAATGTAGAAAGTATGACATCTGAATTTCGGTTTTAGGTCTAATAGTATCAGAAACTAAGCACGAATACAGCACATCATTTGTTTCAAATGCATGCTTACTAATAAAATGAAACGACGTTTGGAGTCGAATCACGGTACTGTGGTACGAGAATACTTTTGCCACAATTTAAAACAATAACTGAACAAAAAAATCTTTCCTGAAACAACCTACGATATCTACTAATGAACGTATTTCACCTTACAAAATGTTGTGTAACCTTCAACACAATTAGATCAAAAATACTTTCACTACAAAATATCCATGACACTCTGAAGAATGGCAGTAACCAAAAGTAGGTATTCAAGGCCCCACGAGTTCCTTACCTTCTGCCAAATTCTAATTATGTGAGTTAAGTTTGACAGCAGTGGCAGTCAACGTGGATCGCGACGAATATGGAGAAAGAGATATGAGACGCAATTTCGAATCTTGTGCCGGGATTTGAAATGTTAGTGATGCAAAAGCAAGTTTATCTCTCCTTTAATTTCGTTGCAAGAATAAGATGTAATTTTGTGTGTGTGTGTGTGTGTGTGTGTGTGTGTGTGTGTGTGTGTGTGCGCGCGCGCGCAAGTCAATGTCCCGACTGACTCATTCACTAACTCATCATCGGCCAGCCAAAACCGATTAGGATTGAAACTTGAAACTTAGCGAGGGTGTTGATCTTACAACGTAGGTGTCGTATAAGAAGTGCTTTTCCGTAATTACATCCCTAATGGGGTGAAACAGGTGATGAAAGGATTTTTGAAAATATGTCGCTATTAAGGCAATTCTGAAACTAGACCCACCAAAATTGGCATTTGGTTTCTCTGTCAGATACAAATACGTGTTTCACCATTTTTTGTACCCCTATGGAAGAGAAAAAATGGGGGCGTAAGTTTTTTTAATAAATTATTATTATTAAAGCTACATCTATGAAGATTGGTATTTGATTTCTCACTTAGTAATAACAAAAATATGCTGTTAACTGTTTTGGAAATTTAGCCCCTAAGGGGTGGAATAGGATCACACTGATTCACTGACTCATCACAGCTGAGCCCAAACCACTAAGGATAGAAACCTAAAATTTGGAAAGGGTATGACCTTTATACCGTAGGTATATCGTTTAAGAAACAATTGCTGGAGATTCCACACCTAAGGGAATCAAATAGTAGAAAAAATCTATTTTTAATATTTCAATTGTGCAAGGAAATTTGAAGCTAACTCTTTGAAAATTTGTATTTGGCTTCACTCTGGGAAAGAAATAAAGTATGTCTCACTGCTTTTGAAAATGCAACCCGTAAAGGGGTGTGAAATAGGTGATTGAAACTTATGAAAGTATTTCATTACAATAAGCTTTTTTTAAAACTATTTCCCTTCTCAGTTGGATGTACAGAATTACGTGAGGATGAAAGCTTCTACGGAAATATCACCAAAAGAAAGCGAATGCATGATTATCAAAAACCTTGGAGTTTTGGTCAGAAGAACATTCGGAAAAGACCGTGTTTCTAGCGCGAAACTTAAGAATGTTTTGCAATTGGTGAACAACAGAAAAATTACATCTAAGGAAAACACAAACAAAAAGGTCTATGCAGACTATACAGTGTACGGAAGCGAAGCAGCGGGCGGCAGACCGGTGGAGAAATAATTATTCTTACTCTTTTTTTTCGAAAATTAAGCTTTCTTTACCCCACACTTCGAGTCGGCTGTCACATGTGAAAGGAGCCGCGTGTGTTTTATGCTCAGACCAATGCATCCATAGACCCACTGATCTAGAGTGTAATTAGTTTCGAGAAAACTGGTACACTAATTTAAGTACATTACTGGAATGGCTAGTAATCCATAGAAGCGTTGC
The DNA here is from genome assembly GCF_023898315.1 of Schistocerca nitens. Classification (NCBI taxonomy): domain Eukaryota; kingdom Metazoa; phylum Arthropoda; class Insecta; order Orthoptera; family Acrididae; genus Schistocerca; species Schistocerca nitens. The sequence goes on along the minus strand of NC_064618.1, from coordinate 537,049,070 downwards.
GGAGCCTTACACTCTAGGGACGTGTAAGATGATAATCCACGAGGATTCTCGTTAATCAACTGTAGGTCAGCTCCGGGATGCGGGCGCATGTGGCTTTGCGTAGGATGACAGAATCCAGGACGATGGGACAGTCCGTTAAGATTCGCGGGCGAGTCCCCCGCTGGGACGCGTCATAGCGGGACAAACTGTGAATGATGAGCGCTCGTGCCGAGAACAATGCCTCCTTAGAATAAAGCGTGCCCAATATCTCTTGCGCGCCTGAGGTAATGGTTTTATTCGCGACGGAGAGCCTTGACCACCGGATAACCGATGCGGCGCAGCCGGAATACATTACGCCGCATTATGTTGCCACACGGGCGCCGGTACACGAGACCTTCCTTTCATTACCGTCACATGGCTGAGAAACGCTCTGAAGAAATGCTCTGAAGAAATGCTCGCATAAACGGAAGAGTGGAGGTTAATCTGACATGTTCAGTGCCTACGTGCTGCAGGTACAAGACGCTCCAAATTGTGGAGTGGAATATTTTACCTAACGTTCCGTAGTGGTGCTGAATAGTCATAATGAGGCCTGACAAAACTGAAATTTTGTATACCTTCGTAACTTGATGATACTGTAGGCTTCAGAGTGCGTAATGAATACGGCTGATCGCTGAGCCATCTGACAGGGAAGTGAATCTCCAAATTTATGTCAGTTAGGAGCAGAAAAATCTCCCACATTTCAGCACTCAAAATTTGTACCACAACCAGTTAATGTCTCCTTATGTACTAGAAAATAAAATGGTCGAAATAAACATGACAGCCGGATCCAGTTACTATGTATTAGCTCTCAGAGAAATAGGGTTTCAGGATTAGCTTCCTGTAACTGCTGGGTCTTCAGAGTACAAGAAGGAAGTTGACAGCTGTCGGAAAGAAAATCGACCGCTCTTTCTTTCTAGAAGTACCATCCAAGTATTCGCTTTTATTTAGTTCAGCCGCGGCAAATCCACGGTGCTACTGTCAAACTTAAGCTAACCTTAGATTATTCCATATATGACATACCAATTTTTGCATTACCAACCTGTTCTTTAACCATTCGAGGCACCAGGAAATAAAACCAAGTAGTCCCAGAAAGGAAATTAAAAATTAAATGATAAGTTTTAACACAATGCTAGGAAAATTCATCCTGTTTATGATATTCTGACGTCCAATACCTGAAGAAAGATAAGGCTATGAAGAGAAACGGAAAAAAAAGAAATTTGGAATTTTTAGTCCTACACTGAAAACAAAATAGAGGCCCCTATAAAAGAGGAACGTCTTTCAGACTTGCAAAAGCGAAGAAATTTCGCATTTAAGAATATTCGACTGACATTCGACTATATTTAAAAAATATGAAATTAATTATTACAGAATTCTAATAATATGCTGTTTTAATTTGAAAGAGTTCTGATATTGGCACTAGTAACATGTGTTAAACACTTTCTTTACTGATATGCAAAGGATAAAAGGAAAATATAGCTCTCTTGAGTACTGCGCAAATGAAAGATGCCAAACTGTAATGATCAGAAAGTACAATGTGATATGCTGTTGACAGCATTTATGTCTTGTGCTCTCCCATTTTAAGAAGAAACGATTACAGGAGAGACGAAGAGCTGAAACGACTTTTTAACACATGTGGAAAGACCGATGAGGATAAAACAGTTGCACAAATAGGAATAAACTTGAGTTACTTTAGACAAAAAAAATAAGCGTCAAAATCGAAACAAATATTTGAAAGAGTGGCAATGGGAGAAAGAAATGTACTAAGTGACCAAGTATAAAACACAGCATGAACATTTACTTGGTGACACACTTTAGCAGTGAAGCGAGCGTTGTAAAATCTAATTATTATAAAATAACAAATAATCAATAGGAAAAAATAACAGTAGTGGATGCTTTCCACAGGATTGAGCGTGATCGGTTTTGTCCTGACAGACATTCTCTCGCCCTGCTTCCACCCTATCTGCCACGACTATGCATCCTCTGCGCTATGTATTTATCTTGGTCATGCTGCCGCTTGGCTCCAGTACATCTCATCTCAGCAAACACAACTGAGTTTTGTTAAGATGAAAGCATCAGACTATCGTCAGCACAGCAGCTCGTAATTGCGTTACACTGATTTCGTCTGGCGATATGCTGGGTGTGGTTGGAGACTAATATATAATGCACTGACGACAATTATTATAGACCTCATGTCTATGCATAATAACTTTGAGTTAAATTTATACTTACACGATTGTGCGCGTTAGGCGTTCACTGCCTAAATTTAGCCTTGAATACACACGGGTTGTACGTTCACCATCACTGCTCTTTGTACAACTTTCATGGGGAAAGGCGGCCGAAGTGGCCGAGCGGTTCTAGGCGCTAGTCTGGAACCGCGCGACCGCTACGGTCGCAGGTTCGAATCCTGCCTCGGGCATGGATGTGTGTGATGTCCTTAGGTTAGTTAGGTTTAATTAGTTCTAAGTTCTAGGGGACTCATGACCTCAGCAGTTAAGTCCCATAGTGCTCAGAGCCATTTGAACCATGGGGAAAGCTTTGATGCAGACTAGCTTTGTTATATGCAGACCTGACAAAATATCATTCGTTCTCTGTTATGGGATTCAGGTTTGAGTGGAGTTTTGCCACTGTTTGCCGCTGCTTTTAGAACTTTCAATTGTCAGTTGCTGGTTTCTGTACAGAGAATACTACCGCGAAAACCAGACTGCTAAAAATAGCATTATCAATCATCGTTGATATAGGATGTCTCTGGTAAAGGCTGTTACGGTTTGTCTAGACAGAAGGAGGGCAGAAATGAATGATGCGCTGTACTGAAGTAGGTTAGGCTTCTCAAAAAAACAAAAATATATAATGCTCATCTAAAATCATATCTGAAGAAGCGATACGACGGGTATGATCACTACGCAACAGTGGATGGCATTTCGTCACCACGAACATATCACTATGAGGCCGCGATAGCAGAACTAAAAGTGCATACAATGCTACCTGTGCCTCTGTCTTACTATGGGAAAGGATTGTTTCAAACTTTATAACGAGTGGAGCGGTCTGCACCACGTCTGGGTGTATTACAGAAGTTATAAAGTTGTTAAGATTATTACCTTTTGATTCCGTAAAATCTGAGCTGTAAACCTCTTAACATTTTGCTAGCATTTACGAGTATTTCGAATAGAAGTAAAATAAGGGCAAACCTTTATTCATTATTCCCGTAACATCATTCATGTTGTTTTAAGTCAGATGGCAATTAAACTGAAATAAAAACTGACCCTCACGATCATGCCACATTTTCCATCGTCTAATTTGCCAAAATATTGAGAAAATTAAGATTAATTCACGATGCTGTTGAAGCGTTCTCGGTGTAAAGGGTTAACATGACAATATGCCGAAATTTTATAAACGAATTTTTATGCTAGTGTAGGAGCATACTTCCGTTTCAATTTTGTTTCCTGCTGAACTTCTGTATTTTAAACATTTTCTGTGAAAGAGCAGTCGCACGAACCGTTAACTGTAAGCTTGCAACTTAATCTCTGACAAGATGGCCGAGCGACTATCTTACGTCAGCCTTCCTCGAGCTGACATCGCATCATTTGTAACCGACAGCCGGCCGCGCGGTCTTTCGCAGGAAAAGCCTCGTGCGTGCGCCGTCGCATTAAATTGCAGGCAGCGTGCGTAGCGATAAATTCGCCAAGACCGATGATCCTGTCACGGCCCCGCGGGCGGACACACAGCGCGAGAACTGCCGTTGGCGGCTTGCAACATTTCTGAACGTTCAGCGTGCGAACAGTGGGTCAGACAAGCGTCAAAGATTTTACACCAAACAGAGCACAGCTATACAAAATGAGAAGCACCCGGATTTCTGTAACGTCTGTCAGTTTTAGTCATCTGCACCTGTTGTACGTAAACTATTTGCTGTTCTATCAGAGTTCACGTCAGGAGATTATTATTTTAATGTACAGTTGGAAACTGAAGCAACTCGGGATTTTATTTTGATTGATCAAGGGAACATGAAAAACAAAATATTCACATGAATAGAAAAAATTTTAGAGCACCACCACCAACAGATGATCATTACAATAGTACCACGCCACTCCTTTTTTCTCATTCACCACTGATTCCCTCCATATAACCTCTAATGCAGGAATGGAATTATTTTCGGAGGCCTACCGAATAACATTAAGTAACATTTATGTGATCGAATCTATAAGGGGGCGGTCAAAAAGTTTCCAACGAGGGCGTTGCTGCGGTGTATATGCAACGTAGCGTGACTCCAAAGCGTGGGCACAAGTACCGAAATGTAGTCACGGTATTAGTGTGCTATTCGAGTCTTTGAAAAGTGAGTGGGGAAAATACGTAAACGTGAACTAGCCTATGGCGATGTTAATACCAGATGCCTCCAAACAGGACCAACGCGCTATTATTCTTTTCTTGGCTGCCGAAGAACAGAAGCCGGTAGACAGCTGTCGGAAAGGGAAGAATTGCATGGTGCTGAGTGTCTGTCAGAAACGACCGTTGTGGAATGGTGCGCCAAGTTGCGTACTGAATCATGGTAACGCACGTCCACATATCGGGAAGCAATAGCAAAATTATCTGATCTTTTAACCCGTACTAGGAAGAAGTGTGACATCGGATATCTAATGCAACGTTGAACCAGTATGTGTTATCCATGTTCCCTAACATGTTATGGTTGATATCTCGATTTTTTGTTTCTGCGAAATCTGTATCAGTAAGCTGGATACAGGGTATCTCGTGTAGTTTCCTCAAGCAGTAAAAACTGATAGTATCTAAAAACCGACGTGGGTGTACGATAAAAAAGCGGTAAAAAGTGTCCCAGGAGATGGTGCCAGCTTTAAAAGAGTCATCAAGGTCTGGGTCAGAGCATCAGCCAACAGATTGGAAACAACTTGTAGCATCTATGATCATATGCTGCGCTTTGTCATTCAAAAAGAGGTTTTTTAGTATATTCTTACAACACTATACTGTTGTCTGCAGAGACCTCTCGAAAGGAATAGACCGGAATTGTACCTATATACACCAGCAAATCGCTATCAGCTTTAGTCGGAGGAATCAGTCCAACAAAATCGGCTTAGGCTGTTGGCGAAACTGTCAACAGCCTCATTCTCTCTCTTCAGGGATACTTTTTGTAAGAGGCGACTTCTGGACACACGGCAGTGTTATAGCTCGCAGTGTCAGCGGAACAGCACATCACAATCTACAGCTGGTAGTTGGTCTGTGTATCGACGATGCAACAGAAACTTAGTCGCATTTCGATGAATAAACACGCACGGTGACTAACATTTCTATCTAGGCAAGTCACGGAAAGTGAAGTACATGTTCTTTCTTGACATGGGCAAACTAACAAAGATAATGTTTCATACAGGAATGTTTTATGCTCTTATATTCACTCAACTGAATTTCAAAAGTTTCATTGAATCCCGTTACGTCGACTGTTTGTGATAATCTGCAAAAGGAACACAAAATTTACCTTTTACATAGCTAGAGCGGAAAGTATCAGCTCTAGCCCATTTTTAATGTAGCGGGAAGCTAACAACGGTGATGAAAGTGCTTAGCTTTGTTCTTGCTGCTTATATTAGAGGTGACTGACTGTTTCTGAAGCAAGTGCCGCAGATGTTCATGAAGAACTGCTGACAGTTTTGTTTTGTTTTCTGTTTTTTTCCCCTTCCTCCTTCAGTAATCTGAATACTTAATATGTCTGGACAATGTTACCATTCCCACGGAAGGAGGAAGCCAAAGCTTTACTTGTAACGTAACAACACTTCGCTTGTTGCATTAAAAGCAACGCTTTCCACGGACGATAAACTTTGCTAAAAACCGTATCTAAATGACGGTAGTAGCTACAGTCCCATAGGTATCTAAAATTACTCAAGTTACACCCACTGCAAGGACTTACCACTCAGTCTAAATTATAAAACGGATATTGAGATTACAGAGCACGAATCCTCGACAGAACTTGGGAATTTTAGCGCTCTACATTAGATATCACTCTTACAGACGTGTCAAATGTGACGGACCTTTTAAGAACAGAAAGAAAGGTCGGGGTGGGGGGAGCCTGTGGTGAGCGTTTGCCTACTGAGGAATAATAGAGAAAAAAAAACGGACAGCTTACGAGATTCGTACTCAAGCTACGTCACGGCATGAACTTAATAAAAGGAAAATACGCACACAACTTATTCTCAGATTCCAAAATGAACACAGCAGTGAAGTCCATAGTATTCAACAAATCGTAAGAGTGGACAAGAAAACTGAAAAGAAACGGCCGTGGCCTACAGCTACAAGCTTGGTACCCTTCTGAACCCAATAAGGTTGACACCGCTACGTAATCAATTTCTCAGTAGCGAGTAGAATGATGACTTTCTGTGACTGATTTTCTAGTAACACCAAGGGTCAATTTCGTTGTTACATTTAGTTCAGGACTGTTAGTTTAGCTTGTGATTTGGAAGTGGACGTTTAAAAAAATGGGTGCTTCATTGTCGTTTCACTCTGTATTTTTATGTAATAGGTATTTTACCGATGTGTGCTCGACTTACGTAGTTGCACGTGGGTTTGATACATTGGTTGGGTTTGTTATTGAATTTACTTGGATACGATATTGGATAGTTGTCTTGGCTTGCAGCATGGAAGCCTTCCTTGGAGTTAACACAGCCGAACTAGCAGACTCTTCTGATAATTCTGAAATCAGATTGGAATTTATTTTGATACTACAAGAAGTAAACGGCTGCAATAAATTGTAGGATAAGCGTTTTCATAGTGTCGACAACTGTGACCCAGGATGAAGGCACACATAAACAGCCCAAATACGGAATAGACGAGTTTCTAAAATACAACGTGCAACAACTCTCAAGCATCTCGCATTAACGTTAAAGAATGATCAAAAATCATTTAAATATTGTTGTCTTCAAACATATAAAGTGAAACCTATATTGGTTACCACTGTCTGTACGTAATAAACTTGCTAACTTATTTCGCTTCGTATCTTTGTATTTCTAGGCTTCCACACAACGTCCGTCATTTTATAGCCTTTAACGTCCTTGTTATCGTCATTTCACAGCACTTCCTAGGAAACATCAGTGCCAATATCAAAAATAAATTACTTACTTTCACATCTGAATGTTCTGAATAGGACATCATACCACCTCACGTTACAAAAAGCAGAACTACTGTATTACCCGGGAGGGAAAATGCATAGAACTGTACAAATTACAGAACAAGCTAACGAGAAGGTTAAAATTAAATATATTGGAACTTAGCCAATGATCAAGTAGGTCCCAGAACAGAGAAAGTAACGAGAGAAGCAATGTTGGCACGTCCTTATGTATTGGAAAGAAGATTAAAAGTAAACAAAGAAACACGTACAGGATTTCTTGACCTAGAAAAAGCATTTGATATGGTTGAATGGGAGCTATTATTTAAAACATTGCGTACAGTAGGAGCTGACTAGAAGGACAGGCCACTAATTTTGAGTATGTTCAAAATCAAGTAATGGCAGCAAAAAAGACGCAAAAACAGGAAGGGCAATGAGAAGGGGGTGTCATATCACACTACAAATTTAATAAGTTTATCAGTGAAGCAATAACATTGAAAGCAAAGACCACTGGAATCAGAGAAAGAAATAAAATTCTTAAGGTCTTAATCAAGAGATAACAGAACTGAAACTAGAAATAAATACGAAGAAAATAAAAGTTATGGTTGTAGACAGGAAAGGTGGTGGAGGAAACACTGACATAAAAAGAGGAAGTGAGCAACTCTATGAAATAACCGAATTTAATTGCCAGCGTAGCATTGTGGAGTGAAACAAGTCTCAAAAAAATGAAGGAAAGATTAACACCGGCTAAAAGTACTTTCCAAAATAAGAGCCCATTAAACAAGCACGTAACTTTATATACGAGGAAAATATTTGCAGAGACATTTGTGTGGAGTGTCCTTATGTCATACGGCATAGCAGCAGAAAGCTGGCTTCGATGCTGCGGGAACGTGGTTCTGGAAGTGAATTACAAGAACTATCTGCACCGACAGAAAAACGAATGATATGGTTGTATAGCAAATAGAGATAAGAATGAACGGCTGAAAGCTATAGTCCAACACAAAGCAAAACTCACTGGACACTTAGACATGACAGTCTTTTACAATACATTACCGAAGATAAGATCGCAGGGAAGTAAACGAGGGAACGGCCGAGCACACTATTTCAAAAACATGATCAGTGAGCTGGGGTGTTCTCCATACATGGAGATGAATAGGACTACTGGAAAGTGAAAACTGTGGCTGCAGACAGAAGGGTTAACTTCTTGAAAGAAAAAAGTAGAAGCAGTTTAATATCTTCAATTTTCTATCCGGTGACACTCTTGATTCTCCTGCCAAACTAAGTCGTCAGCCACCTGATAAATCCGGCAACACGTTTATAATATCTGACTGTATCGGCTGATAAACACATTCCGGTGAAGAGAGCCTGGATGCAATAGTACAGAACCATGTAACAGAGCGGTCACAGCATGTTTGCGCCACGACTTTCAACAGGCGACTCGATGAAAACACTATTTTACGACTCACCGCAGTCTTTTACTTAAAGTAACAACAAAACAATATTCACCCTCATCTCAGGGTTACCACAAGAGTCTGAAAGTTCGGATACATTAATCGCAAGGAACCTTCCACACTACAAGCCGAGACAACTAAATTTCGGATGCCATTAAATCAGGAGTCTTAACCAATGTACCAATCACATGTGTAACTACGTAAGACTCAATTACTCCCAGCCAAAAGGTTTATGGCATAAAAATATAGAGTGAAACCGCGATGAAGAACCCAAATGTTTTACATGTCTATTTTCAAATCACATGCCAAACTGACGGCCCTTTCGTGATTGTATATTCTTCACAGAGCTAACTGTAAAAATGAAACGGAGCCTTGGTGGTGGTGTAATAATATCGATCCGAGGAAGTCATCGCTATTCTCGCTGCTGAGAAATTAATTACAGGGCGATGTCAAGCAAATATGAGTTTTCCCCAATAATTTCAGAAGAATGCCAAGCTTGCAGCAAGAGGCCGTGGACGATTCCTTACAATTTTCTTGTTCACTATTAACGATTTGTTGAATACATTAAGTTTATTACACCATATTATGGGCTCCAGTGTTAATTCAATTTTGGAATATGAAATCAAGTTCTGTGCATAATTTTCTTTTATTAAATTCCCTAAATTGTCATTCTTTATGTGGCGTCACAGATAAAGTACAAATTGGAATCAACATTTACGTATACCTCAGGACTCTCGCTACCATATTAATTTTTACAAAAGAATTATGTAATAAGATATTTGGCGCCACCGGAAATATGAGGTTGGTTCGTAAACACACTATACTGTCATACACGTGTATTAATCTGCTTCCATCAATCTAACGTACTGAAATGCAGAGAAGCAAAAAACGAAGCGGAATAGGGTAAGCGACAACTTAGTGCTAGAACTACTGAACGCAATTAAGAATATCGATTTCAGCAGATACCAGATAATTGGTAAATTATGAAAGTAATGTAGTTATGATAAACATCTCAACACCGTGGCAAGAATTTTTCACATACTGATAGCATATAGGGCAGGAGATGCAATAAATACTCCATTTGTCATGATATATTTGCTCGAGTGCATGTACGTGGAAGTTTCCGTTAACTGTTTCCCATTTACCAACTGTCTGAAGTCTTAAATAAAAAAAATGAATTACAAGTAATCTGAAATTAAAATATCATAATACTCCTCAGACTGAATTATAATGTTCAGAAGCTACAACTGTAGCCTCCGCACGGATTTGAAACTCAGTAGAAAGCAAAAATATGAGAAAGTATCCTACATTCCATGGACGAAGTTACGACCATGCGGACACAGTAAAAAAAATTCTGGTATAAGTCAACTGTAAACCAAATGACAGTAGAGCGACGTAACTAAGTGGCGAAAACAATTCACGAGGTTCTTTTTTATTTGAATTTATAGAATTAAGTATTTCTCGAATTTCTAGCAGTTCTTGTTTTTCAATAAGCAGTGTTCACCGAGGGTTTGACTTACTCGGGAAATGTTTCTGATGTATGAAAAATTAGTTGAAGAGGCACGATGACCTACCCGTATATGTACCAACGCAAAAACATGATGTACATGCGTTCGACAACCGGCTAGTTCTTCAAGGATTTCTGGTACTTAAGTTGATTCTCCTGTCACTTTTAATGCAGATCACGATTATTCTGCAACCACTCACAACGTTATGGACTGTTTCACAATTTTGATGGATTTGCGAGGTCTTTGGAGGCAATGGTGCTCATCTTGAGGCGTTAAGCAGTTCTGAACAATTTTCTTTCTGATTAAGAATGCTATTATCTATAGTTTTCGAGCTTCTCCCTTAATTTTGGTTCTTGTGCCTCCTTGAAGCATGTCCTCTAGCTGCTGCAACGGTTGAGCATCCGCCATCGTTAGTAGTACTTTTCTGCACAGCTTCTGAATAACTTTTCACATGAGGTTTGTGTATGGAAATAGTATACATCCCCACCCTCTCAAATGTGATCGGTAAGGAAGGATGGTACATTGAAATAGCTTATTTTATGTTATGAATCTGATGTTTTACCGAAATCACAATTCATATCATGAGTAACGATAATACCATAAGCTGTGTTTACTGGTTTATTTATAGGCAACCGGTTTCGGTGTTACACTGTACGGATGCGTTACCGTAATAGGCACCAGAGATGACAGAACTTCTGCAAATCGCCCTTTTTTTGTTTTTACCTGCTACACAAACTTTCGTGATGATTCGCGATGTGTATTGTAGCACTGAAATCGTCTACAGACTACAGATAAATAAACCAGCAAAAAGAGACAACAGTGTTAACGTTAATGCATATAATATACAATAACAGCTGTGGTCTTAGCATCCAGCGGAACTGGATGTACTGAGAGAATTACAGTTGAACAAGAAACTTGTGATAATCTAGTTAATAGCAGTCGTAACGTGAATAGTATGTTTTTCGTATTACTTGAAGCATGAAGACAAAAACCGGTGGCTCGAAACGCATCGTAAGTAATTTTTTATCGAATTAATAATACATAGACATTGTGGCTTATTACAGCATAAGCATAGAGCTTCATTGTAATATAAGCAAAACTAGTATGGTGAATCTTTATAGCGCGGCTTAATATTCTGGGAAAAAGAGTTTTGCACTGCGGTTAGCATACCACTAAAACTGAAGGTCCTCCAATATGCTGAAAGTGTCGGGTGGAGGTGAGCGTGCGGTGCGAGGGGGAAGGGGGGGGGGGTGTTATACGTAGGCCACACCACTATGAAGTGAACGCAGAATACTGGTTATGAGGATCGTCCGTTTTGCAAAACTAGAAATATAATATCAGAGATAAGATACTAGCTAATGGTAGTTGTTTAATATTGAAAAGGGTAACGCTTCTCAATGTTTTTGCAAAATTTTGCAGAAAATTAGGAAGTGTTATTCCTTATAATATTATCATCTAGTTAGGCCAAGCACCGACAAAAAATTCGGTTAATGGTAGTTGTTTGTTGATTATTTTTCTCTTGTCAACGTTGTTGGCAAATTTTACCCAAGCTGCTAGGAACCTTAACAATACACAATGTACTGTCTGCAAAATTCAAAACAGCCGTTATTTTGCTTCGGAATATATGATGGGCTGAACCTAAGAGTACATGGCTGCTGCTTCTATCCGTAATGAATCGTAACGTGTGACGTCATATGCGCGCAAACCGCGATCGGACATCAACGTTCGAAAAATAAGTCCTCATGCAACCACCGCAGTCTGTCCCGAAATCAAATGGAGCAGTAAAATTAAGATTAAGAAGACCTAAAAGAACGAAGTCTTCTACTATGATTGAACGTGGGAAGAATAGGTTAGTTTCCGTTGGTAGCAGTCAACATCAGCGTCAAAGTACCGATAAACTTGGACGTTAGTGCCGTTTCCTTGACGGTCTGTTTGAGAGCCACCATTTTAAATCCACTGTGGAGCGTTTCAACCAATATGAACCGGCCTATATTCAGACCAAATTCGAGGCTGATATGTTTTAAGGCCGGTTCTCATTGAACCTCAAGGACCGAAACGTCAAAGCACCCCGGTATGCATTTCAAATGGCCACATCCAAACAGACTGTCAACGGAACGTGAAGTCGACATTTACATTTCCGGGGACTCGAAGGGAGCAGCAGTGACTTCATCCGTCAAAGTGGAAACTATGATTTTACAGTACCTGGATAAAGAAAAAAACCTCTGCATAAACAAGAACAGGGCAGAAAATTTTCATCAACAAGGGAAGTTAAGAATGAACGATACAAATGTAGTTGCTGTAATTGTTTCTTGGTACTTATAAAGAAAACAAAACAACTAGATAAGGTAAAAAGTCTATGATTTGCAATTAAATATTGTCTGAAGTGTTTGTATGCACAAATTTCTTTGAGAAAATAAGTGTCTATGTACTGAAATGGTTTTACGACTCTCCTGCTACCGCTTCTGAGCAGCGTGGAAAATTTACCTCTAAACCTTTGCCAAAAATATGCATTCCAATTTTGCTCTGGTCCTTAATAAAGTATCATCAGCTGTACTATTACTACGGTATTATACATAGGTCAGAATAACAAAGTGATTGACAGGTAAGTGTTTACAGGACAGCTACCATATCAATAACCAATCAGAGAATATGCTTGGTCACGGTTATGGCATCGCTCTGCTACCTCAGGTGCGAGTTGCAACCGTGAGTTATAGATGGGCTTGCGGCCGGTAATACAACTGATTCGTTTACATTGTTTGCAGTGATTCTCTGTGTGTCGGGCTTATCTTGGGAAACAGAATGCCCAGAACTCGTTGAAGTGCAGATGAAAGCGATAATACATTACCAGCCTGTTAACTATACAGAATACTGCACGTCAACAGGTAACGTATGAAAGTATCCAAAACGGAAGCACCCATATGTTGCTCATGCAGCCATATTGCGTGCGCTATCAAAAATTAACCAACAACATTGGCCCCTCCTGTGCACTACGGTCAGTCTGTCAGTTTCATCGAAGTGTCGTGTCCCATTTTCCTTCACCACATCTAATAACTTTTTGTCTAGAAACAAAATAAAAATACATATCAAACAAATATTGTTTATCCACCAGGAGGGCACTGGCCAACGTGTTTGTCTTTCTTGTATTTTCGTTCTTTACGAAGTATGTAGCCATCTTTAAGGAGCACCCTATATCTTTTATTCGGTTACCCACTTTCCCTCCTCAAGACCTGTCCAAAAAGTGCCACAGTTTACCATTCACGTCAACATAACGATCATAAAAACTTAATACAAAAGTGACTGAACTTATACTATTATAGCCTACAGGGTGCATGTTCCTACGGTAACGTAATTCATCCAGAGTAAACACAGGGATACATTCATTCGGTCAACCGGCTACAGCTGAAGGTCTGTGTGAGCAGAACGTACAGCAAACAAAGGTAACGTAGAAATGCCATCCGTCTATAGAGGATCTAAGTTAAACCAACTGAAGACGGTTGACTGAATGGACGTTGTGCTTTTTTCCTTATGTTTTCGGTGTACCGGCACTGTGTGACAGTACAGGGGTGTCGTAGTCACTTTCGTGTTACGTGACACTTTTTTAACATGTCTTGAAATGGATTGTTGTGCGAAAAATATGGGATGATATTTAAAATTACGTACTGCTGTTACTGTTTCCTTAAGTTACGAAGGTACAAGACAATCATGGTGTCTAGTTTTCCCCTGATGCATAAATAACAACTGCTTGGTACTCTTATTTTTCCTTCATTTTTCTTATGGACAAACCTACTCTGAACTGTCGACATAAATGGAGCACCAAGTATTCGGACTCAACAGCCAATTCACAATGGCCGTCACATCACGTCATAATATTCCGCAATGCTTTGCATATAGTGGCATGCACACAGGTCGTCAACGGACCTTTACGTCACGGTTCCTGCGGAAGAAAGTTTCGATGGTGACGTCGGCTTAGATCGGAATATCACCTACGTATATCCTCTGCTCTCGTCCTTCCGTAGTAGTGGGTTTGGTATTTTTGTGTCTTCTACGTGTTAATTTTATTGCTGTGTTTCGTTTTTGGTGGTAAATTGCAAATGTTCTTAGTGGAGTTGGATTTTTTTGCATTGAAGTTTCTGCCCCAAACGAGGTCAGATACCCGAAAGCGATAGATTATAGGTTTTACTACAACAAAGCAGAGCTGATGCCCAATTTGTATATAAATAATATGTTAACGAAGCTGTTTTAATTGAATAACATTTCAGTGAAAAAATTAGGTCTACTGAAGGAAAAAAGTAGTTTATGCCATTAGTTACGTAATAAAAAATATGATGGATAAGGTGAAAGGCTATTCATTCCCTAATAAATATTGTTTGATGTGATTATAATCTAGCAAACAAATATCGACGTTTTGAAATATTCCACTTCTCAGCACTTTTCCATGTTTAACTGATCAAGAATATAGGTTATAAGTTGGTTTTGAGCATTAGCAAACTTTATCGCCGTCATTTTTTCAGTTCCGATGCCATCTCATAACTTCACTTTCACCGTACTTAGCTATGCTAATTTATGTAACGTGACGGTCTGTGTGAATACACTGTGACATGACGTCGCCGTATGTGATGACCAGTGCGAATTGACTGTTACTCGAAAACAGACGGAACCTCACAGTCTCACTTTCACAGATCCGGACTGGGCGAAGCGAAGTGAGGTGTTTCCGACGCTTCATCTACTGCGGATACGCCACAATTTGACGGTGACGTAGGCTTCCCTCGACAGCGCTCGTGAGAAGGCGGGGAGGCTTTGACGAGAGCGGTGCCAAGCCGAGCGGTTGGCGGACTCGGGGCGGCAGCAGAGCGCGTGGCAGCCCCACGCGGGCGGTATGGCGGTACGGTACCTGTTGTTGCAGCGGCTCGTGGCCCAGGTCGGGGTCCAGGATGTCCGGCTGCGAACCCCGGCCGCGCACCGACCACTGCGGCAGCCAGAACAAGCACGCCCTCATCAGCATCGTCTCACTCTTAATGTCAATGCGCCCGTTTTGTGATTCCTTCCCCGGAGAGCGCCAAAACTGGCACAATACGCGAAGGAAACGCAAGAACTGCTTTTGTAAATAACATACAGTCACGTTGGGGGATAGAATTACTTATTTAGTGTTGTAGTTAAGGACATGAAAGAACTGATAGTAGTAATACCGCTCACGGCTATTAAAATATATTTGTCACGATCACAATTTCGACGTTTCTCGCGCACAGTGTAAAGTCAGATCCTACCGGTATTTTACAACGTTAAGTCGTGGTATACTGCGACAGTTTCCAACACTGAATTCAGATACCACGTGGTTCTAATTAAAAAGCAGCTACTCGTGGAGGCCGATCGCGGGCTGCAATTATCGTCAGGCAGAGAAACTTTGTGGATATACTAATGAGTTAATGCGGAACCGATTTATGCTTGGGAAAAAATTGTTCCAGTTTTGGCTACCAGATACAAAACTGGCGCTGTACAGCATCCTGTCGACGCCTCTCATGTTCAACAAATAGTGTAAGGGACCATTAATATTAAAATCAATATTGTTCCTTTGACGCTTGTTTGAGTTGTTCTGCCCGCGTCCTGTTTTAATTCATTACACATGGAAAAATTTCTGCACATGTTTCTTACATTCAAAGCGCCAGAGCTGCACTAGTGGCCAAATCTGTAACTAATTTTTTTCCAATGTGAACCGTTTCCGAATTAACGCATCAGAATATCTACAAAGTTTTGCGTTCATACAATTATTACAGCCCACACTGAACCTCTGTGACCAGCTGCACGTGAATCATAAACAGCCAGTACATGTACTGGTATAAGTCCACTTGCGATTACAGATTACACACACACACACACACACACACACACACACACACACACACACACACACACACACACACACCAAATAAGCATAAACAATGTGGTGTTTTTTTCTGTTTATCTTACGGATATAGCTTTTACTCTTACGCATGCTAATTGCTATTTTTGTGCTTGCCATACAATATGTGATCACAGGTGTAGAAGAGTGGGTGTACTTATACCACTATAGCTATCTGCATTCAGACTGCTGGAAACAATGTTCCACCATATCACGACTTGATGCTGCAGAGCGTGCTTACAGTTTAACGGGCTGTTAAAGCTGACAAGATGCCGAAATTGCAATCCCATTGAACATTTTTTTTAACAGCTACAAGCGAACTTTCTAAATCCAGTAATTACATTGATGCTGTGGACCCAGTCATCATAAAATGCACGAACAGTATAACATAACCTTTTTAAGTAACCCATGCTCATTACGAGCATTGTATATCGACACTGTCAACGAATCGAAATCTCACGCCAGAAAACCTTATGTTTTTCCCCTCCATGTATTTACACAGACTGCACATCTAATAGAACTCTATGTAGTAGACAAGTTTCAATGATGGCAGTTCCAATCACGTCTCTTGATAATATTTACGGTAATGTACGAAGATTCGTCTAAGGCCCTGAACATATACACTGATTAAATTTAACTGTAGAATGCAATTACAGAGCAAGTTAATTTGGCACTTTTTCTGAATTATAGATGTTAACAACCTGTCTTGCATCATGGATCAATATTATTGGGTTGCTACGCTTGAAGATGTAGTGTTTGTTTTAATGCTATTGTTGCACTCTCATGCAGACTTGAGTTCATGCTTCAGATCAACTCAAAACCATGGAATCAGCGTAGAGAGCGTCCTGATATTGTGTTTATTATGTAGATAACTATACATGTTATTGGTTAGTTGCAACATATTTATTTTGTGAATAATTAATACTAAATGTTTGAAATTTGCAGTAGATTACAAGTGTTCAACTAACATGTTAAAGGTTGCAGGTACATAAATATTACTTGCTAGTAATTTCGTTTAATAACGATGGAAGTCACATCCCACACTGTTTGCGTGGACTCGGTCCACAGACAAACCACTAACAGTATCAGTTTCTCCTCACTCATTCCGGTATGTGTCCGCCAGATAAAAATCTTTCCGACAGCACCTACTTGACACGAATAACGCCAATTTGACACACGATGTAGTGGTGAAAAATTAAGTTAAAATAAACAATTGAGTGTAATCTCTGGTACAAGTAACTATTTCAAACTGCTTGTGCACATGGTGCCACTAGAAGCACTCAAGACTTGCAATTAGGTCTGTGCAAACTTATAATCTTGTGTTTGTGGCTATGGTGTATATCCCGGGGGGGGGGCACGACAGTAAGGCCCACATTTTGTGGTTTTATCCGAATTTTGCAATACTCTCTAATCTTAACAAAAATGTATTAGGAAGAATTTTAACCTGGATCCTTGACAAACGAAGTTAATAATGGCTCCATCATCTATCAAAATACTGGATTTTAGTTCGACAACTATTACGTTGTGACAATCAATGTCATGCAAGCACAGGCCTCTCCGGTCTTTTGTTTCAATATAACTCGTCCGGTTATGCAACCTCATTATTTACATCGATTTCAGTACTGAATGACTGGAAATTTCGTCGCTGTTACAGGATGGCGCCAGAACAAGATCTGAGTGGTTTCACCGAAAATACTTACTTCGGTTATTTGCGCCCGAATATGAGACTGAATAGAAAGTTGGCGGAAATCGAATCAGCACTTCCTGTAACCCATGATGTCCCAGTATGCACACTGCATGCACTAAGAAGTGGTTACTTTAGGTGTTAGAAATTGTGTAACACATTATTAGTATAAAATAATTAGCATGTACTCATTTCTAAGGAAAAACTAGACACTGAAGAACTGATGTGCTTACTCTGTGTAATGCAGGGAATATAGAGGAACAGTACATTCATATTAAAGGGAGTACATCACTGTACATGCAGATGTTCGAGGAATCGCTATGAGTAAGAAGGGAGACAAATTTAATAAACTGATATAACACTCCAGATCACGTGGCTATAGTATCAAAATGTGGGGTCAACATAAACAGTACATCATTATTTTTCGATGTCTTATTCTCCTTGAAGCATTGGACACAAATGTGGAGTTGCTGGCGACGTGGAAGCAATATCAAAACACATCAATCCAAGCATCGCTGGGTCCGAAACAGTGCCCACCTCTACTCTTCGTCAATGAGTTTAGCGACAAAACCAAGCCCTTCCGCAAATTTGGTAGGGAACCTACTGACGTAAGATGAAGCTACAAATGCATAATGCGGACAAAAACCTTGTTACAAACTACAGACTTTGCTATGAAACACCGCCGTAGGGAAACCACATTTGCATCATAAATGTGAGAGGTGGCATAAAACGAAGGAGTTGAAGCAATTCACAGCGTCAAGGGCTCTGTCTCTATGGAGGGGGTAAGGAGCAGGTATAAACCAAGACGAAACGACGGTAGCAACATCCTCAACACTTATTCAGAAGGATACACAGTGCTCCAAGAATTATTTTTGATCGCTGCCATGCAATTTTTCAAGACACATTGGCTGTTGACAAATTGATATCGTTACTCAATTATTCTTGTTATTGGAGTATCATTAAGTTGCTCTGATTGATGTCAGTCAGATTAGGTCGTCAGATTTAGCCTCACGAGAACTGAAAAATAATATTGCCGTTGAAAAGAAAGGTCGATTTCAATTCTACGAAGTTATGTACTGAGCAAACCAAAACGTCTCTTTATAATTTCCTTTATTTCCCCTGCAACAGGCGAATAAAAGGAAAGTCTGGTGGGTTGTCTCTACACAACATTTATAGGTGTATTCAATTATATGTACCTTAGGGTGAATAGTTGTGTTACTCCCTGTCGAATATTCGATCTCAATGACTGTAGGAATATGATATTTTGGCAAATACGGAACTACACTAGTAAAGCTACAGCAGGTGAAAAGCGATTAATCGGCTACCGGGAGCATTCCTTCTGGGTTTCTTAATAAGAGAACGGTGTAAAAAATTTGACGTGTGCTATGGATTTCGTTAGACTGGGACGGTTCCACGACTACGTATGCAGACATGTCTCTGCGATTTGTTTGTGGTTTTAGTTGCTACTTACTAGCGTGAGCTTGAACAAAATATTGGCAGAGCTATAACTGTTTTAACAAAATGTGTGCCAAAAACTGCTAACGTTCCTTAGCTTCAGAGAAGGCCAATTCTTTCTCTTGTAAGCCAATAAATGATAAATATGAAAGGAACCTTTACATTGCGTAAACCTCTAGTTCCGAAACTCCAGCCCGTCATCGAAGGGTTTGCAGTAACATTTAATGCCGCACATTGCAATAGACAGAAAGACAGTAATACAAAGCTGGGATTTCCTGAAAGATGGGGCCACCATGAGTGGCCAGGTTACATCGCTGAGAATGTTTTAGATGCGTTCATGTAAAAAATGATAACGATGAACCTACTTCAGTAAAAAAAATAAAAAGAATCACAGAGTTTCGTGAAGGTATTTAAGAGACAGGTGGTAGAAGGATAGACTGAGTAACGAAAATTTGATTGGGGAACGTGATTTAATCAACGACTCTTTGGTAGTATGAGAATCTGTCAACAAATCTAGGCTTTGCCTAATTGCAACGGTCACTGATAAATATTGTCTGGACATTAAGTATGTAGTTGTTTTGTTTTACTGTAAACAGTGGGCAAAGGTTTCATGCATGTTTATGACATCCACAAGCGACCTTCATTTAATTGGCCAATAAAGTAAATGGATACTTTTGGTCGTTGTCAATCTTTTGGCGCTGAAGAAAACTAGTACAGTATTAAGCTTCTTGTAAATGTTACAGTACTTATCTCCGTGGTTGCTAAGAAAACTGGAGAGGACTTCCTCCCAATACAAAGACACCTTTGCAGTTTTGTTTTCACCCAGACGTGTTTAAGCACTATTTGTGATACCTTCAGTGGATTTATTTGTGTAATTTCCTTCTCACATGAAGCTACTGGATGTTTATCGTAGTACCTTCATTTCTACTATGGTGTCTACAACTTGTCATAGTTTTTGATGTTGTGGTACTTTTGCTTTGTTTGTGTCGAGGTAATACGCTCACTTCTTTGGCTTTTGTCGATACTCAGGTATTTTCTAAGATTTGTTTGCCAAGCACAGTACAGCATTAAGAAATGTAATTACGTCTTTGCTGACGGATTTCTTATTTCATCACACTTGCCATAGTGACAGTGTCTTGGCTCCATTATTTAGATTAGGAGAAAAGTGCGAGAGAAAGACTGTGCATTCATCTCTAATGTTCCGCTCTTAAGGTGGAGCGCTCCCTTACCGTAGTTGGTAACGGTGACAGGTAGTCCGGGTGCAAGTACTGGTTGGCGCTGGTGGTCAGCATGGTGGCTCCCGCGCGCTCGTCCACGGCACAACAACACTCGAAGCACGCTACGAGACTCCGACGCACATGACTGTCTCACTGCGCTGCTCCACTGTACTGTCGCCGCACCAGCTGCTTCTCGTTCGGCGTCCGCGAGGCGACTGCGGAGCGCGCGCCGCCCGCCTCCCCACCACCGCCGACCGCGGCAGTCGCCGCTCTCTCATTGGTCCGCGCGCCGCGGCCACCGACTCGGCGCTATCGCCGCGGCGCGAGCCGGCGACACCGCTCTGTCTACTTAGCGAATTGTTTAAACGCGGGGAAGGGTGGTCTCGGTAGCCGTGCGCGCGGCCGGAGGCGGACCGTACCGCCGCGGCGAGCAAAAGGAGAGGAATATCGGGGAAGCGGGAAGGGGAGAAGGTCCCAAAAAAATTAAAAGAAGGCTGCCGACGTGATGTGAGGGGCAGCCGCCGCCGCCACCGCCTTACGCCTGTCGAGAGGGCGCGACGGCTGAACGGTGCCGCCTCCCAGCGGGGAGGCGAGGCTCCACTCCTCACTGACGGACAGGCGCCAGCTGCGCGTCGCGGGCAGTCGTCTGCCGGCGTCTGTACACACGGCACCTGGGCGATGTGACGCGTTTCACGCCTAGGTTTTCTCCCAGATTTCTGTCAAATACAGAACGTCTATCGAGTCCCGTTATAATGTGAGAAAATCATACAGTATCGTGGACTGCTGTAACAAGTTTAGCAGCTCTGAAATTTTTTTTGAAGTGTAATGCCATAATTTCTATGTGCGCTCCTCTCGTCGCTAATAGGACATCAAGGCGATATTCGAATTCTTCACGTGTACGGATCAGCAATGCAGCATCAACAGTTAGTCTCCTATTAAAATTTACGGGCTGAGAGGCAGTTTTCGATATATGAAATTGCTTCCTAACTTCTCGTCTCCGACTATGTAAGACATTTTCAGAGACTAAACGGCTGTTACCACTAAGGCGACTCTCGCAGTTACAGAGCGCATACGAGGCACCACCATTTCTCATACGATGCCGCTTGTATGACTATCTGTGGATAGCGTCCTCATTCTCGATTAAAAATACTTGGTTGGAATTCTGTTGGTGCAAAGTTGACATCTGCATTTCACCTAACTTTAAACCTTCTTATCGATTATAATTATTATGGTGTTTTAAGAATCTCCATTGTTTCTCTATAAATGCTTACATCCCCTTGTTGAAACATTCGTCTGACTGAATTTTATTTCGTGGTTACCGTGTCGAAAAATATGTTCTGTTACGTCGATTTGTCGGTATGTCCCAGACGACAGTCCCTTTTGCGCTCTGGTATGCGGGAGTTGACACGTCTTTTCATAGACTATACACTAGTCCGCAAATTCAAGGCATTTTATATAGCTCGGATATTGCTAATGGATGTGTATCTTTTGCTATTCCTAAATATTCATTTATCTTCTTGGTACGTCGAAACATCGTTTCGACCTTATACATGGCCAGAACGTTCCCTGTGCGTTCCGTAATTTTATCAGTGAAGGCGAGAAAAACGTAACCTTATGACAGCCTTTGATGTAGTGCTCGAACTATCTCTTTACTAGAATATTCATTTGACTTGAAGACCGACCGTAAGTGATTTAATTCATCCCGCAAATAAACCGGCTCGCAGATTTTATCAGCTCTGTCCATCAAGGCCGCGCGACTGCTACGGTCGCAGGTTCGAATCCTGCTTCGGGCATGGATGTGTGTGATGTACTTAGGTTAGTTAGGTTTAAGTAGGTCTAAGTTCTAGGGGACTTATGACCACACATGTTAAGTCCCATAGTGCTCAGAGCCATTTTTTTTTTTGTCCATCAAGGTTTTCATGACACCTCTCTTTTTGTCTAAGGCGATGGTTTGAGTGTTTGTGGAGGTATCTGTAAGTGTGTGTGTGTCCTTTCTGTATATCTTATTCCCTCAGTCCCGTTCAGCTGCTCAGTTACAGATACCCCCGGAAAATTCAGTTGACCATTGCTCTCTTTTTCCTTTGTAAACTGTGTGTTTTAGTTAATATCGATGAGATGCACCAAGACGACTTACGGTGCTGAGGAGCTGGATATCGAACGGCCATCCAGAGGTAGCCATACAGTTGGAATCATAAGACGTATGGTGTTACTCTCCACGCTCTCTATAAATGCGAGCGACCGTCAAGCACTAGTGGCAGCACCCGTTTGACATCGGAAGATGTAGGAAACAGTTTCACGCATCGAACACGGCCTCACAGGCCGGAAGTTTTAACTGTAGGAGACTCCGGCCGTGAAAGCCTTTATTGTAAAAGTTCTGATTACTTCATTAATACACTCACGGAGGATGGCATTGTCATTGACTGATGTGTATATGCAATCCTTGACGTAAGCCCCCAAAAAAGTCTAGTGGCGTGACACCGGAAGGACCATGCGATGGGACCATCACCATCCGTCCACCTCTCAGGACATGTGTTACTCGGCACGGCCTGCACGTTCAAACTCCAACGTGGGGACGCTCTAACACTCTGGACGATGATGGACGGCTGCAACCTCTCAATCTGAGGTAGAAAGATATGTTCGAGAACGTCCAGGTAAACATTTCGCGTTATAGTTTTCTCTGCGAAGAAAAACGGGCCTGGCACCTTATCCTGAATTAGGATGCACCAAACATTACGTTTAGGAGTATTTTGATGCATAGCTGGTCAAATCAGCAACTAAGGACAAAGGTAACAGCTGCTAGACGTTTTGCAACAAACCACTATTCTCCGTATTTAGTAGTTTCAAAGTTATGTTTTTTTGAAATGATAGCGGGACTTAATAGACTTACTGTATATGTACATCTATAGTCCGAAAGAGAGAACTTTGTGTTCCACTATCGCTCCCACCCTCGCTCCAAAAACGCCCCGCCCCCTCTCCCATTCTACGTTCCTGTTCCGGTCATGAATAGTCTGCTGGAAAGTAGGTAAAAGGATTGCTGGTAAGCCTTCATGAGAACTATAATCAGTCCAGTTTTATCTTCACGCTCTTTTCACGAGACACACATAGGAGGAAGCAGTATTTTAGGAAACTATGCACACGAAATTTTTACAATAGACCACATCGTGGTGCACAACGCCCCTCTTGTAATGTCTGCCCATGGAGTTGAATGAACATATCCATGAAGATATCGCGGTTATTTACCGAATCCATTACGGAGCACGCTGTTTTTTTTTTTCACATCTTCTCTGTTTCCTATATTAGTTATATGCTTGGTACGTATCACAGATTGACGAGCAACATTCACGAATCAGTCGAACGTAATTTTTGTAAGCTTCCTCCTTCGTGAGTGGACTATTTTTATCAAGAATTCTTCCAATCTATTTACGTGACTTCTCTACAATTCACGCTTAAGTGTTTGGCATCGAATTTATAGAACCACTTACTGACTATTTATCGACCTGTGAAACTTGTGTTTCTCCCGGCGCCTAAAATGTTTAAATAATTTACGGGGATGCAGCCGGGTTTATCGAATACGTCACCTGGCTGCAGTCCCATAAATTATTTGAGTATTTACCAACTCCTCCACTCATGAGTGACATGTGGGAATAAACGAACACGAAAATTTCCGTGATAGCTCTGATTTCATTATGATCGCATCTTGGCTCTATGCAGGTTGGGGGAGGGGGGGGGGGAGTAGATGAAGGAGGTCAAGAAAAAAATTTTCATATTCGGAGGAGAAAGTTGTGACTGATATTTCATGGAAAGTTCTCGCCACAGCTAAAAAGCCTTTGTTTTAATGATTGCCATCCTAGCTCGCGTGTCGTGTCCTTGACTCTCTTCACTATTTAGAGGTAACACAAAACGACCTGCCCTTCTTTGAACTTTTTCGACGTCCTCAATCTTTCTTATCTGCTGAAGTTCCCATACTTCGCATCAATACTCTAGAAGAGGAAGCATAAGCAGTGGAGGCAGTCTCTCTACTAAAATTGTTGCAAATTCAAACTGTTCTGCGACTAAAACGCAGCCTTTGGTTCGTAATCCCCACAACATGTGTGATGGTTCCAATACAAGCCGTTCATAGTTGTAATCCCCAGGTACTTACCTTAAAATCTGTAATTTTTTGTTTTACAGATATCTAACGAAATTTTTTTAGTACATATGCCGAGAAACGTACATCTTTTATTGTTTAGCGCCAAATGCCACTTCTAACATCACACAGATTTCTTATCTAAATCATTTTGCAATTCGTTCTGATCTTCCGATGATCTTACTAGACAGTAAACGACAGCACAGTCTAAGAGGGCTGTTCAGATTGTCTCTTAAATCGTAAATATACACTCCTGGAAATGGAAAAAAGAACACATTGACACCGGTGTGTCAGACCCACCATACTTGCTCCGGACACTGCGAGAGGGCTGTACAAGCAATGATCATACGCACGGCACAGCGGACACACCAGGAACCGCGGTGTTGGCCGTCGAATGGCGCTAGCTGCGCAGCATTTGTGCACCGCCGCCGTCAGTGTCAGCCACTTTGCCGTGGCATACGGAGCTCCATCGCAGTCTTTAACACTGGTAGCATGCCGCGACAGCGTGGACGTGAACCGTATGTGCAGTTGACGGACTTTGAGCGAGGGCGTATAGTGGGCATGCGGGAGGCCGGGTCGACGTACCGCCGAATTGCTCAACACGTGGGGCGTGAGGTCTCCACAGTACATCGATGTTGTCGCCAGTGGTCGGCGGAAGGTGCACGTGCCCGTCGACCTGGGACCGGACCGCAGCGACGCACGGATGCACGCCAAGACCGTAGGATCCTACGCAGTGCCGTAGGGGACCGCACCGCCACTTCCCAGCAAATTAGGGACACTGTTGCTCCTGGGGTATCGGCGAGGACCATTCGCAACCGTCTCCATGAAGCTGGGCTACGGTCCCGCACACCGTTAGGCCGTCTTCCGCTCACGCCCCAACATCGTGCAGCCCGCCTCCAGTGGTGTCGCGACAGGCGTGAATGGAGGGACGAATGGAGACGTGTCGTCTTCAGCGATGAGAGTCGCTTCTGCCTTGGTGCCAATGATGGTCGTATGCGTGTTTGGCGCCGTGCAGGTGAGCGCCACAATCAGGACTGCATACGACCGAGGCACACAGGGCCAACACCCGGCATCATGGTGTGGGGAGCGATCTCCTACACTGGCCGTACACCACTGGTGATCGTCGAGGGGACACTGAATAGTGCACGGTACATCCAAACCGTCATCGAACCCATCGTTCTACCATTCCTAGACCGGCAAGGGAACTTGCTGTTCCAACAGGACAATGCACGTCCGCATGTATCCCGTGCCACCCAACGTGCTCTAGAAGGTGTAAGTCAACTACCCTGGCCAGCAAGATCTCCGGATCTGTCCCCCATTGAGCATGTTTGGGACTGGATGAAGCGTCGTCTCACGCGGTCTGCACGTCCAGCACGAACGCTGGTCCAACTGAGGCGCCAGGTGGAAATGGCATGGCAAGCCGTTCCACAGGACTACATCCAGCATCTCTACGATCGTCTCCATGGGAGAATAGCAGCCTGCATTGCTGCGAAAGGTGGATATACACTGTACTAGTGCCGACATTGTGCATGCTCTGTTGCCTGTGTCTATGTGCCTGTGGTTCTGTCAGTGTGATCACGTGATGTATCTGACCCCAGGAATGTGTCAATAAAGTTTCCCCTTCGTGGGACAATGAATTCACGGTGTTCTTATTTCAATTTCCAGGAGTGTAATAGTGATGAAGAGTAGGCTGAAGTTCAAGACATTAGTCAGGAAGAATCAATACGCAAAGAAGTGGGATACGGAAGTACTAAGGAATGACGAGATACGTTTGAAGTTCTCTAACGCTATAGATACAGCAATAAGGAATAGCGCAGTAGGCAGTACAGTTGAAGAGGAATAGACATCTCTAAAAAGGCCATCACAGAAGTTGGGAAGGAAAACATGGGTACAAAGAAGGTAGCTCCGAAGAAACGATGGGTAACAGAAGAAATACTTCTGTTGATTGATGAAAGGAGGAAGTACAAACATGTTCCGGGAAAATCAGGAATACAGAAATACAAGTCGCTGAGGAATGAAATAAATAGGAAGTGCAGGGAAGCTAAGACGAAATGGCTGCAGAAAAAATGTGAAGACATCGAAAAAGATATGATTGTCGGAAGGACAGACTCAGCATACAGGAAAGTAAAAACAACCTTTGGTGACATTAAAAGCAACGGTGGTAACATTAAGAGTGTTAAATGCAGAGGAAAGAGCAGATAGGTGGAAAGAATACATTGAAAGCCTCTATGTGGGTGAAGATTTGTCTGATGTGATAGAAGAAGAAACAGGAGTCGATTTAGAAGAGATAGGGGATCCAGTATTAGATACGGAATTTAAAAGAGCTTTGGAGGACTTAGGGTCAAATAAGGCAGAAGGGATAGATAACATTCCATCAGAATTTCTAAAATCATTGGGGGAAGTGGCAACAAAACGACTATTCACGTTGGTGTGTAGAATATATGGGTCTGGCGACATACCATCTGACTTTCGGAAAAGCATCATCCACACAATACCGAAGACGGCAAGAGCTGACACGTGCGAGAATTATCGCACAATCAGCTTAACAGCTCATGCATCGAAGCTGCTTACAAGAATAATATACAGAAGAATGGAAAAGAAAATTGAGAATGCGCTAGGTGACGATCCGTTTGGCTTTAGGAAAAGTAAATGGACGAGAGAGGCAATTCTGACGTTACGGCTAATAATGGAAGCAAGGCTAAAGAAAAATCAAGACACTTTCATAGGATTTGTCGACCTGGAAAAAGCGTTCGACAATATAAAATGGTGCAAGCTGTTCGAGATTCTGAAAAAAGTAGGGGTAAGCTATAGGGAGAGACGGGTCATATACAATATGTACAACAACCAAGAGGGAATAATAAGAGTGGACGATCAAGAACGAAGTGCTCGTATTAAGCAGGGTGTAAGACAAGGCTGTAGCCTTTCGCCCCTACTCTTCAATCTGTACATCGAGGAAGCAATGATGGAAATAAAAGAAAGGTTCAGGAGTGGAATTAAAATACAAGGTGAAAGGAGATCAATGATTCGATTCGCTGATGACATTGCTATCCTGAGTGAAAGTGAAGAAGAACTAAATGATCTGCTGAACGGAATGAACAGTCTAATGAGTACACAGTATGGTTTGAGAGTAAATCGGAGAAAGACGAAGGTAATGAGAAGTAGTAGAAATGAGAACAGCGAGAAACTTAACATCTGGATTGATGGTCACGAAGTCAATGAAGTTAAGGAATTCTGGTACCTAGGCAGTAAAATAACCAATGTAACTTCCCCACAAAATTTTTAAAATGACAATAATTGAATGAAAATGCAAATAGAGCCATATGTTAGCTTTCCACAGTAATAAAACTCAATGATAATAAAAATGTGCAAAAAAAATTTTTAGTAAGATCTGGGTGCGATAAAAGTGGAGCATTCAACAAGGCTTCTTTCAGGTTCACAAATTCAGAATGAGCTCGCTTATCCCAGGAGCAAATAGTGTTTTTACCTGTCAATTGACATAAAGCAGAGTAATGAATAAATTTACGAAAGAAGTTAATTAAACCCAAAAAACTGCGTAGTTGTTTCTTCGTCGTAGGAACAGTAATGTCACGTAGAGCTTGAAGTTTTTCCGGGTCAGGCGCAATGCCTTCTGCTGAAATTACGTGTCCAAGAAATTTTATAGAAGTTTTGCCAAAATGCAATTTACTGAGATTAACTGTGACTCCTTGTGCACGAAAACTTTGCAACAGTTGTTCAAGAATCAGATTGTGTTCAGTCCAGTTAGCTTCAGCAATAAGAATGTCGTCTATGTACGTTGTGATTCTGTCTTTAAGTTCTGTCGGAAGTATTGTGTTCAAACCGCGAATAAAAGCTGCAGAAGAAATAGTTAAACCGAATGGTAATTTACAAAATTGATAAGTCACCAAAAACAGAGAAAAGCTGTGTAATTTCTGCAGTTCGGATGGAGCTGAATTTGCCAAAATCCCGATTTCAGATCTAATGTAGAATAAATAGCAGTACCGTGAAATTTCTGTAGTAGTTCCTCTAGTGTCTGTGGTCGATCTGTTTCATTAATAATTATGTCATTGATGTGACGTGAATCAAGCACGAGGCGAAGTGAGCCATCTTTTTTCTTAACAATATGGAGCGGGTTTATGTATGGACTAACTGCCGGTTCAATAATTCCTTGGTCAAGCATATCTTGCAATTCTTTCTTAACTTGTTCTCTATGGATATATGGGATGGGATAATGCTTGGCTTTAAATGTGTCGTGCTGTTTGACTTGAAATTCGTACATAAAACCGGACATAGTACCAGGAATGTTGTCGAAAAATGGAGCTTGCTGTAAAAGAATTTTGTGTAGTTGCGTACGTTCGTCGTCTGTATTTGCACTGCTTTGTTTAACTTTATCAGAAATCATCTGCATTACGTCGTACTCAGCTTCGTCTGGAGTATTATAGTTATGTACGTACGTATCTGTAAACAATGTGGAATTACAGTCTATGCCACGTGATACGGAAATGACCTCTGTACAATTAATTGTTTGTTCTTCCGCAGATCAAGAGTGCTGAAATTCTAAAGCCAATTGTACATTTTCATCTTTTAGCATTAAATAGGAATTTTGAAAATCAATAACTGCGTCGTGTTGTACCAGAAAATTCGTACCTAAAATAACGTCTGTTGTCAATAAAGGAACAATCCAAAAATTTGAGTGAAAAGTGTGACCTGCAATACAAAATGATAAATGCGTCTGTAATTTAACATCTACTCCTTTACTCGATACTGCTCCTTTCACTTTCGTTTTGCCTAATGGTAATGTAGGATAGGTATTCTCTTTGTTACACTCGTTGAAAGTTTCTTCATTTATTACTGACATAGGTGATCCGGAATCGATTACTGCTGAAAATTTCGATGAACTAATTTTAATTTCGATGACAGGATGTGAAATGGTTTTTTGAACAATTGGTCTTTCCTGCAAAAGAGTGTCTCTAATGTCGTCAAAAGTAATAACATTTTCGTGAACAACATTCTGCGTGTCTAAGGTAGTGCTTGTGTTACTGGAAGATGCGACCTGTACAGTATCTAGTCAGATTCTGTCTGACGTGTTATTGTTTTCTGGAGGATGTTGTGGCATTTCGACTATTTGAACTGTTCTGTTATTTCTTCCAGACGTATTACGCTCTGGATGATACCTACTGTCGGGTTCATTCATGAGAATATGTTCCTGTGGATGATTTTGCTGTTCGTAAGATCGACTGTTATTAAATGTACGTTGAAAATTGTGCTCATTATTTTTACGTCTGTCGTGATAGTCATTCCTATACGGTGCATTGCGATAGGAATTGAAATACTGTGTTTTCTGCACGTAATTATTTCCTTGCTCGCGTGCGTTACTATTTGTTGTAGCGGGAACTATACGTGCACGCGGCGAAACATTAAAGCCTGGCTGACCTTGCACACTGCATTGTTGGTTAGGTATGCTAACCGGCTGCCTTTGATGCTGTTGCGGAGAAAAACGTCTATTGTTACTAAAATGTGGTTCTTCTTGCTGATAATTTTGTCGATATTGTTAATTATGATTTTGTCTGTTATTAAAGTTCTGGTGGTTGTCGTACCTAAAGCGTCTGTTACCTTTGCTATTGAAATTACGTGGCTGATCGTAATTGCTTACGTTTGTTGGCCTTGGTTATTATAAGAAAAATTTTTGTTTATAAATGAATAATCCGATTGCTGTACTTTCAGAAGCTGTAACAGATCTCTGAATGCCGAAATGTTTTCCTTCTGTTGACCCGGTAAAAGAGACACTCGTAATGATCGTGGTAATTTAGAGATACATAGTTGAATAAGTGCAGATTCACTATAAGGTTCACTTAAGTACTGGTTTTGTTGGACCATGTGCTCAAAAAATTGCGTGACACTGGGAAAATTTGAGTTCTCATAATTTGGTAAACTAATTAACTGATCTTTAATTCCGCGCTGTGTCGTCTTCGACCAATACGCTGACAGAAAAGCATTCTGAAATTCTTCTACCGAGTAGCAATGTCTCGCGATAGGTCTCATACGAGTTGCCGGTTCGCCTTCCAAAAAACTACAAATAAATTCAAGTTTGTGTGTTACGGGCCAAGTCGGTGGAAAAGCAAAGCTAAATTGTTGTATCCAATCCAGTGGGTGAATCTGTGTTCTGTCATTTTTAAACACTTTAAATTTTCTCACAGATAGAAAAGTCTGTAATCAAAATTATCGTCTCTGTATAACGGAACAGGTTCATGATTGTATGAGAATCTATTTGACTGGGACTGTTCGGAATCTAACTCACGTACTCTCTGTAGATTACCTAAATTATACTGGTTGTGTGAGTGTGAGAAATGTACGGAATTCGCCGTATACTGTGACGTGTTATTAACTGAATTTTTTTTATCTCTGTTACCTCTTGCTGTAAACTTGACAATTTTCTACGTAATGTGTTATTAGACGAATCGATCTCATTGATTGTATGTTGTAGATTTTGGAATTCAGGTGTTTGGTTAAACAAAATCGGTGCAGTATCGTCTGATTTGCTCTCATTATTACTTTCAATAACATCAATACGACTGGCCAATTCATCACATTTTTCAGTCAGTATTTTTACCTGATCTTCGTTCTTGGTGTCAGAAGCATTAATCTCTTTTTGTAATTTACGTGTGGTTTCGTTCAATTTTTTAACGTCAGCTTTGACGACATCGGAGTCCTGTGTTATTTCTAATTGTTCGAGTCTGTCGGTCACTGTTTGAAAATCTACTGTGTGTGTATCTGTTTTTGATTTAAGGTCAGAAATCTCATCACGTAATTCTGTGTTCAACTGTTTGATGGTATTAATTTCATCGGACACTGTAGCAATATTGTTGTCTACGTATGTTTTTGCTTTCGCGAACAATTTACGTTTATCTTCTTGTCTCTGTGCGGTGATTGTTTCCATGACTTGCCGTTTTACTTTATTCTGATCCTGTATAAATTTACGGAAACGCGTATCACTGTTTTGTAGGTGAAGATTAAAACGTTCGTCAATTTGAGTGTTCTGTTGGTCGAATTTCGCGTCTATCTTTGCATCCATTGTGCGCGAAAGTTCTGCTGTCATTAACTTAAACTCGTCACGTAATTGTGTTGCCTTCTCAGAGCACTGTTTACCGACCGCACTAATTACGTCTCTAAGTGACTCTGTTGCAGCTGTTTGCATATCTCTTAATTCTTGAGCAACCGATCTAATTTCCTCACTACTTTTCCTAGCACAAGCCTCAATTTCCTCACGTAATTGTTCCTTAGTATCATGACACTGCGCGGCAACGGCTCTAATCTGTTCACTAAGCTGTCTGGAATTGTTGTCTAATTTTTCATTAAGGTTGTCATGTTTTTCATTAAGTTGTTTGAAATTTTCACTATTTGGTTTCTTCTGTTCACTAAGTTGTTTGGAATTGTTGTCTAATTTTTCATTAATTTGTCGTAAAAATGCCATAAATTGATCCTAGCCAAAATTAGCATTTCTATTGTCTGTGCTGTTTGATGGTGTACTTGTAATTGTCACGTTTTGTGTATCCATTTGGATATTCTGTGATTCTTGAAAAGGTTTACTAATCGGATGTGCACTGTCAGTCCCTACCTCAGAATCAAATAAATCTGCCGTACTTTGAGTATACTGTTCGTTTTCATTAGATAAAGTTGTCTGTTCATTACCTAAATTTTGCAAACCGCGTGTTTCAAGCTGGGCTGCGCTCATTGCAACAGAACGCCCTGCGTCATCAATTGTCGTCAAATCATCAGAGGACACTATTGAATTCATTTGTTCATTACTAGGATGATTGTCAGTAAACGGTGGATTGTCATCATAATATTGCGTGTCGCAAGTACTATCGGTGAAGTTATTTAAGTCGGTTATTTCATTCATTATACTTCGCGATGTACTATTAATAGTTTTTCGCGGCATTTTTACACAAGTCACAATTATTCGACAATGAAACAAAGACAATACAAAATGCAACAAACACAAATACAACAAAGAGCAACAAATTGCCGATGACCTGTGGGAGAAAGGCACAAAATTAGTAAAAGCGTTGCGCCAAATGCTAATTATATTTTAGTAAATAAGAGCAGATATCTGACTACTTATCAGAAGATTCTCAAAGAAATACGATCCTGGTCCGGATGTCGCCAAGTGTAACCTCCCCACAAAATTTTTAAAATGACAATAATTGAATGAAAATGCAAATAGAGCCATATGTTAGCTTTCCACAGTAATAAAACTCAATGATAATAAAAATGTGCAAAAAAAATGTTAAGTCCCCACTAAATTAACGTTAAGATGAACCTGATAAATTTTATAAGGGCAGCTGCGCTGACCTTCGGCCCTGTGAAATAATTAAACCTGAATAGAGAAACCAAAATTCTTACCTCAGTAAAACTGCACCAATATCTGCTCTTATTTTATGGCACAGCTCCGTTCAATGCTGGCCCATGTTTAATTTTAATTCTTGGAGGGAATGCATAGGAAGTATTACTTGACTTGAAATGAATCTTTTTGTTTAAAAACAGTTACGTTATAAGAAAATTATTATTGGGGCAATTCTTGAACAAATTAATTACAATTAACATATGTCATTAGCTGAGCGCAATGCTGCTTCATTACCTTCTGTAACAATATCCCTCGTCCAGAACTGTGACCAGAGATGTAAGGAGAGCACGCCGCCGACCCATGTCGACGCCCGCTCAGTACAACCGTCCACTCGCTACTACTACTACCGACTGAGTGCAACTCGCAACTCACTACTTGCTCTGCCGACTCCACACACACAACTGAACTCTCGCGCGGTCAAGCGCAGACTAGCAACGATAAATAACTCTCTGGTCAGAGATTCTGTCATGCCTCGCCATCGATGGAACTGAATGCATATGAAACGTACGCGTTTCATCAATGACGGACGGAGCAAGGAGGACATCAAAAGCAGACTCGCTATGGCAAGAAAGGCATTTCAGGCCAAGAGAAGTCTACTAATATCAAATACCGGCCTTAATTTGAGGAAGAAATTTCTGAGGATGTACGCGTGGAGTACAGCATTGTATGGTAGTGAAACATGGACTGTGGGAAAACCGGGACAGAAGAGAATCGAAGCATTTGAAATGTGGTGCTGTAGACGAATGTTGAAAATTAGGTGGACTGATAAGGTAAGGAATGAGGAGGTTCTACGCAGAATCGGAGAGGAAGGGAATATGTGGAAAACACTGATAAGGAGAAGGGACAGGATGATAGGACATCTGCTAAGACATGAGGGAATGACTTCCATGGTACTAAAGGGAGCTGTAGAGGGCAAAAACTGTAGAGGAAGACAGACATTGGAATACGTCAAGCAGATAATTGAGGACGTAGGTTGCAAGTGCTACTCTGAGATGAAGAGGTTACCACAGGAAAGGAATTCGTGGCGGGCCGCATCAAACCAGTCAGTACAGTCAGTAGACTGATGACCAAAAAAAAAAAAAAAAAAAAAAACGATATGTATTCATATAACGAGCTGAAGTTAAACACATGTCAGATCGTAATGCACTGTTAGTCACGTAACGTAACTGAGTTACGCGTGCAGTTCAGGAAAGGTAATCGAAAACAATGAGGGTGATTACTGAGAGATCAATGAAAGATTTTAAAGAACAATTAAAAAAATACTCTCTGGGGTGAAGTATTCAGTCAGTCTAATGTCAGTTCTGCAATTAAATATATTTCTTAATAACTTTGTAACCATTTCGGAAAGCAGTTTCCTTAAAAAATAAGTAAGTGCAGTGCCAGGAAGCCGTGACGGAAACCTTGTATCACTATAGGTATTAAAGCATCTTTAGAATGGAAAAGGGACATCTACAAATTAGACAGAAAAAGGAAGGATCTTGAAGTATTTGAGTAGTATAAACATTACTGTAA
Organism: Schistocerca nitens; assembly: GCF_023898315.1. Taxonomy (NCBI): domain Eukaryota; kingdom Metazoa; phylum Arthropoda; class Insecta; order Orthoptera; family Acrididae; genus Schistocerca; species Schistocerca nitens. The sequence goes on along the minus strand of NC_064618.1, from coordinate 537,014,709 downwards.
TATTTGAAGAAAAATTGTAAAACGTCCATCTTGGCACAAATTGGCAAATCAGACACTAAAATCAAATCAGTAATACATTAAATGGGAAGCAGGGCCCTTAGAAGAACTTGTAGTGAATAGAAGTAATATAAAAGATAGTTCAAGAGTCAATTTCAGTTTAAACACAGCTGATAAAATCGTTCTAAAAGTGCAGAAATGGAAGAAAACAGTATACTGGAGAATCAATACAGAAGGGATTTAGTGAAACAAGATGATGTCACGCATCCCAGTCTGAAATCAGGAAGATCATCAGACCCTCCAAAGTGAAAATTTGTGTGGAGTTGATGAAATTTCAAACAATACACTAAAAAGCCTGTGCCCAATAATTATTTATGTTCTTAGTTACACGTGTAATAATTCATTAGTCCAAGGTATTCTACCAGGCTGTTAAAAATATGCTATTCTTACGCCTCCCTACAAATGGATGACTTAACAGATATCGGTAACTACTGACCAGTCTCACTATTTACAAAATTTTCAAAGGTTTTTGATAAGGTAATGTACTTGAGCGTTGTCATCCACCTGAATAGTAATGGAATTCTTAGTTAACTGAAATTTGAACTACAAAATCACTACTCTGCTGAGGACATAATACAATTTTTAAGAGATAAATATCACTATTTGCCATGTCCAGTGGCTTATCAAGACATTTCACTGTGTAAATCATAATATTCTATTAGAATAATAAATTTTTATGTAATGCATTGTCCATTACATGTCTTTTATAGTTCCTGTTTAAAAACAGGATGCAGGAACTTATACTACGATGTTTGTGTAATATAAACAGGAACGCCGTACCAGTTCCATAAAAGGAAACCACGTGTGCGTTCTGCAGGGTTCCAGAGTATGACCATTACTGTTCTTACGCTGCTTTATGGATCTTCCATTTTATTTGAGTGGGGGAGCAAAATTATTCCTTTTTGTGCGTGATATAATCATTACTGCAAGGCGTTCTGAGAAGCATCAACAGGAAGTGAAATGAATGAAATGATAGTATTCAGCAGGCGAGTAGCCAGTCTTTTTAGCTTAGCCAGTCGTTTTAGCTGACGCCTCATTAGGTAACTTGCATGTCGGTGATGGTGTAATGATGATGAGAATAACACAACACCGACGCTGACCAGTCAGCTAAGGAGGCGGACGCATCCACAGTGAAAAACAGTACATTTGTTTTGTTAAAGTTGTTAACTAATTTCTCACAAATCAACTAGCATGAAACTTTGAAAACACACGGCTCATCTAGTTTTGTACTATGTTTAAATACTCCCCATATTATTAGCCTAGTTCATACACCAGAAAATAATAAACAAATGAAAGAGGTCTAACTTCCCGGGTGTTCATCACGATGAAAACTTAAAATGGAAGCCAGCACATAGTAGAAGCCTCAGGTTCAGAAACTTCCACAATAACAATGCGGTGTGGCCGAGCGGTTCTAGGCGCTCCAGTCTGGAACCGCGCAACCGCTACGGTCGCAGGTTCGAATCCTGCCTCGAGCATGGATGTGTGTGATGTCCTTAGGTTAGTTAGGTTTAAGTAGTTCTAAGTTATAGGGGACTGATGACCTCAGAGGTTAAGTCCCATAGTACTCAGAGCCATTTGAACCATTTGAACAATAACAATGACTGCCAAATTTGGGGACACAGAAATCAGTAAGTTAACATACCTTGCACGTCTTCATTTAATCACTTCTTATAGAATAATAATGTAGTATAACTCTATGCTTAGACAAGAAGTATCCATTGCACAAAATTAAATAATTAGAACTGAATTTGGAATTCACACTCAAAGAACTTTGAGAACTCCATTTAACCAATTAAGAAAATTAATCACAGCATCTTAGTACATTTATTCATTCATGAAATTTGTTTTCAGCATCTTATTGCAGTTTGAAAGTAGTACAGATATTCACCAGTACAATATGTGGAGAAATAAATGTTTTACATTTTGCTTTGTTGAATCAAACTCCGGAGCAGAAAGGAATACAATTCTCAGTTATAAAACTCGCCGATAGTGTGCCCATTGAAATGAATGTCTGAGAGACGTCAGAAGGGTTTTCAAATGCAGATTACTATTGTTTCTCCGTAACAATTCCCTCTATATCTGAATACAAATTATTTTTCAGTTACAAACTAATAAATGGCGCCGGCCTGAGTGCCCGAGCGGTTCTAGGCGCTTCAGTCTGGAACCGCGCAACCGCTACGGTCGCAGGTTAAAATCGTGCCTCGGGAATGGATGTGTGTGATGTCCTTAGGTTAGCTAGGTTTAAGTAGTTCTAAGTTCTAGGGGACTGATGACCTCCGATGTTAAGTCCCATAGTACTCAGAGCCATTTGAACCATTTAATAAATGGCCAGCATATAGCATGTATTCTGTCTTAATATTTTCTTCAACTGACATATTCCTCAACATAGCGTTTATTGGCATTATGATTCGCGGAACGCCAAACTAGCTGCATAGCTTGTAATTTGACGACATCCAACTACAAACGGCAATCTCAAATGCTGGCTTCTCTCGAGTTATTGTTGTTTTGGTCTCTAGTCCGAAGACCAGTTTGATGCAGCTCTCTACGCTACTCTATTCAATGCAAGCCTCCTCATCTTTGTATAACTACTGCAGCCTACATCCACTTGAACCTTCATACCGTATTCACATCTAGGTCTCCCTCTGCTATTCGGTACAGTATCTCCTCATAAGTTATCCAATCTACCCATCTATTCTTCAGCAGTCTTGGAAAACACCACATTTAAAAACTTCTATTCTTTTCTTTCCTGGACTACTTATCGTCCACGTATTACTTGCATAGAACGCTGAACTACACGCAAACATCTTTAAAAACACTTCCTAACCCTTAAATTTATTTAGACGTCATCAAATTCCTCTTTATTAGAAATGCATTTTTTTCTATTGTCAATCTGCAGTTTACACCCTCTCTACTTCGGCTATCATCAGTTATTTTTCTGCCCGAATAACAGATCTCATCTACAACTTTTAATTTTGTAATCTAGATCCCTCAGCATCACCTGATTTACTGTACTACATTTCATTATCCTTATTTTACATTTTTACTTTTACGTTGTAAACTCTTTTCAAGTCAAACTGCTCTTCCATGTCCTTTACTGTCTCTGTCAGAATTAGAACATCATCGGCAAATTTCAGTTTTTTTTCTCTTCTCCCTGAATTCTAATTATCTTTCCAAAATTCTCCTTGGTTTCCTGCTTGCTCAATATATAGGTTGACTAGATTTTGGGACCGACTAGAACCCTTTCACTCCCTTCTCAACTATGGCTTCGCTTTCGTGTGCTTCGATTCTTATTACTGGCCGGTCGCAGTGGCCGAGCGGTTCTAGGCGCTTCATTCTAGAACCGCGCGACCGCTACGGTCGCAGGTTCGAATCCTAAGGTTAGTTAGGTTTAAGTAGTTCTGAGTTGTGTGGGACTAATCACCTCAGATGTTAAGTCCCATAGTGCTCAGAGCCATTTGAACCACTTTCTTATTACTGCAATCTGATTTCTGTAAAAGCTGTGAATCATTTTTAGCTTTTTGTTTTTTACCTCCACTACCTTCACATTTTCGAACAGTCTATTTCAGCCAACAACTTCAAAAATTTTTTCTAAATCTACAAATACATCTTCTAAGATCAGTCATAGAGCCAGTATTGGCTAGCATGTTCCTATAATTCTCCAGAACTCAGACTAATCTTCAGCAAGGGAAGCTTTAGCTGTATTTCCAGTCTTGTGTAAATAATTTGTGTCAGTATTTGGCCACCTTCTTTCTTTCTTTCTTTCTTTCTTTCTTTCTTTTGCTTGTGCCTTTATCCCACAGATCGCAGTGTCGGCATGGTTAGGAACGGATTTTGCAAGGTTAGTGTTAAGGGGTGGCAAGATGCCTCTCCTGCTGCCACCCCGTATCCCTCGGGCCAGAATGAGAGTACCCCAGCTCTCTGCGTGTTGTGCAAACCATTGAATAGTGCAAACGAGTTCAGATGTCTGTGAGTCATGTAACTGAGACGGGACATAAGGACCAATCCAGTATTCACCTACAGGGATGTGGAAAACCGCCTTAAAACCACATCCAGGCTGGCAGGCACAGCGGCCCTCGTCGTCAATCGGGCCAGTGCGCCTACCCGAGTCCATGTAGCGGCACATGAACGCTCTCGGCTAACCTGGCGGGTCAGTATTTGTCAGTCATAATTTTTGAAATTGGTGTGTCGGTAGTATTCACATCTGCCAGCACCTGCCTTCTTTGGAATTAGAACTGCGACATTCTTCTTGAAGTCTGGGGGTATTTCGCCCATCTGATGCGTTTTACACACCAGGTTGGATAGTTTTGTCATGGCTGGGTCTCCCAATCATATTAGTAGTTCTAAGGGAATGTCACCTACTCCATGGCCTTTTTTTCGGATTAGATCTTTAAGAGTTCTGTCTAACTCTTCTCACAGCATCAAAACTCTTATTTCACTTTCATTTATTTCCTCTCCACTTTCTATAAAATTGTCTTCATGTACATTCCCCTTGTATATGTGCGTTTCTTCCACCTTTCGACTTTGCCTTCTTTGCGTAGTAGTGGCTAGCCATCTGAGCTCTTGTTATTTACGTATTTTCTTCTCCTTTCTAAAACAAAAGGACCTCTTTACCCTATAGATGGCATCTATCTTTTCCCTAGACGTGTATGCTTCTATAGCCTTTCATTTGTAGTCTAACCAAGCCAGCTTAGCCATTTTGCTTTTTCTATCACTCTCATTTGCAGTATTTTTATATTTTCTTCTTTAGTGACATTCGATTTCGAAATCTTTGTCTTATCATTATATAATCAATCTGAAACCTTCCATGTCTCCATATCTCTCCCACCTACCCAACTTCCTTACATGATTCTCAAACCAAGGGTTAGCAATGATTAAATTATGCTCCGTGCAAAATTCTACCAAGCAACTTCCTCATTCATCTCATTTCACTCGCTCAAGTTCACATGCTGTTTTTCCTACATGATTCTTATATCAAGGCGAAACCAGATCAGTGAACATTTTCATATTAGCTCGTTTGATACGCCTTGATGTCACTACGTTAGTGTATAAAAATTGTGAAAGATTCGGAAGGAGCATGTAAACTGGACAGTTCCGTCAAAAATTTAAAAACGTATTTATACTCCAAATAAAGAATGAGTCCAGTCATTAGTACCACGAAACTTTACTAGTGTGGGCTAATTGAACACAGCACAACCAATGAAAATTACAGATTACTCAAACTAGCAAATAATGATTATGTAAAACATGTAACATTCGTTTTTTTGACCTTTTTAGTTTCTCTGTTGCTCAGAACGACGTTGTTTTTACTCTCTTTACTTTCTTGGTTTCTTGTTTACTACCGTCCTCGGTACCTCCCCTGGAGTATCAAATTCTGTACTTTTCATCATAATCTGAAGCATCCTGGCTGTTCCTATTCATAACTCTAAATTTTCCTCCACCTCCTTTCCAGCCATTTGTTTGAAAAAGTACCTAGGAGATTGAGTGTTAAAAAAGGTCACTACATTCAAAAGGGCACTAAAGGCTTATATGTTATTATTGGGACAGCTTCTTTGTTGGTAGATCCTAGCTGCCATCCCCTTGTCCAGCTGCGAACCTAACGCCTGCATCCTCCCAACTACCCTTATCCCTGTAATTTTCCTCTTTGCTTTCTCTTTCATTTTCTGCTCTGTTAAATTTTCTCCATTATTTCTCTGTGTGCCCCAGAACACTAATTTCTGCTCATCTAATTCTGTCGGTATTGCTGCCAAATGTGAGATGGGCGACATATCCTCAAACTTCGAGGAGAGTAACATATAATAGAGTTTTGAAACGGAAAATGCATTGAAAAGAGGAAGTAAAAATCAATAGCAAAAAAAAAAAAGATCGAATATACTCGAATTACATCAGGTGCTGCTGAGGGAATAAGAAAAGTAGTAGATGAGTTTTCCTTTAAAGGCAGAGAAAGAACAGATGATGGCCGAAGTAGAGGGGATATAAGAATCGTGTTAGCCTTAGGGGAAAGTGTAGTATGTCAACGTAGTTCCTGGGTCACAATATATTCACTTGTGACGTCACACGCCCACATGCAAGGTCAGGTGATGACAAGGAGAACGGCATTGGGATGCTTTCACGGAACCCACACAACTTCATCAGTCTATACACACACACACACACACACACACACACACACACATAGTTTGCTCTACAGTCATAGCCGAGAACTTTGCCTCCATTAAAAACGAAACAATCAGTATGAATCCCACAGAGCCGGCCGTCTGGTTCTCTGTATCCACAATTAGCGCTCAACCACCATTATACACTCCTGGAAATTGAAATAAGAACACCGTGAATTCATTGTCCCAGGAAGGGGAAACTTTATTGACACATTCCTGGGGTCAGATAAATCACATGATCACACTGACAGAACCACAGGCACATAGACACAGGCAACAGAGCATGCACAATGTCGGCACTAGTACAGTGTATATCCACCTTTCGCAGCAATGCAGGCTGCTATTCTCCCATGGAGACGATCGTAGAGATGCTGGATGTAGTCCTGTGGAACGGCTTGCCATGCCATTTCCACCTGGCGCCTCAGTTGGACCAGCGTTCGTGCTGGACGTGCAGACCGCGTGAGACGACGCTTCATCCAGTCCCAAACATGCTCAATGGGGGACAGATCCGGAGATCTTGCTGGCCAGGGTAGTTGAATTACACCTTCTAGAGCACGTTGGGTGGCACGGGATACATGCGGACGTGCATTGTCCTATTGGAACAGCAAGTTCCCTTGCCGGTCTAGGAATGGTAGAACGATGGGTTCGATGACGGTTTGGATGTACCGTGCACTATTCAGTGTCCCCTCGACGATCACCAGTGGTGTACGGCCAGTGTAGGAGATCGCTCCCCACACCATGATGCCGGGTGTTGGCCCTGTGTGCCTAGGTCGTATGCAGTCCTGATTGTGGCGCTCACCTGCACGGCGCCAAACACGCATACGACCATCATTGACACCAAGGCAGAAGCGACTCTCATCGCTGAAGACGACACGTCTCCATTCGTCCCTCCATTCACGCCTGTCGCGACACCACTGGAGGCGGGCTGCACGATGTTGGGGCGTGAGCGGAAGACGGCCTAACGGTGTGCGGGACCGTAGCCCAGCTTCATGGAGACGGTTGCGAATGGTCCTCGCCGATACCCCAGGAGCAACAGTGTCCCTAATTTGCTGGGAAGTGGCGGTGCGGTCCCCTACGGCACTGCGTAGGATCCTACGGTCTTGGCGTGCATCCGTGCGTCGCTGCGGTCCGGTCCCAGGTCGACGGGCACGTGCACCTTCCGCCGACCACTGGCGACAACATCGATGTACTGTGGAGACCTCACGCTCCACGTGTTGAACAATTCGGCGGTACGTCCACCCGGCCTCCCGCATGCCCACTATACGCCCTCGCTCAAAGTCCGTCAACTGCACATACGGTTCACGTCCACGCTGTCTCGGCATGCTACCAGTGTTAAAGACTGCGATGGAGCTCCGTATGCCACGGCAAACTGGCTGACACTGACGGCGGCGGTGCACAAATGCTGTGCAGCTAGCGCCATTCAACAGCCAATACCGCGGTTCCTGGTGTGTCCGCTGTGCCGTGCGTGTGATCAATGCATGTACAGCCCTCTCGCAGTGTCCGGAGCAAGTATGGTGAGTCTGACACACCGGTGTCAATGTGTTCTTTTTTCCATTTCCAGGAGTGTAGTTCGATTTCCGGATCCACTTTACTGGAAGGCACAATGGACCCTCAATTTAAGTGTCACATTGTTATTTCCACGTTTCCCACCATCACGCATAGTTGCTAAGAGAGAATGCACGGAAAGGAATTGCATTCAGCATGTGAAAGACTTGCTACACTGCAACTAGCTACAAGTCTCAGGAGTTGCAATGTGCTTGGACAAGGTTTCACCCAGAAAAAAATTCGATGTGACAGCACATAAAAATTCATTCCTTGCATCAAAAATAAAATAGCACTTTTAAAAAAATCGTTTTTATTATTTATCAAAGTATGTCAGTACATGACACTTGTAACTCTTTTTTGACACTACTGGTGTAACTCACAGGTTAAGATACTCTAGGAGGACGACTACAGTTTGATCATTGTACCCCATTAAGGCACAGTCTATCCACATATTAAGTGCCCGAATGTTATTTCCACGTCTCTCCCTTCGTCTCATACACACAAAGACAGGTCACTCACAGTCTCCAGGAATGGAAAGATATGTAATTCCTTGTATCACTTAAACTGTCTAGTTCCCTAAAATTTAAGTATAACTATGAAAGCAGTAATGCTACACTTCACTGAGCACCTTTTTAGGGGTGAAGGAAATGATGAATCATGCTGTACTCTAGAAAACTATAGCTGACATTATTGGCTGGGTAACATGGCTTATTATTACTTTTGCTCTTAGGCCTCCTCGAGGTTGTGCTAATGCTGCAACAGAGATAGGAAGGCTGTGACAGTTACCGATCGGAAGTGCACGGCCAGGGATCTCTAAAAAGTTCACCGGTTGTATCTCTTCCCTTATCAAAAACAATATCAAGAGCAAACTGCAATTGAAGGTCTATGATATGTTCACTCGCTGACATCACATTTCCTAAAGCTTTAGCACAACAAAGCGTACTAAAAATTATGCTTTAGGAAAGACCTACAATGCAGTGTACACATAAACTGGATATTCTCTTAATACGCAAGTATAATTACGAAACGTACCCAAATACAACTTGTAAGCTTCGTAAACACTTAAATCATCTCAGCGGATGCTCGGTTTCCTTCTGTCAACCAATCACAAAACGGATCTGTGGCGACATGGACTATTTTATCGGAGCCTGCTGTTGGAAGTAACTGGCTCCCGCCAGAGCTGAGGCCTGCACGGGGCCAATTTGGTGCGGTCAGTTGGGTAATTTGAGGAAAGGGGAGAAAATGCCGTATGAAAATAGGGGAAGAGGAAATAGAGCAAGTGAATAGCTTCAATTACTTGGGAAGTGTAATAATGGATGATATGTATTGCTCAACAGTAATTAGGAAAAGGACTGCAATGGCAAAAGAAGGATTCAAGAGGAAACAGTAATTACTTTGTGGAACACTATACAAAGATCTGAGGAAAATACCTACCAAATGTTACATCTGGAGCGCTGCATTATATGGTGAGGAGACCTGGACATTGAGGAAGGAAGATGAAAGAAGATTGGAGACACTATAGATGTGGATATGGAGAAGAAAGGAAAAAGTGAAATGGGAAGACAGAGTAAGGAATGAAGGAGTATTAAGAACAAAATGGTTCAAATGGCTCTGAGCACTATGGGACTTAACATCTGTGGTCATCAGTCCCCTAGAACTTAGAACTACTTAAACCTAACTAACCTAAGGACATCACACACATCCATGCCCGAGGCAGGATTCGAACCTGCGACCGTAGCAGTCGCGAGGTTCCGGACAGAGCGCCTAGAACAGCTAGACCACCGTGGCCGGCGAAGGTGTATTAAGAACAGTTGGAGAACAAATAAATATGCTGAAAGTCATCAGAAAGAGAAAATGGAACTGGATTGGACATTGTTTGAGGGGGGACTGTGTATTGAAGGAAGGAATAGAAGGAATGGTGGAGGGAAAAAGGGGAAGAGGAAAAAGAAGATATCAAATGCTGGACAATATCAAAGGAGACAAATATTCAGAAATGAAAAGACTGGCATTGGACAGACAAAAGTGGAAGAAGCTTAACAAGACCTGCCTTAAGGCAGAATACCATACTACTACTACTACTACTACTACTACTACTACTAATTGGGTGCCTCTGCTCCGCTGGGCTATCTGCTGGTTGAAAACCTTCTCCCTGGTGGGAGTGGTCCACCCAGCTACACTGTTACTGTCATCTGACCTGTATGGGCTTCCACTGTTGGTGACCATTGTCCTCATATATTGTCGTCGTCCACCATACCGACGAGCGCAGTTTAATCCCACCTGACCGCAGACCACTTTCTGCTGCGCGCCACCTGGCGCTGCCCTTGTATTAGCTATTGCCTTGTGTCTGCTAGTGGCTAAGTCTACATTTTTGTACACTCGCATTGTCAATAAGTAGTAGGGTGAATGCAGTGGGTTTTTTTTTTTTTTTGTCGGTGGAAGGGTCATAAGAAGTCAGAGGGTTTGCAGCCAGGTGTTTTATTGTATTGTTTTGTGGAGTACGAGGAAAGTAAACGCCGGCAGTGTTGTGTAAATTGTAGAAAATGTATATTAATTGGCGCCATTTAGAAAGTGACAGTGTATTTTGTTGCCAACAAGGAGTATGGTTCGTTGGTGTGAAGTATGTAAAGAAATAAGCATGAGCAGTCATTCATGGTGAAATATTATGTTACAATAATTACTCTTATGTTAGAGGTTATTTAAGGGTCATTCTCATCATTCTATGTTATTCTCTTGTAATTTTTTGATATGTGGTTTTTAATACCGCAGCAGGCTGTCCTGAATGAAACACTGCAAATTTTAACAGCTCAGCTAGCGGATTTTGGAAGCAGACTGTGCCAATATGCAAGAGTTGGCACGTGGCTCTTACGGTAACGGGTAAATCGCCTGATGTCAATTTGGAATAGAACGCCGTCTCCCTGCCTGGATGTCAGCTGTGAGTGTGGCAAAGCGTTAGTGAAACGTACCTGGCTATAATACTTGATTCATGCTAGTTACAGGAATTGAGCGGTGACTGGAGAAAGGGTTATTGGCTGGTTACAGTTCGTGCCTTATTTCCATCAAACCAAATCAACTTACTCGTTAAAGGCGCTGTCCATATTTCTTCCTCTCTTAGAAGATCAGCTTGACAACACAGTTCTACGAAGTTCTAGAACAAGATCACTTTGTCGGGTGAAACCGAAACCAGTCCTCTCGTTTTCAATGGCCAAAAGTTTGAAAAGTTCCAAAAGCGACATACCATCGTTCTACCCAAGATGGCTACCATGGCGTGCGTCTTCCTCCACTTAACTAGCGATAGTCAGAGCATGTGCCTTCCTTCACACACGCACGCTCCTCTGCTCCAAGCAGCGTCACCAAAGCCACCCACTCGCCAGCGGGAACGCTCACCAACTCGCCCTGTGCGTGCAGAGCCACTTTACCTTCTTGCGCGCGCGCGCGCTCTCTCTCTCCAGGCCTCGCATGCCTCATCCGTACTACCATCCAAAAACCACCTACCTGTATGAAGATGCCTTTCAGTCGATCCCAGCGGAAATCTCGAACCATCTAACATGGTTCAAATACACCACCTGCCCTCCATAGCACTTTCTCATAGCTCCTTATGAAAAACACAGTGAAGAGCCAAAGGAACTGGTATAGGCATGCGTATTCACATACAGAGATATGTAAACAGGAAGAATACGGGGCTGCGGTCGACAACGCCTATATAAGACAACAATTGGCTGGCGCTGTTGTTACATCGGTGGTGTTATAGTCGGCACACGAGCGATGGTACACAGCATCTCTGAGGTAGCGATAAAGTAGGGATTTTTCCGTACGTCCATTTCCCGAGTGTACCGTGAATATCAGGAATCCGGACTTGGGCAATTCCAGCAGGACAATGGGACACCACACACGTCCAGAATTGCTACAGAGTGGCTCCAAGGAATATTCTTCTGAGTCTAAACGCTTCCGCCGGCCACAAAACTCACCAGACTTTAACATTATTGAACATATCTGGGATACCTTACAACGTTCTACTGAGAAGAAATCTCAACTCCCTCATACTCTTATGGATTTGTGGACAGCCCTGCAGCATTCTTGAGGTCAATTCCCTGCAGCACTACTTCAGACATTAGTCGAGTTCATGCCAAGTAGTGCTGCGACAGTACTGCATGCTCGAGGGGGCCTACACGATATTAGGCAGGTGTACCAGTTTCTTTGGCTCTTCAGTGTAAAACACTCTTTCTTTTGATATTACTATAGTACCACACACATTTAACAACTGCGACTCTGAGAAATCATCATATGAATATTTCAAAGAGAAGCATGAGGTAATGTGCCTACCAGGGGACTCAAGCCACGTAGAGCGTCAGATGGAAGGACCGAAAAAGTTTCCAGACAATTCCGCGCAAAGGTGATTGTTAGCCCCATTGTGATGACCAGAGTGGCCGGACAGTACCCAACGTTATTTGCGCCTAGAAAATCAGACATAAGTTGTAGAATGGAGACTGCAGATTACATTTGACAACGTGATGCTTAACATGGTGAATGAGCGTTCAAAAGTGTGGGATGAAATATCGTTATCGAACTGCAACGGGAGTTGTTACGAAATAAATCGACTAGCTAGGCGAAAAATCGAGCTGGTCTATAACATGGATGGACACGCTTATAGCAATACTCGAGACTGCTAGGAAAGAGATCTTCCTCATGTGGAACACTGGACTGCTACGCTCCATGAGAGACAATTCCCTGCTAGGACTGGTGTAAGCCATTTCAACGACGCCTTGGTGGTCACTCAAAATTTCACTTCTGAGCTCAATGGCCGGCTTTGGAGATCATTGCTTTGTTAACAATCGATGTCTAGTCCAGTCGTCGACCGAATCACAGCAGTGTAGTAGCTGCCAACAGCTCGTTCATAAACGCTCTCATCAAATTGTGGCGCCCTGAGCTCGCAGTACTGTGAGCTTAGCTGTCGGCAGTCTGCAGCGCGCCATCTGGTAAAATACGTAACGCACCCATTCAGGGTTCCGTTTATCTCAAAGTAACAACTAAACACTAGTAAAGGCAACTGAATTATGTAAATGTTGATTTACAATAGGAAAATCAATTTTGGTATTCATTTTCAGATGATCATTTTCATTCTAACTCTTTCATTACCAATTTTTATTTGAAGTGAAAGACATTAATGAATGGCTATTTTAATTACTGTCGTAGTCTGAAGTAATAATATGGAAAAAGTATACTTCCTGTTTCCCAAAGCGGAAAGAGGTGGGACATGCAGTGTTATTCAAAAGTACCTCTTGGGTTTCTTAAGAAGTTGACTGCACAAAAACTACAAGTCATACCACACATCAGTGGATGGAGTATCTCTCCATGGTCTTCACTCACGTTGCAGGTTCTCAGTATAGGCAACATTTGTGATGCGGCGAATATCTGAAACCCATGGTCCAAAAAGTTCTGATACTGGATTAACCAACAACAGAGAAATGCTACGATGGTGGTTTTACTGCTTCAAGTGTTCTGCTATAATCATGTAAAACTATAAGATAATTCCTCCTTTGGTATGTTGTTCAGCTCACGCACCACATGAGTTGACTGTCGGTTATGCCGTCAAAGTCCTTCATGTGAATTACTGCAGTTTGTCACTTTTTGGTAGGTTCACACCGGCACCCACGATGATTTTTTCCAGAAAGCAAGTGTCCGCATTTTGTACATTTCAGTCAAGTTGCAGCAGACGTCCATGAGTCGCTGTTTTGTTGGGAAGTCAATGTGTGCAGTACAGACTTTGGACGCACTTTCCTCTTCTCCGAAACTTTCTGGAGAGTTTCTCGAACCCTTGAATTAGAGATGTTGCTCCATTGCGATTTGTGTCATAACAAAGCTGGTACAGTAAGGTCATAGGTCCATCGCTCAGCACTGCCTGCTCACAGCTGTTGTTTAGAATTGTTAGTTCAAATTTCCTCTGACTTCGCTTATACACCACTATTAAAATCGCACTCGGAACTTTTCGGACGGACAATGTGTGTGTGTGTGTGTGTGTGTGTGTGTGTGTGTGTGTGTGTGTGTGTGCCATTCATTGACACGAATTTTTCGAAAAGGCGCAACAGCAGACGGATATGTTCATTGGGTTGTCTATCTACAAGCTCGAACTCATTCGATGAGGGAATGTGGAGCGGAGCGGAGTAGACGGTTTAAAATGAAGATTGTAGATAGCACAAGCTACAAATACAAGCTGTAATCATTAGTACACTGAAAACTGTTAGACGGTTTACCAATGGGACATTGACGCATAGCCATAAAATGCAGCAAAATGCTGCTGGTTCTTTGATAACCTATCGTGGGACACGTATGAGTTCGTCCCTATGATAGTGAAAAGAATAATAAGAGAGACGTTTAGAAAGTAAAGCAACAGGTTTTTTTCTCGGATGATTTCGGTTGAAAAATGTTGAATTTGTTTTGGGACGTCGTGAAATATTTGCGCTTCAGCCCCCATAGTTTCATGAAGTTCCGATAGGTGGCGTCGCTATACGTAGCCTCCAAAATGGTGCCTATAATGCAGGTGCGTCCCAAGCAGACAGCTGTCTTTCAGTTTCCCTTGGCGGAAACCAAAGCATCGCAGATAATCAAGGTGCTTGCACAATTCTACGGAGACCTGACAGTAAACAAAAGGATGGTGAGTCGTTGGACGAGACGTCTGTCAACATCGCGACGAAGTTGCGCAAGCCTGTCCGATGTCCCGCGTGCCGGCCGGCCGCACACAGCTGTGACTCCTGAAAAGTCGGAGTGTGCGGACGCTCTTATTCGACGGATTACAATCAAATACCTTCCTGCTGAATTGGACGTATCTATTGGTGGTGGTGACACACTTGTCCACCATTTACGGTGTACAAAGATGTGTGCCCGGTGAGATCTTCGTCGCCTAGCAGAAGACCACAAAGAGCAACAAAGTACAATCTGGGTGGAATTCCTTGCGCATGATGAGGCTGATCTCCACAGTTTCTCTTGGGATATTATCACAGGCAACAGGGGTTCATCACTTCGATCTGGAAACAAAGCGGCAATCGATAGAGTGAAGCCACCCTACCTCTTCTCCGAAGAAAAAGTTCAAAACCGCACTCTCAGCTGGCAAAGTCATGACAACGGTCTTTTGAGACTCTGGAGGGTTTACTCCTCTCGATGTCCTCCCTCATGGTGCAACTATCTACTCTGAAGTGTATTGTCATATCCTCAGGAAACTGAAAAATGGAAATGAGCGTTTGCCGTCATTAGCCGGGAGGCCCCTTACGGGGCAGGTCCGGCCGCCTTGGTGCAGGTCTTAACCCTCTACTGCCCACCGTGACTCTGAAGTCACGTCAAATTTTATCGTTATATTTCGCATTAGGATCGTTATTTCTTTCTTGACCAGTGTGACTTGAGTGTTGCAATATGGCTGATTTATACACAAACAATGTAACTGCCCACTGTGACCTCAGAGTCACAGAACTATTTTTAAAAAATAATTTTTTTCAAAAACAAAAATTCACCTGATATGTGTTAAATAAATTATTCTCTAACATTCTGTGCATATAAATATTTTTTACTACAGGAAATAATAATTTGGGCAATAGAGGGTTAATTACATTCGACGCCACATTGGGCGACCTGCGCGCCGGATGGAGGTTAAATGATGATGAAGACAATACAACACCCAGTCCCTGAGCGGAGAAAATCCTCGACCCAGCCGGGAATCGAACTCGGGCCCCTTAGGATGGCAGTCCGTCACGCCGACCATTCAGCTATCGGGGCGGACAGGAATCTAAAGAAACGATTTAGCGTTTTCGTCGGGACAAAAATGCAAACTAACTTGTCTATGACACCAGAAGGCTTTCAAAAGTCTGTGCATCCGGGAGGAGCTCACAGAATTTCGTTGGACTGTTCTTCCCCATCCACTCTACAGTTCGGATCTCTCCCCTTCCGACTTCTATCCGTTTGGCCCAATGAAGGCTGCACTCCGTGGGAAGCAGTACGTGGATGAGAAGACATTATTGACGATGCAATATGTTGGCTCCGACGTCGACTAGTAGAGTGGTACCATGCGGGTATACTGTAAGTAGGCTGTTTAGGTTTTTATATTGGTAACGCCATGTAGCGCTCTTTATGAAAATTACTGGCTCTACTGTGTGCAGTCTGTGGCTGGGTGGCATTGTTGTAATATTCGCCATTGTAGTGTTGGGCTGTTGGCTGTTAACAGCTCATAGCGTTGCGCAGTTGGAGGTGAGCCGCCAGCAGTGGTGGATGTGGGTAGAGAGATGGCGGAGTTTTGAAATTTGTAAGACTGGATGTCATGAACTGCTATATATATTATGACTTTTGATGACTATTAAGGTAAATACATTGTTTGTTCTCTATTAAAATCTTTCATTTGCTAACTATGCCTATCAGTAGTTAGTGCCTTCAGTAGTTTGAATCTTTTATTTAGCTGGCGCTCGCTGTATTGCAGTAGTTCGAGTAACGAAGATTTTTGTGGGAAGTGATTTGTGAAGGGTATAGGTTAATGTTAGTCAGGGCAAGTCTTTTGTAGGTATTTTTGAAAGTCAGATTGCGTTGCGCTAAAAAAATATTGTGTGTCAGTTTAAGCACAGTCATGTATAATTGTTCAAAGGGGACGTTTCATATGTCGACCCTTAGCCGAGGATACCTTACTGGAATCTTCTGATTTTTTCTTGTAGTTTGTGTTATTAGTGTAGATTTTGTTTATTGCTAGCGCGTAATTGTAGAGAGAATCTCCTTTGTAGTTGCAGTCTTTCATTGTTGTACATTAAAACACGTGTGGCACGCATGTAAATTTGCACCAAGTATTTCGCCGCTGCGCTTGCAATTAACTAGATATTATTTTCAGTGCTATGTTAATGTGTTCTCTTATTTTTACTCTTCAAATTGTGTTTTTATGTATTGTCGCATGAAATATTGTGACAATAATGGCGTGTGAAAAACGTAATACTAGGCTTCAAAGTAAACTGAGAAATGACAGTGAAGGCGAAAGCAGTGTGTTAGCGCCACCATGTAATGAATTAACTAATGTTCAAAGTAGTAATTTGGTAATTATGCATAGGGAAATGGAGCGAGCTGCAAATAATGGTGTAGGCAGTGAAACATTTAGTGAATAGGGAAGCATTATCGATCGATCGGTCGGCAACAGCTCGCCTCAGGATTCCGAAATGACAGGACACAATCTTGCAAATACTGTAGATTCAGATTTTGCGTCCTCACCGTTTTCTCAAATAAATCAAGACACATTTTCTGCTTTTGAAAATGCGAATATTGCCGGTTCAAATGCACTGCCGAATAGCACTGAGGAACATGTTTCAGACACCAGTGCACTGTTATTATAGTTAATGCACAAATGGGACAAAGGCTACAAAAGTTAGACACAATGCTTGAACAAAATCAGAAACAAATGGGACAAAATCTTCAAAAGTTAGACACAATGGAACAAAATCTTCGGAAGTTAGACACCACACTTGAACAAACAATGTATTTACCTTAATAGTCATAATATATATAGCAGTTCATGACATCCAGTCTTACTAATTTCAAAACTCCGCCATCTCTCTTCCCACATCCACCACTGCTGGCGGCTCACCTCCAACTGCGTAACGCTATGCGCTGTTAACAGCCAACAGCCCAACAATACAATGGCGAATATTACAACAATGCCACCCAGCCACAGACTGCACACAGCAGAGCCAGTGATTTTCATAAAGAGCGCTACATGGCGTTACCAATATAAAAACCTAAACAGCCTACTTACAATACAGGCTCTCCCAGTAAGGCGGTAAGGCTGAACAGAGATTATGTTGAGAAATAGACTTTTTTAGCCAAGAGAGTGAGGAATAATATGGCGTAAAAAATAAAAAAGATACAAGCTTTCCTTTGTTCACATATGTCATTTTAATGTGGACAAGACTTCCAACTATCACCTGATGATGGCCTAAGAAGCCAAAAACCAGCTTGAGGTTAAATAAATACGAGTAAATTGTTGCTTACCAAGTAACTTATACTGATGCTGCGTTACATATCAAAGTGACCAGGATACATGACACTGTTGTCAACGTAGTCATCAAGTCACTGTAAGCAACGTTGGGAACATTTACAAGTCGTTCAGTTCCCTCGACAATGGAAATCCACACCTCGGTCACTGAGCGATTCGAGAACCTCTGCGTAAACGTCCTCATCGTTAGAAAATCTATTCCCCCTCAGGTTACCCTTTCAGCTAGCCGAGAAGTGGGAAATCGCATGATGCAATGTCTGGACTTACTGTTCAAGCAACCGCGTGGTCTCAGGCACCTTGCCACGGTTTCGCGCGACTACTCCCGTCGGAGGTTCGATTCGTCCCTCGGGCATGGGTGTGTGTGTTGTCCTTAGCGTAAGTTGCTTTAAATTAAATTAAGTAGTGTGTAAGCATAGGGACCGATGACGTCAGCAGTTTGGTCCCATAGGAAATTACCACCACCTGTTCAAGTATCACTCACGTTTATGCGGCTTTGGTAAAATTATTGGTACAATTTTTAATACAGTTGTACGCGACATTGCATTTTATCCATATGCCGCCAGAATTTCTCTGTGAATCAGACTGCAATTTAGACGTTTTGTCCACAAGAATCAGATTGTACCGCGTGCTTCTATTATGGAGTAAATTTCCAGTTGCGCTTCCATTACACTCGTAGCCTGTGTATACATTTATCCGCACTGTAGCGGAGGTAAGTCTGTAGGAGCCGGCCGCGGTGGCCGAGCGGTTCTAGGCGCTTCAGTCCGGAACCGCGCAACTGCTACGATCGCAGGTTCGAATCCTGCCTCGGGCATGGATGTGTGTGATGTCCTTTAGGTTATTTAGCTTTAAGTAGTTCTAAGTTCTAGGGGACTGATGACCTCAGATGTTAAGTCCCATAGTGCTGAGAGCCATTTGAACCATTTTTAAGTCTGTAGGAAATCCGGAGCATGTAGTCTCTTCTGACAATGCACTTGTTGCGGAATGCTCTTAGCGCCAGGTGACATGTTCAACGTACTTTCTAAAGCTCCTTTGTAATAGTTTCAGAATCTCGGAAAAGTGTTTCCTCCTTGCTATCCTGCATACCTATTGAACTTGCAGGATCCTTCTACAGTGTCACACTCCACGCGTTTCTATCTCTCTGGGTTAAACCACTCTCTTATCCCCGAAGGATGCCATTCTCCAGAAACGCACTTTCAGAAGCTTACACATTAATTCCGTGTTCATATTGCGTTTCTTGAGGCAGCTTTTCTGACTATTATTATTGCTATGTGCAGCTAAGCGGCTGCAAGATGCGTAGTGCGCCGTGGTTCTGCCTCATATCGGTTGTTTTAGTTGTTGCCTACTCCATAAGTGGCAATGCTTCCATAAACTCCACAGTAGAACGCCATTCCTGCTTCTGAATCTACATACAACTATTTCCATTCTCGGAATAATATCAGTCCCTTTTTAATGTAACGCTTAAAATGACTGTCTTACGACATCCATAAGGAACACTACAGTGACTTAGTACCTTCATCATATGTAAACCAACATGAAAATCAGCGTTAAATATTCTAAATGCATCCCGAAGTGCAAGCTGTAGAGAATCGCGGCGGAATGACGCTAGACACTGCAGCGCCTTACCACCAGCCTTAACACGTTCAAACCACTGAAGTCTATTTCTACTTTCCTTGAGTTGATCGCTCTGAGAAGCGTTGCTTCCTAAATAGGACTTTTTTGATTTGAAAACGTCTATTCGCTCCTCTGTCGAGAAAAAATAACGTCTGATTTAAATCGCTAATACCCTCCAGACTTGTAATGCTTAAGCCCTCTATGTGCTTACACAAACAACTTTCTGGGAAGGGCAACCACAGCACAGAGACATTGTGAATAATAATAAAAAACATTCAACACTCAACAACCATTCAAATAATTAGAAAGAGGACAGTTAAAAAAGTCAACAATGATGAGGTGTTTCCAAAAACCGCATATCTATATGAAGATGTTTCATTCGCAAATTCTGTTTTCAAATCGATATAGACGCATCATCAGGTGTACATGCCAACAGCATAAATCATTGCGTGAACTTTTTTGAAATGGTAGAGATACAGAAGCACAGACAGCGTTGATATTCAACAAAAAAAAAAATAACAAGTACTCACAGTTGATGTATGTTCAAAACGTAGATGGTCAGTTACGGAGAGTCAAACCACATTGGTGGGCTGTCATAAAAGCTTGAACATACGCAAACGGTGCTTGTAAAAATGTTCAAAGCATGATTGCTGAATAAGCCAGGGCTAGAAAAAGCGGGGAAAAGCAAATAACCAAATAAAGAATAGGACAAAGTGGTATATATGTATACCTCCTGCAATCCGTGTTGCTAACGGAGTCGGCAGTGAGGAAGTAATATATTAAAGCATAATGCATGACATTGAAGTTTCATTGCGCGAATAGCGAAAAATGTAGTAAGCCATAAACTTTTTTCCTTTGATAATTCTGATGGGGCTGATAGGGAGAAAGAGTTTCGTAAAGGTTTGAGATTACGTACAAAATTTGTTGGCAGTCCCTTAGTACTTTCATGTTCAAATACCGGATGAATAAACTTCGGGTACTTGCGCGCCATTAATTACGCCACCTAGAGACGAACACACAGTTTCTAAGTGTAATACTCGTATTATTGTGTTAAGCCTTCAACAAAGAATTATACCTCTTATTGAGCAGATTAACAGCATTTTAATTTTTTTTACTCAGTCAATAATTACGCGTAATATTCAAAATCATATTTCTGTTGCCCCTGGAAGCCGTGAGATAGACGATCTGCAACTGTTTAAGTTCAAATGGTTCAAATGGCTCTGAGCACTATGGGACTTAACATCTGTGGTCATCAGTCCCCTAGAACTTAGAACTACTTAAACATAACTAACCTAAGGACATCACACACATCCATGCCCGAGGCAGGATTCGAACCTGCGACCGTAGCAGTCGCGCGGTTCCAGACTGAGCGCCTAGGACCGCTAGACCACCGCGGCCGGCGCTGTTTAAGTTCCGGGATACTTGTTTACTAATATACAAGGTGACAATCACTGAACTATACGATATAAAAGTGGCATATCTTCTGAACGGTTTGCCTTAGGACGTTCAAACTGCACGGTTAGCCGCGGGAGATGATGGGAAGTAGCATGCGCATTCTCCTTGTTGTTGTTGGCTATTTTAATTTGGATAAGTTCTTCAATAAGTAAAATTGGCACATTTGGGGGACTCAGAATCCGCATTTTACGATCAAGAAGTCTCTTCATCCTCAACGGGTGACTGAGTGGTGTGTAATGTCAGTAACGGAATTATCGGTGCGGTATTCCTCGATGGTTCGGTAGCTACCGAACGGTACGTGAATGATTTGGAAGATGATTTCGTCCCCCTTATCGAAAGTGATCCTGATTTCGACACGATGTGGTTCATGCAAGATGAAGCTCAACCCCATCCAAGCAGGAGAGTGTTTGATGTCCTGATGGAGCACTTTGGCGACCTCGTTCTGACTCTGGTGTACCCAGAGGCCACTGGAATGAGCCTCGATTGGCCGCCATATTCTCCGGATCTGAACACATACAACTACTTCTTTGGGGCTACATTCAAGACGAGGTGTACAACCATAACTCCAAAATCATTGTTGAGCTGAAGACAGACATTCAGGAGGTCATCGACATCATCGATGTTCCGACACTTTAGCGGGTCATGAAGAATTTCGCTATTCGTCTACGCGACGTAATCACCAATGATGGCAGGCATATCGAACATGCCATAACCTACACCCAGAATTCTGTAGTGACGTTTACATGTTGAATAAAGTGTGTGCACGTCGTAGTTTCTAACTGATGGTTCAAATGGTTCTGAGCACTATGGGACAACTGCTAAGGTCATTATTCCTCTAGAAGTTAGAACTACTTAAGCCTAACTAACCTAAGGACATCACACACATCCATTCCCGAGGCAGGATTCGAACCTGCGACCGTAGCGGTCGCGCTGTTCCAGACTGTAGCGCCCAGAACCGCTCGGCCACCCCGGCCGGCTTTGTAACTGATTTACGTTTTATTTCATGTAGTTCAATAATTGTAACCGTGTAGATGAGTGTAGCCCGGAAACGAGTTTAGCTAGGAAAACGATTCGGGTGTCATCGTGAAGAGCTTGTGGAGCACTGCTAGGATCCGAAGTGAGGAAATTAAAATATTTGCCAAAATACAAGTAAAAAGCAGTATCAAACTGAACATTACAAAATAATGAAAGATGTCATATGACTCGTCAGTTCTTTTGGAATTATAGAAACAAAACTAGACAGTCCAGTGCCGAGCGAATGCGAGAACAACGCAGCGTCGAAAAGGGAAAAAGCACCCCGATTTGATTACGTAGCTGACCAGTCGGGCATACAGCGGTCAGCGACCGCACTTGCGAATTATCTATTCAGTAACCGTTATTTGTTCTGTGTAACCTCCGTATTAAAAGTATTGATAATTATATGGCATATTAATGGGAAACACTTGTTACAATTTTATCCCGAAGTTTTCACGAAAACTCACCGCGCCAACCCGGACTGCACATAGAATTTTTTTTATTTATTCAAGTGCTATTTCTCATTGTAATGTTAAATATGTTGCTGTTCTTCTTTTGAATACGCTTCGCCATTTTTGCCTTGGTACTGTTTATCCTTAAGAGTCTGTGTGTGAAGCGTGGTGTCCGTGTAATTCAACAGCTCCGCCAAATCTATCTTTCTGTTATACTGTTAGGTTTACATGTCCCCTGCTAATCTTTGCATCTGGGCCCGTTCCTCTTGCTCTTTTTATATTTCTTCTAAATTTTTTCTCGCCTCTCTTATTGCTTCTTCGACATATGTAATAAGAAAAAAAGCTGTAACGGAATATAGCGTTGCCTTATTACGATTATTTCTTTCTTGATCCATGTCTTGTTTAGATATTGTATTTCTTATTCTTTTTCTCGAACATCATATTCCTCCTCTTGAAAAAGGCTTTCCCTAGACCGATAAAAACTTTCCATATATATGGATCCGCTTTATTCATGCTCCCAAAAGAATAGATAACGTCATTATTACTTCTCTGGTTCTAGTATCGTTCTCTAAAAGCAATCTTCGAGTATTACTTTTTTCAACTTTTATTTCAGTTTGTTTACATTATTTCTCTGGCCAAAAGTTTGTAAGCAGAATGAGAGGAGTGGAGAGAGAGAGGGACGGAGAGAGAGAGACAGAGAGACAGAGAGAGAGAGAGAGAGAGAAAGGGAGACTGAGTAGGAGGGGGCATGGAGAGAGAGAAGGCAGACTAACGATGGCTGTCAAAGAGAATCTGTGGACGCTTCAGTTAACACGGGCCATAAAATTACGAAGTTTATAAAGGTTTGAAACTTTGTGGGATAACTACCACCGTATAGTTGACTGTATGTATAATTACAATCTCTTACACAACTTTTTTATAAATATTTAGATGACTGATAATTTTTTTGGCATACTCCTTTGTATGTGTACATCGCAAGACAAAAACGGTAACGTTCCCACATAAAACAACATACTAGGTATGGGACACCCTTCATATCCTACCAATAACGATTCGAGTGATTGAAAATCGTTATAGAAGACATTCTAAAGTGTAGTAACTATCTATAATGTGTCTGCGCACTTACACAGGTGTTCCACAAATCGACAATATATTTGCAACTTCACACATTCAACCAACCTTCTTCTACAAGTAGGCTTCACTGATATTCGACAAGCGTTTCTGGCACAAAATTAAAGCAAATTACTGCGCCAGGGGATACGAGAAATGCAATTCTATTGTGTATTGTTTCCCAGTGTTTAATGACGGTGTAGGTTCCACGTCGGGTACTTAATAACGTTTGTCTCCCCATCCGAATTAGCTAGCGTAACATTTAACATAATGGCAGGGTACAGAAGGGGGCCTTTTTTCAAAAGTTGTTTGCTTTTTTATTATGGTACAAAAAAAATACCGAAGAGAACGTTACTGACTGTAGTTTGTTTCTCTGATGTATGGCATTACCTCCTACCCTGCATATAAATTCCTGACATAAATATACGAACTACAACACGTGACAGTTATATAAACAATGCTCTGAATTTTTCGTGATGGTTACGTCTTCTGTGAATGAAACAAATAAAAGTAGTAGATCATCTCCGAGTACAAGTCGGTGATGTCAGTAATCGAAGTAAACCAGGCAAAGATCATCTACTTGTATGTGGTTGATGGCTTTTCCCCTATTCCAAGTACTTCTGACGCAGTGGTTCAATACGATAATGCTGGAATGTTGGGGAGGAGTGTCAAAGATCGATAAAAATATTCCAGCCGCCGTCGTATCACATACACAAACATTTTAAAATGAGATCATCGGAAGCAATGCCATCTTTGAGTTGCTGAGATACATCTGACTGACACTATGGTTCTTTCGTAACTACCGACTGTGAACTGCTGCAATTATTAGAAGAAAGGAGTCGAGTCATTGTTCAGCGTGTGAAGCAAACCAGTGGAATTAACTAATAACAATGTGTAAAACGATGCACCGTGAGAAATATCCTTGAGTAGCAAGTTAAGCAATGTTAGCACAAAACTGTAGATGAACAAAATTATGCAATACAAATGTTGCATTCCGGTCGTACTTTTATAGCTCTGAACAATCTTACGAATACACGTGGAACCTCGACAGAACAGAAAAATGTACTACCTGCTTGCAATTGGCGATAAAAAAGTCTATTTAGTGTTGCCGAGTTTCATACGTTTTCATATCTAAATCGGTTACGATACCAATCGCTTGAATGGCGCTTGGAAAAGGAAAACAATAATTCGGTTTCTTAAACATCTACTGTGTTACGCTTCAAAGTGTACCTACTCTACACCGACGGACAAAAGTCACTGGACACCTCCTGATGTCGTGTCGGACCTCCTTTTATGTGGCGTAGTGCAGCAACTCGACGTGGCACGGACTCAAAAAATCGTTGTAAGACTCCTGCAGAAATACTGAAATATGCTGTCCATAAGTGCTAAAGTGTTGCAGTGCTGAACGTTGCGCTCGAACTGATCTCTTGTCTATGTCCCGTAGATGTTCGATGGGATTCATGTCGGGCGATCTGGGTGGGCAAACCATTCGTTTGAATTGTCGAGAATGTTCTTCAAACCAGTCGTGAACAATTGTGGGCTGTTCACATGACATCATTATTGGGGAACATGAAGTCCATGAATGGCTGCAAATGGTCTTCAAATAGCCGGACATTACATTTCCAGCCAATGATCGGTTCAGATGGACCAGAGGACCCAGTCCATTCTGTGTACAGTGTGCACAGCTCACATCATTATGGAGGGACCATAAGCTTGCACAGAGCCTTGTTGACGTCTTGAGTCCATGGCTTCGTGGAGTCTGCGTCACACTCTAACCCTACAATCGGTTCTTGCCAACTGAAATCGGGCTCATCTGACCAGGGCTAGGATCCTACACATATGATCACGGGCTCAATAGAGGGTCTCCAGGCAAAGGCTCTCTCGTCGATCGTTGCTGCCGTAGTTCACAAACGCCAGATTTCACCGCACTGTCGTAACGGATACGTTCGTCGGCTATTGTACACAGTGTTGCTTGTCTGTTACCACTGACAACTTCGCACAAATGTCGCAGCCCTCGGTCGTTAAGCGAAGACCGTCGGCCCCTACGTTGGTGAGGGGTAATTCCTGAAATTTGGTATTCTCGGCACACTCTTCACACTGTGGATCTCGGAATATTGAATTCCCTAACGATTTCCGAAACTGAACGTCCCATGCGTCTAGCCCCAACTACCATTTCATTTACGAAGTCGGTTATTTCCCGTCGTGCGGTCGTGATCACGTCGGTAGCCTCTTAAAGCGAATCACCTGAGGGCAAAAGCTCCGCAATGCACTGCCTTGTGTACCTTGCGTACGCGATACTACCTCCATCTGTTTATTATTCATATCGCTATTACATGATTTGTGTCATCTCACTGTATATAAGGATGCTTTTGATGTAAGGACTTTCTGTTACTAGTTGTGATAGCGAATAAGATAATAGCACCAAGTTGTAAAGCAATTCCTACTAACCTTCCACATCATAATCTGCGGACTTAACGGTTTCCTAGCTTACATTTTGACGTCATTATTCATCGTGTTCATGACAAGACGAATAGTTAACTATTCAGTCTAGTAATTATTGAATTTCTTAGCGGTAATTGGTGTTTAGTTATTCGTTCATTCATCAAAAGAATATTTTTCATTTTAGATAGACATTAGATATGTGAGCTTACTACAACAATAACTGCGTAATTACAAGTTAAACATGCATTCAGGGGTATAATTACTTACAGGTGCAGTTAATACTGAACCTAACGTTCCGCTATTAATTGATGTCTCATCATGAGTCACTGCACATACTGTATACACCATCGCTGAGTTTGAGCACGACTCGAAGTGTTCGAACAGTTTAAGTCACATTTCGGGGAACAGTGGGTCGCGCAACCACTACAGCCGCAGGTTCGAATCCTGCTTCGAGCATGGATATGTCTGATGCCCTTAGGGTAGCTGAGTTTAAGTTGTTCTAGATCTAGGGGACTGATGACCTCAGATGTTAAGTCCCATAATGCTCAGAGCCAACAGTGGGTCCTGTTCGATCTTCCGATTTATTGAAACTACCTCCACAACCTGTCTTTGTTTGCAGGTCATATGGAACAAAAGAAACCAATAAATAAATAAGAGATTGCAATCATTCTCAAGCTTTCACTGCTACGGAGATCTGGTGACGTCTCATGGTACTGTCCCCAAGTCTGGTCTTCTGCTTCTAATTAATTCCCGCGATAGAAATTACAGTCAAGTTACCACAAAATTTTTCGTGTAATTCTTGATTAATTTTCTTCCTTTTTTCATCTGAATGATGACATCTTATTTTCAAACTGGTTAAAATCTGGTAACGTTTTTACCTATTATTATCATAAGTAAGCAGGGACTGAAATGTTGGTTTGTAACCCACTTGGTAAATCATTACTCTCTGATAAAAAAAGAAAAAAATGTACAGGATTTAGTACAGTAACAATTTTGGAGGGAAAAATTTTCGCCTTTGTCTGTTACCTTTACTTGAGAATGAGCAACAATCTTTACATATCTACACATACCAATACTGTGTGAGAACTCTTAACCTAAATTTGTTCAAATTCTGCAGCAGTTTGTGCAGTGGTAAGATTTAATTCTGTTCACTTATGAGTTTCACAACACTGTTAGATTTTAAGTGGAGCCGTAGCCTGTTAATGCGACTAATTTGTAGTTTCACGGGTATCCCTTGCAATCGCCCCGCGTGTCAGATGCCACGTAATTCTTCGTACAGGATCGATACTATCTCGAGTGAAGCGGCGTTCAGGGATATCTCGGGCTCGTTCGAGTTGGAGTATCGTTTGCCCGTCCTAGTATACACTAAATATACATTAATTTCGCTAACATTAGGATCTTGATGATACCTCGGTTCCACTACTACATTCATTGTGGGTTTCCTTTTGTCTGTCTTAAAACCGTTAGCATCCCTTCATAATGAAGGAGATGTTGACTTCAGGAAGCTAAAATGTCAGCAATTCAATCACAAATACAATCCAAAATTGTAATATGTAATGATAGCAACTTTTAATGTCTTCAGACGTACTGTTTTTTACCAACCCCCTACTTTGGCTTCTTGAAATTATCTTTTAGTGCGTGTATTATTGAAAAGATATACTTCAACCGCCTTTTTAAATATGTTGGTATCAGTAACCTCTTCCATTTCCACTTTAAATTTATTGAACAGTTGGGTACTCTGGTAGAAAATACTGTTTTGAGACTTTTGTTTAGTTTTCCGCGGGATACGCGAGTTAAGTCTGGCTCCTGTTTCGTGATCGTAAATAAAATTGTTATTGTGGTAACTGCTGATGTTTTCCTTAACGCCTGTAATCAATTGGTAGTTGTACTCATTGTGAGGCAGTGCAGTACAAATGTCCAACTTATAAACAAGAATTTACATCCAACCCGATTATATTTTAGTTATTATTTCTACGGCCCTTACTTCAAGTTTCACTATTGTGCCCATATTTTGTGTAGTTGATCCCAAAAATTAACGATGACCTAACTGAAGAATGAATATACTTACAAACTGTCTCTAACTTACGTGCTGGCAGCCACTGATGTACATGGGATAAGCATTGGAGTGCACCAATGATTCTAAAGTTTAAGCCATTATGGTCCTTCCAAGAACAGGCACATGTAATATTTCCAGCCACGAGATATTTGCAATCACCTGAGGAAATACATTGGGTGTGTGTCGGCCTTGTGCTTCCACAGTAAGCTTCAAGTAACTGTATATGTTTAACTGTTATTTCGGAAAATGCTCTAATTAATGTAGTTATGCGTGATTAACGTAAAGTGATCCTCTACAGTTTAATTGTCGGAGAGTCGTCTAAAAGCAACGTCCGTTGTAAGAAATGAGCGAATAATCGATAAATCGTCATTGTCATTGCATGGTAGGGAAGACAAATGGTGGAACACTGTAGTTATTTCTCGTACGGCGTTGTTGCTTAATTCCATCAATGTGACAGTGTCTCATAACATGACAAAAAATCAACAAGCGAGGCGGACGAATTCATTGTATGTAGGACGTCTATACACAGAGAACGCCACCTGTCTTTCATCGTACTGAACACTGTTATGTCAAATAGTCAGAAAGAACAGACACCAAACACACGTTATATTCTCTGAAGGGCCGAAGGACCTGGTATAAGCACTCTTACTCAAATACAGAGATCTGTAAACGGTCAGAATACATCGCTGCGGTTGGCAAAGCCGTATAAGACAACAAGTGTCTGGTGCTGTTGTTAGATCGGTTACTGCTGCTGCAATGGCAGGTTATCAAGATTTAACTGAGTTTGAACGTGGTGCTATAGTTGGCGCACGAGCGATGGGACACAGTGTCTTCTAGATAGCGATGATGTGGGGATTGTCCCGTACGACCATTTCGAGACTGTACCGTGAATATCAGGAAACCGGCAAAACATCAAATCTCCGACATCGCTACTGCCGGAAAAAGATCCTACAAGAACGGGACATACGACGACTGAAGTGAATCGCACATCATGAGAGGAATGTAACCCTTCCGCAAATTGCCGCAGATAACACTGCTGGGCCATCAACAAGTGTCAGCGAGCGAAACATTCAACGAAACATCATCGATTTGGGCTTTCGGAGCCGAAGGCCCACTGGTGTACACTTCATGACTGCACGACACAAAGATTTACGCCTTGCCTGCGCCCTCAACACCGACAGTGTTGAAACCGGAAACATGTTGCCTGGTTGGACGAGTCTCGTTTCAAATTGTATCCGGCGGATGGACGTGTACGGGTTCATGCTGGTGGAGGCTCTGAAATGGCGTGGGGCATGTGCAGTTTGAGTGATATGGGACCCCTGATAGGTCTAGATACAGGTCACACGTACGTAAGCATCCTGTCTGATCTCCTGCATCCATTCATGTCCATTGTGCATTCCAACGGACTTGGACAATTCCAGCAGGACAATGCGACACCCCAAACGTTCAGAACCTCTACAGAGGGGCTCCAGAAACAATTTTCTGAGTTTAAATACTTCTCTTGACCACCAAACTCGTCAGACATGAAGATTATTGAGGAGATCTGGGATGCCTTGCAACGTGCTGTTCAGAAGAGATCTCCATCCCCTCGTACTCTTACAAATTTAAGGACAGTCCTGCAGGACTCAAGGAGTCAGTTCCTCCCAGCACTACTTCAGACATTAGTCGAGTCCATGCCACGTAGTGTTGCGGCAGTACAGCGTGCTCGCGGGGGCCCTACACGATATTAGGCGGATGTACCAGTTTCTCTGGCTCTTCAGTGTGCGTCATTTTGACGTTCGTGTGACTGTTTAAAGGAGGAATTACAGTGCGATCTTCCTCTTTTTAACAGTTTTTGATAAAGACATTTAGTGTCATCGTCTGTTTCAAAGTTGTTACGGCCAAAATTTCTTACGATTATCTGCCGTGTGTCCCTATCTCCCTATAGTGTAGACACATCAATCTCTCGGCCGTGCTGGATAGAACATGTCGGAAAAGATATCAAATAGTTTTTGTTGCTGCTGATGATGATAATGACAACGAAACCTCACTGGCACTGGTTTCCTCTTACGCTTTACACACTATTTTAACTACATACACTTGTAAGGTGAATTCTCTTTTCAACAGTTGGTTATCTTATCTGCTTCATAGCAAACCTAACTTGCCCTGACATTGCGGAACTTGGCTCAAATGGCTCTGAGCACTATGGGACTTACCTTCTGAGGTCATCAGTCCCCTATAACTTAGAACTACTTAAACCTAACTAACCTAAGGACATCACACATGTCCATGCCCGAGGCAGGATTCGAACCTGCGACCGTAGCGGTCGCGCGGTTCCAGACTGTAGGGCCTAGAACCGCTCGGCCACTCTGGCCGGCCATTAAGGAACTATGCCTTGTAACAGACACAGTAATGATACAGCTAACTCATCAATGCAGTCTGACTTTCGTAAGAGAAAAGAGAATTAACTGAGCAACACATTCTTGTATTAATCATGCATCGGAAAAATACCAGGCATAGCACTGCAAAATGAGCAGCTCTGAAGATAAATATTACTCACAACATCCTAAAAATGTCTGCAATGTTGTAGTGAGTAACGTATAGTTGATCACTGTGGAGCGGCGATGTAGACCACATATTGTAAGCATAGTAATAATAATCTTCATCTTGCTTTCAACGATAAGGCTGTTGCCTGTTCCGAACTCACAAACAAAATCATGAGGCTCTTTTTCTAGGTTTTCCAATATCTCTTTCCCCATTCGTATTGTAGTTCAGAACGTTTGGGAGTTGTATGACCTGGCATTCTCATGATATATTGTCTCCAATCTTCACGATACGTTTTTCATTCAAGTTGAAAACATTTAACTCTGTTCTAAGTTTTGCATGACCCCAGTTCCCAGAACTCCTGAAGATAGACGATGACTGTGGATATTGTATCACAGACACAGTCCCTTTGACTGTTCAGAGATGTCACTAAACCCGCTCAAAGACGTAAACAAAATGGTTCAAATGGCTCTAAGCGCTATGGGGCTTAACATCTGAGGTCATCAGTCTCCTAGACTTCGAACTACTTAAACCTAACTAACATAAGGACATCACACACATCCGTGCCCGAGGCAGGATTCGAACCTGTGACGGTAGCAGCAGCGCGATTCCAGACTGAAGCGCCTAGAACCGCTTGGCCACAGCGGCCGGTTAGATGTAAACAACCAAGCATGAGCAGCGTCTATTAGACGGAGAGTGTCCGACAGCCGATCAGTTCCAGTCATTCCACAACGAAGTAGGTACATAGCTAGTTTTGTCCGTAGATCAACCATGCCTATACGGTCAATACCGCGGTTCGACTGCGTCCGCATTGTTACTTTGTGCAAGGAAGGGCTCGCGACAAGGGAAGTGTCCACGCGTCTCGGAGTGAACCAAAGCGATGTAGTTCGGACACGGAGGAGATACAGAGAGACAGGAACTGTAGATGACATGCCTCGCTCAGGCCGCCCAAGGGCTATTACTGCAGTGGATGACCGCTACCTACGGATTATGGCTCGGAGAACCCTGACAGCAACGCCATCATGTTGAAAAATGCTTTTCGTGCAGCCACTGGACGTCGTGTTACGACTCAAACTGTCATCAATAGGCTGCATAATGCGCAACTACACTCCCGACGTCCATGGCGAGCTCCATCTTGGCAACCACGACACTATGCAACGCAGTACAAATGGACCCAACGACATGGCGAATGGACCGCTCAGGATTGGCATCACGTTCTCTTTACCGATGAGTGTCGCATATGCCTTCAACCAGACAATCGTCGGAGACGTGTTTGGAGGCATCCCGGTCAGGCTGAACGCCTTAAACACACTGCCTGGCGAGTGCAGCAAAGTGGAGGTTCCCTGCTATTTTGGGGTGGCATTATGTGCGGCCGACTTACGCCGCTGGTGATCATGTAAGGCGCCGTAACAGCTGTACGATATGTAAATGCCATCCTCCGACCGACTGTGCAACCATATCGGCAGCATATTGGCGAGGCATTCGTCTTCATGGACGACAATTCGCGCCCCCATCGTGCATATTTTGTGAGTGACTTCCTTCAGGAAAACGACATCGCTCGACTAGAGTGGCCAGCATATTCTTCAGGCATGAACCCTATCGAACATGGTCGGGATAGTTTGAAAAGGGATGTTTGTTTACGACGTTACCCACCAATCACTCTGAGGGATCTTCGCCGTATCGCCGTTGTAGAGTGGGACAATATGGACCAACAGTGCCTTGATGTACATGTGGATAGTATGACACGACGAATACAAGCGTGCGTCAATGCAAGAGGACATGCTACTGGGTATTAGAGGTACCGGTGTGTACAGCACCTCTGAAGGTCTCGCTGTATGGTGAGGCAACATGCAATGTGTGGTTTTCATGAGCAATAAACAGGGCGGAAATGGTGTTTATGTTGATCTCTATTCCAATTTTCTCTACAAGTTCCAAAACTCTCGTAGCTGAGGTGATGCAAGACTTTTTTTGATGTGTATATAATATTGTCTCTTCTTGTACAGCATTTCGTTTCCCTTAGGATAATTCAGGAACCGCCACCACTTTACAGAATTTTATGCCGGTCCCTTTCATTACTTTATGGCACAATGTTCTACTAATGGTATCACAGGCAGCTTGGAATTCGAGTAATTTATTTTGACCATCAGAGTCAAAATCGAAAGTCATAGGACAGTCTGATTACTAATCATAGTGATCAAATATGAAGCACAAAATATCCACTAGAAATACGGCTAAAAAACTGTCGAATTTCAAAAATTTTAAAAGGCGTGGTTCGTCAAGATGCGCTAAACATCTCGAGATAATATTCTGTTCGAGGCAGTTTGTGAAATATGAATAAACACTCTTTTTCAGGATCATGCATAGCACCCCTCCGTCACTCTGATCTATCTTGTTAGAAGGGAAATGCATGTGAGACAACAGGGATACGTATTGCCAGTGCTATTTGTGGTAGCAAATACTCGATGAAATTCATCAAATGTAACCACTATCTGAGATAAAGACAGCGTCTCATAACACACGATCACGAAATGGCAGCAGACAACGGTTATGCCAAAGTGCACTTAAATAACCAGTAAATGATCAAGGGGGGTTTCAATGACAAATAGTATTTGAATTAGATTATATAATTGGTTCGAAACTGAATGAAATAGTAATGCATGATCTCTTGGCATCACAAAGACACAAGTCTGATACATCAGCATCACATGAACTCAGTTCCGCACTCGACGCAAAGCTGGTCATTGAACAAACTAAACTGCACGCGGCACACGAAAAATTCAATAGAGTAACCTTGCATATGAACAGTCTTTTCAGATATCCACAAAAAGTAGAACGGTCTCATCAAGATCGCAAACCCGTGACACCCGCATATAACACCAGCCAGTCGTCTGTACGCTACGAAGTACCAGGAGCAGGGTGTCGTTTGAAAAGCTTTCATAGCCGACGTGCCCCCTAACCCCTCAACCACTGATTGGCCGATACGCCTGGTAACTCGAGACCAAAACCTTTTGCCAAATGTCACAGAGAGACACATAAAAAAATTTTGACTGTCTGTAAACGTTACTGGTTACAGCAACAACTTTTCAAAGACTGGTCCGCAAGATAGAGAAAGAAAATAACCGAACAATAGGAAGTGACTATTTAACGTACCCCGAGCCAACCTCTGTAACTGTGCGGCCGGGGTGCCTGACTGCCATTCACAGGGCCCAGTTCCTCATGACTCTAACCTGTCACGGATTTTCTCTTGGTGGGAGGACTAGGACTGGGGGCATTCTGCCTCGTGAGATCACTTGAGAAGCTACTTGAACGACAATACTGGATACATGACAACGGTCGGGAGAGTGGTGTGCTGACGCGATGCCCCTCCAATCTGCATGCAGATGACATCATATGGTAGGATGACACGACAGAAAGTCGATGTAGCGTGGTCTTCCGGTCCTGATAGCAGATTTACGTTTTTTTCCGTATAGACAATGAGTGCCTCTTAACATTCGTTACAGATAAAATTAGTCTTATAAACGAAAAAACAGTATTTTGTATGTTCTACAGATTAATTTGTTGAGTTAACCGATTTTTGTCTTACAAGATCATAATCAGACTTTAACTATAGTCGTCAAAGTAGTTACAATATTTGTAAACAACACTGGAAAAGACGTCACTGAAAAGAAACTGAATAGAAAGGGAGCAAACCAGGTAAAATATTAACGCTAAGCTAGAAAAATAGTGCCTGCGTAACAGTTTAAATTAACGTTCACAACAAAACAAAATTAACAGTTGCCAAGAGTAGTAAAGAACAACCTTAAGTGGTAATAGGTATGGCGAGTGATACAAGAACAGAGTAAAAGATAGAACTGACAAACGTAACAACAGAATCACAATAAAGTAAATAAATATTGGAAAATGGAAAACTGGGAAAGAACAGACAGCGTCGGAAGCGTTGGAGAACTGCGAGGATTAAGTGAAGTTCAGGAGAGATGAGGTATTGAGCAGTGTTTGATCACTCGGTATTACATTTGGACATTAAATCTTGACTGCGGGCCAGATGTTTGTTGATTTTCGGGGATTTACGACAGGTCGAGGATTTGACCTTTGCTTGCTAAGTGGAGCACATGGGCCTGTGGCTGGTAGCTGTGACCATCACTCGGTACATGCTCGGCAAACGTGGAGTTGTAATTGTGTTACCTCCTGCTGCGATCATGTTCAGCCAAGCTAGTTGCTAAGTCTCTGCCTGCTTGACCAATACGTTAAACTTATCACAGTCAGGACACGTAATTTTGTATATCCTACTGTTTGCTAGTAATTTAAAAAAAAATGTTCAAATGTGTGTGAAATCTTATGGCACTTAACTACTAAGGTCATCAGTCCCTAGTAATTAGGTCTCATCTTTGATGCTGGAAATACTGAGACTGTGGTGTTCCTGACATAACAGGAAATCATATAGTTGCAGGATTTCAGTGTTTTAGCTGTATTCTGTGATACCTGTCCTCAGTATAGGACTGTACACAACTTCTTGGAGACTTTGTAAGTCTTGATATATAGGGTGTTTCAACAAGAATAATTGATTTTAAACCTGCATATTATTGATAAAAATATACTACAAACGTGGGATGAAGTGCAAAATACTTACAAAACCGTAAAGGTTTAACTATGATATTACAAATGTCGTTCTGTGTCCACCAGCAGTAGCATGAACAACATTTGGACGATAGTTAAAATCGGCAGAAACCATACACAATGTATCTGCTTTTAGAGAAGTTTAAACGGGCTGCTATTCTGTTCTTCACTTCTATGTCACGAGATAGAGGGGAAGTGAATACCCTTTCTTTGAGATATTCCTACAAGAAAAATCGCATGGGGTCATATCAGGCGGCCTTGGAGGCCAATAATACAGGGCCGTGTCTTGGGGACCCGTGCACCCTATCCAGCATTGAGGCAGAGTGTGACAGAGAAACTAGCGTACGGTTGTTGTGCCAATGTGGTGGAGCTCCATCCTGTTGGAAAACGAAGTCATCGGAGTCCTCCTGAAGTTGTGCAAAAACCAGTTTGACAGCATTTGAAGACAGCTCACCCCAATCACTGTGCTTTCCTAAAAAAAGATGAGGCAGTACACTTTTTCACGAAAAAATAGCACCAAGAAGTTCACTTTTGGAGAGTCTCTTTGGTGCTCATTAAAGTCGTGAGGCCGGCCGTTGTGGCCGAGCGGTTCTAGGCGCTTTAGTCCGGAACCGCGCTGCTGCTACGGTCGCATGTTCGAATCCTGCCTCGGGCATGGATGCGTGTACTGTCCTTAGGTTAGTTAGATTTAAGAAATTCTGAGTATAGGGGACTGTTGACCTCAGATGTTCAGTTGCATAGTGCTCGGAGCCATTTGAACTATTTGAAAGTCGTGAGGGTTCTGGAGTCCCCATATGCGCACGTCATGTCGGTTTACTTTACCAGTTTACCACTAACATGAAATGTTGGTTCATCACTGAAAAGTAACCGTGGTAAAATGTATCGTCTTCCATGTCCTCTAGCAGAGCACTGCTGAAGTCAATCCGTTCCCTTTTATCACCAATCGAAGAACTTGCATTATTTGTAGCGTTTATGGTTTATACATCAAACGACGCCGTAACACTCGACAGACAGTCGCATGAGGCATTGCCAGACCGCTGCTCGCGCGGCAGATAGACTTTCATGGGTTTCGCTCAATCGTTTGCCGAGTTCTTTCCACCTTGGAATCAGAAGTGTGAGGTCGACCTGGACTCTTACCTTTGCACAAGCATCTTGCCTCTTCAAATTGGCGATACCAACACCGAATGTTCTTGGGTGCAAAAACGCCGACAAATTGCACGCTGGATCGAAATCACTGACTCACTCTTCGCTAACTGCAGCGGACACCATCTTACTTGTGACTGAGTGGAAACTGAGAAGATGCAATTGACCAATATATAACGGCGATTTTGTGAAAATCTAGACCACACAACACACAATTCCTTGCCGGCACCTACCATGTTTACCGCGCGACTACTACGGTCGCAGGTTAGAATCCTGCCTCGGGCATGGATGTGTGTGATGTCCTTAGGTTAGTTAGGTTTAAGTAGTTCTAAGTTCTAGGGGACTGATGACCTCAGATGTTAAGTCCCATAGTGCTCAGAGCCATTTGAACCATTTTTGAACCAACCAAATTTCGTATTTATTACCTTCAAAATCATGACATTCTTTTTGAAACACCCTGTATGGGTTTGTTTTCCACGTATCCTAGTGCTAACAACCTAGATCACTGCAAGTCTAAACGACTCATGAACACAATGGAACATAAGGGAAGTGGGAGTTCTCTGCATTCTTGCGTTTCTTTATGTAAGTTGCGAAACGAGGAGCTTTGTGCACATCCAGCGGTACAACTTAAAACAATTTCTTGGCAAACTTTGTGGTTTTGTCAAATATATTACCCGCCTAGAGCGACCAACCCCTCCACAGAAAAGTTTAACTCGTCCCCGAACCTGTGTAGCCAGGGACGAGAGAGAAGAGGGTGGGGGGAGGGGGGGGGCGGTGGTGGCGGCGCGGCTTCTGGCGCGCCGTAATTTGCATTTAAAGTTGCGAGTTTACTTGATAAAGTCGCGGCCTCCCCTCGCAGCTTTGTCGGCGTGTCGGCGCTCACCGCCCACCGCGCCACGCCGCCCGCCAAATGAGCCGTCCTAGCTTGTTTCTGCCGCCTGGCGGGTTGCGCGAGCGCCGGAGGAAGCGCGAGGGTTGAAGGGCGCGCGTGCGGAAGGAAGACGGCAGCAGAGGTGGCGCATACGTCATGCGGCAGACAAGTACAGTCAATTCTCAGGACCCCGCTTCTTCTAGCCGCGGCAGGCTTGTCTTTCCTCGGCCACCCTCGCACCACAGAGCGGTGGGGAAGAGGAAGCGATAACAGGCAGGAAATATGGATAAAGCGGGCGTGCGCGAGGAACGACAAAAAGAGGACTCACGACTACCCCTTTTGCCGCAGGTCGGGAGAAGGGACAGCCGTGCGAAAACTTGTAGCGGCGGTGGCGGCGGCGGCGGCGGCGGCGGCGGCTGCGGCTGCGGTGGCGTTGTAGCGTTGAAAGGCGACTAATGTTGCCGTGTTCCGGCCGCTGACTTATTGTTCTGGGGCGGCCGCGACCGCACAGTAGCGCCAGCAACAGCCGCCTCTTTCTCTTCTTCTGCTCCTCTTTTTGTGCCGACCTTTTCTCGTCCTCCTCCGAGCCGCCGTCGCCGTGCAGCGCTCCGCGAGAGAGAGCAAGAACCATCGGCCGAGCTGAGAGTTGCGGCACGACGTCCTCCTCGGTACCCGTAACTATGGACCGTTACAGATATATCTACTAGACATTTTGTAACATAAAGCACCAAAGAGTTTTAATTATTCTCGTTAGCACAATTAAAGATGCACACCACGCTTCACGAATTTAAAATCACTACCTGGCACCGGCCGGGGTGGCCGAGCAGTTCTAGGCGCTACAGTCTGGAACCGCGCGACCGCTACGGTCGCAGGTTCGAATCCTGCCTCGGGCATGGATGTGTGTGATGTCCTGAGGTTAGTCAAGTTTAAGTAGTTCTAAGTTAGAGGGGACTGACGACCTCACAAGTTAAGTCCCATAGTGCTCAAAGCCGTTTCTTTCCACTGCCTGGCATAAAAGTCAAGCACCCTGAAGATATAGTAGGATATTGACGTAACTTCGTGAACGTACACACCATCGCTGAAACAGTAGTTGATTAGAGATGAAATTTTCTGTGACAGGAAAAACGGCCAGCACAGTGCATCAGTGCTGTTCGTGTTTACTGTAGCAGAAAGGCCAGCTAGGATATGTAAGTTTCCTTTTGAGGGCGTTGCTGCAGCCTATATGCAATGTAACGCGACTCAAACAAAGACAAGTAAGCAACAGGTTAGTGCGACACTCGTGTCTTTCCGACGTGCGTACAGTAAATGTGGAAACGTGAACTATGGTGATGTTTTTACCGAACGCGTCCAAGCAGTAACAACGTGCTGTTATTCTTGTCTTGCCAGGCGATTTATTTATTTCCCAAGTAAAGACCCGCTGACTGTTATTACATAGCAGATCATACATTGTGTTATTTTACACGTTATATCATACAGAAGAGTGATATATATATATATATATATATATATATATATATATATATATATATATATATACGAGGGCGGTTCAGAAAGTAACCTCCGATTGGTCACAGTGCGGGTTGTGGGGGGAGTAGCGACGCCATCTGTGCGTTCACGCACTCAACAGGTCAGTCGGCATCAAGCCGTGGTCGAGTGAATGTCGTACCTGCGCTAGTTTAGTTTTTGTGGCAGTTTGAAATGTGTGCTGCAATAGAAAACCCCGCCAAATGTGAAGTGCGTGCTGTCATAATGTTTTTTACAGCCAAAGGATATTCTGCAGCAGCTATTCATCGTGAGCTTTGTGCCGTGTACGGACCAAGAGTTATGAGTGAAGGAGTTGTCCGTGAATGGGTACGTTTATTTAAAAGTGGACGAGAAAACGTTCATGATGAAGAGAGGAGTGGTAGACCATCATTGGTGACTGACGAACTCGTTCAGACAGTTGATGCAAAAGTTCGTGAAAATCGACGTTTCTCAATGTCGGAGTTGTCTACTGGTTTTCCACAGATTTCTAAGACTCTCTTGTACGAGATAGTGACAGCAAGATTGGGTTACCGTAAGTTCTGAGCTCAAAGATGCGGTCACAGGCTGGCTCCAGGCACAAGCGGGTGATTTTTATGCAGAAGGAATTTCAAAGCTTGTGAAGAGATACGATAAGTGCCTCAATCGCTATGGAGACTATGCAGAAAAATAGTGCAAAGATGTAGTTGTATGATGTATATATTAAAATATTTTTATTTAACTTGGTGTATTTTTTTAAATCAACCGGAGGTTACTTTCTGAACGGCCCTCATATATATATATATATATATATATATATATATATATATATATATATATATATATATATATTGTGGTGTCACCGTGTCACTGCCAGACACCACACTTGCTAGGTGGTAGCCTTTAAATCGGCCGCGGTCCGTTAGTATACGTCGGACCCGCGTGTCGCCACTACCAGTGATTGCAGACCGAGCGCCACCACAAGGCAGGTCTAGACTAGAGAGATTCCCTAGCACTCGCCCCAGTTGTACAGCCGACTTTGCTAAGCGATGGTTCACTGCCTACATACGCTCTCATTTGCAGAGACGACAGTTTAGCATAGCCTTGAGCTACGTCATTTGCTACGACCTAGCAAAGCGCCATATTCAGTTACCATAAGAACTGTCTTCAAGAATGTATTCGGAACAGATAATATTGTGAATCATGTACCGTCAAGAGCGACGTTCATCATTAATGGATTAAAGTAAAGTATCAAACTAATTACGTCCGCTTTCTGAATTCTCATTCCTTGTCATGTTTCAGACCTCACGTCAGTATAGTTCTTCCCTTCTCACGCTAGCCTGCTTGAGCTAAAACGCGTGCATTTCAGCCTCCACTCGTAACACAGTGTTGGCTCTTCTGCTAACACAATATATATATATATATATATATATATATATATATATATATATATATATATATATCTTTTTCATATGTTGTCTTGTCAGTGGTAATATTTAATTTAATGTATTGATTAGTTAGACTGAAATGTATTGCAGAGCTTAAGGTAACGGTGGAGATTGGGAGTTGATTTAAAGTGTCATTATCAGTTGCATCAGGTGCGAGGTCTCGGTAAAAAATGGTTCAGATGGCTCTGAGTAATATGGGACTTACCATCTAAGGTCATCAGTCCCCTAGAGCTTAGAACTACTTAAACCTAACTAACCTAAAGACATCACACACATCCTTGCCCGAGGCAGGATTTGAACCTGCGACCGTAGCGGTCGCGTGGTTCCAGACTGAAGCGCCTAGAACCACTCGGCCACACCGGCCTGCGGTGCGAGGTCTCG
This sequence comes from Schistocerca nitens, assembly GCF_023898315.1. Taxonomy (NCBI): domain Eukaryota; kingdom Metazoa; phylum Arthropoda; class Insecta; order Orthoptera; family Acrididae; genus Schistocerca; species Schistocerca nitens. The sequence continues at coordinate 536,974,329 of NC_064618.1, read as the reverse complement.
GTAAAAAATGGTTCAGATGGCTCTGAGTAATATGGGACTTACCATCTGAGGTCATCAGTCCCCTAGAACTTAGAACTACTTAAACCTAACTAACCTAAAGACATCACACACATCCTTGCCCGAGGCAGGATTCGAACCTGCGACCGTAGCGGTCGCGTGGTTCCAGACTGAAGCGCCTAGAACCACTCGGCCACACCGGCCTGCGGTCTCGGTAAAACTTCGAGCCAGTCGCACCTGATGCAGCGAAAGAAGAAGAAATGTCACATCTATAGATAGTATTACATGCTACGAGATGGTATAACAAACAGCTACGTAGAGAGTTACATTGTCAGATAGATTCGATTTAGTGTTGTAGAACCTACGCTTAGTTTTGCTATGTTTGTATGTTTATCTCGTCTTCACTTTCCGTGTGTAATCTAGCATCCGATTCCGTGCCTGCGTTTGTGTCTGTGTCGTTTACTACATACTGCTGATACGTTCGATGTGGAACCTGTCTTATTGTAGCGTGTGCTCTCTCCTGTTTGTATGCCGTATATAGTTGGAAATTGGTAGTAAGTTCCTATGGGACCAAACTGCTGAGATCATTGGCCCCTAGGCTTACACACTACTTAAATCTTACACTAACGTACGCTAAGGACAACGTACACACCCGTGCCCGAGGGAGGACTCGAACCTCCGACGGGGAGAGCGGCGAGAACCGTGGCAAGGCGCCTCGACCGTGCGGCTAAACCGCGCGGCACTGCACATAGTGCCTGCGATACTTCGTCTGTTTTGCTGTTTATAGAGTTCCAGTATCTTGTCAGCGTATTAACTGCCCTATGTCCTGATTTGCTAAACTCGGTCTTATGTATCCTAGAGAATAGTAGATTAGCGTTATATGCCGGATGAGAACAAACAGCGGTACACGTCCATCGGAGAAGGATGGGTGTGGGGCAGGATGTCTGCCGGAGACTACCGTTGCGGAAAGGCGTGCCAAGTTCTGTGCGACAAGGGATGCTGCTGCTTCATGGTAACGCACATCCCCATGTCGCAAATGTCGTAACGCAGAAGTTATGCAAACAAGTGGCAGACACTCGAGCACCCTCCCTGTACTATCTCTCCACGTCCGACTATCACGCCTTAGGTCTTCTAGAATCGTCCTTGAAGGGTCGACGATAGCTGTAGGACGAGGATATGCAGCAGGCAGTTACTGACTTCTTCACACAGCAGCACACATGTTTTACTAAACGCGTATCATCAAGCTGGTGCCCCGATGGGATGATTGCCTCAGTGCTCATGACGATTTTCTCTTATTGGTATACCGATTCTGGACTGTATGGCTTTCGAACGGAAAGTTTTAGATCACATGAGAATGAGGGGCGTGTACATGTCAGAAATATCACAGTGAATGACACAGATATTCCGCCTATTCATATCAAAGATTGAAAGGGGCCTCATTATGGGCTTCCATTAGGCCGGCTGGTCGAACCATGCAACGTCCAGATTTGTGGTGCATTATTCCGTGACAGTGCTCCTATACTGAAGAGTCAGAAGAAACATCGTGTGGGGCCCCTGCGAGCACGCAAGAAGTGCCGCAACTCGACGTGGCACGGATTCGACTAATGTCTGAAGTAGTGCGCAAGCGAACTGACACCATGAATCCGGCAGGGATGCACATAAATCCGTAAGAACAGCATATTGCAAGGCATCCCAAATATAATCAATAATGTTCGAGTCTGGGGAGTTTGGTGCCTAGCGGAAGTGTTTAAACTCAGAAGAGTCTTCTTCCTGGAGCCACTCTGTAGCAATACTGGACGTGTGGAGTATCGCATTGTCCTGATGGAATTGCCCAAGTTCGTCGGAATGCTCAGTGGACATTAATGGAGGCAGGTCATCAGACAGGATGCTTAAGTACGTGTCACCTGTCAGAGTTGTATCTAGACGTATCTGGGGTCCCAAATCACTCCAACTGCGCAGGCCCCGTGACAGAGCCTCCACCAGCTTGAACAGTCCCCTGTTGACATAAAAGTGGTCATGGATTCATGAGGTTCCACCAGCTTATAAAGTCCACTGGTGACATGCACTGGCCATGGATTCATGAGGTTGTCTCCATACCCGTACACGTCCATCCGCTCGATGCTCGTTGCCGACCAGGCAACATCTTTCCAATCACCTACAGTCCAATGTCGGTGTTGACGGGCCCAGGTGAGGCGTAAAGCTTTTTGTCGTGCAATCACCAAGGGTAAACGAGTGGGCCTGCGGCTCCGAAAGACCATATCGATGATGTTTCGTTGAATGCTTCACATGGTGACGCTTGTTGATGCCCCAGCATTGGAATCTCCAGCAATTTGCGGAAGGGTTGCACTTCCGTCACATTGAACGATTCTCTCCAGCCGTCGTTGGTCCCGTTCTTGCAGGATCTTTTTCCGGCAGCAGCAATGTCGGAGATTTTCTGTTTTACCGGATTAATGATATTCACGGTACACTTGTGAAATGGTCGTATGGCAAAATCACCACTTCATCGCTACCTCGTATGCGCTGTGTCTCATCGCTCGTGCGCCGACTATAACATCACGCTCAAACTCACTTAAATCTTGATAACCTGCCATGGTAGCAGCAGTAACCGATCTAACAACTGCGCCAAACGCTTGTCTTATACAGACGTTGACGACCGCAGCACGGTATTGTGCCTGTTTACATATCTATGTATTTGAATACGTCTATACCAGTTTCTTTGGCACTTCAGTGTAAATTGCGCTGCATGGTAATCTGAGGGCAGGCGCACAGGTCGTCATGTTCCTAGTCAACCACGTCTGACCACCACGTGGGTGGATCGCCGTATTCAGCACCAAAGACCTCGTGACTTATACACATCTCCGTTTGCCATCCCATAATATTGCGTGTCATCCCGCACCATTGGACGGAGACTATCAGCAATGGTACTACGCATTTACCATTAATACCAAACACAAACGGTTGCATGTCAAGTGATGGCGTGACCAGGACGCATGGACTGCAGATGTGTGGACTCGCGTTGTGTTCAGCGAAGGATCGCTGCTCTGCATTATCCAGGATTACTATGGTCGGTGAGTATGGTGGCGATTTGAAGTGTTTTGGGAGGGACAGCGGTGTTACTCTTGGGGTCATCGTATGGGGATTTGTCGAGTATGTCTTCTGGTTACTGCTGGTTGTGATTGAGGGAACTCTAATGGAACAACCATTCATCAATGACATGCTGCGTCCTCATCTGTTACCTGTCATGCGACAATATCGTGATGTGTTTTTTCAACAGGACATGGCACCCGTGTACACGAACTGTCTGCTTGATGTTGAGGAACACCCACGGTCAGCAATATCTCCAGGTTTGTCCTTGACTCAACACGTGAGGGACTAGCTCGCGCGTCAGCACCGTCCCAATGCCAAACTTCTCGACATCAAGAACGAGTGACCACGCTTGTGGGCCAGCTTGCCTCAGGAGAGGAAACAACGGCTTTACTGCTCCTTTCCCAACCAATCAGTCCATGCAACCAGGCCAGTAGGAGTCCAACGTCATACTGATAAGTGGACTCATGCTGCCAAGTACTTTGTAAATTTGACTCGATTTTGTAATCACGGAAATAAAAGCACATGATTTCTCAGCCTGCGAAGTATCATTTAGTTTCATCCTCCCATCTTTGCGATTCATACTGTTTTTTTGGTCAGGTATTGTACTTTTTGACGATTTAAATGTTATTACAGAGAAAATAAGTGTTCTTCTTCTCAGTGATATATAAATGGTTGGTATCGTCGTTGAAGAAATATTCTCGTCTTTCGCCTGAAATGGCTCAGCAAAGCCACAGAAAACCTCTGTCAGGTTGGACGGATTACGATTTGGGCTGTACAACTGACGAATACAGATAGAATGTCTTAGTTTTATGAATTATAGTCGTTAGTGACAAAACCATCTTTTAACTGGCCAATGTGCTCGTTGGTTAGTATTGTAATTCTCATGTTATAAGAGTTTTCGGTTATTGTAGTAAACTTGTAGACTGCATCATGCTCTAAAACGATGTCGCAGCATTTCGGCCACTGTTGCAAGTGGACTCTATCGGGTACGTAGTAGTAACGTCGAAACCGATGGGATTTATCCATGATTCCAACAGGAAGTTGTGGCAGATCGCATTCTACAAGTGACAATTCTTTTAGATTTTTGTTTTAGACAAGCAAAAAAATGTGTAATGTACTAGTTACCACGCCTTCGTAAAACCGAAAGTAGAGACATTTTTTAAATATTTTGTTTATATTATCATATGTAAGGAATACGCTGCTCTATGGAAGTAAAAGCTAGGCTCTAGGTAAATGACAAAGGAAACGACTTAGAGTTGCTGAAATGTGCATGTGACAGAAAATGCCAAAAGCGACCTACCCGGAAAGGAAAACCTGCCTGGAAGTCTTGTGGGAAGTCAACAAAGACGGAAGATTATTAAAGCAAATGGAAAATAAAGAAACAACAGTTATTGGACACGTCATCAGACACAACACTTTCGTCATTAATATTTTCAAAGTGAAAGTACTGGGAAAGGAAGAAAGAAGACGGCCTAGGGTGAAGCATTTGGAAGACATCGAGAAGAGAGTATGATGTGACAGCTAGATGGAACTGAAACGAACAGCCATTGACACAACAGACAGGTTGCATGGATAAGGCATTTACCTTTTGCAAAATGAATTGTTTACTGCGTAACTGAAGACCTATTATCAAATATTTTAAACAATTTTTACATTTACTGTAAAAAATATAATGATTACATAAACTGTTCCATATTATACATAAATACTGTTTCTAGCAATGATTGTGTTACAAATTAAATAAAAGGAAATAGCAGGATTCCTCCTATTTACCAGTCCTTCACACTGATGGTGATTTTTCAAGATGACTGAAATTCTCATACATTACACAAAGCAATTTATTCGCTATTCTTAAATGAGCACGGCATATTGCTAAGTGGAGGTGCCCGGGTTCGATTCCTGGTCGGGTGTTGTGTTGTCCTTACACCCGTATCGTCATAAATGACATTCCGCTGTTGAGATGGCTCTATCGTCACGTTCCGAAAGCCAACTTTTCTTAAAAAAAGAGAAGTTATATTCATTAGTAAGTCATACAATTATTTGTGATTATTCTGTGTTAGTATAAAATTATATATTTACGTTTTTATGTGCTTGTGTGGGAAGATAACCAGTTACCATCACTGGTTTTCCACTACAGTAACGCGGGTTTGGTTCTAGAGACTCAATCGATATCCGTATTCACCATTTTTAACGTGATCTAGCGGCACAATATCCACTCACAATGTCTTCCACGTACGTGTGGTGAGTATGTGTGTGTGTGTGTGTGTGTGTGTGTGTTTGAGTGTGTGCATTCTCCTGTATTCATGTATTTACATCGTGTAGTGGAGTGACTGCGTTGGTGTCATTTAAAATTTTCATCTTTGTCGTTTTGTATAGGTGTTTTCATCTGTATTCTTTTTGTAATGTGGTCGACTATTTGTCAACAATATTGTTGAGCACTTTTAATTTCAACCACCATCATCGCCAACTTTTTTTAACAAAGTAATTATGCAACATTCCGAAAATACATAACTACACACGCTTCAGTTAAGCTGAAGTACTTAAATATTCCATGAGTTTAACATAGGGAAGTTCTAATTCGACCTACTTCCTATCAGCAGAAGCCTTCTCTAGGAGCTACGGACTGTACTCACCAACCGCTAGCTGCAGAGTCCTTTCTCCACCGAGCTTCGCCTAACTACCGGTGCAACGGGAGCTACCAGAGGGGTAGGCTTCCGCCACCAACCTGACAGACAAACCAACCTCAGACTAAAAGGGGTAAACCTCTCTGTCCAGGTACTGGGATCCTAAGTTGGCCATCCTGTGCTACCCTCCAAACAAGAAGCAAACATCACCTGCTCCTACCAGACGACAACCAACTCAGCGTTCCCCCACAAAAGAAACCTGAAACCACACGCAAAAACACTCATTCAGTCACATTCACGCATACATAAAGTATCGTGAAGGGAAAACGTAATAAATACAGGTCATGATTTTGAGGCGTTACTTTCGTTTTGCCTCAGGTTACAGTAGGAAGTACTTATGTTTTCTATAGCGAGATATAAGTTTTTCTTTGATTGCTAGCAGCTTCAATACTTCGCTGGGTGAAAGGAATATTTGGCGCATTTATTTATTTCTTTTCATCATTTCACAAAGAGGTCACATGCCGTTTATATGTATACTCCTTGTTCCATCCTGTATGAGTGTGCACGGGTATGAATGGAAGTCAAATGTAGCGGGAGCGTGGACCAAAGGGAACAGTTTAAGGGAATAGCAGTCATTGCCAACATTACAAGAATAACGGCAGGTAGGCCACAGCAGCAGGCACGAGGGTAGGTTACAAAGTTGGTGCGGGGGTGAGTCCCCCCACCACCGCGTTTGAATAGGAACGTTTGTCGGATTTTGGCGCGTGGAGAGCACGGTGGGTCTAGCCATGAGACGAACCGGACGTGGGAGCACAGCAGCTCACAGATTTGGTGAGACAGAAATGAGGTAATATGGCTAAAAATTCACGACAGGGTATGCTCATAGCACGCATTCAACATACCTTCATCGGTACAGGTTACGGTTTTAATTTATTTGCAATAGTTTTCTCTGAAATGTGTTTGTGAAATTTTGCTTTGTGGTAGTGAGCATGCAACAGGAACCATCAGTTCATGTAGCTATTTCCCGAGTTATAAGCTTCACTTTTAGCTCAATGAGTGCAGGTTGCGCATCGGATGGTAGATCGAGAAATTTCTGTCGCGAAATTTAATTATTTTTGGTACTTTCTTTGTGAGTTCAGTTCGCACTTCATTGTGGCGCCAATAGTACATCATTTTTGCCCAGTATCTTTTCTCTGATAGAGGTTATCTACCTTCAGCAGTGGTCTACCTTAAATTTCTAGTGGTGTAATTAATGCAAGACGATAAGTGAGTCTTAAAGAATGAATGACGATTTTCCCGCTAAAGACGGTGTGGCCCACTTATGTATTTTTTGTGTTATTATGAAATTATGTGTCATATACTTTTTGTGTTATTATGAAATTATGTGTCATATATGAAATTATTCGAGTAGTGTCTTCGTTTTGTCATTGTCCTACCCATGAAAGGTAACGCTGAGTCAGACATAAGTTTTGTAAGTAAAGAAAAATTGTAATGTGTCGGCTTCTAAAGTTTTCATCAAAGTAGAAAATAAATCTATTAAATGAGAGTCAGCATTTCAGTTAAGAAATATTCCCCCAGACACCTGACACATGAAATGGGTAGGATGTATCTTATTCAGTTCGATTTTCTAAAGTTAATGAAAGACAGAAAGAATTTGCAATGTGAATTTAGATAGGCTACCAGCAGCTATAGTGACGGCTTTAAGAACAACCACCCCAGAACGTGTTATCTTAGAGAAACTCGCACCAGTTTCCGTTGCGCGCATTTCTAAAATAATTAATTTGTTTACCAAATTAATCAAATAAGGGTCAAAATATAGGTATAGGTATTAGCAGCCAGGACGCAAAGTCGAGAAACATTCTCTAAGGTAACGCGAGGAGATGGTCACACAGGTTCAATATAAATTAAAAATATATAAGGAACCAGCATACAGCCACCCAGCAGTCTTATAGCAATTTCCTGTGGAACATAAAAAAATCAAACATAATATCATTTAATAAGCTTTAGTTTGATGGCTCAGTCTTTCTGGGTGAGTTAATAAATGAAGCCGCAATCAGACGGTGGACAGAATAGGATGCACAGAATCCAGTGAGACAAACATCTTATGAAACAACTCCACGGAGACGTTTCAATTGTTGTACCTAAAGTTGTGGGAACTTGGAATGGTTGGAAACCATCGTAATGAGAAAATACACATTTATATTTCTGCGCACAGAATTACCAAATGTTTCGTCACGATCTGTTGATTTAGCACAAAAAGATATATTAGGAAAAACTTTTTACAAATAATCTACAATGCAGAATATAGAATTGATTCGATTTTTCCATGCAGCATGCCCGACGCAAATGAATTACGTGTGCAGAGAAAGTCAGTAAAATATATACCCTAAACTCTACAGTTTCTTAAACAAAAGGCTTCTGAACTAACTGAAGTTTATTATGGAAGACATTAGAAGCCCAAGACGGGTAGTTACAAATATAAACAACTATATACCTTGAGCAAAAGTGTTGTAGTAAACTGAAGGTAAATCCATTTATTCCTTCGTCTACTACCGCTTACATATATTGTATTCGAACATTATGAATTACCTCGAAGAAAACGGTCTATTGACACACAGTCAACACCGATTTAGAAAACATCTCTCTTGTGAAACACAACTAGTTCTTTATTCGTGGGAAGTGATGAGTGCTATTGACAAGCGATCTCAAATTTATTCCGCATTTCTAGATTTCCTAAAGGCTTTTGACACTTTACCACACAAGCGGCTTGTAGTTAAATTGTGTGCTTATGAAATAACATCTCAGTTACGTGACTGGATTCGTGATTTCCTGTCAGAGAGGTCACAGTCTGTCATAATTGACGGAAAGTCATCGAGTAAAACAGAAGTGATTTCTGGCGTTCCCAAGGTAGTATTATAGACCCTTTGCTGTTCCTTTTCTGGATAAACGATTTGGAAGACAATCTGAGCAGCCGACTTAGATTGTTTGCAGATGACGCTGTCGTTTATCCCCTAGTAAAGTCGTCAGCAGATCAAAACAAATTGCAAATTGCGGAAATTGGCAATTGACGATAAATAACGAGAAGTATGAGGTCATCCATATGAGCGCCAAAAGGGAAACCGTTATACTTCGGTTGCACGATAAATCAGTCAAATCTAAAGGCCATAAATTCAACTGAATACCTAGGGATTACAATTACGGACAAGTTAAATTGAAAGGAACACATAGATAATGTTGTGGGCAAGGCTAACCAAAGGCTGCGTTTTATGGGCTGAACACTTAAAAAATGGAACAGATCAACTAAAGAGACTGTCTACACAACTTTTGTTCGTCCTCTTTTCGAGTACTGCTGCGCGGTGTGGGATCTTTACCAGATAGGATTGACGGAGTACATCGAAAAAGTTCAAAGAAGGGCAGCACGTTTTTTATTACCGCGAAATAGCGGAGAGAGTGTCACTGAAATGATACAGGATTTGGGATGGACAACATTAAAACAAAGGCGTTTTTCGTTGCGGAGGAATCTTCTCACGAAATTAAAATTACCAACTTTCTCCTCCGAATGCGAAAATATAATGTTGACGGCGACCTACATAGGGAGAAACGATCACCATTCTAAAATAAGGGAAATCAGAGCTGGCACGGAAAGATACAGGTGTTCGTTCTTCCCGCGCGCTATACGAGATAGGAATAGTAGAGAATTGTGAAAGTGGTTCGATGAACCCTCTGCCAGGCACTTAAATGTGATTTGCATAGTATCGATGTTGATGTTGATATTACCTGACCAGAAATCCTTATCTTCTTTCCATTTCACTTCACTGCCTTTCACTATATGTACACTGAGCACTTGCAGTTCCCTTTTCAGATTTTCTAGCTTTCATACCACATCTTATCTTCTGATATTTCACACTCTGTTACGTAGCATGTTACCCTCCCGTTGATTGGTCAATCTTTCTTTCGTAATTACCTCTCCCTTGGCAGTCCCGACTCGGAGTTCAGAATGGGGGACTGCTCTGGAATCTTTTGCCAGTAGTTTTTCAGTTACAGTATCTTGTGGGTACACATGTATGCCTTTAATGTAGTGATTTCCATTATCTCATGCACCATTATGCTATTATTATTTTTTTTGCATCTTCTAGGGGGAAAGATCCACCCAGAGGGCAAGAGGTTGCACAGAAACTTTATTCGCTCCTCCGCTCTTTTTGATAATGTCGTTGGCAAAATGACGGTAACTGGTCATACAGAGAATCTTCGGCCGCAAATGTCGATTATTTGTCTTTTTTTTTTTTTTTTTTTTTTTTTCATAGCTAAACAGTAGCTGGCTTCGACGCCGGTACCCAGGACATTTTGATTACTTGTCAAAGGCGCGAAATCATGTGTAGGGGTAGTCGACTTTAATTTTTCGTTGCCTTCAATTACATTCGCAATGTTGACTCAAACTCGTTCGACCTGCATTCGCTGGCAGAAGTAGTTCCTACGATCTTCGAAGCAGACTGTGCATGGGGGCTTAATTATTATTAATGAATGCAATGCAAATACTTTTTAATTTTTTTTTAGTTGACTGTCCGGTTACCCAATCTCGTAAACGGTCGGCCCTGACTAGTATTACTCCGCGATCTGACTGCATAGAATAACAACAAAGAATGAAAGAAAATTTCCGTTAACACAATTAATTAATTAAGTCCCCAGCAACTATAAAACCTACCAAACCAAAGCACAAGTGTACCTGTTCTGTGTGTGGAAGTGTGATTCAACGTACACATCTGGCACGGTTCTTCCTCAATACGACAAGACATTTACCATGAAGAAATTAAAAAAATAAACATAAATACCATAATTGCACATCGAAACCAGAAATACAGTCCAATACAAGAACACGAGCCAAATGCTTTGTTGACTGAACCTGTGACCAAGGGGCATTATTGTTTAACACATTTGAAATAAAAAAATAAGAAAATTTTCTTTTACCTTTATTTATCTTGACGAAAAGTACTCTGATCATTACAATATCTCCATTCGAAGAGCATCTGGTGTCTAGCCCATCAAAACATCTGCACACAACATGGCCTCAAATATTACAGATATCAACATCCTCTCTCCAAAGCACTAACTACCATCACATCTCAACAACGACCGACTACAGCCACTCCTCAACAAGCACTGCCAGTGGAGGCGGCGGAATAATACTCTCTGGCGCGATCTCTGGCGCTGTGGCTCAGTGTAGCCACCTTTCAACTGTCATAGACAAGGCATGGAACTAGTGCCCAGTATCTTTCGGTTAGGATCTATTTACGACTGCCATTTTCAAAACATTAATATAATTGCCATCTGAATGTAACTGAGACTACTGCAATCTATGAAGAACAAAACATCGGGAGTATACGAAGGGCGTTCAATATGTAATGCAACTGATTTTTTTCTGAAAGGAGGTTGGTTTAATTTAGGAATCCAATACACAATATTATTTCCCACAAAAAAAGGTTCAAATGGCTTTGAGCACTATGGGACTTAACTGCTGAGGTCATGAGTCCCCTAGAGCTTAGAACTACTTAAACCTAACTAACCTAAGGACATCACAAACATCTATGCACGAAGCAGGATTCGAACCCGCGACCGTAGCAGTCGCGCGTTTCCGGACTGAAGCGCCTAGAACCGCTCGGCCACTCTGGCCGGCTATTTCCCACAATTTTGGATACGAAACCCTATGTTTCCATATAATCTCCGTTCAATTCGACGGCCTTACGCCACCTCACTGGGAAGGATTGTATGCCCGCATGTTACCACTTTGTTGGTCAATGTCGAAGCCAAGGTTCTTAGTGCATCAATAACGTCCCGATCTTCCACGTATTGCTTCCTTGCTTCCTACGGAGTGTATCCTTCATTGGGCCAAACACATGGAAACCGATCTCATGTTAGGCGGCGTAGAATCTAGCGGGCACACTCCTTACAGTACCGCAACTGGTGGACCAGTGTGTCAGCCTTACCAACCGCGCCGTCCAGTTTTGCAGCGAGGTGTTTGATCGTAATCCGTCGATCACCCCGAATGAGAGTGCTCGCACGTTCCAACTGTGTAGAAGTCACAGCTGTGTACGGCCGGCCGGCACGCGGGAATCTGACAGGTTTGCGCGACCTCGCTGCAGTGCTGACAGACAGCTCGCCCAACGACTCACCGTGATTTTGTTCCCTGCCACGTTCCCGTAGACATTCTGCAAGCACTATGAATATCTACGAGGGTCTAGTTTTCCACCATAAGAATCTCATTGACTGCTCTCTGCTGGGAACGAACATCCGTTACAGATGCCGATTTCAAGACCAGCTATCGGAACTTCATAAAACTAAAAGTGAAAACATTCCTCGATGATCCACAGCAAATTCCGAACTTTTTCCAGCGAAACTGGCAGAATAACGTGTTGCATTACTCATTGAAGGCCCCTCGTAGAGTTACTCTGTTCATTTTGGACCTAAATGAATGAAGTGTAAGTAAGTAAAGGCTCAGAGAATACTTATCAATACGAGTGATAAGCTACCTTAAGGAAACAGACATCATTAACAAAGCGTAAATGAGCCACATGGAGGCAGCGACGTTAAAGAAACACACGGGAGAACTCCCGCGGGGGGTGTGACAGTTACAAATGCGGAGCCGAGGAAATCCAATCGCCGAGTGGCGACGCGGACCGGGGAACAACAAACGTGCCGCGCGGCTGTCCTCGGAGGGCTCCGCCACGGAAGAAACTTCCTTCCTCCATGCCCGCCTGCTCTTCTCCTGGGACGGATGTTTATGTTGGGCCAGTTGTTCCGTGTCTCTGCGTAGCGCGACAGAGGCGCCTCCTCTAAAAACGTCTTCATTAAGGGAGCCTTTGTGCAGCAGTCCACGTGACCAAATCCCAGAACGACACAAACGAAAGGGCGTAGTGGTCTTCACTGTCGCGAGCACAATCCTGGCAGTTGTTTAATGACTTCGTGAGGTAGCTACACCAATAAAAAGTTATTTTAAGTGCCTCTGTGAATTCTTTTGCAGTCTGTAGAAAAAATAGTTGCTAGACGCATCGAAATCTGTAAGTTCGTAGGCTTTCACGGTGCTATTAAACACGCTGTTGAAAGCAACTTGCAACAGTGGCTGAAGTATTAGAATGGAAATGTTGTACAGATTTGCGGAGACAGGCCCGTCCATGGCTATCGCAAAAGATCTAGACTGAACATTCATTTACTGCGAAAGGACGTACTTAGACCTCAACACAGCTTTTTCTATCAAGGAAAAAAATTGTTCAATGAAATGTCCAAGGAAATTAAGGGAATCCGGAACCTAAAAATGATGAAATTTTGGGTTTTCAGTTTATTGTGAAATAAAACACTACATATCTTTCTCTTTAAAATGACACATTAATCTTACCTGTAGCTCAACTCCAAGTATTGAAAATATTATTTTCAATAATGTGCTGTAGAGGGCATGTCGCGACATTGAATTTCCACGGATACATGTTCATTGAAAACATCTTTTTCAAAACTTCCGGCCTTTCCAAAGACTTTATATTATGTTGGCAACACGATTTGATAGGCAATTGTTTTGTCTGCACATTGTAGTCTTTGGTTACTGTTGTTTACATTCAGCATTTGGTGGTTATTGCACGATTCGTGTTGTATTTCTATTGCGTAACTGTAACTTATCAACTATGCCTCGATCGAGTAACGGAGTTTACAGGAGGAAGAAGCCTCCTCCGAGGTACACTAGTGGAACTGTTACTATTTCTCCCACCTTGGGAGATGATTCTGAAAATAGTGAGGTTATTCATGAAGTGAAATCAATTCCTGTCTCTAGCACAAGCAAGAAGTTGCATGGATCAACTGAAAAATACTACAGTTTATTGGAGAAGTGTAGTGAGGATAATGTGAACGAAATAATTAACATTTCATTGCTCTCGAAGGTGATTGAGAGTTCTGTACTGTGTAAGGAATGTTGCAAAAAAAAATGGCTCTGAGCACTATGGGACTTAACATCTATGGTCATCAGTCCCCTAGAACTTAGAACTACTTAAACCTAACTAACTTAAGGACATCACATAACACCCAGCCATCACGAGGCAGAGAAAATCCCTGGCCCCGCCGGGAATCGAACCCGGGAACCCGGGCGTGGGAAACGAGAACGCTACTGCACGACCACGAGATGCGGGCAAGGAATGTTGCAAATTGAGTATGTCAGGAAATGTCAAGCGACACATAGGACGTGCAGCACAAATGTGTCTCCATTGTACTAGTTGTCATTACAGTGTTTCATTTTGGAACTCAGTATATGTCAAAATAGGCCAAGGTGAAACTGATAGTGAGAAAAGCAAGAATTATGGTGTAAATATTAGATGTGTTTATGCTCTGAGGTCAATCGGTAAGGGATACTCCGCTGGTCAAATGTTTTGTGGTGTAACGAATCTATTCCCACCACCACCGAGTGAGGTGGCGCAGTGGTTAGCACACTGGACTCGCATTCTGGAGGACGACGGTTCAATCCCGTCTCCGGCCATCCTGATTTAGGTTTTCCGTGATTTCCCTAAATCGTTTCAGGCAAATTCCGGGATGGTTCCTTTGAAAGGGCACGGCCGATTACCTTCCCAATCCTTCCCTAACCCGAGCTTGCGCTCCATCTCTAATGACCTCGTTGTCGACGGGACGTTAAACACTAACCACCACCACCACCACCATAGTCCCACCACCAACGAAATTCTCAAAATATAACTCGGTTGTTGGATCCTGTGTTGAAGATATTGCCCAAGAATCCACGAAAGAAGCAGTGGAGGAGGCTGCGGCGGTGAATGAAGAAATTCCAGATGTTCAGAATCCTCGGGACCTGACTGTCGCACTAGATGTTACATGGCAGAAGCGCGGGCACACTTCACATAATGGGGTAATAACGGCAACAAATGCTGATACTACAAAAGTTATAGATGTTGTAATTAAATCCAAGCACTGTAGGTGTCCTAAAAGGGTGAAGGATGAGCATGCAGAATACTGTCGAAGGAATTACAGTGGGTCTAGTGGGCCGTGGAAGTTTCCGGTGTGAAAGACATTTTCAGTCGCTCTCTTCTGTGGTACAAGGTCAGATACCTACAGTTCCTGGGTGATGATTCGAAGTCTTTTGCTGCTGTATCTGAGCTGAAACCTTATGGAAATGATGGTACCATTACTAAACAGGAGTGCATAGATCACGTTCAGAAACGTATGGGAACAAGGCTGCGTCGACTGAAGACCACAATGAAAGGCCAAGTACTCAGTGATGGAAAACCTTTGGGTGGAGCTAAAAGATTGACAGACGAGTTAATCAATAGATTGCAGGGAGACTATGGACTGGCAATAAGACAAAATACTCACAGTGTTGATGCAATGGAAAAGGCTGTAATGGCACTTTACTACCACACATTATCGACTGACGAGGAACCACTACATGGACTACGCCCACAGGGACCCAATACCTGGTGCAAGTACAACAAATATCAGGGATCTGGACGTGTATACAAGCAACATCACAGACTACCAGAAACTGTCATGAAGGCTATAAAACCAATTTTCAGAGATCTTTCTGCAACTGAACTTTTGAAGAAATGTCTCCATGGACGTACACAAAATCAAAATGAGAGTGTGAATAATGTAAATTGGACCAGAATCCCAAAAAATGTGTTTGTGGAAATTCATACTCTTCATTTTGGAGTATATGATGCCATTGCTACGTACAAGAAAGGTAACATTATAAAGTGCAATATGCTGCAGAAGTTGGATGTAATGCCCGGAAAGTACATGGTGAGTGCAATGATGTCGATAGACAATGAGAGGAAACGGGATGCTGAAAGGAAAGAAAAGGAGTGTGAGAGGCAAGCCAGACAAAGAATGAAAGGTGTGAAAAGAAGGCTAGATGGGGAGATGTCTAGTGACAATGAAAACCCCTCTTATGGTGCTGGACTCCACTAAAATGTTAGTGAAACTTTGAAACTCATTCTCCACAAGTTAACTTTTTTGCCATATATGGAACATTTTCTGCTAAACAATTAGAGATAAAGACTTAAAATTTTCAAGGACTGTAAACAGTGCCAATATACACCTTGTATCATAGCCTTTTTGTGATACATAATTGATAACAGATTTTATTTCAAAGGTACTTTGCCAAAAAAAAAGGCAATTATTTTCAGTAACAAAATAATTAATATCTTCCCAAAAAACACCAATAAATTAAAATCCATATAATACATGGCATTAAATATACGTAATATTATACTGCAAAAGTTTCATCGTTCTGGTGTTAATAGTTCATAAGAAAATGTTCCTTACATTTAAAATTGGAGGTATAGGACGTTCCGGGTCCCCTTAAAAACATAACATATTTAACGCTTTAAGTGACACTAGTAATTATACACACAACAAAACGGTTTTGCATCAACCCGGTTCCCAGAACTCCTGAAGATAGACGTTGACTGTGGATATTGTATCACAGGCACAGTCCCTTTGACTGTTCAGAGATGTCACTACACCGGCCCAAAAGATGTAAAAAACCACGCATGATCAGCGCCTATTAGAAGGAGGGGGTCCGACAGCCGATCAGATCCAGTCATTTCACAACGAAGTAGGTACACGGCTCGTGTTGTCTGTAGTTCAACCATGCCTAGGCGGTCAATACCGCGGTTCGATAGCGTCCCCATTGTTACTTTATGCCAGGAAGGGCTCTCAACAAGGTAAGTGTCCAGGAGTCATGGAGTGAACCATAGCGATGTAGTTCGGACATGGAGGAGATACAGAGATACAGGAACTGTCCGTGACATGCCTCGCTCAGGCCGCCCAATGGCTATTACTGCAATGGATGACCGCTAGCTACGGATTATGGCTCGGAGGAACCCTGAAAGCAACGCCACCATCTTGAACGATGCTTTTCGTGCAGCCACAGGACGTTGTGTTACAACTCAAATTGTGCGCAATAGGCTGCATGATGCGCAACTTCATTCCCGACGTCCATGGCGGTGTCCATCTTTGCAACCACGACACCATGCAGCGCGGTACAAATGGGGCCAACAACATGCCGAATGGACCGCTCAGGATTGGCATCACGTTCTCTTCACCAGTGAGAGTCGCGTATGCCTTCAACCAGACAATGGTCGGAGACGTGTTTGAAGGCAATCCGGTAAAGCTGAACGCCTCAGGCGCACTGTCCAGAGTGTGCAGCAAGGTGGAGACTCCCTGCTGTTTTGGGGTGGCATTACTTGGGGCCGACGTACACCGCAGGTAGTCATGGAAGGCGCCGTAACGGCTGTACGATATGTGAATGCCATCTTCCGACCGATAGTGCAACCACATCAGCAGCATATTGGCGAAGCACTCGTTTTCAAGGACGACAATTCGCGCCCCCATCGTGCATATCTTGTGAATGGCTTTCTTCAGGATAACGACATCGCTCGACTAGAGTGGCCAGCATGTTCTCCAGGCATGAACCCTATTGAACATGCCTGGGATAGATTGAAAATCGCTGTTCATGGACGACGTGACCCACCAAAGACTCTGAGGAATGTACGACGAATCGCCGTTGAGTAGTGGGACAATCTGGACCGACAGTGCCTTGATGAACTTGAGGATAGTATGTATCAGTGCAACAAAAGTGCTACTAGGTATTAGAGATAGCAGTGTGTACAGCAGTCAGAACCACCAAATCTGAAGGTCTCGCTGTATGATGGTATAACATGCAATGTATGGTTTTCATGAGCAATGAAATGGGAGGAGACGATGTATATGTTGACCTCTATTCCAATTTTGTGTACAGATTCCGAAACTATCGGAACCGAGTTGACGGCTAAAATGGCTCTGAGCACTATGGGACTTAACCGCTGAGGTCATCTGTCTCCTAGAACTTAGAACTACTTAAACCTAACTAACCTAAGGACATCACACACATCCATGCCCGAGGCAGGATTCGAACCTGCGACCGTAGCGGTCGCGCCGTTCCAGACTGTAGCGCCTAGAACCGCTCGGCCACTCTGGCCGGCGTGAACCGAGTTGATGCTAGACCTTTTTTGATATGTATATATACCACAATTAAATGCTGTTTAATGCTTTATTTGCTACCAACATATCATTTCATTGCTATTAATATTTTCAGAAAAGCTTTTCTGGTGAAAATGAATACCATTTGTATATTTCGTTGCAGGTAGGCTTTAGATATCAGCAAACAAGTGAATATGAATCTTTATCGATGTCCTTTGAGGCGCTGGTAGTCTTTGGTTTTGTGTTCAGTTACTATTTGCCCTTTGTTGATTTACTCTTCCCCTATGAAAGACGATAAGTCTAATTTGTAGTAACATTTGCTGCAGTATAAAGTTTAAAATCAAGGCGGGAATCGTGTGTTATCATATTTATAGTGTGCGTTGTTTTGGAATCAAATGTTCAGATGTGTGTGAATTCCTAAGGGACCGAACTGCTGGGTTCATCGGTCCCTAGACTTACACTCTACTTAAACTAATTTATCGCTAAAGACAACACTCACACCCATGTCCGAGGGAGGACTCGAACCGTGGGCCTGAGGGGCCGCACGATTAGTGCCATGGTGCCTCTAACCGCGCGGCCACTCTGCGTGGCGTTTTGGAATCAGCCTTATGCAAACACAATTAGTTTTTTTTTTTTTTTATATATATATTTACCCAGACATGTTTCGACACCAATGTGTCATCTTCTGTGGGTCACATTTTTATTTCTGTAAAGTGCAATATCACATTTGTAATCATTTAACTGCTGTAGGTCTAAGAAATACAATATTTACAATTTGCTTCGTTTTGATTAGACCCTCACCTTAAAATTACGTCGCTAACTAAATCGATTTTAGTGCTCGTTTTCGTCGGTTTTTTTTTTTTTTTTTTTTTGACAGCATGTCATCTGCAAACTAGCCATGAAGAAAATTATTGCGTATTTGTGGAGAGCTGTTTCGAGAGTAGATGTTACGTACGTTTTTGTACTTACATTTTCCGTCCTGTTTCGTGTCCCTGGTTGGTGTCTCAATCAGCTGCTATTTAGTGCATTGATTTCACTCAGATTTTCACAAATTTTTGCTCACTACTTCACCTCACATGCACTTTCACAAAATGAGTCGAAATCTGATCTGAGCAGACAATTCTGACAACACACTCAGTGAGAGGTGTCCTGTTATTGTCGTTGCTCACTTGTTCATCGTTGGTCTTGTGTTTGCTATAGCGCTGATTTTGAATGTGTCTGTGTGTGTGTGTGTGTGTGTGTGTGTGTGTGTGTGTGAGAGAGAGAGAGAGAGAGAGAGAGAGAGAGAGAGAGAAAGAGCAGAAGAGAGAGAGAGAGAAAGAGCAGAAGAGAGAGAGAGAGAAAGAGCAGAAGAGAGAGAGAGAGAGAGAGAGAGAGATGGAAAGATTCAAAATCAGCGCCATAACAAACACAAGACCAACGATGAACTAGTGAGCAACGACCGTAACAGGACACCTCTCACTGAGTGTGTTGTCAGAATTGTCTGCTCAGATCACATTTCGACTCATTTTGTGAAAGTGCATGTGAGGTGAAGTAGTGAGCAGAAATTTTAGAGAAACTGAGTGAAATCAATGCACTAAATAGCAACTGATTGAGACACCAACCAGGGACACGAATTAGGACGGAAAATGTAAGTACAGAAACGTACATAACATCTACCCTCGAAACAGCTCTCTACAAATACGCAATAATTGTCTTCATGGCTACTTTGCAGATGACATGCTGTCAAAAAACGACGAAAACGAGCACTAAAATCGTTGTATAATAATACAGTTCAGTTAGTGACGTAATTTTAAGGTGAGGGTCTAAACAAAACGAAGCAAATTGCAAATATTGTTTTTCTTAGACCTACAGCAGTTAAATTATTACAAATGTGACATTGTTCTTTACAGAAATAAAAATTTGACCCACAGAAGATGATACATTGGTGTCGAAACATATCTGGGTTGATTCATTGTTATGCACATTTACCACCCCATAGCTCGTGATGGACTTACAAGTAACTATCACATTGTGTAATTTTATTGATTACAATTCCCAAAGAGTACATACTGACATCTATTTCATTGTCTGCTTGCTAAGCCATTTTTTCACATAAAAGGTCAAAAAGGCAGTTTAGAATTGCCTGTGAAGTAATACAATACGTACAGTGAAGCGTTACTTAGATAAAACTGAGTAGTTTTTCGGTAAAAATTGTAACTAGCAATGAAACATACCTGATTTCAGAACATACTTTCACACTGTGTTTTTTATAAAACGCCTTACTCCATACTTCTGCAATTGATAGTAGAAGGTTGCAGTATGGGCGATCTTATTTAAACCATGTGATTAGTTAATTTTGACGACTTGTCATTTTTAAGCACTTTGGTATCATCTTAGTGTGCAGAGACTGGAATCGTATACATTCGCTCAACTTCAGCATCTTTATCCAAATACGTATTTTAAGACCTTTGCGTAGTACGGCATGGGATACTGTAATCCAATACCAACGTATTTGAAAGGTGAAGAGATTTGCTTTCCGTCAATGACGACATAAACCAAGACAAAGGGAAAGCTTGGGTATTTAACTATTTAATTAATTTACTTTTGGCTTTGGGCAGAAAAGACCATACAGCCGACAGTAGGTACAAAAGTGCCATGATAACATATCTGAAAATTCCACATTAGAACAATAAAAAAGTTCTATGTACAAACATAAGTTCTTAACGTAAAGAAACCCACTAAAGGACGAACACCATACAGCCAGCAGTAGTTAACATTAGTGAAACTTTCACAAGAGAGCAGTGACAGGAGTGTGAAGTACAAAAGGAAGTTCGTAATATAAATTAAAAACACAAAATTATGACCAGGCTTCGAACAGGGCCGGTTCCATAGAAAATGACATCCTCAGCAACCTATAACCGAAGGCTGAACAACGGCGTCGTTTACAAAGATAAGTTCTTAATGCAAAGTAAAAACACGAAAAGATGTCCCACAGGCTGTAAAGATAGAAAAGGAGAAGGGGTGGAGAACATAATAGAGACAAACGAAGGAAACGGAAGTATTGAGAGAAAAGGAATGGAAACTGATTTCGGTCCAAGGTGAGAAGAAAGCAAAGGAAAAGAAGGAAACAAAAATTTGGTAGAAGATCATGAACGAAATGGGGAAGAAGATGAAAACACAGAAAGCGATGCAAGAGGAAAAGAAATGTGTGGGGAAAGTGTAGAAAGAGACGAACAGTAAAAAGAAATAGAAGAAAGGAAGTAAGTGTTTTTCTTAGAAGTACGCTCGTCCCTCACGAGAAAGACAATAAACGTAGCAGTAAAATCGCATGTGCTTATTAGTTTTACGTCCTCCTCAGAAAATCAAGGAACACAGGACGTCGCGAACAGTCACGTTAGTGGGAACGGCACGTAAGTACAATCACACTGTCGAAAGAAGCAGGAGGGCGGAAACGGGGCCGGTACTTGGCTAAGTGGGCATTCTGGTTGAGCCTGTAATCAGGCGGAATGAAATCTCTTAGCAGGTCCTTATTAACTGTGATCCCGCGTTCCGTTAGCTCGTTCGCTTTGTTTCTCGGCCTCCTTTTCCTCGGCCGGTTCGCCGTAACGAGCAGCACTCATTACGGAGCGTGCAGTAGCAGAAGTTCCTCCATTATTAGCACCTGATTCTCGGACGGCCGGAATTTTCGTTTTTATTTTTTTTTCCTCCACCCCCTCGAGACCGAGTGTTTGGGAAGTGAAGAAAATTCCCCGGCTAAAAGCCCCCGCGCCGATGTTCCGGGCCGCCGGACGGTTGCCTCTTGCGCTGAGCACCTGGCCCGCTTACGAAGTGCGGCTCGGCCGATATTGCCACCGGTATTTGCACAAGAACAATACGCTATCAGCGCACCAAGTGCAGTGTAGCGGAGGAGCACCGTAAGGTTCGAAAGAGAACAAGAGCAGGACTTCCGCACCAGATTGTATTTTCGGGTTGTACCGTATTTTATGCAATGAAAGTCTTGCCGTCTTTATACTTAGCAGTCTCCTTGCATATTACATTCCAGAGGGGCTATTTTTTTTCCTGGTCCTGCAGCCAGAACATTGGAAATGATTCACGCAATGTCTTTGCCGATCCGCACATCCTGGTATCACAATTATTACAGACGACATTTAGTACCCTTCATTTACAAATTCCGGACACCAAGTATTTGGGCAGTTCAGTGAGTAATGCAACACTTCTCATTCTGAAAGAAGATTGATTTTATTCAGGATTCCAATACACCATATTATTGCTCCCTTTTTTTTTATTTTTCAACACAACCTCCGTTCAATGCTAAGGCCACACGTTTCGTGTCTGGCCGCACGGTACCCTTCTACTCGTCGCCGTCTCAGCCAACGCCTTGCTGCATCAATAACATTACCATCATCCACGTACAGCTTCCCACGCAGTGCATCTTTCATTGAGCCAAATAGATGGAAGCCGGAAGCTACGAGATCCGGGCTGTTGCGTGGATGAGGAAGAACGATCTAATAAAGTTTTGTGAGCTCCCGTCGCGTGTGCAGACTTGGGTTAGGCCTTGCGTCGTCATGAAGAAGGTGAAGTTCGTTTGAATTTTTGTGCCGACGAAAAAGGTAAATTCGCTTCTTCAGTTTCCTGAGGGTAGCAAAATTCACTTCAGAGTTGATCATTGCACCATGAGGGAGAACATTGAAAATAATAACCCTTTCAGACCCAGAAGACGGTCACCATGACTGGCTGAGGGTTCGGTTTTCAGCTTTTTCTCCATGGATTGGAGTTTTGTTTCCAGTTCGAAGTAATGAACCCATTTTTCGTCGCCTGTGCCGATGTTCACCAAAAAAAATCGTCACGATCACCCGCAAGCGCGAGCAATCCTGCACAGTTGGTCCTTCGTTACTCTTTATTGTCTTCTGTTAGACGACCAAGAATCCAGTGGCAACACACCTTTGAGGACCCCAAGTAGTGGCGGAGTGTGTCGCTGTTACAAACAGAGACGTCCACCAGCTGTGTCTCCTGTACTGTTGTAACTCTCAGTCGAGGCGATCGACGGATCACTATCAAACAACTAGCGAGTTGTTTGATAGTGATCCGTCTATCACCTCGACTGAGTGTCCGCACGTTCCAACAGTACAGGAGGCACTGCAAGGGATCGGACAGATTTGCGCGGCCTTGTTGCAACGAAGACGCACGCATCATCTCTCGACTCACCGTGCTTTTGTTCACTGCCAGGTCACCGTAGACATTCTGTAAGAGCCTATGAATATCTGCGATGTTCCAATTTTCTGCCAAAAGAAACTTAATGGCAGCTCTCTGCTTGGAACGCACTTCTATTACGGACGCCAGTACGAATGGTACGTATGGCACCTTCACGTTTCGGAACTCCATGAAACTATATGGGCTAAAGCACGAATATTCTGTGATTTTCCGAGACCAAATTCCGCCTTTTATCCAACCGAAATTGGTCGAGATTAAAATGCAGATGTAGTACTGAACTACTGACAAGGACTTTTCCTGGCGGCTCATCCGTCTAATCGGAAAGGCTTTCCTTCTTGGCACTCATGGGACACCTTTCCTTTGCGAAGCATGAGTTCTGCTTTTTAAGTGTACGTGACTGTAATGTCTGCAGGTGGAATGCTGTATCGTGAAAAAGATTAATAATACCATTTATTTCATCATCTGCCAAATAGTTTTTACTTCATCCACTACGGAATTTGATGGTTACATCATCATCATCATTGTCGTCGTCGTCATCATCATCTTCAGATGGGAGGCATATTTTATACGTCTTTTGTGAGCGGCAAGCATCGCCGATGTCCAGGAGTAGCATGTGAAGTGACCATGAGGTTGGGTTGCGTGTTGTATAGTTTTTGCATTCTTCAACCTTTGCGACAAAACCATAGCATTGCGCGAAGATGTAGAATGATAATGTATGCGATTTTCGAAATGAAAATACAGTAAACATACTGCTTCTCTTGTACTTGCAAATCGCAGCCTAACGTCATGTTTTCAATGCCAAGTGCTGGCAATTACCTACCGCAGTGGTGCGGCAGGTAATTGCCGATCCTTGCCACTGAAAACAGCTAACCGTCGAAACGTGTAGTGGATCAAAAAAATGTTTGTTTCTGTCGCTGAACTTCTTAATTTTTGTTTCATCTTTATCGTCACGGTGCTCCCAGCGTGGTCGGTAACTGATGGAAATGTTGTGCGTAGCGTCGTGATTTTTTTCCGTGGGTTGTGATGAAAGAAACACCTGTGCCTTCCCATAGCCTTCTTCTCTTCATTAGCCAAAAGAAGGAGGTTGAGGTAAACTTCCTACCGACACTGTGACGTGTCTTCTCACTATGGTGTATGATGCAGAATTTTTGAAATTAATACAGGATATTGGTGCAAAATTTTGTGATGAGGAAACTTATACAACCGTATTGTTGTTTTTTTTTTTTTTTTTTACTTGCTGGCCAAATTTGTTCCACTGCCAGTATTTGAAAAGGCTACCACCGGGACGTGCGACAGCCTAGAAGACAGTGGCGTAAGCACCTTGGGCTACAGAGGCAGTGAGAACCGCCGAAACATACGTAACATATTAGAGACTTCCAGAGATTGCCTTGCCAGTTCAGCGCCAGTAATCGTTTTATTTAAACCGAGACTCACAATATAACGAATTTCATCGAGCGATGTGATCTGTAGTTGTTTGGTCAAGTGGAGTAGGTATTTCTGTTTGACGCCAATTCATCGACTTGCGTGCCTTTGCGGCCAAGATGAAGTAAATGGGACAACACAAACACTTAGTCCCCAAGGGGAGTAAATCTCTGACTTGTCCTGGAATCTAACCCAGGATACCGTGATCTAGAGGCAGCGACACTCTCCACTAGAGTACGAGCTGCGGGACTTCGAGTGATGAGTAGAATCTGTGTCAACGTGATAACGGTGTGTAACATTGTTGTTGGAATCATGCAACCCGCGGGATGCGATGGTTTGTATTTATTATGGAAGAGATTAGGTAAAGGAATCTATGCATTAGTAGAAATTCATCGGTGAATGATTTAAGGATTTGATGAAGAGACTTTAGTGTTGTAGTGTTTGTTGTATCATGTATCGATACCACCCTACTGGCGTATCACAGTTGGCAACGGAATTGTAAATTTCCGTTCAATGCCGATAGCAGCCGTGTGGGATCCAGCGGACCCAGTGGAGTACACCCGCAGAGCCACACTTTCAGCAGCTCTCTGCTATAAGTACCCTCTATCGCCACAATATAGGACGGCAAGAAACAATATAGGACGGCAAGAAGCAGCCGCTCAGGCCCACATGTGCTAGGAGCCAAATCTCCATGTGACGCTATGCAGTCTTATTCTAGTCACGGCTCTGACACCATAGTTTGTGCTGTAACGCAGAAAACCTCATCCATAGCTGTACTCTATTTCTTGTTGAATAATTTGTAACGAGTCTACGTATGATTGGAGAAATACGAGTAAGTCTTTTCTATGCTGTGTTACTCGTTCACTAATCGTTTCTACTCCTTTCTGGCTCTCCTGCAGTGACTCTTACTACGCTGCTCTGACGCCCATCACTCCTTACTGTTGTGTACGAAGTTGTACACAACAGTGTTAGAGAAATCTAACACCAAGATGTGGTGAAATTTTTGATTCTTACGACAAAGTACTCGAATCTAAGGCAGTGGATGACCCTGTGCAGCAACATGTGAATCAGGTGATTCCTATACATGTCGATGCACAATTCCTGAATTCCCTGGCCGGCCGTGGTGGCCGAGCGATTCTAGGCGCTACAGTCTGGAACTGCGCGACGCTACGGTCGTAGGTTCGAATCCTGCCTCGGGCATGGATATGTGTGATGTCCTTAGGTTAGTTACATTTAAGTAGTTCTAAGTTCTAGGGGACTGATGGCCTCAGAACTTAAGTCCTATTGTGCTCAGAGCAATTTGAACCATCTGAACATGAACTCCCTGGCGATTTTTCCGTAGAATTTTTCTGAGAAACTTACTGTTAACTGCTTTCATAGAGCCTGCAGTTAACACAACCATGACCTTGCGCAGAGAAACTGTTCGTCTGTGACGGTCGGTGCATGTCATGCATTGTCACATGCATTCATCCTATCTTAGCGTCCATTAATTGTCATTTATTTCGTAAGATGGATACCAACAGTGGGAAACTGCTTGAAGGGAAATGCAGGCGTTTACTGTGATGAGGGAATAACTGTCAGGGTATTACGGCTGTCCAAATCGTCCTCTCAAACACATGGAGGCAGAGCAATAAGGAGTACGCATTTACAACAAAAAAAGGTTTCTCCCTAACGCGTGTATAATTTTATTCATTCCAGGCCTTGACAAAGTGGCCCACATGTAAATTAATATGAGCTACAGAGACAGTGACTCCGCGAAACTCAGATGACTGTCTTTGTACTTGAATTCATTTGATGCTCATTGTGTTGACTTACAGAAAGCATTGAACACGAGTATGCACTTGCAGTTAGTAGACGGAATCTGAATCTCATACCTACATTTGAAATTTAACTGAAGGATTGCGGACAAGTAGTTGGAGAAAATGTGAATTATATAGATCTGGTTTTGTTGTTTCGGCACCAACGTTGCCGAGAAAATGTCTGTTGAAATCAGTTCTGAGAGTCCTATGGGAGAACTCGGTGGGGAAATTTGTGCTGTGAAAATCATAGTGTAGATCAAAAAAAGTAAGAATGTGGCTTTCATCAAGAGCAACATTCGTAAAAGATGGTTGGTTAAACGTTTGCTTGTATATGTGTGATTAATGAATAAATGGGAGATTGTAATGCGCATTTTGAGTTACAAGACAAGAATGGGTACCGTAAATATAATCTTTAAATATGCTTGTCCTATTGCCATCAGTTGCATGTAACATTATTTTAATAGCAATAATAATAATAACAGAAGGAGTAGTAGCACTAGTAGTGAAACGTCCCCTTAGAAAAATTTATGAATTACTGTGCTGATAAACCTCTTACATTATTTGATTTTCAAACAGCTGAGCAGAACTGAACGTACTCAGACATTTCGCTCTTTACCTATTCTGGTCAACACTAAACTGACACAATATTTTTAGCGCAACGCAATCTGACTTTCAGTAATCCCTACAAAAGAATGTCCCTGACAAACATTAACCTATACCTTTCACAAATCACTTACCTCACAAAAATCTTCGTTACTCCAACTACTGCAATACAGCGAGCGCCACTACTGCCAGCTAAATAAAAGATTCAAACTACTGAAGGCACTAACTACTGACAGGCATAGTTAGCAAATGAAAGATTTTGATAGAGAACAAACAATGTATTTACCTTAATAGGGTTCAAAAGTCATAATAATATGTATAGCAGTTCATAACATCCAGTCTTACAAATTTACTGTCTGTGATGGACACACGTTCAGATCATCCACTCTCAAAACTCCGCCATCTCACTCACCACATCTACCACTGCTGGCGGCTCACCTCCAACTGCGCAACGCTACGCGCTGTTAACATCCAACTGCCCACTACAATAGAGAATTTTTGAACAATCCCAACCAGACACAGACTGCACAGAGCACAGTCAGTGATTTTCATACAGAGCGCTACGTGGCGTTACCAGACAACCTACTTACAGTAGTAGTAGACATATTTGCAGACATGCATATATACCAACCTTATGGTAGTTTCCACATACACACAGACAGCAGACATCACTAACACACATACGATAGCTGGCAACGACGTTCAGTAGCAGGCGACAACACTCAAAAGAGAATGTGAAGAAAACATGTGTTCCTTTGTTTTTAAAACTAAAGTTCAGTCTTGATCACAACACTTATGTCTCAATGACATAGGTGACCGGTTTCGGTTATATTTATATAACCATCTTCAGACCCATGGCTTCCTTGGAGGATGGTAGGCGGAGCTCTCCTCACTGCTACGAAGTCAACTGTATTCCGAAAATGTTTACCAAAATTGTACATGTGTTCATATTCTCAGTGTTATGCTGCTGAGATTACGAAAGACTAAAAGCAGAACAGCTTTAAAATAAAAAAAAATAAAAATTCACACGTAGAGCAGCATAATCTTGAATACCAACTTTCCAGGTTTCGAATCTATACCCTGAGCCATGATGAATGCAGCATGTCGTTATTCTATTGTTCTGGTTTCTCTTTTTAATTGAGGGGACGAAATTTGAAATCCCGTGTAATTCTACGTGTGTTAGAAGGAAGGGAAGTCTATTTAAAACAGGTACAACGAAGTTCGCTTACGATGGTGAAGAGCTTGGTAACCTCTCGATAAAATATCAGCAATACATTCGAAGAAAAGGATGATTAGGGTTTAGCGTTCCGTCGACTATGAGGTCGGTAGCCAAGGAACATTTGCTCGGATAGAAGGAAACGAGAAAAACGTCGTCAGTGCCTCTTTCAAAAGAAACATCCCGGCCATCGCCTTAACAGATTTTGGGAGCCACAGATAATCTAAGCAGGAGGGCGAGACAAAGACCTGAAATTCCACCTCGCGAATGCGAGTCCAATCTCTTGACCTGTAGTAAATCTCTGGAGTCAATTGCATCACAGAGCTATATGACGAGGTGATCACGTTTATCTTATGGTGGAGAAGGTAAATACCAACCGCTGTTCTGATGGGCAAACTAATGACTTACATTTAAAGTTGAATAACAGGTACACTGCTTTGATTCCACTGATTTTTCTTTATTTCAAATTAGTTTTCGGCTTACTGGACCATCTTCAGGAAGTAACTGACTAGCGTCTGAAACGGGCACTAGTTCTTATGCAACCAAACATTACAAGAAAAGGTAAAATCCACTTGCATGGATTGTTGTGCATCAGACTTGTTTCTTAACGTTGAAATTACACTTTACACAATGGACAATGTTAAGCACAATAAATAATTAAACTACACAATATTACTCAGGTTAAATTGCTATAATGCTTAAGTCTGTGAGCTCTTGACATTGGCTGACGAACTGTTAGACTGATTACTTTTCATTTACGTTGTGCAAAAAAAAAAAAGAAGAAATAATATAATATTGTAAACAAAACTTAAGACAATGGACAGTATTATAGACAATAATTAAAATACGGAATCATACATTATAACAGGTTATATGGTTATGATGTTGTAGTTCGTCAGGTCGTGAGATTGGGTGAGAACTGTCCAACTGACCACTAGTAACTTACGTTGTGCTACTAACATGTCTGACATGTTTTACATTGTAAATTACAGTTTTATAGTATGTGCAATATTGTACAAAGTACGTCATAAAAGTAAACAACATTAATGCATTGCAAGTTATATTGTTGAAGTTCTTGGGGTAAACAAGTTAAGGAATAGGAAATTCTACTGTATTTTAATTTCATGTAGCAGTATATGTCATTGTGGTGGTTTGTGGGTATGTGGGTGGTTGATTGCATCATGTGAAGCTTGAAAGTGCGGATGTGCTGAGCTGTAATTGATCATTTATAACTATATGGGGATTTTGATCTAAATGTCTGTTTCCCTCTCGTGCTTCTAACAGACTTAGTTTTCTTCCTTTGTTGGCTTCATGTAGCACTTCTGTGTGGACTTGGTATCTGTGTCCTCCCTTTGGCACATGTTCGACAAAGGAGGAGTCTGGCTTATGTAATTCCCGCTGCGTTTGTGTTCAGTCAGCCTAATTGTTATGCCCTGCCTGTCTGACCGGTATAGAGTTTGTTAAAGTCATTGCAAGTGATTTTATAAACACCACTGTTCCTTGATGAATCTCTTTGTCCTTGCTGTTGAGCAGGAAATGATCTATAGTGACTCTTAAATAAAATGAAGTTTTGCGATTAAATAATTGGAGGGTTTTGGCTAATTTGTCGGACAGCCTTCCTAAATATGGGATAGTATACCATATGGTTTTAGATATGACTGTTGCTGCAAAGGGGTCGTACACATAGTGTGACATTTTTATTCTTTGTTTCCTGTGTAAAATGTTGTCAGTTAATTCAAGGGTATAGCCATCGTTTGATGCAATACATGTAATGGTGTCTAATTCTGCTTGAAAATATTGCTTTGACATTGGTATGTATGTAAGACGATGTACATGGAATGTTAGGCAGCATGTCTGTGTGATTTTGGGTGTTGTGAATATGAGGGTTTTACTGTATCTGTTGTCGTGGGCGTTTTGTAAATTTTGAAACAATGTGAGTTTGTAGTGATGTTTAGGTTCAGGCCTAAGAAGATAATGGATTTTGCGCCAATCTCGATGGTGAACTCTATGCTTTTTGGCTGTGAGTGTAGATGATCTAGTAATGTGTTCAACAGTATTTTGGTACCAGCCCACAGACGCCGTACATCATCTATATATCTGTACCGGTATTTGACAATATCAGTGAGAGATTCATTATGCAGGAAGTGTTTTCCAAATGGTTCAAATGGCTCTGAGCACTATCGGACTTAACATCTGAGGTCATCAGTCCGCTAGAACTTAGAACTACTTAAACCTAACTAACCTAAGGACTTCACACACATTCATACCCGAAGCAGGATTCGAAACTGTGACCGTATCGGTCGCGCGGTTCCAGACTGAGCAGCCTAGAACCGCTCGGCCACACCGGCTGGCCAACTGTTTTTCGAAATGATCCATGAAGCTTTCTTTTAAAAGAGTACTGAGGGGTGACGCCAATGCCAAGGCATCTTGCTGTTTGTATAGAGACCTTCAGACTGAAAATAATTGAATTGTAAATATATCTGGGTAGCTAGTTTTTATGTCTTCTACTTGCGCAGGGTTGACACCTAATCTGTATAGTAGTTCTATCAAAATAGCGAGACATTCTTTGATTGGAATGTCTGTAAATAAGCTACTACCATCAAAAGATACTAGTTTTGCACTAAGTGGAACAGAGAGGTCTTTAATTTTGCTCACGAAGTTCACTGGATTTACAGTTCCAAGCTTAGATTTAAATTTTGTTTTGGTTGTATTACAGAAATGTAATAATTTGGTAATTTTGTAGTTTGGTGCGGTGTAAGTTGGCACAAGAGGTTGGCCTTCCTAGTGGAGTTTAGAAAGTCCACACAGTTTAGGAGGTACTGGGCTCATGTTGGCCAGATACTTAGCCTCAAATCTAGGTGTTACACTTTTGCAGGTCTTGCTTAAGTTTTTAATTTCTTACTTAGAGGTTTTGGTGGGATCTTTTATGAGGATGTAGTAGGGATTGGGTGTGAGGAGGTTTTTCACTTTCTCAACATTATCACTTTTGTCATGAGACTTACCTGTTTTTGTGAGGATGCTGTTAGTTTGAGTAACGTTCTTCTCTAGGTTCTTCAAGGCGTTCTGGTCCGTAGATTGTGATGTAAGAGTGACTGAATCAAGCCATTTTTGTATATCACGATTTACTATGTGTCTGGTTGCAATGCATTTGCTTACACTGTATTCAATATCAACTTTTAAAACACCTCACTGCTTTCCGAGATGTTACGACCTCACACACTATTACAACATAACCATATAACCTGTAATAATGTAAGATTATTTATTTCTAATTATTGTGTATAATACTGTCCATTGCCTAAAGTTTTGTATACAGTGTTAAAAAACGTGTTTGTTCTACAACTTAAAAGACGAGTGTTCAATTTACCAGTTCCTCAGCAAATGTCAAGACCTCGCAAACTTAAGCTTTATAGCCATTTAACCTGTGATATCGTGTAGTTCACTTATTTATTGTGCTTAATATTGTCCACTGTGTAAAGTGTAATTTCATCGTTAAGAAACCAGTTCGATGCGCAACACTCTATGCAAGTGGAGTTTATCTTTGCTTTTCCTGTTTTTGGTTACCTGAGTATTACTGTCCCTCTCAGACGCTAGTCAGTTGTTTTCTGAACATGGCCCAATAAGCAGGAAATTAGTTTGTTTTTGTTCTAATGATTTTTGTTTATTTCAAAGTACCTGTCACTCAGCCTTAAATATGGAATTGTTCTACCAATAATATAAAGCGTTTTTAGGCACAAGCGTTCATAGGCGTTCCACGTCACCTTCTTTCTAAGCTCAACATCGAACTCATTATGGAGGGATGCTAACTCAGTTCTTAAGGCTAGCAAATGGGAAGTTACGCTATACTAAACTGTCCTGACATAAGCTGATATTGTGCGTAGTCTTATGAAAAATATTGTGTGTATAGTGTGCAGTGACTGGGAGTGAGAAGTGAATGAACAGCTTAGCTTCAGCCTTGTACACTATTAAGTAACTTGTAAGACGGTATTGTACATTAGTTGTAAGCCGAATAAGGTACCACTATTTTAAATAGAGTGGTCTTGTATTAGGGATAGTAGAGGAACCAATCTTTACCTACCCAACCTGATTTAGTTTTTCCTGGGTTTCCCTGAATTACCTCAGACAAATGCTGGGATGGTTCCTACCATTAAAACCATGGACGACTATCTGTTCCATCCCTGCCATACTAGACCTATAACTGTGTAAATGTCTGAAAATGTAAATTACTATACTTTTGTTGTCCTTAAATTGTAATACCGAGTGAAATATCAATCATTAAACTTTGTTTCCTTTAAGATACTGAGACACTACGAATGAAGGCGAGTAGAGCATACTTATGTAACAATTCGCTATGTTTATTGTCTTGTGTGCACTTGATATTTACTACTATTTTTTAAGTAGTTTCCTCAGAAAATCTAAATCATCTACAGCACCACATCTGCCAATTTCTTTTAGGTTTAAAATAGTTCAGATTATTCTTTAATTAACGTAGAAGCTTTCGTTAGCACTTACAATTTTTTGCAAAACTCACTACATTACATTAATGGCAACGTGTCTCCTTCTATGGCTAAAAGTGAGGTTATATGGACGTAACGATTTTTGAGAAAACTAGTGATGTCTTCGGGAAAGTGAAACGCATGTAGTGTAAAAGCCACCGGAAAATTACAGTTTCAGAACAGACGACCACGTACACACAACGAATTATTGAACAAGCATCTGAGGAGCAATCACGTCACAGGTATATGAACGAATTCAGATACGACAAAAATACAATTTTCTTATATCAGTGTCTGTGAACAGGATAGGAAAGTTGAAGAAAACTGCTGGAGAACTTTTCCTCCTCCATTCCATTATTCTTCAAGATTATCACTCATGAATTCCAAGCAGTTGTTTCCGAAAACACGAGGTTTTCCTGTCCCTGGTGAAATGCGTATCGTAGGGAACCTTCAACATCGCAGCGCGTCAGCAATCGTTGGTTAATATATTAAAAAACTAAAAACCTGCCTCGATTGCGGAAAAAAGCACCTAGTGTTAAGTGTTAACCCAGGTTTCGGCGTAGATAACTACATCTTCTTCAGAACAACAATAAAACCCACAAGCGCCTAAGAAGACCTTTGTCAATGATTAAAAGAACACCATAGCTATACATTTATATACGAAAAAGAGAAGGACAACACAAACAGTACATATGTACAAAGTCAAAACCACTACTTAACTTAATGGTGTACGCTCCAACTCACACCGACCTATGTTCGATGGGCCATAACCCGCCATGGCGTGGTTCTATTGTTGTTCATTAGAAGGTGTAGTTATCTACGCCGAAACCTGGGTTAATACTTAACGCTACGGGATTCTTTTTCGCAATCGAGGCGAGTTTTTAGTTTTTTAATATAACGTGTCGTAGGGTATTGTTATCCGGGCGGTTCCCCTATAATTAAGTCGTTTAAATTGGATAAGTTCCTTCATTCCCCACCACTGGGCACATTTACCTTATTAAACAATGTGGGTTGAAACGTAGGTGAGCAAGGAGTGAAAAGGGCTGGAGGGGGGAGGGGGAGGGAGCAACCTTGTGAAACGAAGCCCAAAGGCGGCTTCTCTATTGCGTACCTTCAAGTGTGAGATAGTGCAGAGTGTTTTCGAGATATGACTCAGTATTTTACTCATAGGCTTGTGACCTCCAACGCTATATCATCACTCCCTCACCTCTCTTTGCTGAAAAGATGCAAGTGGAAAATACTTTCTCCGCGACCAGGATTCGAAGTGATAACCTTTACCAACAACAACATTTCGTCAAGTCCCTAATAATGAGAGCAACATTATGTATATCATTTAGGCAGACACACTAATGACGGAGGCTTTCATATTAATAGTAATGACGTGTTTAATATTCTTGAGGATTTTATAATTCAAGTTTTGAAAGGGTACAGTACCGCCCGACATCGAAAATAGGTACAAAATACTTCATTATTTTTGTCAGAACAACACATTTATTGTGTAAAAGTAACTCAATTTCAATTAATACAGCGAAGCCGGATACCAGTGTGGGAAAGAATGACAACTTATTTATTTAATTGATCACATGTGCACTCCCTCAAAAATAAATCCCTACATCCAGTTTGGTGAGATCTGTGAAATGAATGAATGTATGGTCGTCTGCTAACCACAGATAGTGAATGGGAATATATGATCATCTTTGAGTCGATCCTTTGGCTACCTTTGGTGAGACCAAAGAGATGAAAATTTTACCAGAACTTTGAGCGCCTGAAATGTGGCTGACCAATAAGGTAGCAAGGTGCTTCTCCCACTTCGACAGAGGTGCGAGAGAACCGGAATACGGCCATGTTTCAGCTCTCTGCCGCTGGACCTTCTGCTGTAAAGACCTGTTTTTTGTTGTGCTCCGTAATGAAAGAGTGGAGACATGGTATGCATGTGGAATATTTAAGAGTAGTTAGAATTAATAATTTCTCTTCCTCAGGAACTTTTGTGGGGAGAATTAATTGTGAGGCAGGTAATTTTAAGGGGATTGTAGTAAACCAACGGTCACAATGACCCCACGTGTAGTTATAAGTTGAGATACCTCCGTGTGCTTAATTTAAGCTGAATAACTAGCGTGTGTACGATAAGCTGAAATATTTAAGAAATAGCTTGTGTATCATAAGTTGAAATATTTAAGAAATATCATTCCGTGTGACGCTAAATTTAAACTCTGAGAGAGAATCAAGGTGAGTCGGCCGTCTTTCCAGCAACGCCACTTGGCTTGCATTGCACAGGAAGACGTGCGTTTATCTCCAGAGTTCACAGTAGGAAAGTAGAATTACAAAGTGGGGCAGTGTCGTGTGAAACTGGGATAAATATTTATTGAAGTGGGAAAGCGGAAAGTGATGATGTTGTAACAGTTCTTTGTGTAGTATTTCATATTGTTGTGTTGTGTATGTCATGTAATTTGGGTATGTGTGTTTTGTATGGGAGTAGCAAGGTAGTTTCAAAAGATTTGTGGGTTATGCTTGTTCCTTCTGTATCGCTCGATCTGGAGGAAAGTTTCGTGAGGATGATTGTGAGAGTCGAAGCGTGAGATATAATAAAAGATCCACCATCCTGTGCAGGAAGTGCACTGTTGCGGTAAATAGATTACGAGACCATAGTATCGAGATTCACTAATGTAAAGCCATGCCCACTGGGCGGAATTTCTCATGTTATATTGTTGTAGGTTGTAGAATTTGTGTGTTTAGGAATAAATCAAATAGTGAAAAGAAAGAGATTGGTGGCCTTTTTCATTAAATTGTATGTTGTCATAATATCCCGAATTTATATAAAAGCCGTTAAATCAAAGACAAAAAGTAAATGTGGTATTGCCAATGCGTAGTGTGCAGTCAGAGTTCTATAAATCACTGATAGTCAGATGCGTGTTTCCGTTGCGTGTTATTCACACAGGAGGATAATTTGTAACTAAATAGTAAGATACGAGAATTCATGTTACTCGATAAATTAAGGAAGAATCCACTCGCTTGGCAAACCACTCATCTTGCAGGCCTGACTGCTTGATGCCACAGTATGAGTAAGGCAAGTGGGTGCCTCTCAGTTTGAATCAGTAAAGTTGAGCATTTTAAGAAAAATCTTTGCAGTTCTCTATATCGCATGTTTGTAGACAGTTTTCTATAAATATTTGTTAGAATTTAAGAAGGGTATCTTTAGCGCTGGATGCTCTGACGTCTATGCTACGAAATTACAAACTGTCGAAAACACTTGAAGATGGCATCAATTAACAGAGTTATATCAGATGACACATTGGAACTGGAGCGTATTAATAACGTTTTGACATGGCATGATTCACAATATATCAGCTGAATGACGTTAGGACATATATATTGCTCAATTCGACGGACATTATATATTCAGCCTCCTGTCTCAAGTAGCAAACACAGCGACTTGTTGACGGCGTCACATAAATCGTTTTATACGGTTATATACGCTCTCCATCCGATAAACAGATCTCTTGTGTAGCGCCGCCAGTGCATATATGGCCTGGAACGAGCTGCGGCCAGTCTCGTGCTCTCTTAAAACATGAACACAAGAATTCGAAGGAAGAAAGATTAGTGTTTAACGTCACGTCGATAATGAGGTCATTACGGACAGAATACAAGCTCGGCTTATTGGGAAGTGATGAAATAAATCGGCCGTGCCCTTTCATAGAAACCATCCCGGATTTAGTCTAATGCGATCTAGGGAAAACACGGAAAATCGAAATATTTATGGCGGGATTTGAACCACCGTCCTCTCGAATGCCACTCCGGAATGCGAACCACTGGACCATCTCGCTAGGTAACATGAGAATTCGGTTAGCTGTATCACAACCTGCACCTCAATTGGGAACTGTATCGTTCGCTCTCATTGGCCGCCGCTTGCAATATTTTCTGGTCCCTTGGGAAGATATAAACTGTGACAACAGATGATAGCAGAGGCACAAATACGAACTTAATATGTACAGAATGTATACAAACAACGTGTATCTGTAATCGTGATCTATACTGCCCTGAACTGCTGTCTTAGCAGTCAAACATTTCTGAGCAGATTTGTCATGCAGGCAAATTGTATTTTAACGGCAACTCCTACACTTCCTGTGTAGCTTAGATGCTCGTCTCATGATATTCGGAAGTTGTTTCTTAGCTCACGATAACTACACCTGAATTTCCTTAGCAATGGAGATATATGCTGAAAGCTAGCATTCGAAACATTTAATTACTGTTTTCACACCAACACAGCACACATAAAAATAAGCTCCTGGGAACAATTATGCGCAAAAAATTGTTAATTTAAAAATTGTCGGGGCGAGTGTGAGTGCTAACTGCTTCGCATGTCTCCTGGTTTCGCAAAAGTTGTTAATGAAGAAGAGTTGTAAGTAGGCTGTATAGGTTTTTTTTTATTGGTAACGCCACGTAGCGCTCTGTATTAAAATCACTGGCTGTGCTGCGTGCAGTCTGTGGCTGGTTTACATTGTTGTTGGCTATTGTAGTGTTGGGCTGTTGGCTGTTAACAGCGCGTAGCGTTGCGCAGTTGGAGGTGAGCCGCCAGCAGTGGTGGATGTGGGGAGAGAGGCGGCGGAATCTTGAGAGCGGACGATCTGGACGTGTGTCCATCAGAGATAGTAAATTTGTAATATTGGATATCATGGACTGATATATATATTATGACTTTTGAACACTATTAAGGTAAATACATTGTTTGTCCTCTATCAAAATCTTTCATTTGCTAACTATGCCTATCAATAGTTAGTGCCATCAGAAGTTTGAATCTTTTATTTAGCTGGCGCTCGTGAGATAAGTGATTTGTGAAAGGTATGGGTTAATGTTAGTCAGGGCCAGTCTTTTGTAGGGATTTTTGAAAGTCAGATTGCGTTGCGCTAAAAATATTGTGTGTAAGTTTAAGCACAGTCATCTATAATTTTTCTAAGGAGACTTTTCAGAGTATTAACAAGAGGAAGTTCTTTTTAATCATCCTTCTTTAGACTGGTTCAATGCTCTCCTTTACCTTTTCCCATCTTGTGCTAAACTTTCCATCTCTAACTGCCACACCCAACCTCGTACACAATACATTTTGTGTCTTCTACTTTTGGTCTACATCTGCAAGATACGTTTTCTACAGCTCCTTCCAACGCCATGTTAACTATAGCCGGTCGCCACTGCAAATGCCCCACCAACTTGTCTCATTTTTTTCATGTTTTGCATTGACTTCTAATTTCTCCTAATCTTTATATTACGTCTTTATTTCTTACTTGACCTATCCACTTGACTTTTATCGTTCATCTGTGGCACCGTACTGAAAGTGCTTCCATCTTCTTCTTCTCTTTACTACTGATATTCCATGTACGTGAAATACACTGAAGTGGCAAACAAACTGATATAGGCATGTGCATTCCAATACAGAGATATGTAAACAGGCAGAATACGGCGAGCGCTCGGCGAAGCCTATATAATACAACAAGTGTTTGGCGCAGTTGTTAGGTCGGTTACAGCTACTACGATTGCAGATATCAAGATTTAAGTGAGTTTGAGTGTGAAGTTACAGTCGGCGCACGAGCGATGGGACACAGAGTCTACGAGGTAGCAATGATGTGGGGATTTTGCCGTACGACCAATTCACGGGTGGACCGTAAATATAAGGAATCCGGTAAAACATCAAATCTCCGACATCGCTGCGACAGGAAAAAAGATTCTGCAAGCACGAGACCAACGACGGCTGAGGAGAATCGTCCAACGTGACAGAAGAGCAACCCTTCCCCAGATTGCTGCAGATTTCAATGCAGGGTCCTCAACAAGTGTCAGGGTGGTGCGAACCATTCAACGAAACATCTTCGAAATGGGCTTTTGGAGCCGATGGCCCACTCGTATGCCCTTGACGACTGCCCGACACAAAGCTTTACGCCTCGCCTGGGCCCATCAACACCGACATTGGGCTGTTGATAACTAGAAACATGTTGCCTGGTCAGACGAGTTTCGTTTCAAATAGTATCGAGCGGATGGACCTTTACGGTTACGGAGACAACCTTATGAATCCATGGACCCAGCATGTTAGCAGGGGACTGTTCAAGCTGGTGGAGGCTCCGTAATTGTGTGGGGCGTGTGCAGTTTGAGTGATATGGGACCCCTGATACGTCTAGATACATCTTTAACAGGCGACACGTACGTAAGCATCCTGTCTGATCACCTGCATCCATTCATGTCTATTGTGCATTCCGACGGACTTGGGCAATTCCAGCAGGACAATGCGACATCCCACACGTCCACAATGGCTACAGAGTGGCTCCAGGAACACTCTTCTCAGTTTAAACACTTCCGCTGGCCACGAGACTCCCCAGACGTGAACATTATTGCGCATATCTGGGATGCCTCGCAACGTGCTGTTCAGAAGAGAAAAAGAGATCTCCACCACGCCCCCCCCCCCACCCCTCGTGCTCGCGGGAGCTCTACGCGATATTAGGCTGTACCAGTTTCTTTGGCTCTTCAGTGTAATTTGATAAAGATTTAAGTGCACTGTGTTTTGCGTTGCGCGAGCAATATTAATTTGCACGGGTGCCTATTACGAATGATATTAGATTCTTATTTGTGACGTTCCGTTACTGTGATGCCTTGTCTGTATCTGTTACGAGCAGAGAATAATCATTCTTCTGTGGACTGTACGCTGACTTGAAATTCATGGGGGAATTAAAACAGTTTCCCATACAGAGACATTGACTCAAATATTTACGTTACGTGGAAATTGCACTAACCGACTGAGCTATCCATTTAGGATTCACGAACTACCCTCACAGTTCTAGTTTCGGCAGTCCAGACTATGCTGCTTTACGGACGTCACAAAAGATCTCCTGTATACTTAAATGGACTACACACTGGAAGGAAGGATATTGCTTAGAATTGGCTTACCCAAGACATAGAGGATTGTTCCCGGAGTGAAAATTCTTTCTGGAAACAATCCTTTAGGCTGTGGCTTAGATACTTCTCTAACAACTTGTTCCCCGAGGGAAAATTCTTGCTCATAACATACACTAAAGGAACCTGGCTAAATGACACTCCATTTATTCGTCTGCAAGACAATTGGACAGTTTACGTCGTCAGAAACGACAGCAGTGAGGATGAAAGGTCTCTGTTGGATTCCTTTCATGTTTGATTTCTTAAATCTGTTGTCATTTATGGAATAAATTCCTCTTCTAAATTTACTGTGGCGTTTCTGACTATCTGGGAGGAGACTGAGTAGTGGAACGTGTTACTTTTATACATAAACAAGAACGATCTGTCACACTACTACACTTTAAAACACAGTTTATATGTAATTCATGTCACACAGTCTCATACGGAACCTACATCCGCTTTCTGTTATATACTGTATATGATAAGATACTGTCATCAAAAAATGGTTCAAATGGCTCTGAGCACTATGGGACTCAACTGCTGAGGTCATTAGTCCCCTAGAACTTAGAACTAGTTAAACCTAACTAACCTAAGGACATCACAAACATCCATGCCCGAGGCAGGATTCGAACCTGCGACCGTAGCGGTCTCGCGGTTCCAGACTGCAGCGCCTTTAACCGCACGGCCACTTCGGCCGGTGATACTGTCATCCCCCTTCCCTTCTGTGTGAGAGGATGAATGATCAAATGTGTTTGTAGTTGCATGCTTGAGGGTAGCAGACAAGGCTGTCTGCTAGAGAACAGTAGGACCAACGTCGGAACAGGTAGCTACGCTTTCTTAAAGCAGAGAGGTTTCTATCCTTAGTATGGTTCTGTCCGTCCGTTGTCATGTTGGTATAGGAAGCTGCCCCTCTGGCCCCTTCCGTTTGTCTTTGTGAGCCACCCTCAGGAAGCACGCTCGGTAGTAGGGGGTAGCAGTCTGGCGGTGGCGAGCGTCTGAAGTGGTAAGATCTCCGGCTAAGCGCGTGTCTGCTAAGTCCATAGGACAATGGATTTCTTAAGTTCAGCCTAACTGAAAATTTAATCACCTCTATTTCAGGTTTAGCTCTAAAATATCTAATGTTATCTTAAATTGCAGCGCAGTATAATTCTCGTGTGAAGTTCAGATTATTTTTCGGTAGTTGCTTTGTTACTACTTTGTGAGTAAAGTGGAACCACGTGTTGATCAGTAACTCTAACTAAGATCAATCTTAAATGCAAATGCTTGTGTGATTATAACGTCTCGTCTTGACAATATTTCTCAATATAGCAACTTTTCTTTATGTTCAACCCACGTGGGATGTACTTTGCGAGACCAGTACCACGTGCTTATATAACTGTTTGACCCGTCAGGTTAACAGTAAGACGTTAACAACCAGTTCGAGGTTTTCCTTTTGTAAATTGCTTTTTGATCTAATTTATTTTAATTATCGAAATTATTGTGGAGTTATACGCTTTGTGTAAACCAAGTTGACCACGTGAAGCATGTGGTGTAATCATCAAAGTAGCCCTCAGCTATTCTTTTCGCGAAGATTTCACAAAGAGTTAATATGAATTTAGTATATCAGTGTGTGGTAATTACATGACGGACAGGATTGTGCTACGAACGTAATTTCTTTGGGTAAAAATTTGAATCTGTTTGTAGTGGTTAACTTTCTCTTGCATGCGTTTCAACGTTCTTTGTGTGTTGTTTTATGAATGCAGTGTTGTATGCAGACTCCCAATCTTGGCTCCATATTTGATGTGTTCCGTAAGATTTTCACCATCCTAAATAAGGCACCAGCTTGTTACGAATAAAATTTAATATGCTGCAATTTCATGACCAATCTTAAAAATAAATTTCCAAATATAAACTGAATTCTTTCTTTTTATTTAAATTTTCCTTATATATATATATATATATATATATATATATATATATATATATATATATATATATATATATATTACGGGTTGTTGTATGACTATTAAAAGATTATCATTAATGTTAGTCTGTTTGGGAATTTGGTAAACTTAGACTAGATACCTGATGAAACAGTTGCCCAGTAATCCACGGTTAACTTCCCCAGACAGCTCACAGCTTTCAACCCGCTTTCATTGGCTATTAGCACCGATAACATCATAGAAAATTAAAGCTAAAACGTTACAAGGATCCTTTTGTAATGGTAGAAATGTTTATTTTAAGATTACCAGTTTCAACGTATTCAAACTAAAGACATATCATGTGAACAACACTCAGTAATCTAAACTTAGTTAACATTTGCAAAGATCGATTCAATTTCGGTATATGTTTCTTTCACGATCTTACAGATCGAAAGGTATCCAATGTCCTGCATCTCGTCAGAATCACAAGTCTCATTTCCTTTACTGTAATCGAATTTCTTCACTTTTGCCCTACACTGTGATATGTCAGTTTTCAAACTGGTCAGTGTTTCCCTGTCATGCTGTAATTGGGTACTGGCACTAGGGTAAAGGGGGGAAGATATGCTGTCTTCGGTTCTTCGTTAGTTTCTCGATCCTACAGAGATTCTACCTCTGAACATTTCGGTCTGGCGTGTTTCACATGTTGTCAGAGGCGAAACTATTCACTCTGTTTGCTGCCAGTTATCTCAACATTTAAGGACGAGAGT
The DNA here is from genome assembly GCF_023898315.1 of Schistocerca nitens. NCBI lineage: Eukaryota > Metazoa > Arthropoda > Insecta > Orthoptera > Acrididae > Schistocerca > Schistocerca nitens. The sequence continues at coordinate 536,932,315 of NC_064618.1, read as the reverse complement.
CAAGCCCGTTCGTTGGATCTCGTGTGCTGAGCTACTATTTTCATTTTTCCATTTCTGTTTACGAACTTAGTGTCTGAGGCACTTTTATGAACATGTAGATTTTGCTACAAGAGTTTTACTAACTGCTACTCATTCCATTAAGACATTAAAATTCGTTAACAGGGACAGCGTTCCTGTAGATTGGTCCGGAGTGCTTTGTGGGAGAACGCTTACAGCAGAGCCTGGCGTCTGAAGTACGCTTGCACCGGCACGGGTGCCACATGAGGTAGATGGTCCTGGTGCAAACTACTTGTCTGATGTTCGGCCGCAAGACCGCTACGGTCGCAGGTTCGAATCCTGCCTCGGGCATGGATGTTTGTGATGTCCTTGGGTTGGTTAGGTTTAACTAGTTCTAAGTTCTAGGGGACTAATAACCTCAGCAGTTGAGTCCCATAGTGCTCAGAGCCATTTTTTTGATGTTCGGCTTGTGGTCCATTCATACATTTTGTGATTTAGGATACTGGCAATGGAGTGATTAAAACAGCAATCTTTCCAATATTTTATTCCTGTCTTCCTGGAGTCTAGAGCATCAAACAAATACAAAACACATGATATATTTTTGAGCTCCAAAAAAGTAACAAATAATAATAAGACAGCATCCGCTCTTCAAACTGCAATAAAAATAGGTCAATAGTCTTAGCACAGTCACCGTCACTTCCACTAAACTGAACTGTCCAGACATGAATTCTTCCCAGGAACGCTGCACATACTAGTGATGGCAGAAGCGCATGAAGCCTAACTGTGTATTATTGCACTCATAGGTTCTAGGGACACCGGAGAAAATTCCTATCCCATTGGTTTTCATCATGCGTAATAATACCAGTTCTCCGTCACTTATTGAAGCGTATCTGGCTACAAGAATTTTTAAGGCTGCTATCCAATGATGGTCCATGTGCTTTATTCACCTCTCCACTCATAAAGTGGTTCCAAGTTTGGAATGTTATTTCGTAAGTTGTGCCAGGACTTCAGTCGCTGAGTGACGGGCTGTAAGTCACGAAGTGGGTGTCACACAGAAGCAGAACGCATGCCTGTGTTAATCGACTCTTGTTTGCTTTATGACTGTTTGAGATGCGATGCTATGCAGATAATGAAGCTTTTCCGTTAGATTTGGTAGTAGGCAGCCAGTTATTAGTAGATTTTATTAATCGCATATCATTACACTTTATTACCAATAGGAATTTATACAGATCTGATATATTCAACAATGGCGTAGTGAATTGTTAACACAGTAGGTTTCACAACCTATGCCTGGACTCTTGAAGCCGAGCTGTTCACTAAAGTAAATTGTTCCTTGAATTAAATCTGACTTGGTACTGGAGAAATAATTCACTCAAGAGTATCAGTTATTTAGCACAGCACAACAGTATTGCGCCCGGCATTGCAATTGTCGGCATGTTTGAGGCTATGCTTTTACGAGGTTAAAATGCAAAAACTTCGTATTTGTAGCGTTTTACTGTTGTTCTAAGCCAATTTTTTTGTAATGGTTGAATTATTTTGTTTCACCTCCTCAAACCTAGTTGTTGGCATGTTTGAGGCTATGCTTTTACGAGGTTAAAATGCAAAAACTTCGTATTTGTAGTGTTTTACTGTTGTTCTAAGCCAATTTTTTTTGGAATGGTTGAATTATTTTGTTTCACCTCCTCAAATCTAGTTTCTTGAACGTAATAAGGCAACTTGAATGACTGGGCAAGAGTTGGTCATTGGTGTGAACATTAAGTGAAGTTGGCCGAACACGTTGCGTTAGTAAAAGTTTCTTTTTTTTTCAGTTGATTTCTACGTTTCTTCCCGTGTGCGATTTGCAGGGGGGATGGGGGGGATTCCCCCCCCCCCCCTCTGCATCAGACCATCCCCTCCTCTGGTTTTAGTTTATGCATCCCAACCTGGGATGTTTATTTCCCACGCACTGGAGTAAAAATTTACATATAATTTAAATTTGTGGAGCCGAACACTGAAAGTTTTTAATAAGTCTTACTATTAATACTATTAATATGTTTCAGTTTTCTATCATCAGAATAAGTACAGCTTTTCACAAATGTGCCTCTACTTTTTGAATTCCCCTCGCATACCTGTATGTAGATGATTTTGTAAATAAGCTTTACCTATAATGTTCCTTTAAAGATATAACAAGGGATGGCTTTTCTGATAGTGCATACGCGTGAATAGTGAGTTTCGGCATTAACATCTATTTATAAATAGCTGTTTAACCATGCGTAATGCCACGGTCCAAGCTAGTAACATATATAATTCTACTAACCCCCTAAGACATCCCCCCCCCCCCCCACTGGTAAAAGCACAAATCGTATCCTGGTTTCTTCTGACTCTAAACGTCTTACTCAGCCAAAATAGCGGACTATTCTTCAAGCGCACAGTTAAGTTCATTAAGTATCTATTCAAAATAATCTGCAGGAATAAATCCAAACACCCATTGTAGATGAAATGATTAGTTCGTACATCTACAGTTTCAGCGGCTATGAGGTACTAGGTGTGGATCCATGACGAAACACAATTTTGCCTCCATTTTTCTCAGAATTTCGAACGTCTTGCACCATTTTGCATTGTCGAACTCTGTTTCCAAGTCGATAAATCCTGTGAACGGGTCCTGATTTTCCAACAGTCTCACTTCTTATCAACCGCAACGTCAGAACTGCCTCTCTGGTGCCTTTACTTTTTCCAAAGCCAACAGCTGATTGTGCGATAATTGTCGCACTTGTCGGCCCTTACAATCTTCGGAACTGTCTGGATGATATATCGCCTGTCTCACATTCTACAGTCAACGTAAGTAGTAGAATCGTTGCAACTCCCACCATGATTTGAGAAATTCCGATGGAATGTTATCTATCTCTGCTGTCTTATTTGATCTTAAGTCCTCCAAAGATCTTTTAACTTCAGATCCTAATACTGGACTCCCTGTCATTTCCTATCGACTCCTGTTTCTTCTCTTGTCATGTCACCAGACAATATTCCCCCTCACAGTGGCCTTCAGTGTACTTCTACAACCAATTCGCTTTCTCCTCTGCATTTAGCAGTGATATTCCCACTGCAGTCTTAGTGTTACCGGCCCTGGTTTTAATTTCACCGAGAGTTGTTTTGACTTTTCTGTATGGTGAGTCAATCCTTCTGACAACCAGTTCTTTTTCACATTTTTCATGCAGCAGTTTCGCCTTAGCTTCCCTGCACGTCCTTTTTATTTCATTACTAACTGACTTGTATTTTGTACTCATGAGTTACCGTGAACAATTTTGCACTTGCTTCTTTGGCCGATCAAATTGTTTTCCGTTATCCATGGTTTCCTCGCAGTTACCCTTTTTGTCGTTATTTAGTTTTTTTCCAACTTCTGTGATTGCTGTTTATAGACATGTCCATTTCTCTTCAACTCAACTGTCAACTGTGCTGTTCATTATCGTAATACGCATAGCCTCAGAGAACGTCGAGCGTATCCCTTCATTCCTTAGTATTTCCGTATCCCACTTCTTTGCGCATTGATTCTTTTTATCTGGTCTCTTGAACTCCAAACCACTGTTCATCATTACTAAATTGTTATCTGAGTGGATATCTGCTCCTTAGTACTCTTCACAATCCTATATATGATTTCAGAATCTCAGCCTGACAATGATGTAATCCAATTGAAATCTTCCCGAATCTCCCGGGCTTTTTCCGATTATACCTTCTCCTTTTTTGATATTTGAACAGAGTGTTCGCTATTACTAAGTAAAATTTATTGCAGAACTCAATTAGTTTTTCTCTTTTCTCATTCCCGCTGCCAAGCCCATATTCTTCTGTACTCATTTCTTATATTCCTTTCCCTGTAACGGCGTTACAGTCCCCAATGACTATTAGATTTTCATCTCCCTTTCCGTACTCAGTTACCCGTTCGGTATCGTCATATACTCTCTCTGTCTCTTCATCTTCTACTTGTAACGCTGACATGTTTACCTGAACTATCATTGTCCTTCTTCCATTTCCGCTGTTGTTACACTATTATCACCTGACCAGATACTTTTGTCTTTTTTCTATTTAACTTCACTGACCTCCACTGTACCTGGAGTGGGCCTAAGCATTTCACATATCAAAGTTTCTAGCTTCCCTACCATGTTCAAACTTCTGACATTCCACATCCTGACCCGTAGAACGCCATGCTTTCGTTGGTTATTCAATATTTTTTCATGGTTATTATCCCCTTGGTAGTCCCTTCCTGGAGATCCGAATGGGAGACCAGTTCGGAATCTTTTGCCAGAGGTGAGATCAATGTGACACTGTTTTCATTTACAGGCCTCATGTTCTGTGGATACACATCACGTGTCTTTAATGCCTTCTAAATCCTCATATGATTTGTCAATGCTTCCTTTTCTTTAGGGTAAATTTCTCACCCCAACGGCAAGAGAGTGCCCTGGACCTCTGTCCGCTCCTACGCCCTTATTCCAAGGCCGTTGGCAGAATAGGGCTGACTTGTCATGCCGGAAGTCTTCGGCCGCCATTGCTGATGATTTTTTTTTAAGCAATGACGTGTTTAGGATCTGGGAACGAGGGCATTTTTGATTACTAGTCAAAGGCGCTACCCCTAGACCACTGCCGGCCGCTGTGGCCGAGCGGTTCTAGTAGCTTCAGTCCGGAACCGTGCGACTGCTACGGTCGCAGGTTCGAGTCCTGCCTCGGGCATGGATGTGTTTGATGTTAGTTAGGTTTAAGTAGTTCTAAGTTATAGGGGATTGATGGCCTCAGATGTTAAGTCCCACAGTTCCCAGAGCCATTTGAACCATTCTGAACCTAGACCACTTGTACTGTTGCCTTACAATGCAAAATTTAGATGAGCGTGTGTTCTGCGTAGACGCTATCTTTTCTCTTCGTCCTATTGTAAACTCAAGGATGCTACCATGACGTGAAGTACAAAACGATATTTTGCTTGTTAAAGCATTGTGAGAGGCGAACGTGGTGTTGTGTTTGGTTATCGCGAATCTTTGTACCTGTCGGTTGGGTGCCTAAGCTGATTTGTAAATCTGCTTATTTGTGTGCCGAGATAACATAAATTTTTATTGCTCTACTTCTCTCGAGTTTATTTCAAAATACCTAGTAATTCTTTCATATTTAATGTTAGAGATTTGTTCCACGAAGCCTGGCGCCATCTTGTTATTTACGTAAGGTAACCACACACTTACATCACTGTAATGGGTAGACAGTGACCTGGTGATCTACCACTAAGAAATATTACGAATAGTAATAATTGGCTCTCCTCTCACAGGACCGGATCTAGGACGGACTCCATTGGAGGGGGAAGGGGAGGAGCGACAAAAAAAATTCAGTGATGTGACGCTGTTGTATATTATCATATCATTAAACTGTTTATCGTCCTTTTCGTTACCAATAACCAGACTTAGGACATTTAGGGCTATTGGATAAAATCGAAACATGTATATGGTTTTTAGGGTGAGTTATGAGGACCTGGGCTTTCACAATTCTGGTCCTAGTCTGCTGGGAGGAAGGGGAGAGGGTGAAGGGCGGGAGGAGAACGGCATTCAATTCACTCTTAATCCCTTCACCCCTCCTATCACCCCCTCCCACCTCCACCCGTGGTCCGCCTAGTTCTCGGCTGTTATTAAATAAAGGTCAGTCGACGTGTGCTGCTTTGCAGCCTGCTGCTTGTAAGAAAATCCTTGTCACTATTGCGTCGTTAAATAAAACAATACTCAGGATTTAGATACTTATTCAGATGATAGAATTATTTTTTCATACCCAACCAAGGTATATAAAAATGAGGAGACAGCCTCATCGAACAGATGAACGCTATAAGGAGAAAGCTAACACTTTTCATTTTGTTTCTCCACTTTTGCAAATCGTTACTCAGTGTCGCATATTCGAATTAGTAGTTATGCAGGCGCCTGTTTACTGATTCTACATTATTATGAAAGCACGTGTGTTTGTGTGAGACTATTCCTATCAAACATCATTAGTGAGACGGCGTTTCCAAATTTTTTTTTTCCCTAGGGCATGAATTTCTTACATTCTGCCTAGTTGGACGGTTTCAGTGTTTAATTGTCACTACTTGTGAAGCAGTTTTTGCTTTCACAAGAGACATACGTTTTTCACAATGCTGACAGCATCGCTGCACAACTGACACGTAAACTCCAACTTGTGTGCCAGTTCTCCCTCACCCCATTCGAGAGACCACAATTTGAGCCCTGTCAGGATCGCTTTGCTGGCTGTACTGCGCACGAGTGCGTCTCCCAGACACCGTGGGTGCCTGCTTTGCACTATTACTCTTTTTTAGGATAGACCAAGACAAAGATCTTGTAGCTAAGTCACTACGCCACCTGCTGGCGGATGTGCGGAAGCAGTTGTCAGTACATCTTCTGCCACCCAAGAGGTATGGGAGCCGTGCCGCGGCTCTCGGGCACAAGACGCTATCGATTACTCCTCTGGTTGAGGTTGGCACTATGTGCGAACGCGAGCGCCTCCTGTCGGAGCGGTTCCTAACGGGGAGTGAGTGCGAGTACGGGAGTCTGGGACGGACAATAGGGGAGAACGTACATTGCGGCCGCACTCTGAGGCGACAAGAGAAGAGTTGTTGTGCACGGCCGAGAAGGGAGCGTTGAGCAAGGCGGCAGTCAGCATCGCTTTCCGGGGGACAGAGAGTCGCGGCAGTCCGGCGAGCAGACACCAGCTCCGGGAGCAGTGCTCCGGTTTGAGGACGTGACGTGGGTCGTATTCCGGCGCAGTATAGTTTACTTGGTACGCATCTGCTGCTCCCTTTATGTTCACGCGTGTTGTTCTGTCCGTATGTGCATTGAAAAGGTTACGCTCCGGCTGGAACAGTGGCTTGTGCTTTGCCTTCATGCACACTGACTCATTTGTTTTGCTGCAGGCAGCTGTAATTCCAGATTTTTTTTTTCGTCGCGATTGTCTTAGCCCGGTGGTGCCTAGTATCCGAGAACAAGACAGCTAACGTGTGACCTGTTGTTTTGGGTTTTGGAGTCCTTTATGGGCAGCCTAGTTATCACGCACACAAATGTATTGCTGCCGAGTGAGGTTAGTCCTAATCTTGTGGAACTGAGCTTTCAGTGACTGGCTCGTCTGCAAATTAATTAATTTAACCTTTGTGGTGTATTGTTTTTCTGCTTTCAATGGTGAATTTCTTGTCATTGATTTGTGTATGTTTCGTCGTTAATGATAACTATGAGTAAGATAGCAAGGTCTTGAAGAGCTTGCGTATCGTGACTGTATTTTTGGCAACTGTTTAATTTGATTTCTTGTTTATCGGTCTGGTGAAAACTTATGCCAAGTTTACTAATTTCCGCCTGTGGTCCGGAAGTTGGTTTGAAGGTAAATCCGTTGGTAAATCTTTACTGGACCTAAGTGTTAACTGGTCTTGCGTTGAACTAATGCCATTATTAAATCGTTTCTTGTGTGCTATAAATTGTATTACCATAGACAAGGAGACAGGGCACATTCTGTGGTCGAGGGGTAGGCACGGTTGCTGCTTTGCGCGGTTGTCAGCTGTGCCTGCTCCCGCTTCAGGGTGTGCCATGTTTCGTAAGGCGTACGCCGACTTTCAGTCACTGTTACTTCTGTGTTGCTGTCGGTCGCTTACCGAAACGTTAGTCTGTTTTAGCAGGGTGGCCACTGGGCCGTGACGATGTCGGTTGATGGCCAGCGTTGGGGCGGTCGTACTCTCTGAGTGGCTTCGGTCGCTTGGACTTGGCAGTTACCTTCTGGTTAAACAGATCAAACTTGTTTATTTGCTGTAAATTCCTAAGTAGTTTGTGAGAAAAGTTGTAACTCAGCTTTTCACGATTTCACACAATTCAAGCATTTGGGTAAAGCATTTTCCTATCTGTTTTATTTAAATGAATTCTTTATTGAGGTTATTCACCTGATGAAGCTTAACATAAAATTTGTAACTTAGCTTTCATGATTTTACTTAATTTAATCATTCTTGTAATGCAGTCCTTTATTTACGTTTTATTGATTAGTAATTTTTTACTGGGGTTATTCACTGGTTGAAGGTTAACATATGTTTGTAACCAAGTTTTTGTCCCTGCTTAATTGAGATTTGTTAAGAGCCTTTATTGCTGGAAGATCATTAAAGCTTGGGTGCTTGTAATTGTGAATACTGTTGTCTGTATGTTGTGGGCTACCCTTCCACTTCCACAGCCAAGCTGTCCTCTCTACCAGTACAGTATGTGCTGTCTTTGGATCAGTATCATCATCTATACAAGTACTGTAACTTTTTTCTTTTTTTTTTCTCGGTCGTGTATGTTCTTCATTGCTGCTATAACTGGAGAAACGAAGTGAGGCGAAAGTTCTCATTTTGGTGTCGAGGAAGACGGGATAACGGGTCTGTCCACGGTATTGATCGTGCAGTTGGGGTGGTGTCACCTCGCGAGGGCTGAACAGGCGGCAAGTGTGCGGAAGGACGGGTCTGGTGGCGGGGCGCGGCTGATTGGCCCGCCGCTGTTTGGCCGGCAAACACCAGACGAGCCCCGTCCGCAGCCACTTCTGCAGCGGCCGTCCGCAAACACCGCCGTCTCTGCCGCAGCCGCTGCCGCTGCTGCTGCTGCTGCCACCTGACACCCACAGTGCACGGGCCGTCCCAGAACCACTAACGTGACACAGCGCGTTGCCGAAGCGCTGTGCTGATACTCCTTTGTTTACTGCACACTTTTCGGATATTTACTCGAATTTAGTCACGTAAGAACCGGTAATAATACATGGAAATTCAAAATGAATAAGGTTTTGATAAGCTTTCAGACCAAAGACTGGTTTTAGGCAGCTCTTTAGACTAGTCTATCTTGTGCAAGTTTCTTCATCTCCGAATAACCACTGCAAACTACACTTGTTTGAACCTGGAAGCCTTGGTGTCTTTCTACGAATTGTACCTTCCATACTTGCCCTCTATTATCACATTCACGATTCCTTGATGTCTCATGATAAAGCCTATCAAGAGGCTCCTTCTTTTAGTCGAGCTGTCGCATTTTTTTTTTTTTCGTTATTCGATCTAGCCATTTAACCTTGATAAAGCCTATCAAGAGCCGCCTCCTTTTAGCCAAGCTGTCGCATTAATTTTTTTTTTTCGTTAGTTATTCGATCTAGCCATTTAACCTATATCATTCTCCTGTACAACCACAGTTAAAAAGCCTCCATTTTCTTCTCGCCTGCACTATTTATTGTCTACGTTTCACTTCTGCACAAGGCTGGATTCCAAATTTTTAATTTTTTTTTAGTATTCAGTGTTAACATATTTACGTTCAGAAACGCTCTTCTTGCTATTAGCAATCTGCTTTCTATATCTTCTCCACTTAGGCCCTCAGTTATTTTGCGGTTAAAATAAAATAAAAACTCTTAGTTTCTCGTTTCTTAATGCTACTCACGAAGCAATGCCTGGTTACCTTGACTACATTTAACCACTTTTCAAAATACTGTCCATTGCGTTCACTGATCTTCCCGGTACTTTGCCATGTATAAACAGTACATGATTAAAAATTCAATTTACAATTATATTTATTGGAGTAAATTTAACTTTTCTTCACTGACAGAATTGTATCATCACCAACAAAGCGCAAAAAGTTTCTTTTTTCTGTCGGAGCTGTAATTCTCTTTCCTAATTTCTGCTTGGTTTCCCTTCCTGCTTGCCCAGTATAAGAACTTAATACCACTGGGGACAGGGCACAATCTTGCCACCCTACTTTTTCAACTACTGATTCCCCTCCATGTCCTTCGAGTCTTGTATATTGCAGTACAAGTTTTATACAAATTGTAAATAATCTTCCCCTCCTTGTGTTTTATGTCTGCAACTTTGTCAATTTCAAACTGAGTATTCAACCTACACTGTCAAAAGATTTCTATAAATCTAGAAATCCTATTAACTGTGGTATGCTTTTATTCCACCTAGGATACGTTGTAGGGTCGGTATTTCATTTCGTGTTCCTAAATTTCTCTGGAACCCAAATTAATCTTCCACAACGTCGGTTTCTACGAATTTCTCAATTCTTCTGTAAATAATTCAAGTTATCATTTTGAAGCCATGAAATTCATGGTTGAGTAACATTCATATAGCGATTACAAGCGGCTGTAACTATGTAATCTATGGTAACACGTAGATAAGAATTGCAGACAAAGTAAAGGAAAAGTAGCTTTTCTTACATACTTTATAAGAGTTCGCTCGACATGACTCCCCTGAGTCAGATAACACATAAGAGATAATTCATTTCACGCTGTACATTTAAGCCACATTAGCAATTCTCAGCTTGAGTACTGGAACATCTTTCTCTGAAGGAGGCGTGTATACTGGATCTTTCTCGTATTTCCAAAATAAAATCAGTGATTGGCACATCCTAACATATAGGTGACCAAGAGCAGAGCACTACGTCCTCACGTCCAGTGCGACCGATCCAGCCGTTTGGAAAAAGTTGATTTAAAAATGTACGAACGTCCGTACCACAATGTGGGGTGCACCATCTTTCTGAAAAATGAAATCCGTATCGATCTGTGGCATTAATCATTGTCAAGCATGCGCAGATAAATGTTTGCTGAAACACGTACCTCAGTGAAGAAATATGGATCATGTAATTTCTGTGCTGACATCGGTCAGGACACATTAACTTTCGGTAAGTCACGTTGACGTACAGTTACACATGAAAGCATTTATGTACATCATATTCTAATGTTTCGAAGGTTAGCCTTGCCACTTATAACGCACTTCTCGTTGAAGTGAAGGAACCTCCATTACATCTGAGAAGGAAATACCTTAGCCATATATTTCTTACGAAACGTGTGCAGATTTCTCAGAACAAATTGATGGAAGACTTATGCGACCTCACACTTTGGTATGTACCGAAATATTTTGGATTAACAGGAGCCGGCCGCGGTGGTCTAGCGGTTCTGGCGCTGCAGTCCGGAGCCGCGGGACTGCTACGGTCGCGGGTTCGAATCCCGCCTCGGGCATGGGTGTGTGTGATGTCCTTAGGTTAGTTAGGTTTAAGTAGTTATAAGTTCTAGGGGACTTATGACCTAAGATGTTGAGTCCCATAGTGCTCAGAGCCATTTTAACCATTTTTTTGATTAACAGGAGTATCCCACCCGTTGCATCTACATACACTGATACTATAAATGACGTTAGAAACTCTATATCCTAAACAAAAAATCGGTCTCATGAATACAACGTTAACAATTCGAACTTAGAACCAGAAGTGTCATTAGTGCTAGCACCAACAAAGACACTGCACAACAAAATTAGACGATCACTTGTTAGAAACCACTTAACTGTCTCCCACCGCTGAGCACGTGTCAGAATTAAATACCTACAGTCTTCCTCTGTAATGGTGCAGAAAGGTGGCATCCTGCGTCTTCACACTCTGCCTCGGCGACGATTCAAACATGGTGTCCAACTGAGAAAAAAAATCCACACCTCAGAAGCTTATGTGAACTGTAGGGTAGATTAATGATATTGCATTTGACACCAAAGTTCACCACAATTCTGTCCAACGGTACCATACACGTTTCACACGATGGGAAGATCGTAACACCACCTTTAACTCACATTTCGTCCCTTGACTTTGACGCATCTACAATGGAGGTGAAAACCGCGACATCCAGTGTACGTATCGTGCGGTTCTCGTACGGATGGCGAAAACATCGCCGCTCACAATCGATACGAAAAGGCATTCATGGTGGGTGGTACGAGTGGCCTCAATCAAACTACTCCTTCCCTTGGCGCGTAGAATCTCACATATTTCGCGGTCGGAAACGACAGTTCGTAGTGCCATGACCAACAGGACATTTTTGACAAATCTGGTCACTGCTGCCACCTCCTGGACGTTTCAACCCAACTCTAAGGACAACTCGGGGCTGCAATCCCTCTGAACGTGATCTCATCCCTTTGGAGAGTAGGGTGACAGAAATTTTTGCTGCACCATACAGGCTAGAACCACTAGGGAGCCTTCAAAGCCATTCGACGAAATTTGAATGTGATCAGAAGCTGTAAGGTGTTTTTATGCTTTCTCATCCCTTCCATTTACGCACCATCCTGTGGTGTGATCACAGGAGGGTTCGATATTGACACATGGGTGAACACAATGTTAAAGTCTGCTTAGAACACTATCCAATTAGGCAACACCCTTGGTGCTACCCATGAAGCTCCGTTGAGCACATTAAAAATGTACCTGCCAGGAACTTCAACACCAATTCAGCCACTAGGAGGCTCTGATACCTGAGGTTGTAACGTTCTTCCATTAATTTACTATGAAAGCGGTGCTGATAGACAATAAAAGCGGTTTAAAAGCTATGAGCTGTCTGGGGAAGTTAACCTTGCATTACTGCGCAACTGTTTCACCAGGTATCCAGTCTAGATTACCAAATTCCCAACGATACTAACATTAATTATAATCTTTTAATAGTCGTACGACAACCTGTGAGATATATATATCTCTTATCATATAGTATCTTATCATATACAGTATATAAAAGAAAGCGGATGTAGGTTCCGTATGAGACTGTGTGACATGAATTACATATAAACTGTGTTTTAAAGTGTAGTAGTGTGACAGATCGTTCTTGTTCATGTGTAAAAGTAACACGTTTCACTGCTCAGTCTCCTCCCAGATAGTCAGAAACACCACAGTAAATTTAGAAGAGGAGTTTATGCCGTAAATGACAACAGATTTAAGAAATTAACATGAAAGGAATCCAACAGAGACCTTTCAAGGTTTAGGCAACTGCTAAGACATCCTTATGTGGAAAAACAACAACGTGGAGTTTGCGAACCTCCAAGTGCTAGAGCAGCGTCGTGACTGAATTGATGTCGAAGTTTCTGATATGTACTTTCTTAATGCGCTCGACAAAGGTTCTTGGGTATCACTGAGGGTGTTTCCAAACTCGGTGGACCACTTTATTACTGTCGAACCATCCCATGAAAATGCCACAGGAGGACGCGAAAAAGGAGAGATGAAAAGCATAAAAAGAATGTTCTTTTCCAGATCACGTTCAGATTTCACCAAATGTTTTTCAGCAGTTACTGGTGGTTCCACCCTGTATGGTACAGCAAAATATGGTTTCACGGTATACTCAAATGGGGTAAGGCCACGTGCAGTGACGTTGAAGCCCCACTGTGTCCATAGAGTAGGGTTTAAATGCCCAGTGGGTGGCAGCAGTGGCCCAATTTCACAAAAACGTAGTCCTGTTGGTCATCGCACAGTGAACTGTAGTTTTTGAACGCGAAAGGACTGGGAATCAAGCGCCAAGGGAAGTCGGGGTACCACTGACGCCCTTTATCGACACCAAGAGGCCCTTTGGTGTTGATACTGAGTGGGGGTGTGTCTTAAATGTTTGCGTCAGCCACCAATAAGGAGACCATGTGTTTTCAATGTCTGGGTGTCGCAGTTATGACTTCCATCATAAAGATGTCAAAAAAACGGATGAAATGTGAGTTAAAGGGGATATGACAACCTTCCCATAAGGTGACACGTTCACGGTGGCGTTGTGGTGAAATTTGATGCCACTAAAGCATCATGAACCAACTTCACAGCTCAAATGAACTTCTGAAGTGTGGCCTTTTATCCGCACGTGTCGTCACCTTGAGAGACTGCAGGGCCTTCTCACTTCTGACTCGGTGTCAAGCTGCTTAATGTTCTTCGGGAAGATGATCTTTATTATGATCTGACTTCATACATCATGATGAAATGGTGGGCAGTAGTTAACACTCTTGGTTGTGTGCTCTAGTGAAGGAATAGCGGTAAGCTTCACCTGCATTCAAAGGAATAGGGTGCCGATTTAAACGGCTGCAGCAAAAGCGTACGGCGACTGAGGGCCGAGGGGAGCGCGTTTTTTTTCTGAAGAAACTGGGTGAAAACGTTTCCGGACTGCCGAGTTCCGGAATCTCTTTGTGCAGACACGTTGGTTGGCAACGGTCAGTCGGCGATCACGTCCAGCTAGGCTGACTAGCAACAAGGAGACACTGCTGCAATGGACAGTGCTTTGAAGACCGACAATAAAGCAGAGAATGGGTCTTGTTAAGCAGGAAGTCGATGAGACGACTGTGAGCGTTTGCGAATTTCCGTGGGAAAGGTCACTGCCGCCCAGACGTCCAGACTCTGTTAGAAAACACATTTGCGAAGGCACGAGGCTTTTAGTGAGTTTATGGCCGTTCTTTGGAAACTTCGAAATGGACGCAACAGGGGAGATCTCTCTGCACACATTCTTCTCCTCTTCAAAACATTCTGGAAAATGTCTGCAACACTTGATCTGGAGATGTTGCTCCACTGCAGTTTTGTGACACAACAACATCGACACACAGCGGCCGCTCGCCCACTACTTGACACTACCTACTCACAAACGATTGATTGAATGCACATCTATTTTTTACAATTGTCAGTTAAAGCTGTCGCCATAGTCACTTCACTGACGTCGCTTATACGCTACGAATTAAAACCAAGTTAAGCTCGGAACGTTTAGGACTGACAGTGAGTGAAGTAAATATCCAGCTATTTAGTGTTCACCTTCCATTATGGTTTTATCTCTTTCTGTTTTACTGTCAAGTGACTCAGTGAAATACCACTTACTGTCTGATTCTGAACCTTTGTTCTAACTGGTCATGTCTCTCCATGCATTTAAGCAAAAACTGTATTTTATGTACCAGTTAAAAAACAGGCCAAGAAATTGTAAGAATTAAGTACTAAAGATTAAAAGTGGTGTCTAGTTGACTATCGGGGGACAGACTTAAAACCTAATAAATAACTGCGAAAAACTTTTAGTCGCTTCAGTCTATAGTATGTGTACCAGAGAGATCAGATGGAGAAGTCAGACATTACGCTTCTCTTGCGCAGGGACGTTTACATGTATTTTGTGATGTGTCGTTCGTAGTGATGAGACATCAGCACAGAGTGCGATCCAGAATACAAATGTTGCCTACAAAAAGTGCTATACATTCCGCAAAGTAGCACATCCCCTTTTCGTCTATATTCATTCATATATTTCGTTTAAAAACAACGGGTTACGGAAGCACGAAACAGACGCCGCACAGTAAGTGGTAAGAACAGTAGAAAGTCCCAGCGTTAGAAGAGCGCTGCAAAATGTACGTGCAGTCGAAATAATATCGACTCCTCTTTTAGTAACGTAACTGTTTATCTATATTTTTAGGTTGGCTGATGGAAAATTATTGTGTTACGTAGCATAGTACATTATTTGTGAATTTAAATTGGGATTTTATTACGCAAGGTATCTCGAGGAGCCTCCTGAATTGACCTACCACTGAATTATGCTGAATGTTTTCTGAGAAAGAAAAACAGATTGGTGTTTAGGTCTCAGTTTAGAAAAAATTAATGCAATTTTGATTACCTTGATAATGCTCGATGGATTCTGTAGGAGTATCAGCTTGGGAAATGCTCTTAAATATACTAAAACTTAATCAAGTGTGAGTTAAGCTGGCTTGGAAGAGACTCGATAGCAAATTGGGTAAACAGTGTCTAAAGGAATAACAGAGGAGTGTGTAATCTTGCTAGGTACCAATAAATGTCGATATAGCATCTATTGTTAGGACACAATTAACAGGTCACATTATATACGGCATCCATTAAAGGGGCAGTATCAGTACTGAATATGCTACGTTTTGCCCAAGGTCATGAGTTCCTCGTGCTATCCAGACCATATAGCAGTCAGAATAGCCCCCCACAATGGCTCACTACATTAAACTTGGATACGCACGAGAACATCAGTCAGGGGCTCCGCTTAACGTCACCAATTTGGCGTTTGTAATGCTACCCTTCCTTACAGAAACGATTAACGCGTCTACTTTGAATGGATCTGAACTTTTTTTGGTCCAAAGGATCGCATTTGGCTTACTTAGTGCCATCCACAGAAGGGAGAAAGGCGTCTTTAAACATGATGTGTATAATGTTATTGAATTGTATGCATTAAAATTAATTTAGAGGTAAAAGGCCGCCCGTGCATGAGGACACACATTGTTGAAAAGGCTGTCGGTTATCAGTGTACAGATTACTCTTATCTTGCACAGTGAAGATGATAGAACCTACGACATGCACTGCGCCAATTACGGCAATTTCTCACAATTCATCCACTGCTACAGTATATTTCAAAATAACAGCAAGTATCTGATTACAACCTGAAAAGTCACGAAACTGTTGCTTGTGAATATGAGGAAATTAATCCCCAGAGTTACTACTCTCGTGTCTTAGAACATGTTTTCTCATACCTACGCATACTTCTATAGATGCTTCACTGTTAACTAATCAAACAGAACAACTTTTACGAGACGTTTATGTACTTATACTTCAATAAAACCTTCTTTCACGTGAAAATAGACAAAGAAATGCACTTACAACACGTTTTCCGTCAGTCGGTATAAAAGGAAAAGGATACAACCTAAACACGCACGTAAAATGCAACATATGAAACCCGAATTTAACATGCTGTAACTGTGTTTAGTATAAGTACATCAATGGGTCTCTGTTACGCAGCAACTAATCTACAATACTTCGATATGTTAATAATTATAGTTCTGTCTGTTCAAATGTTTTCAATATAATACACGGATCCGTTTTGAATAGGTGAGACATCGTAAAACACATTATATTCCTTTTTACAAAGACAGTTTACCACATACTGAACTTATTGCTATTATGTTTACACTAGCCCAGTCCTTTTACATTACCGATGGAAGCTTAAATTTTGCCTGAAGATGACGGTGAGCTGCTGGATATATACAAGCTAGCACTGATGTCTGATAACATAGTTCATAACAGCGTAAAAATCGCTAACACATTACTCTAGTTGACACAGAATTCCTGGAATTTTGCTGTTTCTGTCAAGCCAATCGATACAGAACTATGGAGTAGGACATCGGTACTGTGCACAAGTCTGTTTCAGAGTCCTGCTTCGTTCACGCACCCTGCTCACCCACCGCTCACGTATAACTCCTTTGCTGAATAGTGCTTCTTCTGGCCTTTGTTACCTAGTCCCGCATAAACCTCATGAGTCATAACACTGAAAAAATGATTAGCTCCCGTCAAATGCAGAAGCTAAGATTGAAGTTCTCCATTATCTTTTGTTGTAGATGCTGGTCATTGTAATTTACCTCGATTATCATTCTTCTGTTCCTGTTTACGAATGAGCGAACAAGTAACAACTTTTTCACTGTCACACAATACTCTAGCAAAGCATTGAGAGTCACGTTCAGCTGCACACTGAGGTGACAAAAGGCATGGGACACCTACTAATATCGTGTCGGACTTCCTTTTGTGCGGTGAAGTACAGCAGCTCGTTGTGGCATGGACTCAACAAGTCGTTGGAAGTTCCCTGCAGAAATATAGAGCCATACCTACCTCTACAGCCGTTCACAACTGCGAAAGTGTTGGTGGTGTAGGATTTTGCGAACGAAATGATCTCTCAATTACGTCTCATAAACTCTGGATGAGATTCGTGTTGGGCGATCTCGGTTTCGAAATCATTCGCTCGAATTATCTGGTACGTTCCTCCAACCAATCGCGAACCAATGTGGCCCAGTGACATGGCACATTGCCATCCATAAAAGTTCCATCGTTAAATGGCTACAAAGGGTCTCCATGTAGACGAACGCATCCATTGCCAGTCAATAATCGGTTCAGTTGAACTAGAGTCCCTAGTCTATTCCATGTAAACACAGCTCACAGCTTTATAGATTCACCACAGGGTTCCACAGTGCCTTGTTGTCAACCTGGGGCCATGGCTTCATCGGACCTCTGCCACACTCCAACCCTACCATCAGCTCTTACCAACTAAAATCGTTACTCGTCTGATCAGGCTGTGGTTTTCCAGTCATTTAGGGCCCAACCGATATGTCAAGAGCCCAGGAGATGCGCTGCAGGCAATGTCGTGCTCTTAGCAAATGCACTCTTGTCGGTCATTGCTGCCATAACCCATTAATGCCAAATTTCGTAGCACTGTCCTAATGAACACATTCGTCGCATGCCCCTCGTTGATTTCTGTGGTTAATTTAGTGTTACGGGTCTGTTAGCACTATCAATTCTAGGCAACCGCGGCTGCTCTCAGTCGTTAAGTGAACACCGTCGGCCACTGCAATGTCTGTGGTGAGAGGTAATGCCATAAATTTGGTATTCTCGGTCCACTCCTGACACTGTTGATCTCTGAATATCGAATTCCCTAACGATTTCTGATACGGAATGTCAAGTGCATCGATCTCCAACTACCATTCCATGTTCAAAATCTGTTAATTCCCGTAGTGTGGCTATGATCACTTTGGGCACCTTTTCATATGAATCGCCTGAGAACAAATGACAGCTCCGCCAATGCACTGCCCTTTCATACATTATGTAGGCGATAGTACCGTCATCCGTATATGTGCATATCGCGAACCCATGACTTTTGTCACCTCAGTGTAAGCTGTACTATGTACTAAGGAGAGAATAGGTGCTTTGTAAATAATGCTAGAAGTTCGGACCTGGATAAGCGTTCACTACGCCACAGTGAAAGTCTCCCATTATCCAACACTGTACGTCACATATCTAACATGATTATTATATTAACTTACCTTTTGCTATCGGTAAGCTATGTGTTCCATACGTTCATTTTAACATCTGAGAATCGAGGAATATGCTAAACTTGTGGTCCGGGACGCAACTAAGATGTAATTGTTCCATAGGTGTTGTTCACTACATTAGTAACTTCACGATGTAAGTAACAGTCCGTGACTGTAAATGAGCACTTGAGTGGCTGCCATACGGTGAACCTAGATTAAATTACTGGTACTGCCAAAGATTTTCCCTTGTCAGAAAAATAGAATGGGATGCTTTGCACCTAAGTTTTTTTTACCTTTTTCCTTTATTAAAACAAACATATATGTACATAAGCACAAAAACAAAATATTGAAGTGCTGGAACTGATTCAACACGAATTGTATCCTACAATAGACTGAAGAACACATTTCAATATAGTGCCATTTGTAAGCTTACAAAATAGAACATAAATAGTAAACTGCCAATAGCCTCTTCAGTCCAGACAGAGACATAGAACCGAAACGCAAGCATTATATAATTTGTCTTAACTGGAATGACAGTTTCGTCATTTAATTCATAACCGTCCAAACTCAAAGTCATTTGGAGCACACAAACGGATAACAAGAGATGCACAGGAACATAAATTAATGAAAACGTCATAATGAAGTTAATAACACCATTGAGAAGTCGGGAGTAGTCCTAGGAACTGGTATATCTCCTTATTCGTTGTGTATTTTGTTCGCTACATAGTATTGCATGTGATTTGTGTCCTTACCGGCATCGAGAATTACCGTACGCCTGGTTTTTCAAAAAATATGTCTAATATGTTAGCAAACATCTTCCTGAAATTTGGGTAACGTTTCATCTTCCAGCGTGCCGTTCTCATGTAAGCCTCGAAACTAATGAGATTATCTTCACTATTGTGGATGAAGATATGTCACAAACTCTCCTAACATCCACATGACGATGTTGTTCTTGGTGGCGGGAAAATGTTTCGCGTCCGGCCAGAGCAGGATGTCGGTGCAGTGGCTGGCTGGGCTGCTGCGGGTAATCAGGCCCAGCCTCTGCTGCATCCATTTCCAGTTAATGAGATGACCGCCACAAGTGAAGTGATTGCGTAAGGTGTCGACCAGACTACAGCGGACGCATTTATCACTGTCACTTAAACCGATTCTATGCAACCTTTCATTAGTGGGTATAACATCGTTTACCACTTTATACCATGTGGACGCCACTTCAGCAGGGTGGACAGTTAAACTTATGTTGTCCCAAACTGCCTTCCAATGAACACTCGGGTATTTAAGTTCAATGGGATTCCGGACTATTGGAGATGTCCATCTTTTTAATAACAGGTGCGTCGTCGGTAAATCCTGCGTGAAATAATGTCCATCAATATAGTTTACTTCAAGAAAAAACTGCTTGACATGTCGTAGTTTGTAATGTATTTTACCAATATCAATGGGTGGATGCATATCGGTGGGTTGTAAGGTTCGGAAGAGCCAACTGGTTACGCTGAGAGGTTCCATGTCCAACAAATGGGTGATTCGTTTAATATATAACGCAGTACACTTGCGGTTAATGTCAGGCATGTTTAGTCCGCCGACCTGTCTGGAAGACGTCAGCGTGGTGTATTTCACTTTGAACAGATGCCCTTGCCAGATAAATCTATTACAGAGTTTCATCACGTGTTTGGCCTGCATCTTGGGGACTGGAAATAGTTGGGCCATATAGTACGCTTTACTGAATATATAACTGCTGAGGAGTCGTATGCGTTGGAGAATGTTAACGGACCGCCCATTGTTTTCATAGATGGCACCTTGCGTTTTATTGGTGACCTGCTTCTAATTTTTTGCATTCATTTTTAGCGGGCATTTTTCGATAATCATCCCCTGAGTGGTGTGGGTTTCGACACGCTTCGCCCAAGGTATAATAACTGCGTCGAATCCGCGAATGTTGACAAAGGTGCATTTACCGGCGTTGATTTTAGCATCGGAAGCACGACAGTACTCATCTACCGCGGTCTTGAGGGTTCATACGTCTCCGTCGTTGCGCAATAGCACTCCGACGTCGTCGGCGGAAGCACGAACCACGAAGGACGTCCCGGCGATCGAAAGGCCTGCAAGTTTGTCGTGAATAGAGCGTAAGAGCGGCTCGAGCGATAAAACAAATATCATGGAGAGAGGGCTCCCCTGCTGCACTCCTCTTTGGACCTCTATGGGTTGAGTAAGCTGTCAATTTACGCTGATTCTGGTTGTAATGCCCGTGACGAAATGTTGCACGACATTTATAATCCGTTGCTCAAAACCACACCGCTGCAGTAGCTGTAGGAGGTACTCGTGGCGGACGCGATCACGAGGCCAAGTGAGAAGATATTTGAGTGAAAAGTAGCGGCTCCAAGGTCTGGAAAACTGCCAACAGTTGGCAATTCTGTGTGCTGAGCCCATGTCCCTCCACAACGCAACCAAATGACAGAGGGTACTGCTTTCTTATAATGTAGGTAAAAAGTGTGAGTGTACCGCTGGTAAGAGATCGTCACTACACGACAAGCATGCAAAAGACAACGGTACTCTCGCATGTTAACAGGAGACGCGAGAGGTTTGTGGTGACGTTGCGTCGCGTGATGAAAAAGTTACAGGTTTAATTTTGGGCTAGAGGGACACTGCGTTACTACGTTCCCGTGGGGTCTGTGCGAAAAGGGCCTAAATTCGTTCCTCCACGGGTCGTGTTTCTTAATATGAAGAACGCCAAACGTGGTTTCCATCGTGGTTGGTGCAGACTATGAAACGAACTAATACACTAACAGGAACGCGCTCCTCCTCGAGGTTTGCGCCCGCAGCGATTTCCGGCGGCAGTTGTTGGCTAAAATTTGCACGCAAACCACACAGTTCGTTTACGAAAATGAACGCGCGTAAAGCAGCTACTATATCTCAAATAAAACGCACATTTGCTCCCTTGCGTACAGTGAGTCAAGTTAATGTACGGATACTATGAGATTTTCATTTTGTGTCATCATAACTTCACTCTTAACAAAACAGACAACATAACCAAGTATTATATTAAGTTATATGTCTTGTAAATAATAGCATAAGCTTTATTAACATGACTTACAGAAATTTTTTAATAATACGGTTTAAATAAAACTCGATCCTATTTTCACTTTTCTATGATATTTCGACACTTTTCAGAATTAATTATTAACTAATTGAACATAGCTGCTAAGATTCAGTGACCGTGTCAGAATTATATTAGAACAAATAAGTCCTCGGTCACAAAGATTAAGTCAAAATTGACCAGGTTTCGACGCTACTATGAGCGTCGTCTTCAGAATTAGAGTAACTGTTCTAAAACATATTAGGTATATAATATATTAATAAAATTAAAGTTTGTACTGACGGGAAAAAGATGCAGTACTTACAAGTCACATATTAAAAAAGATCTAAGATCTTAGAACATGTGACTTGTAAGTACTGCATCTTTTTCCAGTCAGTACAAACTTTAATTTTATTAATGTATTATATACCTAATATGTTTTAGAGCAGTTAGTCTAATTCTGAAGACGACGCTCATAGTAGCGTCGAAACCTGGTCAATTTTGACTTAATCTTTGTGACCGAGGGCTTATTTGTTCTAATATATTAACTAATTGTTTCACGATAAAATTTTATGAAAAGGTCTATATTTCAGTACCTTATCGAGTAGCCATTCAGTTGTATCTTTTTTAAATAGTCAGTACGCAGACAATCCCATTCTTATTTTAATCGCCAGTGCTACCCATACATTATCAGTAGAGTTGGGATCTGGCGATTAAGGAGATGGTTGTCAGACTTTCGGGAAATTGTACGACAAATACTTCGGGTCATTGTCCTGGTAAAACTTGGACCTGTTTGATATACCAACTTTTCAGCATATTTGCGTATATTGTTTTTTTGATATTTTGAGATAGGCATATTTGTCCACAATATCGTTGATAAACACTAATTCCCCGGTCCAAATGTGTATATACTGCCCCCCGACAAGACCACTGCCACGTCCATGCTTTACAGTTGGCTTAACATTTGTTCTTTAAATTCTTCATCCTTCTTTTTCCACACCATGCTTTGTTCATCCGACCCAAAAATGTTAATTTTTCTTCCTACGGTAAAAGTGACTTCTTTCTACCATACTTCCTCCTCTTTAGCAAAGTCCAATCTCTTCTTTAAAATTCTGTTAATTCACATACGACTTTTGCTAGGCACTTCCATTGTAGCCTATCTTTCAATGCTTTGTTTATCATCTGTGGTTTTACCTTCTTTCCAGTCTCCTTTAAAGATTCAGTTGCTAATTTGGGTGCACTGAGTGTAGGATCCTCCTTTATTTTTCTTATTAGATTCATCTTGCCATGTGCATCCAACTTCTTTGGTTGGACCTTTCGAGGTATACAATCTATACGGTGCTCGTTTTTGAATCGTCTGCCCAGTACTCCCAAATTAGCAAGTGTACTTCTAAATGAGACTGGAAAGAAGGTACATTCTCAGATGATTCGCAGAGCATTGAAAGACAGTTGTTAAGATGTTACAGAGTCCGAAAATGTACATTACTCACTGTATATGCTAGCGGTGTTTTTCTGTTTGTCATGTGCATTGTACTGAGTGCGAGGAAAACTGCTCGCGAGGTACAGAGTAATCTTGCAGTTCAGTTATCCATATTCCCCGGCAAGTTCGCAAAATCGAATGAACTCACTCGTGAACAATGTACACTCTTATCTATACTTAACATCGAATAATCCAGAAGAAAATTAACAAAGGAGTCCGAGGATATTTTAGAAAACATGAAGGAGAACAAAAAATATTTCTAGGATTTGAGCTGGCATCCTCTCAAATCGCAATCCGTACCTCTGTCCACTGCACAACAGTTGACAGATGACCTCACTATGTCCCGAAGGTTTTAACCGCCGGTTTATCATTAACTGACGTATAGTTATTAGATATCCTACAAAAAATAAAGCGTTTTTACTGTGTTTCAGTTGTGCCTTGTTGTAATACGAAAATTACCAAATATGGATATGTCGTTACTTGTCATTTTATTATAAAAAAATCGTAAAAAAAATCACAAAATACGGACTTTCGCAACAAACAACGTAATAAAATATGGTGTCTCCAAAGATTTGTCTGTGACGTAGACAGCGATCTTTTATCTCATTGGGTGTGTTATTCTCCACTCAGCTAATATCTGACGCAGGTGATTCTGCCTTTCAAACTGAAGAATACTCCTCAACGTGAAATTCCGCCTTGTCACGTCATAAAACTCATCCATCTTCACGCCCACATTCAATTTCACGCCCCTTGCGAAGACAGCTTCTTATAATTCAATATCAGTTAATGCAATATCGACAGTTTACACCCTCAGGTCATTGTGACATCAAAGAAGTAGTTATATTCCAGTTGTAGTTTGCAATGTAGTGGACAGAGGCATGAGTTGTTACCTGAAATGTTGATGGTTCTTGCCGTGCTTCCTGCAAATATTCGGTAATACACTTTCATGTTTTGTAATTCTTGAACTTTCTTATAAATTTAATAGAATATTCTAGAATACTCGATGTTATGCTTAAATGAGAGCGCTCTTATTTCAGAAGAAGTGTTGTTGGATTCTGTGAAAGTGCCAGTGGACATGGACCAATAAAATGCATGATTGCTATTTACGTCATTGGCTGATATCTCGAAATTCAGTACAGTGTATACTACAGACAGAATGGATGTGCTGTATGTGCACAGATAAACAAGTTAGTTAAACTTCAAATAAAATGAATGAGAAAGATCTTCACAAATTTTTCTCAGCAATAGCGTGTTGGTCCATCTCTGGTCCTTACGAAAGCATTTATTCGCCTTGGAACTGATCGATAGAGTTGTTTGATGTCCTGAGGGATATCGTGTGAAATTCTGTCCAATCCGCGTGTTATATTGTCGAAATCACGAGATGATTGGAGAGCCCTGCCCACAATGCCTCAAAAGTTCTCAATTGGGGAGAGATCCGGCGAGCTTCCTGGGCAAGATAGGGTTTAGCAACCTGGAATACAAGCATTAGAAACTCTTGGCGTGTGCGAGATGGCGTTATCTTGCTGAAATATAAGCCCTTAATGGCTTGCCACGAAGGGCAACAAAACGGGGTGTAGGTTGTAGGCGACGTACTGCTGTGATGTGAAGGTGCCGCGGATGACAACTATTGGGATCCTGCTTTAAAAAGAAATGGCAGCCCAAAACATCATTCCTGACTGTCGGACCATATGGCGGGCGATGGTCAGACTGGTGTCCCACGCCTGTCCGGAGCGCCTCTGTACACTTCCTCGGGATGGAATCTCATTGACTGGACTAGAACTGTCTTCAGTGATGAGTTCCACTTGGAAATGAGCCCCGATGATCGGCGAAGACGTTTCTGGAGACGTCCCGGACAGTGGTGGGACACCAACCTGATTGTTGTCCAGCATACAGCCCGACAACCAGAAGTGATGTTCTAGGGTACTATTTCTTTTCATAACAGGAGCCGTTTGGTTGTCATTCGCGGTACCCTGAGAGCGCAGTAGAAAGTCGCCGCGTTTCATTATCCTTCAGGGAAAGCCGTCCTGGGCTTAACATTTCAGCAAGAAAAACCCGCGGGCAATCGGCGACATTTTCTACTGCCTGTCTTCGTGCTAGCTTTCGCCTGCAAAATCGCCGGATCTCTCACTGACAACGTTTGGAGCGTTATGGGGAGGGCCCCTCCACCATCCTGGGTTTTGACGATCTGACCCGTCAATTGGTCAGAATTTGGCACGATATTTAAGACGCCAACTCAACAACTCTGTCAATCAGTACCAAGCCGTATAACTTCTTGAGTAAGGGTCAGGGGTGGACCAACTCGTTACTGACTTGCTCAGTTTGTGATGCTCTTTTTCTTTAATAAATCATCCAGCGTTTTGCCGGCCGAAGTGGCCGTGCGGTTAAAGGCGCTGCAGTCTGGAACCGCAAGACCGCTACGGTCGCGGGTTCGAATCCTGCCTCGGGCATGAATGTTTGTGATGTCCTTAGGTTAGTTAGGTTTAACTAGTTCTAAGTTCTAGGGGACTAATGACCTCAGCAGTTGAGTCCCATAGTGCTCAGAGCCATTTTTTTTTCATCCAGCGTTTCTGAAACTATAATCTTTTGTTTATAACTACGTGTACATCCCATTTACCGATTTCCGACCCATTCTGATAATTCCTTCGTGGTGAGTCTTTATTTTTCTTTTAAATTGTATTATATTAAAAGAAACAATCATGACAACAAATATTACCTAGCCAAGGCCCTTCCCTGCCTATTTGAAAAATAACGATGTATCGGGACGAAAATAAAGAGTCTAAAAGAATGCCAAAGGAAATTACATATATGGGTAGCAATGCGCTGTTCAGTCCATCGACGTTTCCACAAATTTATTCGCGATTTTCTGCGCTGCTGTTCGACTCTCGCTAACAGATCCAATGTACCTCTTTTAGACGTGTCTATTTACTTAAAGTTTGTGGGTTTCACGCGAGGGACAGCCAATAACTATCGCTGGTGAGTGATGCGATAGCAAAAGCAGGTTGAGGGCCACTTTGCGTGTGAAGTACCATTTCACTCTAAACGTACACGAAACACGATATGACTTACATTCCATGCGCGTTGAGAAACACGCCCAGTGTGAAGAAATCCGGAAGCTTCTTTCCCTACCGATGACGTCTGCTTTTGAAATGGTCAGTGCTATTTCTCTCTCAGGTATCCCCGTACTGTGTCGACACTGAATAGAGAAGCCATTGTGATTTAATGGCAAATAAGCATCTGTACATTGAGTACAAGGGATAATGTAGACTCTTTCAGACCAATTTATATGCCGCCGGTGTTCACTAAATTTACTGAAAAGGTTGTATTTAGGAGCGTAACTAATCATTTCAGTTCACATAATTCGATATCAAATGCGCAGTTTGATTTTAGAAATGGTTTGACAACTAAAAATGCTATATTACCCTTTCTCTGTGAGGCTCTGGACGAGTTAAATAAAACATTGCGAATGCTAGGGGTCTAATTTAACTAAGGCGTTTGATTGTGTTGAGCACAAAATATTACTTCACAAGTTGGACCGTCCTTTAAGAACAGACAGCAGAAAGTCGTTCTCCGTAGTACTGAGAATACCTACGACGTACAGTCCCAATGGGGCACAGTTGAGCTTGAGGGGGAGGGGGAGGGGGGGGAGGTGATCCAGGGGTCGGTGCTGGGACCGCTACTGCTTATTATACTATTAAAGGTGATTCTACAGTACTTACGTTTACTGATAACACCAGTTTAGTAGTGAAGGGCGTTGTGTGTAATACTGACACAGTGTCAAACAACGCAGATCAAGACATAAGTTCACGGATTGTAGACTATCAATTGATCCTAAATCACAGTAAGACTCAGTTCTTACAGTTTCTAAACACACAATTCAACAAAAACTGGCATTGTGATTATACAGAATGGACATATGAGTAGTGAGTCTGAACAGTTCAAAGTCCTATGCGTTCAGACAGATAGTAAGCTGTCGTGGAAGACCAATGTTCAGAATGTAGTTTAAAAACTATAATGCTGCTTGATTTACCATTTGAAGAGTATCTGAAATAAGTGATAGGACAACTCTAAAAATGGTCTACTTTGTTTATTTTCAATTTGCTTATCAAGTAGGATATTATTTTTTGGGTAACTTTTCTGATTCAAAAAGGGCGCTTTTGGATCAGAAACGCGCAGTTCGAGCAATGTATGGTGTAAGTACGCGAACCACTTGTCGTCCGCTGCACAGTAGTCTCGGAATTCTGACACTGGCCTCTCAATGCGTACTTTCTTTAATGACGTTTGTTGTTAAGAATCAGCTTAATGCCAAGAGTTAGTAGCTTTGACTCAATTAATACTAGGCAGAAGTCCAGTTTGCATTTGGAAAGCACCTCCTGGCCTCTTGTACGGGAAGGCGTGTAGTATTCTTCTGCATCAATTTTCAATATGCCGCCCCTCTATTCTGTGGAGGAACTGCTGCAAAAATTAAAAACTTCAGCTCTTCCAGTGTTACGTTGTTGATTATTTTTATTTATACCTATGGCTTGGCGCCTGTATAGGATTCATGTACGTTTCATTTCATCTGTTATTACTCTTCTGTCATTACACAGAAGAGTCAAAGAAACTGGTGCACCTGCCTAATATCGTGTAGGGCTCCCGTGAGCACGCAAAACTGCCGCAACACCACTTGGCATCGACTTGAAAAATGTCTGAAGTAGTGCTGGAGGGGACACCATGAATCCTGCAGGGCTGTCCATAAATCTGTAGGAGTACGAGGGGATGGAGATGTCTTTTGAACAGCACGCTGCAAGGCATCCCAGATATGCTCAATAATGTACGTGTCCGGGGATTTTGGTGGCCAGTGGAAGTGTTTACTCTCAGAAGAGTGTTCTTGCGGCCACGCATAAGCAATTATGGACGTGTAGGGTGTCGCATTGTCCTGCTGGAATTGCTTAAGTTCGTCGGAATGCACAATGGATATGAATGGATGCAGGTGATCAGACAGGATTCTAACGTACGTGTCAACTGTCAGAGTCGTATCTAGACGTATCAGGGGTCCCACACTACTCCAACTGCACACGCCTCACACCATTACAGAGTCTCCACGTGCTTCAACAGTCCCCTGTTGACACCCAGGGTCCTTGGATTCATGAGGTTTTCTCCATACCCGTACACGTCCAACCGCTCGATACAATTTCAGACGAGACTCTTCCGACCAGGCAACACGTTTCCCATCACCAACAGCCCAATGTCGAGGCGTAAAGCTTTGTGTCGTGCAGACATCAAGGATACATGATGGGCCTTCGGCTCCGCAAACCCATATTGATGATCTTTCGTTGAATGGTTCGCACGCAGACGCTTGTTGACGGCCCAGCTTTGAAATCTGCAGCGATTTTCGGAAGGGTTGCACTTCTCTAACGTTGAACGATTCTCTTTAGTCGGCGTTGGTCACGTTCTTACAGGATCTTTTTCCGGCCGCAGCGATGTCGGAGATTTGATGTTTTACAAGATTCCTGATGTTCATGGTACATTCGTGAAATAGTCGTACGGTAAAATCCCCACTTCATCGCCCAGCTCGGAGATGCTGCGTCGCGTCGCTTGTGCGCCGCCTATAACAGCACGCTCAAACTCACTTGAATCTTGATAGCCTGCAATTTTAGCAGCAGTAACCGATCTAACAACTGCGCCAGACACTTAGTGTCTTATATAGGCGTTGCCGACCGCAGCGCCGAATTCTGCCTGTTTACGTATCTCGGTGTTTGAATACGCGTGCCTATGCCAGTTTCTTTGGCGCTTCAGTGTATTTCATGTACTGACTCGTTCCATGACCATTGAGACTTGGTCCTCAGTTTTGTCCTACGGAACATACATATAATTAAAAAAAACGCTATGGATCGCTAGCAAAGTTGTTGGAGAAAGAACAGAACAGCACGCTACTGGTGCCGTAATGTGGGCCGCCCGGTCGTAGGGGGCAGTGAAAGCTGGGAAGCGGGCTCGGCGAGGTCACTCGGCATCTGCATGGCAGCTGACAGATGGCCGACAGGTCGTCGTGGACGGAATTATAAGGGACGGCCCGCGGTGGAGCAGAGTGCGGCTATTAGGCAATTACGGCTTCATCAGACGGTACGGGACCTGCGCGACCGGGGCGGCCTAGGCAACCACGGAGCGCGCGCAGCTGCCCCTCGCAGCCCGCTAATAGCTGCCAGGCGGTCTCTGGCGAGGGCGATCACGTCAGGGAGACTCAGGAGAAAAGTACAGTCCATCGGCTCAGAGGTGTATTTCAGTTTCACAATAGCCACTCCCAGAGACTAATTACTGCAAAGGGTCTCTAATCTGACCTAGGTATCACAAACTGCAGATTACTAGTGTGTCACAGATACAGGGGTAGTTTCCAACTGTTTATCCTGAGGTTGTGTCTGTTGACGACCGTGTCAATTGTCGACGTGCATATCTTGTTGCTTCTGTTACATAATTACTAAAGGAGGCAGAACCCACGTAGATCCATGCACGCGTAAATGAGCTAAATCTCGAAACTGCCCAGAAGTTCTTAACGGGACGAAGTCGACAGATGTAAAAGAAACTTCGAGTGGACCGCAAGGAGCTCTTATAGGTTCGTTGCTGTTCACAGCTGATCTTAATAATTCAGTGGACAGCGTTGGAGGCTCGGTGAGGCTATTCGTGGATGCTGCTATTGTCTGTACAGGGTGTCTCATACCTTTCTGGTCATGCTGAAAGAAGTGATACAACCGATTATATTGAGATCGGGACCCAATGGCCCCAAGTGCATATGTATTGTTATGGGCATACACACCATACACCGCATAACAATGACGTTGCTCATGGTAATTGTTCAAATCGACGACTGCCTGTCTCAATGTATGTTTTCCAGCGGTGCACGTAGTTCTGCCGCACTCTCGCAAAAATCCCAGGTGTCTATTGTACACTGGAGCAGGAAGCGGGTGATAAACAGCGTACATCCCTGACCACCAAAAGACATACCGCACCTCCCACTTTGATTGGTCCACATTACTTGGTGTTCTTGTGAGCTGTGCGGCACACTTCTTGGAGATTGTACCTCTTCTTGTCCGCGAAATGATAAGGTTTCGACACGACGATGCGTCTGAACAACACGTACCCACGTATTTGGATTGGAAGGGAAGAAGGTCCTGTCCCGCATCCAGCGCGATCGCCGGATGTTACACCTCCAGAATTATTCTTCTGGGGTTACGTCACGACATTAGTATATGAAAACAGCCGTAGAAACGGATGAAGACCTGCCCTCTGGGTCCCAGCTGTCTGTCTCCTTGTGGCACAGCTGACATCAGGATCCTGACAGAGTGCAGTAGAACATGATGCGCCATTACTATGCATGCATGAACAGTTACTATGAGCTTCATTGTTGTTATGCGGTGTACGCTTTCGAGGTCCACAACACAATAAATATGCGTTTCCGACTGCTGATTACCTATCTCAGTATAATCACTTGTGGACCCACTATCACCTGTTTAAATTGGACCCAAAAAAGTTAGAGACATCCTATCTACAAGCTTGCAGTACCAGAAATCTGTTGTGAAATGCAAGAAGACCTGCAAAGTATCGACTATTAGTGCTGAGACTGGCAGTTGATCCTAAAAGTAAATGAATGAAGCGTATTTCAAGGAAGTAGGCAAAGAGATCCAGTAGTGCTCGAGTATACTATTATCGACGAGTCAATGGATTCGGTGCCACCATAAAACACAGTGGAATGACCACATAAAAAAATAATAGGAAAAACGCACTCTAAGCTAAGAGTCATTGGGAGAATTCTCATGTAATTAGTACACGAAATAAGTGGGCTACATAATAATTGGTCGATTGTTTCTTGACTACAGCTCTTCAGTCTGAGACTGTTAGGATTATACAGGGTGGTCAGAAAATGTCTGAAACGCTTGTCGTGATGTTGTAGGGCAGATTGTTCTGAGACACAAATGTTATGAAAGAAATTCGATACGTTGCGCCGTTTCCGGGTTATTTAGCATTGAAGTTAGCCAATCAGATCGTCGCGCGCGTAAATTCAAGTTTCAGCTAACGAGACAAAGCACTCGTTGGGCAACACCGCCCCTGGTAGGCCGCTTGAGTGTGAGCGCGCGACGCCCCGATTGGCTAATTTCTACGCTAAATAACTCGGAAACGGAGCAACGTATCGATTTTTTTTCTTAACATTTATGTCTCAGTACAACCTGCCCTGTAACATCCCTACAAGCATTTCACACATTTTCTGACCACTCTGTGTAACAGAGATGTAACAACAGAAAGAGGAGCGTGTCGTTTAGTCGGCGCGAGTATGATGGCTGGCTCTGAGCACTATGCGACTTAAATTCCGAGGTCATCAGTCGCCTAGAACTTAGAACTAATTAAACCTAACTAACCTAAGGACATCACACACATCCATGCCCGAGGCAGGATTCGAACATGCGACCGCAGCGGTCGCTCGGTTCCAGACTGTAGCGCCTGAAGCCGTACGGCCACTCCGGCCGGCGCGAGTATGATGTGTACATACTCAACGAAGTCCAGTGACAGACGCTACAATAAAGTCATTGTGCCCACGAAAAGCTTTATTGTTCGTTGTATGCCTGTGTGTGGTGCACTTGAGTTTTGTGTGCTTGTGAACATATAGCACATTGCGCTTTTTATTTTGTGACACTGACTTTTAGTATTACCGTCAGAGTATCTGAAAGACACAACAGCTACTTTTTACTTTCTTATTTACTGATTAAATATGGATAAGTACTGTGCCCCTTATGTACATAAGTGGTGGAAATTACCACTGTCTGTAAACTGCTGGACGCCTTTTTGGTCACGGTCGACAGGTTTCAAGCTGCCGCCCTTTGCTGCAGTGCCGTTGGTGCACCTGAGGCGGATGCTTTGGCACCTCTCGAGCCTACAGCGTCGTCTTGGATCCCCGACGCTGCTGCGCCTCCAAGTTCACATGTCGCAGCCAGTTTTGTGTTACCTAACAGTGGTGGGATCGCGAATTTCTGAGCGGAAGGCAAGAGATACCAGCGGCAAGGCTGACTGCTTACGCCTCACTAAAAGGTCTGAGGTTTATCTGGAAGAACGTATGAGCCATCACAGGATGCCTCACCTGTTGGGAGTACAACCTGTCTTCCTGATTGGTGCGGACAAACGCAAAGTGTTGGCTTGCTGCTCATTGAGAGCTCCAGGGCGGCAGGTGACGGAGCCTCTCAGGGAAATAGTGGGCAGGTCGGTGAAAGAGGCCAGTGTCTACTCTGTTCGCCTGCCAAGGATCTCGTCCAAGATGTGGGGGAGGCTCTGTTGGCAGTGAATGAGTGAACTGGATGCACCCGGCTGCAAACCGAGGCTCATGACGGAACGAATGTCGCCTGCGACATGGATCCTGGGGCCATCCTTGGTTCCTACAGGTGGCTGGCTGACTGTGAATACAGCTAGCCTCACTTGTGGGGTGGAAGCAGAGTTGTCCTTTTCTAGCATCGTTCCCAGAACCGATCACCTTCCTGTGATTTGGAACCGAGTAAAAGGCATAAATCAGACGATTCTGTGATGATCCTGGATGCGTATTTCTTGACATCCGTTACTGGGTGGAGGAATAGGTCAGGTGTGCACTGTACGGAGGGAAGCGACAACTTGAATAACGGAGTATGTGTATCATGCAAACGTGCTTTTTTAGGACAGAGAAATCCTCCCACATGCCCGATAAGATATCATCCGAATCCGGACAGAGCATCATTCGTCATAGAAGATCAGAGAAATAAAATATGATATTGTATTGTATTGAACTGAGGACCTAGAAACGACGGAGAGGGTTCGTCCTCGCCGTAGCCCTCAGTGGTTCACAACCTCACAACAGGCTACAGCAGTCCACTCACCCCACCGCCGCCCCACACCGACACAAGGGTTATTCTGCGGTACGGCCCCCAGTGGAAACCCCCCGGAAACGTCTCACACCGGACGAATGTAACCCCAGATGTTTGCGTGGTACAGTAATAATGGTGTACGGGTACATGGAGACCGTGTTTTCGCAGGAATCGGCGACATAGTGTGACTGAGGCGGAATAAGGGGAACCAGCCCGCATGCGCCGAGGCAGACGGAAAACCGCCTTAAAAACCATCCACAGGCTGGCCGGTACACCGGACTTGGACACTAACCCGCCGTGCGGGTTTGTGCCGGAGATCGATACGCCTTCCCGCCCGGAAAGCAGTGTGTTAGACCGCACGGCTAACCGGGCGGGCACAAAATTGTGATATAGTTTAAGTGGACTGAAGCAGCGTGTATTGAAAAGTCATTGAACTAATCTCTTCTACAAACGGTAAGAATGCCGACATAATACTAGGGACAGATAGTTGATTGAAACCAGAAGTTAACAGCAATGAAATGCTGCGAGAACTCCGACAAGAATATTTATCCCAAGGATAAGTTGAGCGCTGGTGGTGGTGCCATGTTTATAGCGATGCAGAATACGATAATATCTAGTGAGATTACTACATATTCAGAATGCGGAATAATTTAATAATTTTCCGTGAAGGTAAGTGTTTAAGATGGATCAAATATGGTAATCGGATGGTTTTATTGGCACTCTGCCTCGGCTTCAGTTGTGTCGCCAAAGTTGAGGGGAAACTTGGAAAATAGTTCATGAAATAGTTTTTGGTGGAGAGTTTAAGTTACCTGCTATAGACTGGGAAACTTAGGTGATTAGGACGGGTAGTAGGGACGGAAAATCACGAGAATTTTTTCAAGTGCCTTATCTGAAATTTACCTTCAGCAGTTAATCAGAGAGCCGGCCGATGTGGCCGAGCGGTTCTAGGCGCTTCAATCTGGAACAGCGCGACCGCTACGGTCACAGGTTCGAATCCTGCCTCGGGCATGGATGTGTGTGATGTCCTTAGGTTAGCTAGGTTTAATTAATTCTAAGTTCTAGGGGACTGATGACCTCAGATGTTAAGTCACATAGTGCTCAGAGCCCAGTTAATCAGAGAATCGATTCGTGAAGATGACAAAAAAATGGCTCTGAGCACTATGGGACTCAACTGCTGAGGTCATTAGTCCCCTAGAACTTAGAACTAGTTAAACCTAACTAACCTAAGGACATCACAAACATCCATGCCCGAGGCAGGATTCGAACCTGCGACCGTAGCGGTCTTGCGGTTCCAGACTGCAGCGCCTTTAACCGCACGGCCACTTCGGCCGGCCCGTGAAGATGACATCTCGGATATGTCGATGACCAACAGCCCCGAACATTCCGACTCTGTTAGCATAAAACAGGGAATCAGTGATCATAAGGCTGATTACAGAATCACTGAGTACAATTGTAAATAAGAATACAAAGAAAGGTAGCAAGATCTTTCTGTTTATTAAGAGTGACAACAGATAGATTTCAGATTAACTAACAGCTGGTAACGAAAATATCGTATTTAGCGTATGTACAGATTAATGGATGTAGTTCAAGAGCATCGTTCACTACGCCTTAGACAAGTACGTCCCGAGCAAAATTTTGAGGGATGGAAAATACCCACTTTCGTTTGACATGGTTTGTAGATACAGTCTGTTGTTACAAAATACAATGTACAATTATTTACGTATTTACAAACATATACAGGTTTATACCTCGATCTATGAGTAACATCAGTATTATTACAGATGGATGTCCAGTGTCTTTAACCACTCGACAACTTCCTCACTGTCCTGATGGATCTCCTCCATCGAACCACTGAACCTTCGAAGTGGGAAATACATAACGATGTGGCTGATAGTCTGAGGCACGTCTGCACAGCCGGAGAAAGGGCTATCAGCAATCTCCCACTTGTGCTTCCAAAACTGACATCTGCTGTGTTGGGGTCTTATCCGGTGTGACGTCCAAATTTTCCTGGGATGGTTGAAACCACGGGGTTGCTTTGTAATGGGTCCCCTTATGTAGGAAAGAACGAACAGAGGGCACCTAATGGGAAACTTCCAGAACAAGTAGTAATGAAGTTGGTAGCTCCATATCGCAATAAGGGGCGAAATGTGACTACTGATATTTTTTTCACTATGGTCACACTTGGGGAGAGCTTGGAAAAAGAGAAAAATAGTCTTGTCGGCACTATCAACCGTGCAAGAAAAGAAATTCCGAACATTATAAAAAAAATGAAAACTCATCTTTATACGTCCGTTCTCTTGAAAAGGGAAGGTGGTACTCTGTTTACCAAGGGAAAAATAACAAAAGTGTTATTCTATATAGCACCATGCACACAGATGTATAAATACAAAATAATTCGAAACACCTTCCCGAAACAGTGAGCTTCTACAATAGCACAAAATTTGCTGTAGATGCCTTGGACCAGATGACGAGGAAATATTCTGTCCGCTCTGGTACTCGTCGATGGCCTGTACACGTATTTCATAATATCCTTGATTTAGCAGCCATCAACACATGGATAACTTTCAAGCTAGTGACAGGGATCAAAATAAGTAGGAGGAATTTCATCCTAAATCTAGCAGAAGAATTACGTAGAGCCTGTATGGAAACCAGAAATCAGGAAAGGATGCCAAGGGATGGAAAAGAAAAGAAAGAAAAGGATGATGGTGATGAAGAAAGAGAAGAAGCGGAAATTCCTGCGAAAGTAAGAAAACGAGGAAATGCAGAAACAAGACAAATGAAGTGTGCAGTAAATGCAAGAGCTATATTTGTGGGCCGTGTACATATAAAGTAATAAAGACAGTAGTTTGTAATGCTTGTAAGTAGGATTAGATACTATACATGGTCATATTTTGTGATTGGTCTTTCTCTTGACATATTCATGGGTACTTAGTTTCTCCAGTAAGATTAATGTCTATTAATTTTAAAATTACTGCCATACAATTAGTATGGTTGCAGATAAATATTGTGAACTATGTTCTTTAATATTAGTAATATTATGTTCCCATTGTTGTTGTAAAATACAATGATACTGTTATTAGACGTAATTAAAGTGATACATTGTTATCAAGGTCATTAATATTTACATTAAACAGCACACCATTTAGTTACAAAGAAAGTGGTCACTTTGACCACATCGGCGGTTCTAAGTATAGTACTAGTTCCGGCGGTTCTAGTGTTAAATAGCCGCACGAACGCCAAAATGACTTCTCGAAATAAGTGACCAAGGGATAGAAAAACAACTGAAAACGATCAACAGAGGAAAGGCCACTGGACCTGTCCGGAAACCAATTCGATTCTATGCAGAGTATGCGAAAGAGCAATGGAAATGTGTGGTAAGGTCTTATGGGACCAAACTGCAGAGGTCATCGGCCCCTAAGCTTACACACTATTTAACTTACGCGGAGGATGACGGGGGTAGCCGCGAGGGCCGTGACAAGACGCCTAGGCCGTGCGACTACAACGCGCGGCCTACGAAAGAGCTTGCGCCTCTTCTAACAGCAGTGTACCTTTGGTCTCTAGACGAACGAAGCGTTTCTAGTGATCGGAAAACAGCGCAGGTTATTCCCGTTTGCAAGAAGGGCGGTCGAACACATGTACAAAACTTAGGCCTATATCTCTGACGTAAGTTTGTTGTACAATTTTGGAACATGTTTTATGCTCGCGTATTAAGAGTATGACATTTCTGAGGACCGAAAATCTCCATTGTAGAAACCAACAAGGAATCCAAAAACAACGATCATGTGAAACCTAGCTCGCTCTGTTCGTCCACGAGACCCAGAACGCAGTAGATACAGAGTTGTTATCTATCGTGCATTTCCAGAATCTCAGAAAGTAACTGACAAGTATAACGTAGTTGATTTTACTGCGTGTATGTTCAGCGAGCCTGTTCTCCGAGATTTAAGTCACTCGAAGTGTGTCTGTCAGTGTGACCCCCTTTTCGATGCTCTTGTAATTTAATTTCCTTGATCTATTTCCAGGTTTCTGAGCCAGTTTTTGTGAAAGATTTATACGGAAGAGAATTTAACAATACTGAAGAAACAGTGCTTTACTATTAACAGCAACGAACGCAACAGTGACAGAGAGATGATGTCAGAGAGGTTCCGTCATGGGCGTCATTCTTGTGATTCGTTGTCACAGTCTAACTTTGTATACAGTCTATACAGTCGCGACACTCATTGCTGAGAAAATTGTCTGACAGTCGGTGCGACACTAGCGCCCCAAGCGGCGAGAAAGCTACCGTAAAATTAGAGTTTGTTTTTAACTGTTTTTCTTGTTTATTAGCGAAATAATTATTACATTTTTGCGTTCGAAGCATTAGTAAATTATCAAGACACGTGAATGACCAAGAAAGAAATGTAAAAATAGCCGAATATAAACCACAACTTAATGATGAAGAAATACTTCCGAATATGTGTATAACTGCAGCTTGCCCCGCTGAAAAGAAGAGAATACAAACATACATTTCATCTTTGAGAAGAATATATTTGTTTTGTTGTCTGTTTTATGACAGACACGTTTCTTGACACGCAGCGACTTTGCAGGGAGCTTAATATTTCGCACGTCTTACACTTCACTCGACTTTCTGATACATAACTATTTTTGTAAATGTAATTAAATTTGCTTCAAAAGCGATTTTATTGAAGATTCTTTCCTTTTGTGTCTCAGTTGCAGCAACTGCTGTGGAACTGGTTTCTTCTGTGTTGAGAAACAGTTTTACTGCTTTTATTCTTTTATTATCACGCTAGTCTAGTTTTTCCTTCAACTACAGTTGTGGTAGTTTATCTGCTACTTTAAATAATGTAGGCATTGCATTCCATACACGTTTCTATGTTACAGTCATTGATTTGACTGTAAGTGTAGCGAAGAAAACTTCAAGTTTTCGAGCAGATATACGACGCCTTTCTGTAAAAGGTCAGATCTTCTGTTGCTTACCAGCATTTTTTTTCCCTTAAAGTTCATGACAGTCTCCAGTAAATATCTGCAGGTTACAAGAAATTCGTAAATAGTTTTCGGTAATGTAGCGGTTCACACGTCCTAGGATCGTTAAGAAGCCTAAAGAAAGACAAGTGTGATGTCTTCTTCTTCTTCTTCTTGCTCCAATTTATTACGTTACATATGATCCTGTAAAAGTTCTTCTACAGACCAATATAAGCAATTGCGTTTCGCTTTCGCCCGGCCGAAGTGGCCGTGCGGTTAAAGGCGCTGCAGTCTGGAACCGCAAGACCGCTACGGTCGCAGGTTCGAATCCTGCCTCGGGCTTGGATGTTTGTGATGTCCTTAGGTTAGTTAGGTTTAACTAGTTCTAAGTTCTAGGGGACTAATGACCTCAGCAGTTGAGTCCCATAGTGCTCAGAGCCATTCGCTTTCGCTTTCACCGGACCTCTCCGAACTGGACAGTGTAACTTCCTGGCAGCTTGGTGCGCTGCAATCGCATTGGTTAACAAAAAAGATACGGAATGTCGCGACTGTTATGTTAGACTATGTTCGTAGTCATAAAATAGGAATATCTCTGAAATGATCATAGCGTGCTGCGCATGTCGTCAACATCAAATTGTGATTTATACGTGATTTTTGTATAGAGCTGATTGTTTACACAGTGGGCCAAGGTCGTATGGATGCAGATCGTCATGGAGTAAAAGTTACTTTTCATGGGTAAGTACCACAAAAATCTCATTAATGTTATCGTATTTTTAAAATGCGTGTTACGTGGCGAATAATATCGAGATACCATTAATGATGAGTTTGTACCGTAATGCTAACTTTTGTGACTGCATGTCCACACAATCTACGAGGCAAATACGAGATTAACTCGTACCGTTAGTGAGGGAGTGTGGTGTCAGACTGTTGAACGTATACACCTTTCGAGCAATGTCCATCTACATATAAGATTCATAACTGACGGTGTAACTAATATAGATTATACAGATCTCCAGGCCGTTCTGTTTATTTTAGAGTAGTCACAATAGGAATGTGTAATACGAGGCCCTATGTCGTGGAGAATGATTTCGTGAAACTAATATTTTAGTTTCTTTATGTATGAACAAAGATTACACAAAATGTGCTATAACGTAAAAACAGTAGAATTTTGAAGCAGTTTTTTCATAGTGTGGTAAAGCGCTAAATTGCTGCGTTTCATAATTCCAAATCTGAAGTAGCTTGCGCGTACAAGGAAGATTCGACAGTAGGATAAGATGCAATATAACGATGACTACCAGTTCTGAGCTGTGGCGCTTGTCGCAAACAAGTGAAATATCCCTGCATTTATCCCTTCAAAGATTGAAGTAAAGCTAAATCCAGCTATCGAGTAAAATTACTGCGTCACTTATAAATCGCGTGAACAAAATCAACGATACTTTTGAACGAGATCAGTCCATAGTTGTTGGTTTGGAAGCAATATATGTAGGCAACAAAAAATCTGTTCAGCATATTTCACTGAACAGATATCCCCACTCCGCGTTCCTAATCAGTGATCTCTATCTATACTGTGCGCTGAACTACAGCTGTCTGATCGTAATCCGATCTTAGCTACTACATAACGGCTGAGAAGTGTCAAAACGTAAATACGTTGCCTCGGATGTCCCAGATTTCTGGAGAACAACACAATCAGCTGTTACAAAAATTGTTCAAAAAAGGTGAGAGCTCTGCTGCATTCTTTCAAAATTTGAGTGAGATCCGGTCATTAACTGAAATGGAAATCTGGTTGTTCTTTAATATCACTTATGCTTTGCTCAGTCATTCTCTTGTCGTCAGATAGGCACGTACCGCAAAGAATAGGAACGTGTTTCTATGAACAGAACATTAAATGTAATATTTTCAGGAAATAACGAGTACTTTTCATCACTATACAGAAGATGAGCATGTGAAATGTATTTCTAGGAACTATTCTGGATAAAGCTATGTGGTTTGTTGCAAGTAATAGCTTAACAAATGAAGTGTTTTATACACATACGACCACATGTCTTGGCGATTATTTGCAAATGATAGCTTAACTCATGAAGTCTTTATGGATATTCTTCTGCATTTTAAATTGCGTCCCACACAGGAATTTCAACCGTGGGTGGTGTTTCAACAAGGTTATTTGTACGCCACTTCTAGGCTGAAACATTTCTAGACAGGTGGATTGGTGGAAATGATGCAACATCATGATCACCACGTTCTCTATACACAATTCCTCTCAACTATGTTTCATGTTGGAGAAGTATGTTCTGAAAGTGAGGTGGAAGAGTGTTGCAAAAGGGCTCCATTACCGGAGACATGTAATTGCTTCGAAGCCCCTCTATTCCTGAGGTGGAAAACACAAAATTCGGATCTGATGGATTTAGCAGTAGGTGGTAGGTGGTTAGTCAACGGTGATTTCTCAATTCGAAGGTTGCACCATGGTAAGCTAAAACTTCTTGGGTTTTTGGGGTGTGGTTGGCCGTTAGTGTAAATATTGGATAGTAAAGAAGTCAACACGACTCCTTCTTGGGGCAATCCGTTTTCCTGTAGTGTCCATTAACTTCGTTGACTTTGAAAGTAAACGAAAAACCTGCTGTTCTGTAACAAGTTTGATATCAATTTGGTAAGTATGAAGTCCTTCGCGAGCACAGACATCTTCTGTAACTAACAATGGTACATTGTGTCATAAGTAGCACTGAGGTCAATGGAAGCTACTGCTGTGATTCGTCGGTTTTCACGTCCGTCCGCAATGGGCTGTCTGAGGTTGAGAACATGTGCGACGGTACTTTTGCATGGTCTAAAGCCTGCCTGTTAGGAAATGAGGTGTTGGTCAATACCCTGGATGACTTTCCAGAGAGACGTCCTTTCGAAAGTTTTCTACAGGCTGTTCTGAAAGTGGTCTTTCAAATTAATGAAGGAGTTAGAGACATCGAGACAAATATATTTCGTTATGGTACATATAGTGCCTGACAGGAGTTTCTGGTGCTATGGGCGAATTACACAGAAAGTAGTTTAACATGCTAATTACAGAATTGGGATTCACAGGAACTGGTAGAATGCGCGACAATTGGTCTGTATGTACACAGATATCACTGGGCCATTGTCGTGTACGTCCGAAGATTCCTGGCAAGTCCGCAATGGTATCAGCAGCGAAAGTAGTTCAAGCGACGAGGTTTTCTTCTGTTTCCACAGCGGTTTCATACAACAGCTGCTTCATATGCCCTCAGACGGAGAAATTCAAACATGTGAGGACGGGTGACCTGGATGGCCGGGCCATAGGGTCGCCTCGGCCGATTCATCGATTTCCGAAGGTGGCTCAGATTTTTACTCTCAGCAATGCATAAATGCGCTGGTGCACCATCGCGCTGGATATACATCCTTTGTCTAAGGTTCAGAGTTATACCCTCAAATTCTGACAACATATGCTCCGTACACAGAGCAGTTTCGAATATCAGTACGCATTCCCAGTCAATGACACGGACACAACAGCGTAGGTGTGGATTATATCCATTTCGTCAACGGCCAATCTTCAAGGAAGGTGGCTGTTCACTATCACGAATAAGAGATAGGTCTCTAGCATCTGCACATTGTTGTAATAGTTAACCATTATTTCACTGTTTTCATATCCCCATTCGGCACCGTGGCAACTAAAATCTCGCATCACAAAGTTGTTCACTGAACCAGAAAACGGAGTTTGGTGGCTTGTAGGATTAAGTAACTGTGCAGTTGGAAAGTTCGACTGCTATACTTTCGATTTTATTCTCTAATTTAAATGATGTTGACAAGATGCGGGCTCCAGGTTTTGTAAATATGGCACTTCCATATTTGCTACGAGATATCTCAGCTACGAGTCGTGTGACCTGAATTCTGGAACGTGCCTGATTGTTGTTTCTGTGGGTTTGTTGGATGCACACCGCTTCAACATTGTTTTCTCTACATTGTCGGTTCAGAAACTCTTCTTTGCTAATAATACGTCTTCGGTGTTAAAGGCAATGAGTGTAAATGCGGATCCTGCGAAGGCGTACTTTGGTATTTCCTTGTCGTGTTGCCGATAAGTGAAAATCTTACTGAAATACACACATCAAAAAAAGTACTGCATCACCCCAGTTCGAAGAACTCTTGAAGATAGACGTTGAGTGTGGATATTGTATCACATACACAGTCCCTTTGACTGTTCAGAGATGTCACTAAATCCGACCAAAGATGTACACAACATGCATGAGCAGCGTCGATTTGACGGAGGGGTCCGACAGCGGATCAGTTCCAGTCATTCCAACGGGAAGGAGGTACACAGATCGTGTTGTCTGTAGTTCAACCTCGCCTAGTCGGTCAATACTGCGGTTCGATCGCGTCCGCATTGTTACTTTGTGCCAGGAAGGGCTCTCAACAAGGGAAGTGTCCAGGCGTCTCGGAGTGAACCACAACGATGTTTTTCGGACATGTAGAAGATACAGAGAGACAGGACTGTCGATGACATGCCTCGCGCAGGCCGCCCAAGGCCTGTTACTGCAGGGGATGACCGCTATCTACAGATTATGGCTTGGAGGAACCCTGACAGCAACGCCACCATATAAGATAATGCTTTTCGTGCAGCCACAAGACGTCGTCTTCCGCAATAGGCTGCATGATGTGCAACTTCACTTCCTACGTGCATGGCGAGACCCATCTTTGCAACCACGACACCA
Source organism: Schistocerca nitens (assembly GCF_023898315.1). Classification (NCBI taxonomy): domain Eukaryota; kingdom Metazoa; phylum Arthropoda; class Insecta; order Orthoptera; family Acrididae; genus Schistocerca; species Schistocerca nitens. The sequence goes on along the minus strand of NC_064618.1, from coordinate 536,889,696 downwards.
TGCAGCGCGGTACAGATGGGGCCAACAACATGCCGAATGGACCGCTCAGGACTGGCATCACGTTCTCTTCACCGATGAGTGCCGCGTATGCCTTCAACCAGACAATCGTCGGAAACGTGTTTGGATTCAACCCAGTTCGGATGAACGCCTTAGAAACACTGCCCGGCGAGTGCCGCGAAGTGGAGGTTCCCTGCTGTTTTGGGGTGGCATTATGTGGGGCCGACGTACGCCACTAGTGGTCATGGAAGGCACCGTAACCGCTGTACGATACGTGAATGCCATCCTCCTACCAATAGTGCAACCATATAGGCTGGATATTGGCGAGGCATTCGTCCTCGTGGACGACGATCCGCGCCCCCATCGTGCACATCTTCTAAATGACTTCCTTTAGGATAACAACAACGCTCGACTAGAGTGGTCAGCATGATCTCCAGACATGAACCCTATCGAACATGCCTGGGATAGATTGAATAGAGCTGCTTATGGACGACCTGACCCACCAACCACTCTGAGGGATCTACGCCAAATCGCCGTTGAGGAATCGGACAATCTAGACCAACAGTGCCTTGATGGACTTGTGGAAGTATGCCATGACGAATACAAGCATGCTTCAGTGCAAGAGGACGTGCTATTGGGTATTAGAGATACCGGTGTTTATAGCAATCTGGACCACCACCTCTGAAGGTCTCGCTGTATGGTGGTACAACATGCAATGTTTGGTTTTCATGAGCAAATAAAAAGGGCGGAAATGACGTTGATGTTGATATCTCTTACAATTTTCTATACATGTTCCGGAACTCTCGGAACCGAGGTGATGCAAAACGTTTTTTGATGTGTGTATATATTTTAAATTTTTTTATATGCTTCTGGATCTATTGTTGTCCGGGGAGCACTGCCAGTCACAGTCTGTTCAATTGGTGTTATGTGGCTGCACACTAGGAGGTCCACATTAGGCTTGATGTCCCGCAGCGATGAAATCGTCCAGCAGGACAACCGTCAAGCCAGAACCGGGCAACTGTGGTTTAAGGAGCATGACGGTAAACTCACATATTTCCTAAAACCTAATGTCAAATCCATGCCACGCAGAATGGCTGATGTACTGCGTTCGAAAGATGGATCAACAAGCTATTGAACATCTTGTCATAACGCCTTGGCTCCTGAGTGTATCTGATGCACTTCTTTGGTGGGACACCAGACTGGATTTAGGCAGACAAACATAAGGCAGTGCTAGCGATCATTTCAAAACCTTTTTTGCATTTACTGGGTCATGCTTCATTCTTGGAACAATATGGATCGTATGAGATAATGTGAGCCAGTGAAAGGGCTGTGTATTAATACTACATGGCAAACTCATTTTGTGTTGGACGATGTGTCATCTTTGAACATAGTTTTGTGTGTTGCACCACATGGTCGCTTAATTCTTTAAATAAACGCACTTCATGTACACGGGTACAGGTAAGCACTTTCGATGGTTCAGCCAACGACTGCGAGAAAACTACAAGAAACTAGACACATCATCAGTGGATATATCATCTCTCCAAGTTCTTAACACACATCGCACATGTTATGGACACCGTTTGTGATGTGGCAAACATCAACACGCGCTTGGTATTTGTTGAAGTCGCTGACATGAACTGCCCGGGAAGGTTCGGAGATATGCTCACTGAGTTGCCTATCTGCAGGAGCGGAATAATTCGGTGTGGCGGTTCTGAGCGGATTATTTGTCTACATGTTCTGACATGCCTGACCCTATTGGGACTAGGCCACAGCAAGCTTGGAGACACGCTCTGTCCACTGATACGTCTTATTTTTAAGGTTCTTTACTTCAGTCCATAAAATCGGTAACCTTACAGAATCGCTCTGTTGCTCGTCCGTCCGTCAGTCTGTCTGTCTGTCCGACTGCTCAAAAACTTATTTCTCATTACTGGGTAAACGTATAGAGTTAAATTCGATGTCACATATTAAAAGGTCTAGGGCCCCATGGCGATGAAAAAAGTGAAGCTTCTAAATCAATGCAATCTAGAGATACGGCCATTTATATAACATATTTTGATACTCGCAAACTCACTCATCAAGATCTACACGATACTTCCCGGTGACCTAGAATCATGAAATTTGCCAGCAAGCAAGGTTACACAGTACAACCTAAGGAAAAAATCCGAAAATTGGTACTTTGTAGCTGCGAGGGGTTAGCCGAGCGGTCTAAGGCGCTGCAGTCATGGACTGTGTGGCTGGTCCCGGCGCAGGTTCGAGTCCTCCCTCGGGCATGGATGTATGTGTTCGTCCATTAGGATAATTTAGGTTAAGTAGTGTGTAAGCTTGGGGACTGGTGGCCTTAGCAGTTAAGTTCCATAAGATTTCACACACATTTGAACTTTTCTTTGGTACTTTGTAGCTATACCACAGAAGAAAATATATTTTTGTCACGTATTGTCAGACTGTCGTTCCCTCTGTCAAGACCCTTTTTTTCCTCAGAAACGGGTATACGTATCAAGTTGAATGTCACATAATACAGTATATGATCTCTTGGCGGTACAACAAACGTTATCTTCTAAGTCAGTGCTATCAAAATACGCCGCGGTTTATGTCACATATTTTGATTCTCGCAAGTCCATTCATTAAAACTTATCGGTTACTTCCGCTTGACGTAGAGTGATGAAACTTAGCGAGAAAAAAGTTCCACACAACAAGTAAAGGTAAAAAATTAGAAAACTGTCAATATATCACACGAAAAAATATTGTTGTGTCATTTGTTATCCGACTTCAGACTTGAAATCAGAGTATTCTGGAAAGTCTTGGAATATTTGGAATATCAGCCAAAGATCGTCGAGGTCATCGATTCCCGCAATGAATGAACTACCTACATAAATATAAAGTTTGTAAGGAACCGTTCGTGAGAGAGTCCTACTCACAGCTGGCCAATTTTTCTTTATTTTCTCTAGTTTCCGGTTACTCGTCTTCTGAACATTGGAGGTACTTATGAACAACCCTGTATAAATGCCCTAGTTCCGACATACTTCCATCTCACATTTCCTGTTGATGAAAAGTGAAAAACTCGGAAGCAATGATCTGCAACATGACATGATAAGAGGACATGTTGAACAGCAGAACCATAATAAGTGATTTAAATGGCAGATAGGTGGCCTACACGTGGCCAAACAGCACTCTCTTTGTGTGACGGGACAGGTCAGTGTTACGCAACGCTCAGCTGTCATACAGATTGGAAACGTCTAACCAAGTACCACTATACATTGATGGGCCAAAACATTATGACCACCTACTTAATAGCTTGTCTGACAGTCTTTGGAACGAAATACATCACTAACACTGCGTATCAGGGATTTGTTGGCAGTCTTGTGAAGGTATGTGGCATTATATGTCTACAAGCAGGTCATGTAATTCGCGTAAATAACAGGCCGCTGATTTGCGCACGTGATGATGGCGCCCGATAGCGATGCAGATAGGTTAGCATTTGCATTAGGCGAATTTGGTCGCCGATACATCAACATGAGTTCAATATAAGGCTCTTCAAACCACTGTAGCACTGCGCTGGCTCCGAGACACAGTTAATTATACTGATGAAAGATGACATCGCCGTCGTAGAAGACATCAAGCATGAAGGGATGCTGGTGGTTCGCAGCTCTCAGCGTGTCTTCGGTTAGAACCAGAGGTCCCACGCAATTGCTGGAGAAAGTTTCCCATAGAGTAATACTGCTCCCACCAGCCTGCGTCCGTCACGCGCTGCACGTTTCGAGCCGCTGTTCACCCCGATGACGGCGCTTGTGGAGACGACCATCGACCTAGTGTAGCAAACACGTGATTTACCGGAAGAGCCGACACTCTCCCATTGATCGACGGTCGAATTCCGATGGTCCTGTGCTGCACTATGTCGTTGGGTCATCTTATGAACAAGTAGGGATGGTCTGCTGCGCAGCTCCATGTTCAACATTGTACAATGTACCGTGTGCAGTAGGCCTCGGTGGCCGAGCGGTTCTAGGCGCTTCAATCCGGAACTGCGCGACTGCTACGGTCGCAGGTTCGAATCCTGCCTCAGGCTTGGATGTGTGTGATGTACTTAAGTTACTTAGGTTTAAGTAGTTCTAAGTTCTAGGGGACTGATGACCTCAGATGTTAAGTCCCGTAATGCTCAGAGCGATGTGAACCATTTTTTGAACCGTGTGCTCTGAAACACTTGTTCTCGCACCCGTCTTGTGCCACAATTCCGAATGTATCAGTGACGAGTCGTGGACATTCACTCATTTAGAGCCTAGTGGTAGTGCCACTGCCCTCTGTCTCTTTCCGTAGATACGACAGTAGCACATGAACATTTGACCAGCTTCGCCGTTTTCGAGATACTCGTTCACAGGATCTGGGTTATAATAATCTGGCCTTGGTCAAAGTCGCTTATCTCAATGGATTTCCCCATTTGCAGCCCATATCTTCGCAAGGGTGATCCCCGTCCGTGTCTGCTCCGCTTACATAGTATTTTTATCGCGTCACGTGCCCGCAACGTAACCAGGCGGCGTATAGTGTCACGGTGGACAATGGTCATAATGGTGGGCCGTTTAGTTTACCTCTCCGCCTTCGAACTGGTCAGAATTTTTGGTCTCTCGGTGGTGAATCTGTCGTTCCGTACACTGCTGCTTGTTCAGGTCACGCTTCTTCAACAGGCAGGCGCATTTGGAATCAGTGAAGAGGAGAGAGCTGTTCACAGGGCCGACAGGGTAGTGGACGATACAATGTGACCAAAGCGTGAGATAACCACCATCTTGTCCTCTTGGCCGTAACATACAGAACAGCTGCGTCCATAGTGTTGACGCGGCGTTGGAGCACTGCAGTGGGTGTGAACTTGCCTGCGTCGACGGTTGGACGCCGCCTTCTGCGTGCCGCACTGGTGGCATGCATACCATTGCGTCGGCTTCCATTGACCAGAATTCACCACACCGCAGAGCGCAATGGGTATATGGACACTGACGTCCAGAGTGGCAAAATGTAGTGTTTTCAGGAGAGTCCCAGTCCAACTTGTCCTACTGTGATGGCAGCATATGCGTTCAACGCCGCCATGGAGAATGCAATCGGGTAGACTGTATTTCTGAGCGTCATACCGGACAAACGCTGAAGTGTGATGGTTTGGGGCGCTACGCCCTGTAACAGGTAATCTCACCTATTACATCATGAGGCAATCACCACAGCTGTCGCTTCGTCACGCAAGTTTTACAGTCTGCAGCACTGCCCCTGCTGCAGGCCATTCCACATGGCACATTTCAGCAGGACAACGCCCGGCTGCATGTGGCGAGGATGTTGGGAGCTTTCTTCGTAGAACGACGTGTACCACTGCTTCCCTGGGCTGCCCATACGCCTGACGTGTCGCCCGTCGAACATGTCTGGGATATGGTCGGTCGTTCAACTCCTACCGCAGACACAGTTGATGCTTTGTGGACAGGCCTATAAACCGAATAGCAAAATATTCCCCAGCAGCCTATGAAAGCGCATTTGATTCCATGCCGCTATGTCTATTAGCTCTGATTGAAGCACGAGGTGGCGCAACTGCGTACTGAATTTATACAGCCACAGTGCATGTACATGTCTGTAAAAGTAATCATTTGTATAGTGTCATGTCTCTAATCGGTGGAATAAATTTCATTGTGATCAAATCTCTCGATCTTGGTGTTTCACTTTCTCTAAGCAGTCGTGTATTTTTTATAGGCAGCGACATCAATGAAGAGACGAAGTAAGTGCTTTGCTGAATAATACTGTCAGTCTGGTAATGTTTCTGCTCGGGAGCTGACATCTTGCAATATTTTAATAGGAAATAATTCGCCATCGACATGGCTGGGGCAGTGATATGACGAGGCGGCGGCCTGGAGCTGTTCCTCATTACCGCTTCTGTAAAACGGCGGACCTCCCACCTGGAACACAGTAACGTGTCAGCCGACGAGCGGTAGCCCACAAAAGGGGCGATTTTTTCAGGAAAGAAGCTCACCGCGGCTCGGGCATGCCTTATTAAGCGCGTCATTTGCCGTTTCTCCCAGGCGGTGCTACGCGCTGCGCTCGTGCCGCATGCAAATGGCGTCGCTTGTAATTGCCGCCCCTCGAAGACATGAAAGCCGGCTGATATATTATTGACGTCGGACGGCGCGGTAAAGCTGAGTAAGAAGAGCCCACCTCGGGGCCCCGCCCTCTCGTCTCCTCCACCGCGTCTGCTCCTCGGCCGAGCCGAGAAGTTTATCGCAGGTCCTCTTACACGGAATGCATTAAGAGTGAGGCCGCGGGAAACGGTCAGCTGGCCGGCGGCGCCCAAGACGACGGCTCAAAAGCTCCGGGGGGCTCCCGTGCTCGGCGACTGAAATATGGACGAGAGTCGGCGACGCCCACCCACGACGGCCGCCGCACTGTCGCTAATGACGCACACGTCGCGGTCAGTGTACACAGCGGGGCGTCGCTCTCTCTGTCTCCTAACGACGGGCGACACTCATAGACGGACGGCCGCGACGCTGCCGGCCTCGTTCCGACTGGAGCATTCGTTAATTGTTTTAATAACGGAAAGGAGTGGCCGTCGCAGCGTGTTTGTCCCCGGCGGTGGTCATTTCCCGTCCTGTCGGCATATAATCACGGCAGAGATTAATTACCAGCCCGAGCAACGGCTCGGCAGCAAATTGCGGCGGTAGCCGGCGCCGTCCCATCCCGTCGCGTAACGCGGTGAGTCCAGGGGAGGGCAATTAAAAGCGCTACGGCGCCGTTTAAATTTCGATCGCCCCGCGACGTGGGAGACGCTTCGATAATTAAATGTAAACGGTTTAGAAGCAGGACGTGCTGTCGTTTAATAACGTTCATTTGAAAGAATTCCTTCGCCTTGGCTCTCGTATTTTTGCGGCCACTTATCCGGTCTAGTACTCTCATTACACAAAATTCCCGTAGATGCTGTACGTCTAATGAATACGTTCTCCTGTTTATGACACCCAATTACCGGAATAAACGGGTTTCAGCCGCTCTTCACAGAGGCACCCTGAGGCAGCCTGAGATATGTTCCTGATTACCTGTAAAAGCTCCGAGTGTAATTATGAAGTTCCGCTCTTTATGACACCGCTTCGTTTCGTGCTGTGGAAAAAGAAAGAATTAATCAGACTTCCTTGCCTTTCGCTACCTGGTTGGTAAGACCCAAGTGGCAAGCTGAGGCCCCTGTTCCTACTACAAGGCGACCGTCTTCGAGGTGGAGCAAAGTGGAAGGAATGGAGGATAATTTTAAACTTCAGTTCGGTGTCTGGGTCATTACAGATGGAAAACTAAATCATCTGGACGTGGAAGGGGGAAGAAACCTGTCGCATGTCTTTTTCGGAGAAACAATGCACTATTCTCCCGAGAGGAAGGAACATTGGGGTTTAACGTTATAGCGACGGCGAGGTAATTAGAAAAGGTGAAGGACAGGGAGGAAAAAGGGCACGTTTCTTCTCCAAGGGATCATCCCGGCATGTCCGTAAAGAGATTCAGGGAAACAACGAGAAACTTAAAACTGTTTGGTCACAGGAGGATTTCAACCACTTTGCTCCCGAATGAGACTCCACTATTTCATCAAAGTATCACACCACTTGCCGTTTGTAAAAGCGGCAACCAAGGAAAACGAGACAGATTGAGGAAAATAAGTAAACAGTTTACTATTTCAAAAGTAATTCCCACATACGTTACTATACACTGAGGTGACAGAAAACCACGAAATACCTCCTAATATTGTGTCGGACCTTCTTTAGTCAGGCGTAGTACATCAACTGGAAATATTGAGTCATGGTGCCTCAATAGCGGTCCACATCTGCGAAAGTGTTGTCGATGCAGGAAGTTGTACATCAACTGACCTATCGATTATGTTCCAAAAATGTTCACTGTGATTCATTTTGGAAGGCCAAATTGTAAGATGGCAAGAACTATGCCCCTTACATGAAGTCATTAAAGATCACCTAACTCACATTGAGCGAACAGTAGGGCTGAACAAAAATGACTGACAAGGCACAATGCATCTTGTAGAGGGTATAGTATGGACGTATTGAATTAATTAATGCCAGGTGATGGTTTTAAGGTAATTCACACGACATGAAAAATTTGTGGAAACACGTCAATTTACTGAAGGCTAGTTTATCCCAAGGTAGTATACAGAGTTGAGTGTGACCGGCTGGGGAGCAGTGAAGGGAAGCGACAGTAGGCAGCTTAGGGTGGCTCAAGCTCTGAGAATGCAGTAACGTGGCACGGCCTCGAGCTGCCTTAAGATGAGTGACAGTGAGTGGGTGGTTGATCCCATGCTGGTGTACTGGGAAGCAGACAAAGAACTTGTACACCTGTTGATAAATGTCCGTTGGCCCGTTTTTAGTGAAACATGCGAGTAAGCCGTGCAAAGCTACTGTAGAGCAGTCAACAGAGGCCAAAATATGCGTGTTCATGACTACAGCAACTTCACGCTGAATTCACGGTCCACAGAGTCTGAAGTAAATCAGGTGAAGACCAACAGAATGAAATACACCGGCCTCCGATGGGAATGTAGGACCAAGGAATTTGAAGTACTCTCCCGGGAGTCAGAATTCCAGAAACATTGGTGTTTTGTGCAGACGCTAACCTTGATGGGTGGGCTAGGAGGAGATAAATAGCAGAAGTTGAGAGGAAGAAAATTTTGTGGGAATTTGTTCACTTCCCATTGGTTGGCGCTGGGAAGCGACGCATAATTAACACGACTTGCGCTGCAATTGGCGTAAGTGATTTTGGTGGAGGGGAAATCGAGGCGAAGAGCAGACTGGGAGAAGTCCTTGTAGTGGTCTTCTGTTCCCGGCTTGCCTAGAGTGCGGATGTGGCGTTCTTTACTCAGCTTGTCTGAGAAAGAGTGAGTATCTCTGCAGTTTAGGACTTACCAAATGGAATGATTGAGCTTGGAGGTAGGAAGTTCAGCTATGTACTGAGCAAGATAGCTAGGAGTGAATAGATGGGCGCAGCCTTGCAGCACCACGAGGTCAGCTGATGTCCGCACAACAACACCGTTCCGCCACGCTGAATTCGGTGATATTGCGCCCGCTCCGGCCACTGATTAATTTGTTGGATCATGTCGGCAAAGTTTCCATGAGGGTTTCATCTGCCGTGTATTGTAGAATTCTCCTCGCACTTTGCATTACGCCTGGATCAGTCGATAGGAATTACTTTTGATTTATCGCGCTTTACTCCACGCAAACGCAATTTATTACCACTGCGCGTTAGGAGAGTCATGTAATGTGATGATTGAAGGTCGTGAGTTAACATAAATCTGTGCTAATCGACTGCATCGGTTTTCAATCAAGTAGTTGAAATCCCAAATCACTTTCTTAATTAATTTTATGTTCAACATTTGCATCTGGTGTTCGAAAGAAGAATACAACATCAATGTGCACCCCTTTTTAATTAAAAGCGATCAATTATGAATCAATTAATGTCAACACTGCCACCACAGTTCATTCAGGAGTCACAGGGGATTATTACTTTCTTTGCGTTATCCGATATTGCGGCAGTGTTGCACTCTCTGTTGATCTGTTAGTCAATTACGTGGGGTGAACACACACCAAAACCAGGTAAGTGACAGGTGGGGTGTTTCATATGGCCTGACCCATGCCAGGATACGATACTTCGAGATTTGCTAGGAAGTAGTCTTGAAAAAAGGAAATTTTTCCACGTGATGCATTGCTTAGCCATTTTAAGTGAAAAACGGGTAGCATTAGTTACAATAAGTTACATTGTCTTCTTCATGTGCTGCCCTTCCAAATTGACATTTATAGGTGCCTGTGCATTGTATTTGTGATTTGTTGGAGTACTTATGATGTGCAGTGCCGTAATCAGTCGATGCTGAGCACACAGAACACAATCATTGGTACTAGCCTTTTTGGGGGAATTCTTTATGAACTGTTTGTCGGGTCACTGCTCACACCCAGTGTATCAATTTGTGTCCTGATAAATGTTTTGCGTTATCTAATTATTGATAGTAAGGGGTACCTGGGTTTTGAGTTTTCGTGTTAACATAAAAGTGCAAATGATAACGAGGAGAAAAGCTAAGATAATGGCAGAATATAATCAGTTACTCGGGAGAACATGGGAAAGCTCTACCGATAAGCGTGACGAACGCGAGTTGCAACTTCCTGAAACTGCGTCTCACGACTGCTTTAGTCCGCTGAATAGCAAGGACGTTGATTCAGGGAGTAATACTGAGGTCTCGGGGGACGCAGGGAGTACAGGATTAATCAATAAGTATGGAAGATCCAGCGTAAGAAGCCAGAGTGTGTTGGAACAAAACGGTGTCCGACCATTATCAAACGATTCATTCACAAGTGATCCGACGGGGGCGCGAAGACGGTACTTGTCTAGATATCGAAGGGTTCCTCAGAACAGAGGAGAAGAGTCGCGTTTTCAACCACAAAAGAACGGGGATCAAAATGCGGCTACTCTCAAAAACATTACGGACCTGTTGCAACAGATGCAAACGGTGAACTTAGAGCAGAGCGCCAACATTAATGCCGAAATTAAAAAGGTGAATTCGGACTTGAAATAGCAAGTAAAAGAGGAGGTAAAGAATCTCTGCGTCAAAATAGAGAAAGGGATTGCCATCATCAAACGAACGGCAATTGAAGCCAAATTAATTGCGAAAGGTGCAAGGAAAATAGCGAGAGAAACTCGGGATTCCACGCAAAGCACGGCAAAAGTAGGAAGGGTCATGCTATCAAGGCTACAAAGCCGGATAAAACGTATCGAAGAAAAGCAACAAGAGCAACCGGACATAGGGCCTAACGAGATGTTGAAAGAGGAGGTGGCGATATTAAAAAGAAATTTAGAGGAAGAGGTAAAACGTCTCATTACAGAGACATCAGGAAAGGAGAAGGGTGTAAATACTGCGTCGACTGGACCGTCACTTGTCAGAACACAGACAACCGCTTCACGGTGTGATAAAGTTGACACTACGAGGTGCACTCAAGTTCTAAGGCCTCCGATTTTTTTCTAATTAACTACTCTCCCGAAATCGATGAAACTGGCATTACTTCTCGACGTAATCGCCCTGCAGACGTACACATGTTTCACAACGCTGACGCCATGATTCCATGCCAGCGGCGAAGGCTTCTTTAGGAGTCTGTTTTGACCACTGGAAAATCGCTGAGGCAATAGCAACACAGCTGGTGAATGTGCGGCCACGGAGAGTGTCTTTCATTGTTGGAAAAAGCCAAAAGTCACTAGGAGCCAGGTCAGGTGAGTAGGGAGCATGAGGAATCACTTCAAAGTTGTTATCACGAAGAAACTATTGCGTAACGTTAGCTCGATGTGCGGGTGCGTTGTCTTGGTGAAACAGCACACGCGCAGCCCTTCCCGGACGTTTTTGTTGCAGTGCAGGAAGGAATTTGTTCTTCAAAACATTTTCGTAGGATGCACCTGTTACCGCAGTGCCCTTTGGAACGCAATGGGTAAGGATTACGCCCTCGCTGTCCCAGAACATGGACACCATAATTTTTTCAGCACTGGCGGTCACCCGAAATTTTTTTGGTGTTGGTGAATCTGTGTGCTTCCATTGAGCTGACTGGCGCTTTGTTTCTGGATTGAAAAATGGCATCCACGTCTCATGCATTGTCACAACCGACGAAAAGAAAGTCCCATTCATGCTGTCGTTGCGCGTCAACATTGCTTGTGCAACATGCCACACGGGCAGCCATGTGGTCGTCAGTGAGCATTCGTGGCACCCACCTGGATGACTCTTTTCGCATTTTCAGGTCGTCATGCAGGATTGTGTGCACAGAACCCACAGAAATGCCAACTCTGGAGGCGATCTGTTCAACAGTCATTCGGCGATCCCCCAAAACAATTCTCTCCACTGTCTCGATCATGCCGTCAGACCGGCTTGTGCGAGCCCGAGGTTGTTTCGGTTTGTTGTCACACGATGTTCTGCCTTCATTAAACTGTCGCACCCACGAACGCACTTTCGACACATCCATAACTCCATCACCACATGTCTCCTTCAACTGTCGATGAATTTCAGTTGGTTTCACACCACTCAAATTCAGAAAACGAATGATTGCACGCTGTTCAAGTAAGGAAAACGTCGCCATTTTAAGTATTTAAAGCAGTTCTCATTCTCGCCATTGGCGGTAAAATTCCATCTGCCGTACGGTGCTGCCATCTCTGGGACGTATTGACAATGAACGCGGCCTCATTTTAAAACAATGCGCGTGTTTCTATCTCTTTCCAGTCTGGAGAAAAAAAATCGGAGGCCTTAGAACTTGAATGCACCTCGTATAAGCAACGGGAGCCAGCCCTTGAATCACAGCTCTGAGGCAACGACCGAGGTAAACACGGACGGCGCACAGCCGTCCAGTGAGCACAACTGCTATCGGCTGATTAGATGTACCGAACAACTGTCGAAAATACGGAGGGGGAGAGATGACGTTAGCGGTCGGAACGAATTAGTACACGTCCCGAAGTTCATACGAATCGTAAGAACGGTCGAAATGATAACTGGAATGATGACCGGTTTGACTACAAGCATTTTGTATCAGTCCGAAAGTTCCATCACTACAAGGACGAAGGTAATAGCTTGCATCCAAAGGCTTTTATGGAACAACTCGAGTTATCTTTGCCTCCACACTGGCCATTGATGTACCAGCTGGATTTTGTGTGCTCCCATATGGAGGGCGCGACCGCTGACTACATGAAAAATGTAGCGAAGACGAGCGACTCGATCGAAGAATTCAAAAATGCCTTGTTGGTCAAGTATTGGTCTAAAGAAACCCAAGAAAGGATCAAACAAGAAATTATGTCCAGAGATATGGAAGGGGCAGGGTACCGGAGTCCGCTCAATTTTTTTGAAAATGTGACAAAAAGGAACCAGTACCTAGACAACCCATGTAGCGGTGCGGAAATCATCAGATTATGCTACATGAAACTTCCCACCTCGTATCAACAATCACTTGCCGGTCGTTGTGGTAGCGATACTGAGGTATTTAAGAGCATTTTGCGAGAACTGGAATTCGCATTTTAAGAGGAACAGGCGCGGGAGAAACACCGACAGCGTGAACAAAATAACAACCATCGCAATAATGGACCTCAGTGGGATAGTAGGCCAGAGCCGAACTACAACGGCCACAATCAAGATAAAAGTAATGGAAACTCGAAAACAAGGTACACGGAAGAAGAGCGACACTCTCCGGTGAAACATAATAAATTACAAAAGACTTGGGGCGGTAACCAGCAATCGGGAAGGAACAGGAATAATGGTTACCAAAGTAACAACCAGGAAGAGGTCGAAGTCCGCCCTCCGAAGCCTGGTCCAGCCCACCTTAACGGGCAGAATTACGCATGACCAGACCAGAGCGCGGACGTAGTAAATATAGGCTTTGAATAAGGATTTTGTTAAAGTGTCTTGTTTGTTTGTGTATATACTGTTCTTAGTGGTAGAATATCTCGTTGATATGTGCCTATATTTCGTGTTTTTATTATTAATAATGATATCTCGCCTCTCGATGTTGTGAAAGTGAAGTGCACTAGATTATTTTGTAAAAAGACATGATTAAAGAATGGAAAACAAATATTTCTGGGGGTGCCCCTAGAAAAAGATAGATTAAGAACTCTGTAAATTACAGAAAAGTTCCCCATAATTGTATCTCCGTCGTTGGAGAACATATTTAAGGTGGCCAGTCCCATAGGTCGTTACGAGGACGCACCGACGCATCTCGTATGCCCCTGAATACGTAAGAGGTGGACAGCTATGCGCAGTTGCGCGAATTAGCGCACCCGGTGCATGTTAAAAAGAACCGGATGTAATTATCTACAGAGCAACCAGCAGCATTAACACGCCAGAAGTACTTTTGATACCAAGATAGTGCAACAACTGCGAGTGTAAGCAGTGAGCTATATTTGTGTTGTGCCATTGTGACATTGCTGATCCGAAACATGTTCAGAGACCTTATAAAACCATTCGTGACAAAAGGAGAAAACGGGAAGAAAATAGAGGAGACAAGAAGTAGTGCAATAGAACACGATTAAGGACGCTATCCAACTTCCAACAAAAATCTTGGTAAGACTAACACATGTCTAAGTTTGTTGTGTTTTATACATGTTTGCAAGCACAATAAGAGGGATGTCTGCTACATAGGGAATTCAGAAGAAAAAACAAGATTAGAGATAAAAAGTAGTAAATACACTCCTGGAAATGGAAAAAAGAACACATTGACACCGGTGTGTCAGACCCACCATACTTGCTCCGGACACTGCGAGAGGGCTGTACAAGCAATGATCACACGCACGGCACAGCGGACACACCAGGACCCGCGGTGTTGGCCGTCGAATGGCGCTAGCTGCGCAGCATTTGTGCACCGCCGCCGTCAGTGTCAGCCAGTTTGCCGTGGCATACGGAGCTCCATCGCAGTCTTTAACACTGGTAACATGCCGCGACAGCGTGGACGGGAACCGTATGTGCAGTTGACGGACTTTGAGCGAGGGCGTATAGTGGGCATGCGGGAGACCGGGCAGACGTACCGCCGAATTGCTCAACACGTGGGGCGTGAGGTCTCCACAGTACATCGATGTTGTCGCCAGTGGTCGGCGGAAGGTGCACGTGCCCGTCGACCTGGGACCGGACCGCAGCGACGCACGGATGCACGCCAAGACCGTAGGATCCTACGCAGTTCCGTAGGGGACCGCACCGCCACTTCCCAGCAAATTAGGGACACTGTTGCTCCTGGGGTATCGGCGAGGACCATTCGCAACCGTCTCCATGAAGCTGGGCTACGGTCCCGCACACCGTTAGGCCGTCTTCCGCTCACGCCCCAACATCGTGCAGCCCGCCTCCAGTGGTGTCGCGACAGGCGTGAATGGAGGGACGAATGGAGACGTGTCGTCTTCAGCGATGAGAGTCGCTTCTGCCTTGGTGCCAATGATGGTCGTATGCGTGTTTGGCGCCGTGCAGGTGAGCGCCACAATCAGGACTGCATACGACCGAGGCACACAGGGCCAACACCCGGCATCATGGTGTGGGGAGCGATCTCCTACACTGGCCGTACACCACTGGTGATCGTCGAGGGGACACTGAATAGTGCACGGTACATCCAAACCGTCATCGAACCCATCGTTCTACCATTCCTAGACCGGCAAGGGAACTTGCTGTTCCAACAGGACAATGCACGTCCGCATGTATCCCGTGCCACCCAACGTGCTCTAGAAGGTGTAAGTCAACTACCCTGGCCAGCAAGATCTCCGGATCTGTCCCCCATTGAGCATGTTTGGGACTGGATGAAGCGCCGTCTCACGCGGTCTGCACGTCCAGCACGAACGCTGGTCCAACTGAGGCGCCAGGTGGAAATGGCATGGCAAGCCGTTCCACAGGACTACATCCAGCATCTCTACGATCGTCTCCATGGGAGAATACCAGCCTCCATTGCTGCGAAAGGTGGATATTCACTGTACTAGTGCCGACATTGTGCATGCTCTGTTGCCTGTGTCTATGTGCCTGTGGTTCTGTCAGTGTGATCATGTGATGTATCTGACCCCAGGAATGTGTCAATAAAGTTTCCCCTTCCTGGGACAATGAATTCACGGTGTTCTTATTTCAATTTCCAGGAGTGTAGTAGATATGTAGTCAGGTTGGCCAACACCTTGTTAGTCGTAGGAATTGGTAGTTTGGAATGGTGATGGGATCTTGTGCAGATAATATTGATACCCTATCCCTTGATTGTGTGTGTGTGTGTGTGTGTGTGTGTGTGTGTGTGTGTGTGTGTGTGTGTGTGTGAACGACTGTGAAGCAAGTTGTCTTTTACATTTTTATGTTTATGTATAAGAAAAGTTCTGTTACGTTTCTATTTTAATTGATCCTGGAGTTGATTAAAAGCAAGTAAAATTATTCCTTTTGTAATGAAAGAAGTTCATTGTCTTTAAAAAAAAAAGGTACTGATGGTTAAACATGAGCACTTTCCATGTACTAAAATTAGTTGTCTTACTGTGTTAAGGTGGCGTAACTGAGCAAGAGGGAGTTGAAGTTACGACACCTGGCACACCACACACGAGCTGACAAGGAACGAGGACGACAGCAATGAGGGAGCACACAGCTGACGATGGTGATGGCATGAAGACCACGCCCTGAATCGACGGGGACGTTGGTCAACTCAGCAGCCAAGGAGAGATGACATTCAGCACCTCTGTGTACGACAAAGAGGTCGGTCCTGGTCTTTGTACGCGGTACGGATAGGGGGCAGCAATGAAGAGGTCAAAGAAGGTTTCTGTATTTGTTGTTTGCCACGTCAGGTGGAGCGACAGCCCAGCTGACCTTTTGTGCCTAATGACACCAACTTTGAAGGCTAGAGCAAAAAATAGGCTCTTGTCTGATCACGGTTCCTCTCTTGCCCTAAAACGTCTATAGAAGGAGCAATGACTGTGGCTTAGCCGCGAGAGGTCACCGATCATAGATGGACCGATGGGGTCTTGTGCCTTAGGAAGAGATGTCAACAACGAGCTCATAGGTGAGAGTCATCCTACCTCAAGAAGATGCGGGTGCCTGTGGCGCCATCTCCGTATTCGACGTTGCTCTCTTCTCAGCCGTTAGCCATCCCTCAACTTACTAGTCAGAACTAATGTCACTTCCGTTCCTGCAAGAAACTTGTGCCGTGTATGTGAGTGTGTCAGTGTGGATCCAAATGAATAATATGCACCTCAACGAACATAAAGTACTCATTTGCTCTGTTTATGAATATATTATAAGAATGTTATGATTTTATAAATGTGCCATGTCATGTCTCTTTGTTTTAGAATTAAATTTCATTCTTATATCTTGTTACAAATACACAAAAGTGATTGCTCAGTACGCAATGATTCTTGTCATTTTGGTTGTGTTGTTGAATTGTGTAAAGATTACACCATGCACAATATAAACGTCCAGAGGCAGTGAGACACAAAAAAAAACCTTTATTTATAAAATGTCAAAAGGGGAGTTCATATATAATTGAATGAGAGCAACCACTATCAACTTCACAAAATGTTACATGAATATTGTTCATGTATGTTTTTAGTAATTTAAGTCGAGTAGGGATGGATAACTGAGAGTGAATGGACCTTAAGCTATAATTGCGGATCTTGCCATTCAAATGACAAGCACAGTGGTGCTTAAACATGTGAATTTGCCTTTTGCGACATGTGTCCTTGTAGTAAATTGTAGTTTTCTTTTGAGTACTCTGACCAATAATTGTCTCAGGAATCGGCAGAGATTGAAGTAAAATTAAGACTAAATAATGACCACTGGTAAATCCCGTCATTGAAAGCAGGTACCCTAGGAATGAGAGGGAGTTTGCATCAGAGAGGAGGCAGTGGTAATCATTCGCCCATAACTAATCACGTGAACAGATTAAAGATACCAGTTATGGAGATATTAATTTTGTACCACAGGTGGTAACACCATAGGAGTCATCACGTGTACTACAAAATTGATTTGAAGAGAGGGGCTATGTAAGATGGCAAGAACTATGCCCCTAACATGAAGTCATCAAAGATCACCTAACTCACGTTGAGCGAACAGTAGGGATGAACAAAAATGACTGACAAGGCACAATGCATCTTGTAGAGGGTATAGTATGGACGTATTGGAATAATGTCGGGTGATGGTTTTAAAGTAATTCACATGACATAAAAACTTTGTGGAAACGTGTTGAATTACTGGAGGCTAGTTTATCCCGGGGAAGTATACAGAGATGAGCGTGGCCAGCTGAGGAGCGGCGAAGGGAAGCGACAATAGGCTGCTTAGGGCGGCTCAAGCTCTGAGAAAGTGGTAATGTGGCACGGCCTCCAGCTGCCTTAAGATGAGTGACAGGGAGTGGGTGGTTGACCCCATGCTGGTGTACCACGAAGCAGATGGAGAACTTGTATGCCTGTTCATAAATGTCCGTCTTCCCGTTTTCAGTGAAACATGCGAGTAAGCCGTGCAAAGCTATGGTGGAGCGGTCAACAGAGGCCAAAATATGCGCGTTCATGGCTATAGCAACTTCACGCTGAATTCACAGTCCACAGAGTCTGAAGTAAATCAGGTGAAGAGCGACAGAATGAAATATGCTGGCCTCCGATGGGAATGTAGGACCAAGGAATTTGAAGTACTCTCCTGGGAGTCAGAATTCCGGAAAAATTGGTGTTTTGTACAGACGCTAACTTTGATGGGTGGGCTGGGAGGAGCTAAATAGCAGAAGTTGAGAGGAAGAAAATTTTGTGGGAATTTGTTCACTTCCCAGAGCAGGCATTGGTTGGCGCTGGGAAACAACGCATAATTAACGCGACTTGTGCTGCAATTGGCGTAAGTGAATTTGCTGGAGGGGAAACCGAGGCGAAGAGCGGACTGGGAGTAGTCCCCATAGTCGTCTTCTGTTCCCGACTTCCCTAGAGAGCAGACGTGTCGTTCTGTACTCAGCTTGCCTGAGAAAGAGTGAGCATCTCTGCAGTTTAGGACTTAGCAAAGGGAACGATTGAGCTTGGAAATAGGAAGTTTATGTTCAACTATATACTGAGCAAGATAGCTAGGAGTGAATAGATGAGCACAGCCTTGCAGCACCACGAGGTCGGCCGACGTCCACACAACACCATTCCGCCACACTGAATTCGGTGATATTGCGCCCGCTCCGGCCATTGGTTAATTTGTTGGATCATGTTGGCAAAGTTTCCACGAGGGTTTCATCTGCCGTGTATTGTAGAATTCTCCTCGCACTTTGCATTACGCCTGGATCAGTCGATAGGAATTACTTTTGATTTATCGCGCTTTACTCCACGCAAACGCAATTTATTACCACTGCCCGTTAGGAGAGTCATGTAATGTGATGATTGAAGGTCGTGAGTTAAAATAAATCTGTGCTAATCGACTGCATCGGTTTTCAATAAAATAGTTGAAATCCCAAGTCACTTTCTTAATTAATTTTCAACATTTGCATGTGGTGTTCAAAAGCTGAATATAACATCAATGTGCACCCCTTTTAATTAAAAGAGATCAATTCTGAATCAATTAATGTCAACACTGCCACCGCAGTTCAGTCAGAAGTCATATGCCTTATCACATTGTTTGCATTGTCCGACATTGCGGCAGTTTTGCACTCTCTGTTGATCTGTTAGTCAATTATGTGGGGTGAACTCACACCAAAACCAGATAAGTGATGGGTGGGGTTTTACAAAATCATTTGCTCGAATTTTCCCTAATGTTCTTCAAACCAAAAGCAAACAGTTGTGGCCCAGTGACATGACATCACTGTTTGGGAACACGTAGTTCATGAATGGCAGGAAATGGTTTCCAAATAGCCGAGCATAATCATTAGCAGTCGATGATCAGTTCAGTTGAACTAGAGCGTCCAGGCCATTCCATGTAAACAGAGCCCACACCATTGTTGAGTCAGTACCAGCTTGCCCATTGCTTTGTTGTCAACTTGGGTCCAGGGCTTCATGGTGGCTGTGCGTCAGTCGAGCTCTACGATCAGCTCTTACCAACTGTAATCGGTCATGGTCGGTTGTGGTCAGTTGTCGTTAGTCTGTCGTCCAACTCGTCCTGTGTTTACCTGGTGGTGTGTGCTCCACCGCAGGCGGCTTTCCCGCCTGGCGGCTCCGATCCACAGCCCAAGGCGTTCCCGCTGTTGGTTGTGGTTACTACATTTGGCGACGAGGTAAACGGAACACAGGAGTATGGAAGAGAAATTACTCACTCTCTTAGAAAACAGCAGCAGCTCATGCGACAGCAGCAGCACCAGTTGGAGGTCTTACAAACCTCACTGTAGTTGCTCTCGGACAGGGTCAATAAGCGGGATTCCCTCCCATCTCTTTCCCTAGGAGCCCCACTTTCAGACACGTTCCCACGTCCGCCGTCATTCCCACTTTTCAACGACACTTCACGGCCTTTCAGGTGTCGGATGACTCTCTGCAGCGGTCGCTGTTCTTGTCTTGGGCCTCACTGGACACGTTTTCCTTGCTCCGCAAGTTGGCACCGTTGGCCGACCCTGTGGCTCTCTCCTTTCACGAGATCTGTGTGCTGCTAACTATTATTCCCAGCGATACCACGTGGTTGCGTCTCGCTTGGAATTCCATCAATACCACAAGCAGCCAGGTCAGTCCTACCGTTCCTGGGTGACGAATTTGCAAGGCCTCAGCCGCAAATGCAACATCACGTGCACCAATCAGCAGTGCAGGGCGTCATATGCAGATTCGTTAATTCGGGATGTGGTCGTTCAACTGGCGCCCGATCCGGAGGTCCGCACTGCGGCGTTAAAGTTGGACACCCCCTCGTTGGAAGACATTCTGCGTATTGCCCATTCCTTCGAAATTGCTCAAGCGGCGAACGAACGTCTCATGGCGCGGCCCCAGGTGGCGGCAGTCGAGTCCACTTCTCGCTCCACTCCTTATCGCCGTCGACGGGGCGCAGTCTCCAGAGGGCACCGCCGTCGAGATTCCTCGCTGACTGACGTCTCTATGGCGACCGAACCGCCGGTCGCCCCTCGACGTCGGCCGCGTGGCCCCCTCCAGTCGTGACCCCAGTGCTTCTCGGCCCACGCTCGAGATGACTGTCCCCATCGCTGGAAGACCTGTTCGATCTGTGAGAAAGAGGGCCACCTTCGATCTGTCTGTCGTAGCCGCTCAACCCGCCCCCGTCCCGCCCCCGTCCCGCCCCCGTCCCGCCCCTGCGGGCCAACAGGAGGCCATCCATGCTTTACACGCAGTCGCCCCTCGGACCGAAACATTGGCTCAAAAGTTATTCCTCACCCTACGCATCTTTAACGAAGACGTCTGTTTCCAGGTCGATACGGGGGCCACAGTTTCTTTTGTCAATCTGACGACGTATGCACGTCTCGGGTCTCCAGAATTTTCCCCACCCTCTCGGAGGTTGGTCGCCTATGGCGACGGTTCCATCCCTCTCTGTGGGCAGTTTTCTGTCATGGCCGTCTACAAAAACGTCTCTCGGCCCCTTACCCTATTTGTGATGGACCACCCGTCGCCTTCGGACATTTTTGGACTAAATGCGTTTACACGGTTTGGCTTTTCCATTCAAGACGATGTGCAGTTCGTTTCAACTACGGTTCCATTTCAGGACCTATACGGTCTGTGCACGTCCTTTTCCTCCCTGTTTTCGGCAGACCTGGGCTGCGCTTCCGATTTCCAGGCACACATCACTTTACTGCCGCACGCACGGCCTCGCTTTTGTCCGGCTCGGCCTATCCCGGTAGCTTTGCGTGCGGCCGTCAAGCAGGAACTCGATCGGCTCCAGGCTGCGGGGGTTATCGAGCCAGTACAATCGAGTGCCTGGGCAACGCCCTCAGTGGTCATCAAGAAACCCAATGGATCGCTTCGTCTTTGTGGGGATTATGGGGCTACGGTCAACGCTCAGTCTTTCGTCGAAACTTATCCCATACCTCGACAGGAAGACCTTCTCGCTAAACTGGCAGGTGGCGAGTACTTCTCTTAGATTGATCTGGCAGAAGCCTATCACCAGTTGCCGTTGGATGAGGAATCGCAGGCTCGTCATCAACACGCCTTTCGGTCTATACAAATACAAGCGTCTTCCGTTTGGCATCTCCTCTGCTCCTGCGATTTTCCAGCGGTATCTCGAGCAACTTACACAACTAATACCGGCTTGTGTCCATTACCTCGATGATATCTAAGTCACGTGGGGCACGCGCTAGGAACATCTGGGCAACCTCAGTACCTTATTTCACGCCCTGCAGGCTGCGGGTTTACGTTGTCGACTGGAAAAGTGCAGTTTTTTTCAACCGGAAGTGGAGTACGTAGGACATTGGCTCGGTAAAGATGGCATTCGCCCTTCGGACCGCACTGTAGCAGCCATCGATGCCCTTCCCCGACCACAAAACTTATCCGAACTCCAGGTATTTTTGGGGAAAGTCAATTATTACTTAAAGTTAGTACCCAAGCCGCAGACGTCGCGCATCCCCTAAATCGCCTGCGTCGCAAAGGGGTACCTTACACGTGGACTTCTGCCTGCGATCAGGCTTTCACACGCCTGAAGACGATGCTGAAATCTGCCCCTTGCCTGACGCTTTTCTCTCCGGATTGTCCCTTGGTGGTGGCGGCCGATGCCTCAGCGTACGGGATTGGGGCAGTCCTGGCACACAGGAATGAGGTTGGGTCAGAACAACCTGTGGCATATGAATCCAAGACGTTAACCCCTGCGCAAAGGAATTACTCTCAGTTCAAAAAGGAGGCTCTTGCCATTATTTTTGCAGTTCAGAAATTTCACATTTACCTGTTTGGGGCGTAGTTCACCCTCCTCACGGATCACAAGCCCTTAGTGTCGCTTTTCGGGCCCCATTCGCACCTCCCAGAACGGACGGCTCAGCATCTTCAGCGCTGGGCGTTGTTCTTGCGTAATTACACTTACACCATCCTCTATAAGCCCACCAGTCAACACACTAATGCCGATGCCTTGTCACGTCTCGCAGCAGGATCCGATCCGGCGTTAGGCCAGCGGGAAGTCCTGTGCTTCCACATCAACTCTGCCCACCGGGAGACACTCGATGGATTTCCTCTGACAGCCACGCAAATCGGCGCTTCCACGCGCAGGGACCCCATTCTGCGGCAAGTCCTCCGCTATGTGACCCATGGTTGGCCTCCCTACCTTACCCGACGTTTGAAAACTGACTTCAGCCCATGGCGTCACGTCTCACACAGACTTTCAGTGATGGAGGACGTCCTCCTGTTGTCCACAGACTCGGACGCCCATCGGGTGATCATCCCTCCGGACTTACGCCACTGCGTCCTGCATTTATTACACCGCGGACACTTGGGGATGTCTCGCATGAAGGCGTTGGCTCGACGACATGTCTATTGGCCAGGGATCGAAGGAGACATTGAGCATCTGATCCGTGGTTGCACAGTGTGTGCGCATCATCAGGCTGGTCCTCCACAATTTTTCGCGCCCTGGCCAACACCCAGCCAACCCTGGGACACGATCCATCTCGATTTTGCAGGCCCCTTCTTGGGCTCCATGTGGCTCCTCATCATTGATGCCTGTTCCAAATACCCATATGTGGTTCGCATGGCGTCCACCACCACTGACGCCACCCTCACTGCCTCGGCCCAGGTGTTGGCTATTGAAGTCCTTCCTCAGACATTGGTCATCGATAACGGGCCCCAGTTCACGGCGTCCTCGTTCTAGACCTTCTGCTCCGCTAACGGTATCACACACATCCGCTCTCCCCCCTTCCATCCTTCATCCAATGGCCCGGCGGAACCCCTGGTCCGCACTTTCAAACAGCAGCTGATGAAATCAGTGGAGCCGTCGGCCACCACCTCGGCCCTCACCTTGTTTCTAAGCACCTACCGCACTACACTGGTGGCCGGTCATAGTCCTGCCAGACTCCTTCACGGGCGACAAACTCGGACCCTCCTCCACCTGCTGACACCATCCCCCTCTGGGCCCTGCTCTGGCTCCTCCCAGCGCTACACCCCGGGCATGGCCGTGTGGGCCCACTGCTATAGCAGCACACCTGCATGGACGCCCGCTATGGTGACAGCGGCTGCCTGGCCGGGGTATAGAGACGCCCACTGACCCCCTCCTCTCTGGTGACACCTTGATGGACGCCGCAGACAGTCTGCCCTCCCCTGCCCCAGTGGTCCCTCCGGACGTCTCACAACCGATGCCCTCGTTCTGCCCGCCTCGGCATCGTCTGGGGCATTTCCGCCCCTATAAACCAATTTCGGGGGGGGGGGGAGGGATCTAGTACCTAATGCCGTGGAAGTCGAACACGTGGCAGAACAAATGGATGTGGTCAGCCCATAGAGGGCTCCGTCACCGCGGCGGCTATTCAGCGCAGCGGCTCTCGCGCAGTGAGGGAGCCACCGCTAAGCCACGTGTAGACAGCGGCCAATAGCCGCTCCCTCCGGTTTCGTATATAGGGACCCACTCTGCCCTAGTCCAAACGGTCCCAACGTACTCTCCAAACCCACCTTGACCAATTCACCGCTTGGTGCAACCAGTGGTTCCTCCGTGTTAATCCCTCCAAGACCCAGGCGATCATCATAGGCCGCACCACCCGCTCCTTCCGCCTCCATGATTTCTACCTCACCATATATGGCCGTCCTATCCACCTCACTCCTACTCTCAAATACCTTGGCCTCACACTCGACCGCCACCTCACCTGGACTCCCCATCTCCGTACCATCCAAAACAAAGCTCACAACCGCCTCCGCCTCCTGAAACTCCTGTCCGGCCAGACGTGGGGTCTGCATCCTTCCACCATCCTTCACACCTACAAATCCATGATCCGCCCCATCCTTTGTTATGCCAGCATCGCTTGGATTTCCGCCCCTCCCCGGTTCTATAAAGCCCTCCAAATCCTCGAACGCCATGCACTCTGCCTCGCCTTCTGCATCCACCTTCCATCCCCCACGCGCATCCTCTACGGCCTCATCCCCTTCCCCCACCTTCTCCTTTTCCTTGAACACATCTGCACACTATACATTGTCCACCGCCTTGATCCCCCTCACCCCCTGGTGTTTCCCTTCCTCTCCACTCCCAACCAGTTGCCACGCCTTTACCGTTGTGTCCCTCCCTCTCTCCATCTCCACACCCTCCATCTCCTTTCCCAACACAACTTCCACCATCTACCCCTCCCGGATGATGAGCTTCGCCCTGACATCTACCCTTCCTACCAACTCTAACACCCTCTTCCTGCCTCCTCCTCAGTGCTCCCTCTCCTCCCCCTCCCTCCTCCTGAGCGGCTTTCCCCTCCTACTCCCCCTCCATCTCTTGTGCCTCCTTTCAGTGTCTCTGCGCTCCCTCCTGCCCTGTCTTCCCTTTTCCTCTCCCGCCCCACGTGTCTCCTGCCTCTTCGTGGACCCACGGTTGCCCCTCCTCTCTACATCCCGCCGCTTCCTCAGCTGCCCCATGCTCTGCCCTCCTTTTCCATCCTGTCTGACCTTTCCCTCGGCAGGTCCCACCTGGTAGTTTTACTCTTCGTCGTGTGTGCTCCAAGTGGGTTTTAAGTGTGTTGTTTCAGAGTGTTTTTAATACTGTGGCCAACTTTTAACCTGTGCATTCACATTCAGTGTCTTCTCTGTGTTTCAAGAATCGCCAACTGTGTTTTTTAACTTTCTGGTGACTTTTTTTTTAACTGTCCCCCATGAGCGTCTACATGTCCATGTCTTTTTACCTCCATTTTCTCCCCTTACTCTGTTTTATGTTCCCCTTTTTTATCTCCTTATGTATGTATCATTTTATTCTTGTATTAGTTGTCGTGTCTCTCGGCTGAAGAGCGGCAGATTGTGCCGCTGACAGCCCTCCCCTGCCCATATGGGGCAGGGGAATGAAATCGCAATAAAGAAAAAAAAAAACCTAGTCCAACCAGTCTGGTACTCGCTCTGGATTTCGTTTCTATCTCGGCGGTACTGCGTTCTGGTCGTTGCTCGTTGTTGACATTTGCCTGGCTCTGGTTCCGAGTGGATTTACGTTTGGTGTCGTGGTTTCCACAAGCCTCCATTGTTTATCTCTTCCTTGTTGTGTCTCATAGTCGGTTGTGGTCAGTTGTCGTTGGTCTGTCGTCCGACTCATCCTGTGTTTACCCGGTGGTGCGTGCTCCACCGCCGGCGGCTTCCCCGCCTGGCGGCTCCGATCCGCAGCCCAAGGCGTTCCCGCTGTTGGTTGTGGTTACTACACAGCGCATACTGTTCAGAAGTTAATGACGATTTTATATCACATATCTGAATAAATGTCAGCCTGTAGGCGTATCACTGTTCTATAATTTTTGTTACCTCAGCGTATTTATCCCACTGTGAGACAAGACGGTCAGCGCTTTCACGGAAATATGTTTGCGGCTGCCTACGGAATCACGAATGCACCCAGTCGTGAATCCCTTCGGTCGAAGCAAACTGAAGACCACGGGTGTATCTTTTGAGCCGTCCAAAACTTGGGAAATCGCTTGGTGAGAGATCGAGACAGTATTTAGGATGTTGGCCCGCCTGCATCTTACCAAGGTTGTTTGGACTACGCGGCAGAAGTTTCGGTGCGAAGCCTTTACATGTCCTCCACATAGTCCCGTTCTCTTCCAACGTGATTTCCATATTTTTGGAGTCCTTGAGAATGACATTCGTATCCATCGATTTACTTCGGACAAATAGGTGCACGCCTGGGTATAATCATGTTTCCGTAGGCAACTGCAACATTCTTCCATAAAGGCACTGATTGGCATCTTTCAGATTGGGATCAATTTATTAACAGATATGGGAATTACTTTTGAAATAATGAACTGTTTAATTACTTTTTTCTATCTGCATCGTTTTTATTTGACTGCCCCTTGTAATGTAGCTGCATCTGTGATATACGATAATCGAGATACATGTAAAATGTATAACATGATAGTGAATGGTGAGTAAGAATTGCTGTTTGCAGCTTGCAGCCACATGTCAAGTTTAATTCCGTGAAATTACTTTAACTCAAAGCCGTCTCGAGTCGATCCAGCGTCCCTTGCAGAAGTTCCAAATCCGCACTCCATTTCCTCATGTAAAACTACCATTCTGTACTTTTTTCTTCGGAGAATTAGCAATTTTGTAATTTTATATCATACGTATTACCTAAAAAAAGTTAATCTATTATTATGATAACTATAAGCTTTCTAAAAAATTAAAAGTAAAACAAAAATCTATGTTGTACTGTTTACGATGGCTAATGTGCATTGATTTTAGTAAGATGTTTAATAGAGAACAGCTTCATTTATTCCTCGTAAGTTATCAATAACACATAATTACTCATTAGAAATAACAGAAAAAAGGCTGTAATTCATAGTTGATAACATATCACTTCCCAGAAATTTTGTTAATGTTATATTTGTATTTTGTATTTCCTTGATTTGAACGAAGCAAATTAATTGCGTATGCCACTGATGTCCCGTTTAGCAGCTACGTCATATTTTGTAACTGAGAGAGCAAAATTTTGTTGTGTTCTTAGACGACATACGAGTGTAATTTGCCCAGATTGCGTTCACAAGTTCATGCCGTCACTGACATTGCCATAAATATAATCGTAGCTATTTCGATGTTTCGACAAGAATCTCTTAACTCACACATTGTGAAAAAAGAAAAACAAATTTTCAAAATAACCCTTCTATATTTGGCATCAAAATATGCTGTACATTTTTCAAGAAGAGATACGGATCTGTCACTAAAGACAAATGCAGACAGGAAATTAAAGCCTAATTAAAGGGTGTGATACATGAGATCAGTTTTCCATTTCATTTATTCTTTTATCAAATGCTTTGAAGTATCCTAGTTCTGACAGCGTCGCTCCGGCAGTCAGAAATCGGCAAAAATTGGAAGCATTTGGTCAAACAGCTTACTCGCTTCAGCACCCATGCGCTGACCGTTGAGATACAACAATGTTCAGCGAATCATCAGCAAGAACCAGTGTTGCCAAATCAGCTTTTTTATAGCTAATAACTCTGGCCTCTTTTTGACACCAGTTAGCTGCAAACGATGATTTAGCTGAGGTCCGGAAATCTGCCTTTGTTCACAACAATTTAGTTTTTTCCTGGCTTTTTTTTCTGAGGTTAGGAGAGGATTAAAATCCATGGATGCCGGCACGGTAACTCAGCGTGTTCGGTCAGAGGGTTAGCTGCCCTCTGTAATAAAAAAACTGAGTTAAAGGATCAACGACGAACTGAAACGGGTGTCTTGCGACGTCCGCCCCAAGCAGATACAACGAACAAAAACGAACAAAATGAGATCAATTTAAAAAAAAAAGTGGTCAGCGCGACAGTGTGTCAATCCTAAGGGCCCGGGTTCGATTCCCGGCTGGGTCGGATATTTTCTCCGCTCAGGGACTGGGTGTTGTGTTGTCCTAATCATCATCATTTCCTCCCCATCGACGCGCAAGTCGCCGAAGTGGCGTCTAATCGAAATACTTGCACCAGGCGAGCGGTCTACCCGACGGGAGGCCCTCGTTACACGACATTTTTTTTTATCTCATAGAAATGTACTATCAGATTGAATTCAAAGGCAAAACAAAAAAAATAAAGCAGTATTGCTATTGGTTCTGGGCTCGTCAGAATATACATACATAAAAACAAAACATAACGTTAAAATGTAGGGCGTTCGGAAATTTTCGTTACAGATGTCTAGGACTTGTAGAGGGGATTGAGTACATAATATTTTGAATAATATCTCATGTCCTGCAACGTCAGCCAACGACACTACAGAGCGTCAAATTTATAGGCGTCGAAGCCTGAAAATGTATTTATACACAGGGTGATACCGTAATGATGTTGCAGACTTTCAAGGATGATGGATAAATGTCTCAATTTGAGGTAAGATTCGGTGGTTCGGAAACGAATGAGTGGTAGGTTAATAGCGAAAATCATTCTGACATCTCTGACAGTGGAGGAAGTGTACCGTTACTGTTGTGGCTAAAGATGTAGAAATGTGCAACTTCGAAGGCGAAGAGAGGGCTCTAAAATAAATGAGAAGCTACGAGTGCTTGTTCTTCTTCGCTAGCGTGAAACACGTCCCCTCTATTGAACAGGTGCTCATAGATCTTAAGGTATGCGTTTCAGAGCCCAAGTTTACTGGACATTTTTTCTTGTATTCGTCCATAGTTCCACCTCTTAAAGTTGCCTACCCTATAATCTTAGAAGAAACAGTACCGGTACATGTATTCCACTGTCAGAGGCATCAGAACAGTTTTCACTTGTAATTTTCGACTCACTCTTTTCCGGTACAGAGACTCTTATCTCAGAACGATACATTTGTCCTTCTCCATGTTCCTTGAAAGTTTGTAACATCATCGTGGAATCGCCTTGTATATGCATACATTTACAGGTGCTGGCGCCTATACCTGTGAGGCTCTGTGTTGTTGGATGACGTTTCCAGGAAAGGGTTCCTATTCAAAATATTATGTACTCCCCTCTACAAGTCCTAGAAGTTTGTAATGGGATTTTCCGAACGCCCTGTACAAAAAGCTGGGAGCGTTGCTGAAAATACTGTTGCAGCAGAGCTGACAGCAGCAAGGTATCGCAACTCCACAATAATGAAGGAAGCTGTTCTAAGCAAAGCAGGCTTTGATTTATGCGGGATGAATCAAAAGTCGTACGCTGCACAGTTGCAATAAACAGTGTGCCAGCAACTGAACTGAGGAGAGGAACAGCGACCTTCTGTTCAGTGCAATAGCTTGCTAAGGTGTCAACCTCAATAGAATGTTCAGTTGATTAGGACGAAGCAATACCAATATGGGTTTCATGGACCAAATTAATGTTTAAATTAGCAAGTCAAGTGATGCACATTGTGGTATCGATAGCTACGATGCCACGGCGTACGTGCAAGTTTTTAGATTGGCACTACTACACCGACACCGACGACAGCGCCCTCTAGCCGGCCCTGTGCAGCTCTACGCGCTCCGCTCCAGATTCAGTCCATTTGATTCCGAGGAGACGCGCTAGCAACATTGTTTCTACTTCATAGGGGGCTAGCAATTACAGACTTTGTTACTTCAGTTACTTCAATGATAGTTTGTCCAACTACTACTTGCTGTTAGATTTGATGGATGAACGGCTTCGCACCGACGTGCTCATCTGTACGCAAAGTTAAGTAAAGGAGTTATAATCTAATTGCAGTACCAAGCATTTCACCTTTTCCTGCTCCTACTCACTTCCTACATGCGGCCTACCCTTCAGTTTTCAGATCCACGCGCCACCTTCCAGGCGGGATACAAAACACATCACCCGTTTTGAACTTCTAAAAATGCAAGTCTGTTGTTCCCGTATTATCAAGGATATATCAGTCAAATAATGTTATACATTAACGGTAACTGTATTACTGCAATGTCCAGCAGTTTCCAAACTTTGAAAAGAAATATAAATTCATAATAGTCTGTTACACAGCGTAAGTAATGCAAAAATAAAACTGCACATATTATACCTTACATTATTTAAGCTTTTTTATGGATTCTTTTTATAGACACATTTAGCTTGCTTCGTTTTGGAGAGATGGCAACATTGTCAAGGACTCAGTAGATTAACACGTTCGAGTTGTTTGGCAGCAGCTGTGTGAACCAATCGTACTAAACCCAGGTAACAGGTTCAGGACAGGAAAGGATCAAACATCAACACGTGGAAGGAAGACCCATCAGAGAGTTCGTCGTTTTCATCAAATTAACATTAATTTAAGGGTACATACTGGTCAATTAAATGCCAGACTAATAACAACATGACGACCATCACAATTATAGTGGCATATAAAGTGACAAACTACTGAAATTTACGAATATAAACAAAGGAAACAATATTTAATGAACACAAAGCATTTGAGTTTATGAACAGTATAATTTACAAGAGTTCGTGAGCTAATCCCGCTGAACTCCACAGCCCACAACCCTGGCGGCAGTCGCTCAGCCCAGGTATAGCTCCAAGGAACAAGACAAGTACTCAACTTTTGGTAGGTATGACACACGACGCGGCAATGCACTCCCGCGGCAATAACTTAGACTTTGGCCTTGGGCATACGCCTCCACAAGACTTAAATCTGATCAGGGGAAACTCGCTAAGATTGACAGAGATTTTGCCGTACATAATAAATACATACGTCTCGGTGTAGGTAAAATGATAAGCGAATACTTGTAACTGTCAAGATGCAGGTACAAACAGAGCAGTTGCAGTTAAACCCCCTAAGGCATGATTATGTAATGCTAGAACGCCTTAAGATACACTAGTCAAGTTGAGTTTAAGCAAAGCAAAAAATTTCAAATAGTAGTAGCCCTACGTAATTCATTTATGACTAAGACATATCAACGTAAGTTAGAATAAATACACCATACTAAATCATACTTAGATTTCAAATTCATACAGTACCTGATGCAGTACCATGACATTGCCACCGAGTACATGAAGAAGACGCACTGACAACCACTGGCCACGCTCAAGCCCGCCAAGGCACACAGCAGAACAAACAAATACATATTATTCACTGAACAAGGCACAATAATGTTGCGTCAGTTTTCCTTTAAACAATAAAACCACAGGGCCAGACTATCCACAGGCAGTATGTTACGATACACTTTCCCCACCGTGAATTAGCCTTTTAACTCCTCTTCAAATAACAAAAGCAGGCCCCAGTCACCAGAGCTCCAAAGTACGACCTTCCTCACCTTCTTTAGCGACTGCCTAACATTCGATAACTCGCTCGGCGATAAGGCTGGGACATGCGTTGTCAGACCCAAATCGGCCCAACCAAACACCGCCGCCAGGCACTGCTGCTCCAGCCCTCCTCCTTCCGTCACGTGCCATTCACAACTCAGTGCCGCTGCGTCGAGCCTCCGCGTCTCAATCGGAAAAACCAAAGGTAAGTCACAAGGGAGGTGACTATCGATACCCGTGCCAGGGGTAGTTAGCCCAGCAAACCGAGCCGCCACGGCTCACTGCACATATTGTACCTCACATTATTTCAGCTTTTTTATGAGTTCTTTTTGTAGACACATTTAGCTTGCTTCGTTTTGGAGAATGGGCAACATTGTCAAGAACTCCGTAGTTGAACACGATCGAGTTGTTTAGGCAGCGGCTGTGTGAACCAATCGTACTATTGCCACATAAACAGCGTTCCGGGCCACATGAACAGCGTTCCGGCATTTGAAGCTAACTGCCAAACGATTCTACTGCTGCCTGCTGCCTACACAGACTGCGCGTATGGACTACAAACATAAGATACGATAAATTAAGGCGCATACGGAGGGATATAGATAGTCGTTTTCCCTCGCTCTATTTGCGAGTGGAACAGGAAAGGAAATGAAAGGTAGTCACGCTCCGTACGGTGGATTGCGGAGTATCTAAGTAGATGTAGATGTATCCATAGACACTTGTTCGATAGTAATTGTTTCTTTATGATGCTACTCGGACGAAATTGCACTGTGATACCTGCGTGCGTTTACAGTCACATGGAAAGGCTTTTTCTCGAAGGTAGAAAATAGGAATTTGTCGGGCTGGAGAACGTACGCAGATCTCCCGGTTAATTCTTAAACTATCTACACCATCTTTCCTTTTTGTTCTTTCTGTAGTCAGTTCTCGTGCCCCTCTGTGCCAGAGGTCTTGGTAGGGCCCATTCGACATTCACTTCGTGCGACACTTCCATTGGAAGCTCTTTCACGCTACGCTGGGTAGAAAACTAGGATGTATCTGCCGACATAAATGTACTGAGCTCACTGCTAATAAAAGGACTAGAGATCAGTTATCAGACAGTTTACGCTACTTACCGGATTTAGACCGTTATAAAGACCGTACGTTCCAAGGATGAATTTCCGTGTTTAGGAACTTCCCAGAGACAACAAAACACGATATCCGCTTAAAGGCTACAGTTGACAGATGAAAACGATAACAGAAACGCGAATCCAGTACACGGTAAACTCCAGTAAATGACTCTCTCTCCCCCCCCCCCCCTGCCCGTTTCCCAAGTTGCTTAATTTGTTGTTGTTGTTGTGGTCTTCAGTCATGAGACTGGTTTGATGCAGCTCTCCGTGCTACTCTATCCTGTGAAAGCTTCTTCGTCTCCCAGTACCTACTGCAGCCTACATCCTTCTAAATCTGCTTAGTGTATTCATCTCTTGGTCTCCCTATACGATTTTTACCCTCCACGCTGCACTCCGGTACTAAATTGGTGATCCCTTGATGCCTCAGAACGTGTCCTACCAACCGATCTCTTCTTCTAGTCAAGTTACCCCACAAACTCCTCTTCTCCCCAATTCTATTCAAAACCCCCTCATTAGTTATGTGATCTACCCATCTAATCTTCAGCATTCTTCCGTAGCACCACATTTCGAAAGCTTCTATTCTCTTCTTGTCTAAACTATTTATCGTTTATGTTTCACTCCCATACATGGCTACACTCCATACAAATACTTTAAGAAACGACTTCCTGACACTTAAATCAATACTCGATGTTAACAAATTTCTCTTCTTCAGAAACGCTTTCATTACCATTGCCAGTCTAGATTTTATATCCTCTCTACTTCGACCATCATCAGTTATTTTACTCCCCAAATAGCAAAACTCCTGTACTACTTTAAGTGTCTCATTTCCTAATCTAATTCCCTCAGCATCGCCCGACTTAATTCGACTACATTCCATTATCCTCGTTTTGCTTTTGCTCATGTTCATCTTATACCATCCTTTCAAGACACTGCTTAATTTACTGTTACAGAATGTCAGTCCAATCAAATCAGTACTAACACTCAGGGAGAAATTATAGACAGCAGAAGTAATAAATAACCAATAGAACGACGAAAATTTCTACTGTCGATGACGACGCAGAAATAACACTACGTACACTGCCTCTTTAAAGTTCTTCAGTGTGTCACTAATCTTAGTCAGTTAGAAGCAAAGCGAACGGAACTATCAGCCCGACGGGGAATTTATCTTAGCATGGACGTAAACTTCAGAGGGAAACCGACTATTCTCATAAATAACTGCTCTCTTAAAATGATTTAAGAACTACGAAAAAAACTTTACGACATTTTGAGGAAGTTACACCATTAATTGTTCACGACCCATTAGTTTCCGCGACTGCTGGCGTAATAATCAAGGCCTTAGATGTCGACGAAGTATATGGTTATGATTCTTTAAGCTGGTAACGGTTTCGGAAGAAATATCTGCCAGCACGCAAATAATGAAGGAGCGATTATGCGGATTCGTTTCCGCACCATTTAGATGGTGTTATCGGCATCAAGGTCGATGCAGGAGCTGGTCTACCCTCAGCACATTCATAAAGAATCGTGCACTTCTGCCTTTCTTCTGAAATTATATATGATCTTGACTCTTTCTCGTAATCGTCTAGAAGTTTAGCTGTGTATGTCCTCCCTCGATGTTGTTAGTTATGGTTCAAATGACTCTGAGCACTATGGGACTTGACATCTGCGGTCATCAGTCCCCTAGAACGTACAACTACTTAAACCTAACTAACCTAAGGACATCACACACATCCATGCATGAGGCAGTGTTCCAACCTAGAGCGCCTAGTACCGCTCGGTCACCTAGGCCGGCAATGCTGTTAGTAAGAAAAAATTTTCTAGCTATGTAACTACATCAATAATAATAATGCAAAACATTTCGGTCATCTGTAACAGTTGATAGACATTATATAATTAAGACATGCTCCAATAAAGATTTATTGAAGCATGTAAACTTTCTCATAAATGCTCAGATATGAAATCATTCTGGGTGTAAAATTAACATCTCATCCATGGGCCCAATACCAGTCATCTCCCATTACAATCGCTTATCATAGATGTTAACTATAATGCAGCATAGCATTTCTCTTTCTCTATTCACTCTGATACTGCACGTTTAAAAGGTAAATCCAACTATTATAAAGTATTAAAACATTCGGACCTTCAAGTGCTGCTCAATAGCCTGTTATTACCCCACTTAACTGGGTTTCGAAAACACTATTATTTCGAAATCATGTAATTAAACTGGAACCACCCCTCCCTGTCTGCCCAACAACATGAACACCTGTAGGATTTTATAAAATGTATAAGTCACCTAAGGAAAGATCCTGGGACGTGACAGCTCTTTGAAAGGGCTACTTTATTCACGCATGATAACGTCTCATTACTTTCTTGAGTCACACGTTACGTT
Organism: Schistocerca nitens; assembly: GCF_023898315.1. Classification (NCBI taxonomy): domain Eukaryota; kingdom Metazoa; phylum Arthropoda; class Insecta; order Orthoptera; family Acrididae; genus Schistocerca; species Schistocerca nitens. Next base: position 536,855,101 of record NC_064618.1, on the reverse strand, counting down.
ACTGATGAAACAATTGTTTTATCATTAGAATGGAAGAGCGTAAATTTTTATCGGCAGACAGTGTATGCTAAAAAGGAGAATGCATCTGAGGGATGCAAAGTTTCGCAAAAATAGTCACAGAACGCTCTAAATTCTTCATTGATGTGGGTAATGCATGATTTTTGGCGTGTTAAGTAATTTCTTTGTGTTATAACGAAGGTAAAAGTAATATCTGACGGAAGCCTCGGCCTTCAGTTATAACATATAGCACGTTAACTCCTCAATCAAGGCCTAGGGACAACCCTTAAAATACACATCCTCCCACATAATAATAATGGCTTCGTTGCAATTCGATAGATAAGTAATTTGGTTGTGTTACTTTTACAGCAGGCAACATGCAGCATACTGTAGATATGGAAACAACGTGCTGCTGTGAAATAGTTTACTTTACAGTGGAGAAAAATGAAGTCAAAGTTGTTCGTTTGTAGAATGTACCAATGTAAAAGTATAGTTTCACTACAATCAGGCAGCGAGGGATTTGTCGCCGTTGAGAAAGTCGGATTACTTATTTGTAATATATTTTCTTCGATTTGAATGTCAAAATGAAGAAATTCAAACTCAGGTTTTGGCACAATTCAAAGTATCTATGCACACGATTTGTTCTGCTGCCTTTCATACATAAAGATGTTTTGCACGTACAGTGACAGAAACTGACCTACTCCTGCAGACTGCAGTTTCTCCAACTCATTGTCTTCTTAAATAAAATTGTGTTTCAATGCAGTTTCGCAGCACGTAACATGAATTTATGACAGCACATATTCTTTGATTTGTTTAATAACACCCACATACATATTACCTTTTCTCGTTTGAGTATCTGTAACTAAATCTATTCCAGTATTCAATGTTTTGTGTATGCCAAATTATTCTAACATTGTTTCTAATGTGGGAAAGCTCGTAGTTCATGACATACTAGCTTCTAGGAGACAGCTTTAGCAGACTTTTCCATTTTACCTTATCTGTGTCTATATCTATACTCCGCAAGTCAAATTACGGTGTGTGGCGGCGGGAGGGTTCATTTGCGAATGGTGCTCGAGAAAGATGATTGTCAATAAAGCTCTGTAGAACATCTAATTTCTCTCATTTTCTCTTCGAGATCACTTCGCGAGAAGTTTGTGGAAGGAAGGAATATGTTGTCCTACTCTTCATGGAACATAAGCTCACGAAATTTTAACAGTAACCCTCTCCATGATACACAACTCCTCTCTCGCCGCGTTTACCAAAAGAGTTTGTTGAACATCTGCATAACGCTCTCGCGCCGATTGAATGATCCCATGACCAAAAGCGCTGCTCTCCTATTAATCCTATTTGGTAAGGTCCTAGAATGATGAACGGTACACAATAATCAGTCGAACGAAAGCTTTTCAAGAGACTTCTTTCGTGTGGGAGTTACAGTTCCTTAAGATACTTTCACTGGATCTCAGCCTGACATCTGATTTTCCGAGATTTTGTTTTATATTGTCACTCCATTTATTCCTTCTCGATTACTTACTCCTAAATAATTCACGGCTGTCATTGGTTCCATCGATTTATCGTCTTTATTGTTATGGAACAGTAGTGGATCTCGCCTATTTGTGAACTATACCTTACATTTACTTACGTTCAGGGTCAACCTCGAGTCCCTACACCAATCGTCGATCCCCCGCATTTCGCTACAGTCCTCTGATGTTGCAACCTTCCTATAAACAAGGCGCCGTCCACGAATTGCCTCACGGAGCCTACAACGTTACCCACGAGATTATTAATAAAAATTTCCAATTTTAGCGGGCCTATGACACTCACTTTCCAGTACTCCCGAAATTATTTTGTACGTGGCAATCCGTGTAGCTTGTACTGCACAGCTCCAATTGCATTACTCAAAAAGTAATTGTGCTAGTGCCGGCAACGTTGGATGCGGAATTACCTTCGTGAAATCAGTTAAAGGCTTTAGTTTAATTAATACTAAAATAATTGATGTTGTCAAACTATAATAATTATAATATTAATTATATTTCGAACATTCATCATTGGAAAATTATGATGGCAGGAAAAATTTCTGCATTATAATGCTAATGCAAGCGATGACGTTCATCAGCGAATTATTTTCTTGTTTGTGTCAACCACATTGTATTCTTCCTGCATATCAGGTTTAATCACACAATTACAAACAGATATTCTATACCAAAATAACGGGACTTCTATGAGAAACAGTCCTTAAATATTTGATCTGTTTATTTATTGAAAAAGGATATGTTTTAGTTTATATTCACGATTTACTAATTTTTCCTAATTGCTACCTGTTTCGGAACACAGTAACATACTGAGGCCACCCTATGATCAAATAATTCGATTGCATTGTTAGAATAGTAGAGAAAGAGTAATTTAGAAAAATATTATCCTCTATGACAGCAAATGTACGGTGTACAGCGAAGCTTAAAATGTATAGATAGCTTCTTATCACGGCAGGCAGTCGTGTGCTCCTTAAATAATGAAAGTAAAGGTGAATGTTCAGCTTTAAATAGATGTAAATTGCAGCCAGCAGTGACATGAATGTCCCCTACGTACAGAGTTTATTTTATTTTTACATGTTAAAAAAAGCTACATCGTAAAAGATATATAAAAATAGCATAAGATAAGAAATTAAGAAAATGTATAATTATGGAACGCCCTGTCGCAGCTCATCGTCCACTCACTGCCGCGGTAGGCAAGGTGCAGTTAAGAAAGGCTGCACCGACAGGGTTTGGCATTAGGTAATGTACCAGACGGAAATACACTGACCGTAGAACATGTACCGGACGGAAATACACTGACCGTAGAACGATGGGTGCTTTCGGTTTGCTTCATAAGGAGACTGAGTGGAGCTACACCACATAAAATATTAGTTCACGTTATTAAAATATAGAGATGATGATTTACGTAACTTTTGTACAATCCATTTCCACAGGAATGTTCTGAATATTTATAACTGTTTTTGAATATTTAAGTTCACTTGATACAGACAAATTTGCAGCTCTCTTCACTTGAAGTATAACTGACATAATGTTCACAAGAGAGTTCTGTCTAACGTATTTAATACACCGACGACATATGTAAGACGATACTGTCATCTTGATCTGTGCCTGCGAGCTGAAGAGAGCGTCCCTCAGCTCAGCCGTAACTAAACCATAGACTGCGGTGGCGTAACGAAACTATAGGAGTCGTGACTAAGTCGGCGTCTCCCATTCGTCGGTGCGATACACAGCGACTGTACTCTTGTTAGGTGCCAGCCTCACTTTGGCACCCCATTCTTCGGAAGGAACGACGTTAGGCAACCATTTGTCAATATTATCTTATTGTGGCACTATAATCCAATTATTATGATCTGAATCTGGCTGTGCGGAATGTCTATAAGTGGGAAGATGATTTTAAGTCCACAGTTACATTGTGCGTCTACAAATTAAACCAGAAGTCAAGTGCATTAAAATATCATGGTGCTACAACGTCAAAATCAATTTAATAGGATGACCATTTAAAAGACAGTAAACAGTGAGACATGTTAAACTAAATCCCATCGATGTAGTCTTTCTCAACTGCATGTTTTCGTCATGGAAGGGTTACCACGGCCGTAGCTGGTCGATGAGATGCGACACAGGGTGGAGAAGGCGGATTGCAGCGCCACTGGGAGCCGTAGCGTATCCACGGACACTGCCTGGATAACATGAAACTGGAGATGGGACAAAAATCGTCAACTGACGGTCGCAAAGTAATACGAGGGCGGTTCAGAAAGTAACCTCCGATTGGTCACAGTGCGGGTTGTGGGGGGAGTAGCGACGCCATCTGTGCGTTCACGCACTCAACAGGTCAGTCGGCATCGTGGTCGAGTGAACGTCGTACCTGCGCTAGTTTAGTTTTTGTGGCAGTTTGAAATGTGTGCTGCAATAGAAAACCCCGCCAAATGTGAAGTGCGTGCTGTCATAAGGTTTTTTACAGCCAAAGGGGTGTTGTTGGTTGAATTCATGGAACGTGGTACGACCATTAATCAAGACGTCTACTGTGAAACAATAAAAAAGTTATGACGGGCTATACAGAACAAACGCCGTGGTATGCTGACTTCCGGTATCGTTTTTTTGCACGATAACGCCCGTCCTCACTCTGCTCGCAGAACAACGGCCCTTCTTGAGTCCTTCAAGTGGGACGTTATCAACCATCCACCTTACAGCCCAGACCTGGCGCCAAGTGATTATCACCTCTTCATGCATTTGAAGAAATGGCTCGGGTCACAGCGGTTTGATGACGACGAAAAGCTCAAAGATGCGGTCACAGGCTGGCTCCAGGCACAAGCGGGTGATTTTTATGCAGAAGGAATTTCAAAGCTTGTGAAGAGATACGATAAGTGCCTCAATCGCTATGGAGACTATGTAGAAAAATAGTGCAAAGATGTAGTTGTAAGATGTATATATTAAAATATTTTTATTTAACTTGGTGTATTTTTTTAAATCAACTGGGGGTTACTTTCTGAACGGCCCTCGTACATAGCCACAGAGTTTCACTATTCTTTCTGGACTCTCGATTTCCTTTCAATAAAAATAATACTGTATTTTTAAATTTAAAGCCATTATTATGACGACAGTTGCCTAATTAAAAGATTTATCGTCAGGTAGATATTTTATAGCGCTATGAACTGTAAATAATGGTAAAATGCAGACTTGGCTAAACACATTGAAAGTGGCTAATTAGTTTGTATTATATATAATGTATAGTTATATTTACTGGTATTTTGTCTGTGGGGTAATGTGAAGTTGAATTCGTGATTAGAAAAACAGTTAAGCTCGTGTTTAAGTTGATAAGTAATTTCGTAATTCTTGAAAAGCGATCAGGAACGCAAAATTTACTCAGAAATATAATATTAAACTGTGTACTGCAACGCTCATATCGAGAGTACAATCTATTCTGTCAAAAGTAAGAGAACTGTCCTGTTAGCAATAATATAAGCAATCTCACTGCGAGAAAAATATGAAATACAAGTAACTACCAAAAATGCCCTGTCTGAAAAGGATGTCACTGTTGAACCGTTAATTGCAACACACGTATTTATAAACGCCCAACCTGTCTCCACAATGAATAAAGCTGTGCTGTGCTGCTGCAGCTGATATGCTAGTTAAAAAATAAAAGTTCAGACTACTAGCAATGCCATGGACAACGTGCGCTTTCAACTACCCAGACATCCACGAAACGTCTGTGCTAATAAATCTCATTACTGCTACGACCATTATCAATTAAGGTTCTGTTACTGAGAAACTCGGCAAAACAAAATTATACGTGTGAAACTCGAAATTAAGGGGTGAATGCTGATTGCTGTAGAAACAATAAAATAACTGTATTAACAAAACTTTACGTCACTAAGAAAAAATATTGTAAAACTTGAAATATTAATAATTCGCTTTACATTAATAGTGGAACAACCTGAACAAATTCTCTATGCTTTCCTACCAATATGTATGCTATTCATCTTTGAAAAAAGTCAGTAAGTCACACATTGTTACGTTACCATAAAAATCTCCAATTCTAAATCCTTGATCAAGTTAATTACTACACTTGGATATCTCGTAAATGCGATATTACAGTACCTTTTGAAGCCTTCTGAATGAATTTATAAAATATCTCTCCATAAATGAAAAATAATATAAGAAAATTATTGCCGGCACTCAGCGCAGCCTAAACACATCTTTACTCCATCACGCAGCACAGCTTAAACACATCTTACTCCATCACAGGATACCACTTGGCTCCTCTATCTCTCTCTCTCTCTCTCTCTCTCTCTCTCTCTCTCCAACACTGCACTCCACTCACAAGCAAAGATTGTAATAACAATCACTCTCCGCACAACCTCTTTGGCAGAAGTGTTGTCCGCTAATACGCAGATGCTATTCAAGCTTTGCTTCTCGGCGTGACATCCAAAATATTACCAAAATTACATATTTCTTTATAAATCTACAAGCAACGCCATGTGCAATGGGTGCTTTAAACTATAGAGACATTCAAAAAACTTCTGTGCTAATAAATCTCAATACCGCATCAATTAACATTCTGTTACTGAGAAATTCTGCAAAGAAAATTATATATTTGAAACTTTAAGGTTTTGTTTTTAATTTTTTATTACAATAGGGACTACGTTGTTATGTATTTTTTTATTTCAGATCTTATTTCGTTTCTTCGTATATTTTACATTGAGACTTTTTAATAGATAAAAGAAAATAAAAAAATTAAGTTTATACATAGAGGGGACTCTTATCGCTGCTAGCCGCAGTTTACAGCTATTTAAAGCTCAACATTTCTTGTAGTATTTGACACACCTACTTAGGGAAGCGTGCGTGACGACTGCGTGCTTCGAGTAAGGGGCTAACTATAGATTTTGAAGTGTGCTATATTCCATAATCTGCTGTCACAGAACATCATATTCGCAATTGACTTTAGAAATTATTTATTTCACTGTTGCAATTTCTGCCTTCGGGCCATTTTCAAGTGGTACATTACAAAAAACAATATATCACATATATTTTCCTTCAACACTTGTCAGACTTTAAAATCCTCCGGTAATAGGTCTCAGAAGCGTGCGAAGCTCTGTACGTCGTGAAATTATGAAAATTTCGTGAAATATTAACAACATTCACGTAAATCGTTACAAACCGATGTTCTATCACACAGTTTGCATGTAAACTGAGGCCTTGGCCGCGTAAAACGATAACAGATGTTAGCTTCATATCGTAACATCTTTTTTCATCGGTGGACGACGTACAGTTTTCTGGGGCATGATATAGTCGCAAGGTGCAAGGGGATATGAAAGAAAAATTTATTATTAACAATCGTAAAGCTACATATGTTATCTGTGCTAAAGGTCTCACATTGGCTTCAGTGCTTATACAGAACATGGCAACTGTAATCTTACCTGTTACTTTATTTGCACTATTGTTGTAGCTATGGAACCGAATTCTTTGATCATATAATGGCCTGAGGATGGTACTGTGTATCGAAACAGATAATCAATTGGAAAAGTAAATTACTTGCCACTATAGACTAAAACTTTTTTTTATTGGATCGGTCTCTGTTCGACCAACAATATATCAAAAATATTTATCATTTACTTATGTTTTAATTTTACTTCCAGCTAATAACAGTATCACTTAAAATGACTTTTGATCCATCAGCAGCGATGATGTAATTAGTTGCGTTATGAGCTAGAACCACTGTAGGCGTATGATGTTTCTTGATCCGGAACTAACTTACGAAAAATATGTATATCAATAATCATCGTGCGTTTACTGCTTTAGGATGGCAACTTTTCAAAAACGCTTGGTTAGTTTCCATGTAAGTAGAGATATGTGTTTACAAAATAAATGCGGATTGCCGTATATTAGTTTCTTTCAAGTAATAAGTAACTCCCATATCGACCTGGTACTTCTCTTCTAATAACTTACAATTCCACACTACGTAAACGTGCACAAAGGAACTATTTACAACTATTTTGTTGATGGACGTTCGCGCACTTACGGCATTTACCAGATTCATGTCTACATATTCCTAAAACTTGTCAAAACTGGACAACTTCGTTGTAACGTAGAACACTGATTGTCTTTTTTCCCATTATCTGCACCGTGTGTGCACTGTTTGGAATTTCACCTTAGATCTTTTTAAGTATTGCCGTCAAAGTTCCATTCACTTGTTTCTTGTTGTGTAGTTAGAGTCTTTAATTTGGCAAAAAGTCTAGATATAATGTACTTCAAATTACGAAAACCTGTAACCAATCTTTCTTCATTTATGAAACTGAATAGGCTACTGTGCTGTTTCTCGTCGATAATATTGCCATTTAGTAAAATGACTTAGTTACTACCGTAGGTGCAAATGGTTCAAATGGCTCTGAGCACTATGGGATTTAACATCTGTGGTCATCAGTCCCCTAGAACTTAGAACTACTTAAACCTAACAAACCTAAGGACATCACACACATCCATGCCCGAGGCAGGATTCGAAACTGCGACCGTAGCAGTCTCGCGCTACCGTAGGTCCTTATACGTTATTAGGAGCGCCTAATCTCTTATGGGTTGTCTCAGGAGCACTACCATCGTGAGGTTACAGTGTTTCCATGCCAAGTTTAGTTATATCACTCCTCTGCCGTAGTTTAGCCTCCATCATTCCTAGTAGCTTGTTCAAGTGCTGCAGCAAAACCCTGTCTTTGCAGATTACAAAAAAATATTCGGAATTACCACTACAGCAAGAGCATGAAAATATCAATTGGGAGCCGCTTCTACCACATTCTTTGCGTTGCGCAGGAAACGAATGGAAACTACTCAAATGGAGGCAGCACAACCTTGCTGTCAACAGAATTATTTAAACCACAGATAAAGAGTTATTTACATTACGTATTTTACAATACTGGTGAAGACATACCAACGTTATTTTGAAAATTCTTCCAGTAATGGACCGCCTCTTACAAGTCATTTCCTAATCGGCCCACTAATAGGATGATCGTCTTCCACCGCAAGATATTAATGTGAACTATGAACAACATAGCAGTTTTCCTAATACGAGAGTAATACTTTCGTACTTTCGGTAACCTTACTGAAATAGTGTGCAGAAGTTTTCAGCTTCAGTGTCCATCCACTATTACGCACAAAGTTAGTTTCATCTTCAAAAAACAATGTGACAAGTGTTTCGTTGTTGTTCTTCTGGTCTTGGATACGGAAAAAATAGTTCTTATAGACTAGTCAAACCATACCAAGGATTAAATCATAAATGGCTAAGTCTCCTGTAGCAACAGAATGAAGAAATAAGAAGAGCTACGGTTTGAACAAAAAAAGAAAAAAGGTTCTATCACGACAATGCTAATTGATGTTTCCGCGAAGTGAAAACTGAGGCTTTCGTAGTAAGCACTGTTGTAACGCTCGTCAATTTCACCAGTTTGGTAACTTCTGATATTTGTCCAACCACAGTCGCAATGGAACTGGTGACGAAAAACTGTTCTGAGGTCAGTTAAGAAGTTTTAACAGTCATGCGATTGTAGTTTGACAATTAATGGGGATTCTGGCTTCTCGGTTAGTCAAACAAAGGGTTCCAACATTTTTGTATTTTAACAAAACCTATAGTTGGGTTGCTAGACAACTTTGGTAAACGCTAACGCATGCGCAAAATAGAACAGAATACAGTACAGCCAGTTTATTGCTCGAAATGTTTAATTTTATTTTCGCACGAAGTTTTGCAACTTGGAGTACTTTCCAAACGAAGCCGTCGATCAACAGTATCTGTCGTTTTGTCGTAGGAGATGGATGTTTCCCCCGCTTCCAGCTGTTTCCTCGCGGTATGATTCCTGAACTATATGTTGTGACTTCATTATGAGTATTTCACAGATCTGGTCAGCTGAAAACCATTAGGCAGAGACCTAAAAGCATTGTACGAGAAGACATTTGTATGTTTTTCGTCTAGTAAAATGGCTCTAAGCACTATGGGATTTAACGTCTGAGGTCATCAGTCCCTTAGAACTACTTAAACCTAACTTAACCTAAGGACATCACACACATTTATGCCCGAGGTAGGATTCTAACCTGCGATCGTAGCAGCAGCGCGGTTCCGGACTGAGGCGCCTAGAACCGCTCAACCACAGCGGCCGGCTTTTCGTCTGTTCACACAGGAAGACTGCAGCGTAGTTCATTCTCTATATTGTCGCACAGATGACAAAATGGTAGGTATCGAAATAGATGACAGAGAGATAGAAAAACAATTAAAATCACTCAAAAGAGGAAAGGCCGCTGGATCTGATGGGATACCAGTTCGATTTTACACAAAGTACGCGAAGGAACTTGCCCCCCTTCTTGCAGCGGTGTACCATAGGTCTCTAGGACAGCGTAGCGTTCCAGAAGATTGTAAGAGAGCACAGGTCATCCCCGTTTTCAAGAAGGGACGTCGAGCAGATGTGCAGAACTATAGACCTATATCTCTAACATCGATCAGCTGTAGAATTTTGGAACACGTATTATTTTCGGGTATAATCACTTTTCTGGAGATTAGAAATCTACTCTGTCTTATGGAAAAAGATGATCGTGTGAAACCCAGCTCGTGCTATTCGTCTACGAGACTCAGAGGGACATAGACACGGGTTCTCAGGTAGATGCCGTGTTTCTTGACTTCCGCAAGGCGTTTGATACAGTTCCCCACATTCGTTTAAAAAACAAAGTATGAGCATATGGACTATCAGACCAATTGTGTGATTGGATTGAAGAGTTCCTAGATAACAGAACGCAGCATGTCGTTATCAATGGGGAGAAGTCTTCCGAAGTAGGAGTGATTTCAGGTGTGCCGCAGGGGAGTGTCGTAGGACCTCTGCTATTCACAATATATATAAATGACCTTGTGGATAATATCTGAAGTTCGCTGAGGCTTTTTGCAGATAATGCTGTAGTGTATCGAGAGTTTGTAACAATGGAAAATTGTACTGAAATGCAGGAGAATCTGCAACGAATTGACGCATGGTGCAAGGAATGGGAATTGAATCTCATTGTAGACAAGTGTAATGTGCTGTGAAAAGATAGAAAGAAAGATCCTTTATCATTAAGCTACAATATAGCAGGTCAGCAACTGGAAGCAGTTAATTCCATAAATTATCTGGGAGTAGGCACTAGGAGTGATTTAAAATGGAATGACCATATAAAATTAATCGTCGGTAAAGCAGATGCCAGACTAAGATTCATTGGGAGAATCCTAAGGAAATGCAGTCCGAAAACAAAGGAAGTAGGCTACAGTACACTTGTTCGCCAACTGCTTAAATATTGCTCACCGGTGTGGGATCCGTACCAGATAGGGTTGATAGAAGAGATAGAGGAGTTCCAACGGAGAACAGCGCGCTTCGTTACAGGATCACTTAGTAATCGCGAAAGCGTTACGGAGATGATAGATTAACTCCAGTGGAAGACTCTGCAAGAGAGACGCTCAGTAGTTCGGTACGGGCTTTTGTTGAAGTTTCGAGAACATACCTTCACCGAGGAGTCAAGCAGTATATTGCTCCCTCCTACGTATATCTCGCGAAGAGACCATGAGGATAAAATCAGAGAGATTAGAGCGCACACAGAGGCATACCGACAATCTTTCTTTCCACGAACAATACGAGACAGGAGTAGAAGGGAGAACCGATAGAGGTACTCAAGGTACCCTCCGCCACACACCGTCAGGTGGCTTGCGGAGGTTGGATGTAGATGTTGATAAGAAAGCTCTAGTAATATATTGTAATTCCTGAAGATGCAGAAAAACACAGTTGCTGTTTTGTACAACATGATCATGTTTATATTTAATTTATTCTTTATACATATGCAGAGCACAACACAGCCGTATTTTTATTTAATTTCTTTTTTGTATATATACAGGAAGTACTTCCTACGAGTCGTCACGAGCAGTTTTCTCTGGTGTTTCGGCAGACACTTGTAACTTCGATTTTGTCACTGTGTATTTTGAGTCATCCCAAACAAATACTGCTCAACATGTCTTTTTGGCGGCAACGTCCAGTGTTCACGGAAAACGTCGTTTTTTTTTCATTACAAACAAACTGAGTTTTTAAAATGAAATTTCACGTGTCCATTTTAAAGAGTGGTCTCCGATTAGTGTAGGGCGATATTCATTTTATCGATATGCATTAACAGGGACAGTAAAACAAGAAGAATATTCAGTAAAACAGCAGCAACAGCGCCGTCCTGGTACGCTCTGACTGCTACCGCCATGCAGCAGCGATGCCCAGTCGTTGTTGGAGTACCGGTTAGTCTTCGTGTTTTACTGTCCCTGTTAATATTTCACTAGACTAATTTGAGACCGCTCTATTCAACTGAGCACGCTGAATTCCGCTTTAAAAAAAATTTGTTTGTGATGGCAAGCAAACTGATGCTTTCCATCCACACTGACCGTCACATGAAAGACTTGGTGAATATGTTTGGGCTGACTCCACATACACACTGGCAAAATCGAAGTTGCAAGTATCTATTGAAACACCAGAGAAAATGTGCCTGACGGCTCTTAGAAGGGTCACTCGGTATATACATGTACAATGTGAACAAAAACTTCGCCGACAAATGTTCAGAGGTATACGGTACGGATCAAAACAAGGAAAAATGTATAGTAAACGTGGGCTCTAAAATGCACAGTTTAAGAGCTGTGAGCACTTGCTCATCATCGCTACTGTGAAACACATCTGTTCTACTGAACGGGCTGCCATTCCTCTACAGACACCTCACTGAAAGGATCCCTAGCAGACTTCAAGCCGTCGTAAAGGCAAAGGGTGGACATACCATATATTGTTGTCCGGCTATTTTAGATCAGATGGTGTTGTCCACGTACTGGGGTGGACAAACATATGGAATCACCAAAAACACAACACATTACCAGGCCTAAAACGGCGTGGTAAAACCGTTGACATTCAAAACAGCTTCCAGTCTTCCCGGAATGAATAAATCAGGTCCAGTATGGTTTTCAAGGTAGTCTTATACCATTCTTCCTGCATCCTGCAACGTATTGAAAAGTTCAGATAATTAAGATTTAAAGGGCTAGCGAACATGGCCTGTTCTCTCCATAGCAGACCGCAAGGGGTAAATAATGTTGGGGGCGGTGAATTTGGTGGCGAGAGGCATATTTGGGGTGGGGGGGATTATTAATGAATAAAAAATTAGGAGTGAGGGTAAGCTACTACAAACAGCATAGTGAACGCATTATTGTGGCCAAGATAGACACGAAGCCCACGCCTACTACAGTAGTATAAGTTTATATGCCAACTAGCTCTGCAGATGATGAAGAAATTGATGAACTGTATGATGAGATAAAATAAATTATTCAGGTAGTGAAGGCAGACGAAAATTTAATAGTCATGGGTGACTGGAATTCGAGAGTAGAAAAAGGGAGAGAAGGAAACATAGTAGGTGAATATGGGTTGGGGGTAAGAAATGAAAGAGGAGGCCGTCTGGTAGAATTTTGCACAGAGCATAACTTAATCATAGCTAACACTTGGTTCAAGAATCATAAAAGAATGTTGTATACGTGGAAGAATCCTGGAGATACTAGAAGGTATCAGATAGACTATATAACGGTAAGACAGAGATTTAGGAACCAGGTTTTAAATTGTAAGACATTTCCAGGGGCAGATGTGGACTCTGACCACAATCTATTGATTATGAACTGTAGATTAAAACTGAAGAAACTGCAAAAAGGTGGAAATTTAAGGAGATGGGACCTGGATAAACTGACTAAACCAGAGGCTGTACAGAGTTTCAGGGAGAGCATAAGGGAACAATTGACAGGTATGGGGGAAAGAAATACCGTAGAAGAAGAATGGGTAGCTCTGAGGGATGAAGTACTGAAGGCAGCAGAGGATCAAGTAGGTAAAAGGACGAGGGCTAGTAGAAATCCTTGGGTAACAGAAGAAATATTGAATTTAATTAATGCAAGGAGAAAATATAAAAATGTACAAAATGAATCACTCAAAAAGGAATACAAACACCTCAAAGATGAGATCGACAGGAAGTGCAAAATGGCTACGCAGGGATGGTTAGAGGACAAATGTAAGGATGTAGAGGCTTATCTCACTAGGGGTAAGATAGATACTGCCTACAGGAAAAATAAAGAGACCTTTGGAGAAAAGAGAGCCACTTGTATGAATATCAAGAGCTCAGATGGAAACCCGGTTCTAAGCAAAGAAGGGAAAGCAGAAAGGTGGAAGGAGTATATAGAGGGTCTATACAAGGGCGATGTACTTGAGGACAATATAATGTAAATGGAAGAGAATGTAGATGAAGACGAAAAGGGAGATACGATACTGCGCGAAGAGTTTCACAGAGCACTGAAAGACCTGAGTCGAAACAAGGCCCCGGGAGTAGACAACATTCCATTAGAACTACTGACGGCCTTGGGAGAGCCACCGGCCGAAGTGGCCGAGCGGTTCTAGGCGCTACAGTCTGGAACCGCGCATCCGCTACGGTCGCAGGTTCGATTCCTGCCTCGGGCATGGATGTGTGTGATGTCCTTACGTTAGGTTTAAGTAGTTCTAAGTTCTAGGGGACTGATGACCTCAGAAGTTGAGTCCCATAGCGCTCAGAGCCATTTGAACCATTTTTGGGATAGCCACTCCTGACAAAACACTACCATTCTGTGAGCAAGATGTATGAGACAGGCGAAATACCCAGAGACTGCAAGAAGAATATAATAATTCCGATCCCAAAGAAAGCAGGTGTTGACAGATGTGAAAGTTACCGAACTATCAGTTTAATAAGTCACAGCTGCAAAATACTAACACGAATTCTTTACAGACGACTGGACAAACTAGTAGAAGCCGACCTCGGGGAAGATCAGTTTGGATTCCGTAGAAATATTGGAACACGTGAGGCAATACTGACCTTACGACTTATCTTAGAATAAAGATTAAGGAAAGGCAAACCTACGTTTCTAGCATTTGTAGGCTTAGCGAAAGCTTTTGACAATGTTAACTGGAATACTCTCTTTCAAATTCTAAGGGTGGCAGAGGTAAAATACAGGGAGCGAAAGGTTATTTACAATTTGTACGGAAACCAGATGGCAGTTATATGAGTCGAGGGGCATGAAAGGGAAGCAGCGGTTGGGAAGGGAGTGAGACAGGGTTGTAGCGACTCCCAGATGTTATTCAATCTGTATATTGAGCAAGCAGTAAAGGAAACAAAACAAAAATTCGGAGTAGGTATTAAGATCCATGGAGAAGAAATAAAAATTTTGAGGTTCGCCGATGACATTGTAATTCTGTCAGAGACAGCAAAGGACTTGGAAGAGCAGTTGACCGGAATGGACAGTGTCTTGAAAGGGGGATATAAGATGAACATTAACAAAAGCAACACGAGGATAATGGAATCTAGTCGAATGAAGTCGGGGGACGCTGAGGGAATTAGACTGGGAAATGAGACGCTTTAAGTAGTAAAGGAGTTTTGCTATTTGGGGAGCAAAATAACTGATGATGTTCGAAGTAGAGAAGATATAAAATGTAGACTGGCAATGGCAAGGAAAGCGTTTTTGAAGAAGGGAAATTTGTTAACATCGAGTATAGATTTAAGTGTCAGGAAGTCTTTTCTGGAAGTACTTGAATGGAGTGAAGCAATGTATGGAAGTGAAACATGGACGATAAATAGTTTGGACAAGAAGAGAATAGAAGCTTTCGAAATGTGGTGCTACGGAAGAAGGCTGAAGATTAGATGGGTAGATCACATAACTAATGAGGAGGTATTGAATAGAATTGGGGAGAAGAGGCGTCTGTGGCACTACTTGACAAGAAGAAGGGACATATTCTGAGGCATCAAGGGATCACCAATTTAGTACTGGAGTGCAGCGTGGAGGGTAAAAATCGTAGAGGGAGACCAAGAGATGAATACACTAAGCAGATTCAGAAGGATGTAGGTTGCAGTAAGTACTGGGAGATGAAGAAGCTTGCACAGGATAGGGTAGCTGCGTCAAACCAGTCTCAGGACTTAAGACCACAACAACAACAACGGAGGTCCCATAACGCATCATGGTGCTCACAAATCCAGTTCTGAACGACGAGAGCTATTTGAACTGGGGCCCTAACCTCCTGGAACACACTACCACCATTAGAGAGCAAACATTGCACGACAGTTGGAGCTGATAAGCAGAAATGGTTACCTTGCAAAGTAACCATGGGGTTCGCTATATACCACGATATAGGTGCCCAAATCATCACCGAATCTCCTGTATATTTCAGTCTTGAGACGTAAATTCGGCCAGACGTGGCAAAAAGTGTGTACCAAGACACATCCGACCAAATGACTTTCTTCTATTGTCCACAGTCTTTTTCTGTCGCTTAGGCACTACTTTATCCTGTTACGGGCTTTTGCATCACTGATGAGCGATTTTGTAATTCCATTTCGCCCTGAAATTCCCTGCTTACGGTGCTTCCTTCATGTTGTTTCGATGCTTACATGGTTCACGAGTGCGACTTAGAATGCTGCAGTGACTGTTGTGACAGTCGACCTCTCGTTTTTCTTCACAATTGTCTTCAATAACCGTCCGTCTTGATCACTCAACACTAACTTTCGTCTGTGTTGTGACTTAGCGAATGTTATTTTACAGCTTTCGCTGTATGCGGTATAAATCTTCGATACAGTGCCTCTTGAAACAACAAACACTTCGGCTCCATTGGTTATGGAAGCACCCACTGTACGAGCACCAACAATCTGCCACGTTCCAATTCATTGAGATTTGGCATAATGCACAGCACAGCCTGCAGGCTTGGCTCATCTATATTTATGGTCAAGCATGCATTTCTCGCTGCGTTTCCGTATTTTTATCTAAGCCGTGCACCATGCGCGCAGCATACTGCGTGCTGGGTGAAGAGACTCGGAAGTGGAGTGAAGAGCAAGTAAGTAAGCGTGAGCAAGAAATCGTGTATCTGCTACAAATCACAGTGCCTGAGAAATCACAGATGTCTCAGTATCAACAGAATTTGGCTGCGAATTCAGACACAACTAAGAGTCGCAAGAAGCAGCACAAAGTGCATTTAACATTGAATGCCGTGTGCCATCATTTGGCCGAGCTATGTACTACTGTCTTTCGTTACAACACGCTATCGAGTCTAACTGCGATTTCATTGACAAATCGCAGCAACTCGAGAGTACACTTACCGTTCGATTCCGTGTGCGATTTGTTAACCGGCGTTCGTGTTTCGTTCTAACAACCTTGTCTCTCACGACGTGAATGTGTAGCGTACTCACGGGCGAAAAGATGTGCCAAGAGGATCTGAGAAAACTTTTATACTCGGTTGAGAATTGACGTAGCCAACAAATCTGAATGCCGAATAAAGGATGTACTAATAGATAGACCTATAGCTTATCGTGGAATTTTCGTGACATATTTAAACACAGTTTTCATCATAAAAACTAAAACAGCAGGGTAATTTTTGAAAACATATTTGATTACGGACATGGTTCCGCTGGGTACTTTGATGCGTATTATATCGAACATAAATATATAAAGTAGTATAAACGGAATCTGGGGTCTACTGTGTAAGTTTTACCTAATGTCTATCAACTGTAGTCACAAGGTGGATTTGTTTTCCCCGGCAGTACAATACGAAATTAACATTTTGTGTGATTTTTTAATATTACGTTAAAACTATACCCGCTGTCAATTTTTAACTAAATGAACAGTACTTTCTACTGTTTCCACTTGCACATCGTCAACCTTAAAACATGCAACGTACCCACCTACCCTAGACCTTGGGCTACGCTGCAGTTCAATTTATCATCACAGCCAACATTTCAAGGCGGAACGGATCAATAAGACACCCAAGCAAATCTTTATCAATAACTACACGGCAGAAAATCTTTGGGCATGAGGTGGCTTCAACAAGGGGAGAATTGGAATTTTCATTATTCAGTAACAATATACTTTACGTTTATTTATCATCCCTATCAAACCACGTGATCTACATCTACATCTACATCCATACTCCGCAAGCAACCTGACGGTGTTTGGCGGAGGGTACCCTGAGTACCTCTATCGGTTCTCCCTTCTATTCCAGTCTCGTATTGTTCGTGGAAAGAAGGATTGTCGGTATGCCTCTGTGTGCGCTCTAATCTCTCTGATTTTATCCTCATGGTCTCTTCGCGAGATATACGTAGGAGGGAGCAATATACTGCTTGACTCCTCAGTGAATGTATGTTCTCGAAACTTCAACAAAAGCCCGTAACGAGCTACTGAGCGTCTCTCTTGCAGAGTCTTCCACTGGAGTCTATCTATCATCTCCGTAACGCTTTCGCGATTACTAAATGATCCCGTAACGAAGCGCGCTGCTCTCCGTTGGATCTTCTCTATCTCTTCTATCAACCCTATCTGGTACGGATCCCACACTGCTGAGCAGTATTCAAGCAGTGGGCGAACAAGCGTACTGTAACCTACTTCCTTTGTTTTCGGATTGCAATTCCTTAGGATTCTTCCAACGAATCTCAGTCTGGCATCTGCTTTACCGACGATCGACTTTATATGATCATTCCATTTTAAATCACTCCTAATGCGAACTCCCTGATAATTTATGGAATTAACTGCTTCCAGTTGCTGACCTGCTATTTTGTAGCTAAATGATAAGGGATTTATCTTTCTATGTATTCGCAGCATATTACACTTGTCTACATTGAGATTCAATTGCCATTCCCTGCACCATGCGTCAATTCCCTGCAGTTCCTCCTGCATTTCAGTACAATTTTCCATTGTTACAACCTCTCGATACACCACAGCATCATCTGCAAAATGCTCAGAGAACTTCCGATGTCATCCACAAGGTCATTCATGTATATTATGAATAGCAACGGTCCTATGACACTCCCCTGCGGCACACCTGAAATCACTCTTACTTCGGAAGACTTCTCTCCATTGAGAATGACATGCTGCGTTCTGTTATCTAGGAACTCTTCAATCCAATCACACAATTGATGATTTCAAAGGCACACTCTTCCATTAATCATTTAGCACACTTATGTTATGACTCTTGTAAGCTGCGAGTTCTTCAAGGGTCGTCTTAATTTTTCAGAATTTTCTCTTCTAGAAGTGGATGGACACGAAGAGCAGCAAGTAATCGATGTGGGAACTGCGTCAGGAAAATCAAGAGAATTATAAACCTTTCTACTGTTCCTTTTTACTAGCCACATATACACTAATATTCCCGGCAGTGAAAGCTACTGGGGTTTCACACTTTGCATAAACGATCTCACTAAGTTCATTAACTAACTTAGAAACTATCCTTACGTCTGACGAATACGGTCTAAAGACGCTGGGGCATGTTCTCCAGTCCTGCGGTCAACGATATTTTGAATGGTCGCTGTATCGAATGACTGAAACTGGCTTTCAGATATTATGACTATAACAACGTGATTAGAATCTGTATTCTACTCTGTGGCAATTTATGTTACGATGTTTAACATCACACTGCTTGTATTTTCGCACTTGTTTCATTAATACAAAATTAAAATGTAAGACATACTTACTATTGAAACTTCCTGGCAGATTAAAACTGTGTGCCCGACCGAGACTCGAACTCGGGACCTTTGCACTTGCCCGCGAAGGCAAAGGTCCCGAGTTCGAGTCTCGGTCGGGCACACAGTTTTAATCTGCCAGGAAGTTTCATATCAGCGCACACTCCGCTGCAGAGTGAAAATCTCATTCTGGATACTTACTATTGATCGTTTTGTTGAGACGAAATGTCCCCTATGGACAAAACTGAGAAAAAATCGTTGCAAATACTGTAAGTAGGCTGTTTAGGTTTTTATGTTGGTAAAGCCACGTAATGCTCTCTATGAAAATCGCTGACTGCGCTTTGTGCAGTCTGGGGCTGGTTGGACTCATTGTTGGAATATTCGCTAGTGTAGTGCTGGGCAGTTGGATGTGAACAGTGCCTAGTGTTGGGCTGCTGGAGGTGAGCCACCAGCAGTGGTGAACGTGGGGAGAGAGAGATGGCAAGAGTTTTGAGAGGTCACTATGAGCGGACGATCTGGACGTGTGTCCGTCAGAAAAAGGAAATTTATAAGACTGGATGTCATGAACTGATACATATATATTATGACTTTTGACACTATTAAGGTAAATACATTGTTTGTTCTCTATCAAAATCTTTCATTTGCTAACTATGCCTATCAGTAGTTAGTGCCTTCAGTAGTTAGAATCTTTTATTTAGGTGGCAGTATTGGCGCTCGCTGTATTGCAGTAGTTCGAGTAACGAAGATTTTTGTGAGGTAAATGCTTCATGAAAGACATAGGTTACTGTCAGTCGGGGCCATTCTTTTGTTGGGATTATTGAAAGTCAGATTGCGTTGCGCTAAGAAATATTGTGTGTCAGTTTAGTGATGATCAGAGTAAGTAAAGAGGGAATTGTCTGAGTATTTTCAATTGTACTCAGCTGTTTCAGTATCAAATAACGTAAGAGTTTTTCCAGCACTGTCATTCTTTACATACAAAGGGGAAGTTTCAGTACTAACAATACTACCGTACTATTTTTCAGTTGAGTCACAAAAATATTAATCTTAGGTCCGTAGAGTCGAGAACATGCACTGAGGTGACAAGTCGTGGGATAGCGATATGCGCAGTGGCTACATGGCAGTCTCGAATACACAAGGTGTAAAACGTCATCGCATTGGCAGAGCTGTCGTATCACTTCAAGTGATTCGTGTGAAAAGGTTTCCGACTGGAGTATCGAAACACGATGGGAATTAACAGAGTTATAACGCGGAATGGTAGCTGAAACTAGACTTGTGGGACGTTCCAGTTCGGAAATATTCCGCAATCCACAGCGTCAAGAGTGTGCCGAGAATACTTTTTTTTTTTCTTTATTGTATTTCAATTCCCCATCGGGGCGGGCTGGCAGCAGCATATGCGCTGCTCTTCAGCCGAAAGACATAGAACAAACAATAGAAGACATTTAAAAATAACAAAGGAGAGAATATGGTGAACATAGATATAAAAAAAGGGGGAACATCATGGAAGGCAATAGACAAAAAACGGGGTGACTGTAAAATGGAGATAAAAAACTGTTTAAAAGTAGCACACACAAAAAGCCACACACTGCGACAATTAAAAGAACACAAGGCACAGTATGACTGGAGCATAAAAGGTATAGACGGATGGCGTAGCACATAAACACTGACGGCGAACCTCAAGGCGGTACACAACTAAAATCGCACCTCTTGACGCACAGGAGAAACAGCACTAAACACAACACTGACGTGGCACACTGACCATGATCAAAACAGAGGATCTGCCAGGCGCAAGGAGATGAGGGAGACCGGAAGAATGGAGGGAGGGGCCGAGAATACCACATTTCAGGCATTATAACTCACCACGGATAACGCAGTGGCCGAAGGCCTTCGCTTTACAACCGAGAGCAGCGGAGTTTGCGCAGGGGCTCAGGGCTAACAGAAAAGCAAATTGCGTGAAATAATCACAGAAATCTATGTTGGACGTAGGACGAAGCTATCCGTTAGGGCAGTGAGGCGAAATTTGGTGTTAACGAGCTATGGCAGCAGACGATCGATGTGTCTTTGCTAATAGCTCGATATCGCATGCAGCGCCTCTTCTGGGCTCGTGACCACATCGGATGACTATAGACGACTGAAAAACCGTAGCCTGCTCACACGAGCCTCGCTTTCAGTTGGAAAGAGCTCATTGTAGAGATCGAGTGTGGCGCAGACCCCTAAGCCATGTATCCAAGTTGTCAACAAGGCACTGAGCAAACTTGCAGTGGCTCCATAGTGATGTGGCTCGCCGGCCGGTGTGGCCGTGCGGTTAAAGGCGCTTCAGTCTGGAACCGCGTGACCGCTACGGTCGCAGGTTCGAATCCTGCCTCGGGCATGGATGTGTGTGATGTCCTTAGGTTAGTTAGGTTTAAGTAGTTCTAAGTTCTAGGGGACTGATGACCACAGATGTTAAGTCCCATAGTGCTCAGAGCCATTTTGATGTGGCTCGTGTTTACGTGGAATGAACTGGGTCCTCTGGTCCAAATGAACCGATCATTTACTGCAATTGGATATGTTTGACTACTTCGTGACCATCTGCAGCCATTTATAGACTTCATGTTCCGAATCAACGATTGAATTTCTATGTATGACAATGAGCCACAGTTGTTCGCGATGGGTCTGAAGAACATTCTGAACATTTCATTCGAATGATTAGATAACTCAGATCGCCCGATACATGAAACCCATTCATCATTTATGGGACACAGTCGAGAGGTCAGTTGGTGTACGAAAGCCGGCACCGGAAATACACTACTAAAAAAATGGCTCTGAGCACTATGGGACTCAACTGCTGTGGTCATAAGTCCCCTGGAACTTAGAACTACTTAAACCTAACTAACCTAAGGACAGCACACAACATCCAGCCATCACGAGGCAGAGAAAATCCCTGACCCCGCCGGGAATCGAACCCGGGAACCCGGGCGTGGGAAGCGAGAACGCTACCGCACGACCACGAGATGCAGGCGGAAATACACTACTGGCCATTAAAATTGCTACATCAGGAAGAAATGCAACTGATAAAAGGGTATTCATTGGACAAATATATTACACTAGAACTGACATGTGATTACATTTTCATGCGATTTGCGTCCATAGATTCTGAGAAATCAGTACCCTGAACAACCACCTCTGGCTGTAATAACGGCCTTGATACACCTGGGCATTGAGTCGGACAGAGCTTGGATCGCGTGTACAGTTACAGCTGCCATTGCAGCTTCAACACGATACCACAGTTCATCAAGAGTAGTGACTGGCGTATTGTGACGAGCCAGTTGCTCAGCCACCATTGGCCAGATGTTTTCAGTTGGTGAGAGATCTGGAGAATGTGCTGGCCAGGGCAGCAGTCGAACATTTTCTGTATCCAGAAAGGCCCGTACAGGACCTGCAACATGCGGTCGTGAATTATCCTGCTGAAATGTAGGGTTTCGCAGGGATCGAATTAAGGGTAGAGCCACGGGTCGTAACACATCTGAAATGTAACGTCCACTGTTCATAGTGCCATCAATGCGAACAAGAGGTGACCGAGGCGTGTAACCAATGGCACCCCATACCATCACGCCGGGTGATACGCCAGTATGGCGATGACGAATACACGCTTCAAATGTGCGTTCACCGCGATGTCGCCAAACACGGATGCGACCATCAGGATGCTGTAAACAGAACCTGGATTCATTCGCAAAAATGACCTTTTGCCATTCGTGCACCCAGGTTCGTCGTTGAGTACACCATCGTAGGCGCTATTGTCTGTGATGCAGTGTCAGTGGTAACCGCAGCAACGGTCTCCGAGCTGATACTCCATGCTGCTGCGAACGTCGCCGAACTGTTCGTGCAGATGGTTGTTGTCCTGCAAACGTCCCCATCTGTTGACTCAGGGATCGAGACGTGGCTGCACGATCCGTTACAGGCATGCGGATAAGATGCCTGTCATCTCGACTGCTAGTGATACGAGGCCGTTGGGATCCAGCACGGCGTTCCGTATTATCCTCCTGAACCCACAGATTCCATATTCTGCTAACAGTCATTGGATCTCGACCAACGCGAGCAGCAATGTCGCGATACGATAAACCGCAATCGCGATAGGCTATAATCCGACCTTTATCAAAGTCGGAAACGTGATGGTACGCATTTCTCCTCCTTACACGAGGCATCACAACAACGTTTCACCAGGCAACGGCGGTCAACTGCTGTTTGTGTATGAGAAATCGGTTGGAAACTTTCCTTATGTCAGTACGTTGTAGGTGTCGCCACCGGCGCCAACTTGTGTGAATGCTCGGCAAAGCTAATCATTTGCATATCACAGCATCTTCTTCCTGTCGGTTAAATTTCGCGTCTGTAGGACGTCATCTCTGTGGTGTAGCAATTTTAATGGCCAGTAGTGTACTTTGACAGTTATGGACGGCTACAGAGGAAGCGTGGCTCAATTTTTGGAAATCAGACTTCCAACGACTTGTTGAGTCCACGCCACGACCAGTTGCTGCACTACACTAAGCAAAAAGTGGGCCGAGGCGATATTGGGAGGTTAGCGAGGACTTGTATCACCTTAGTGCAGCATTCTTATTTCCCCGGCAGTGTGTAAAGTCGGTTGCTTGTTGGGTGGAGAAACCCGTAAATGGACTGAAGGGCAAGTGAGTAGGCAACCGAGGCTGCAGACCCGAGGGGCAACTACGGGGCCAGATTTCGTCACGGCGGCTGAGGAAGAGGCGCTGTGGTGGTTTCGCACACTCGCCAGCAGCAGCGGCAGCAGCAGCTGCGGCAGCGGCGCTGGTCTTTGTAGGGCGCCCTCGGTCTGGCTCGGCTGCCAGGACGGGACGGCTGCGCGGGTGGGCGCAGGCGCGCCGGAGCGCTTGTAATTAGGCCCTGCCGACAATGCGGTCGCAGTAAATCATGTGGCTGCGTCGTCATGCCGCTTAATGGCATTAGCCGGGCCCGGACGCTGAATTAAGATTGATTGCGAGCCTGCATGAATATCAAAGGCGGCCGCCTGTCCGTCTTCGTCCGCGCCCCGTCCCACGTCCCTTCCACTGGCCACCGGCCGCTGCCTTGTAAGGGCCGGGGCCGCCGCCGCCGCCGGTGACAGCGCGCCGTCAATTTGCGCGCAGGGCACGCCCACCGCCGCCGAGTGTGCGCCTGCTTTACAACGCTGGCGGGGCAGCTACTTACTGGGCCTGCTCCGCCCGTTACACCGCCGGACGAAAAAAGTCCGGTACGTCATGAAGACATCAGCATAATCGCGTCTAATGTTTTCCTACACGTGACTAATGAAGACGTTAGTAAGCGGTCGTGTTTCAAAGTAATTTCCCGTTACCGCTGCTGCGTGAACTGTAATGTGGCGTCTGCCACATCAAGGTAGTGCATCAGATATGCGACAGATGTGTTTACTTGCAGGTCTGTCTCAGACCGAGTACTTAATTCATTGTTATTACTTGGACTGCTTCAAGAAAAACCGCAGCCAGATACTTCATGTGTAACTTTATTTAAAGTAGTACTCCTTTCGGCCTTCACTCATCTTAAACTAGCGTTATATTCTTTTTTCTTTATCGTTATTTCAATCCCAACGAAGTGGCGGGCTAGTTGATGAAACCGCTCGTCAATCAAAAGCTAAACTGAAAACTGAAAACATGATTTAAAATACATAAAAACAGACAATAATAAATGATGATCTAAAAAAAAAAACGAATAAGTGCAAGTACGACTCGTGCTGTTTGAGATGGCTCTGAGCACTATGGGACTCAACATCTGAGGTCATCAGTCCCCTACAACTTAGAACTACTTAAACCTAACTAACCTAAGGACATCACACACATCCATGCCCGAGGCAGGATTCGAACCTGCTACCGTAGGACTCGTGCTGTGTAAGTTCTGTAAAACTTAATTATGTAGTACGTATACAAGTAGTTCACCTACACGTTTTGGTGAGTGAGTTTGCGACTATCAGAATATGTAAGTAATACAAGTGGCCATATCTTTCCATTTCATTGAATCAGAAGTCTACATTTTGACACCGTCAAGGGACCTTAGTATTTGACATAAATTACCACTTGATAGCTCCACGCCGGCCGCTGTGGCCGAGCGTTTCTAGGTGCTTCAGTCCTGAACCGCGCTGCTGCTACGATCGCAGGTTGGAATCCTGCCTCGAGCATGGATGTGTGTGATGTCCTTAGGTTAGTTAGGTTTAAGTAGTTCTAAGTTCTAGGCGACTGGTGACCTCAGATGTTAAGTCCCATAATGCTCAGAGCCATTTTTGATAGCTCCACCCGTCCGTGAGGAAAGGGCGTCGTAACAGACGGACAGGCAGGCATACGCACAACAAATGGAAAATTATATATATTTTAAGTAATTAGAAATAAAAATTTTCGAGTTTTTTCCTTTAGTTGTATGAAACCTTGCGTCTTGCCGAATTTCATGATTCTAGGTCAACAGGAAGTATAGGCTTTGATAAGACAGTTTGCGAGTATCAAAGTATGTGACGCAGATAGCCGTATCTGTTGGTTGCGTTGATTTGAAGCTGAATTTTTTGTACAGCGACAAGGGACCGTGGATCTTAGGGTTTGACATGTATTTCAACTTGATTCCTCTATCCATTCCCGAGAAAAAGGGGTCTTAGCAGACCGATATTCGGACAACAATGTGGTCCTATAACGTTCAAATGGCTCTGAGCACTATGGGACTTAACATCTGAGGTCATCAGTCCCCTAGACCTTAGAACTACTTAAACCTAACTAACCTAAGGACATCTCACAAATCCATGCTCGATGCAGGATTCGAACCTGGGACCGTAGGAGTTGCGCGGTTCCGGACTGAAGCGCCTAGAACCGCAGGGCCACCGCGGCCAGCGGTCCTATAACGGTTCCGTTTTTACCAACCGTAGTACAGAACATCAAAAACACATTATTGGATAATATTTACATTTTTATAGAAAACAAATAACAATAAATGGCGATTTTGACATAAATTTCAACTTTATTCTTCTGCCGATCCTCGAAAAATGGGAGTTAAGAGACGGATAGATAGAAGGACAACAAAGTGATCCTCTAACGGTTCCGGTTCTATCAGTTGAGGTACGGAACCATAAAAACACGTAGGTGGACAACATTTACGATTTATACACGCAAACGAATGACAGTGAATGAAGATTTTCTGGAAAAACGTTTATGCACAATACTGGTGTTTTTTAAAAACTTTATAAATGATTTATATTGCAGTTAAAATATAATCTCTGATGATGATATGAATGATGTTATGGTGTGCTGGTGATGCTTGAAAATGATCATGGCCGTGACGGAGGTGAAATGTTGACTGTAACTACGGGAACGTGTCGAACCGCAGGTAGCGTCTGTAAGTTTACATGGAAGAAAGGGGAGGGAGGAAAATGGAAGGATGATGTTAAGTGGATCGTTGTGACTAGGTTTGGTAAGAGGGTTATATTTCGAGACGGACTTCGTCGTTGGGGAGTAGAATTTTGTTGAACTGGCGGGAGAGAATGGTTAAGGCATGAAGGAACATGGAAGGTATTTTAGTTACAATCTGTGTAATTACATGGACGTTTCCATGAACGTTTCAATACATATATAAAAATGTGACGCTGTGTAGGCTTTTTTTCAATTGCTGTCACAGATAGCGTGTTTGTACGTAACAGAGTTTACAGGAAGATTTAAATAAAGAGTGTTATAGACATGCAACACTGTTGTGCATAACTAGTTGCATTTAAACTTGTAATGCTGCAGGTGATCTGAAGATTGTAGTTCAAAATGGATCAAATGGCTCTGAGCACTATGGGACTTAACATCTATGGTCATCAGTCCCCTAGAACTTAGAACTACTTAAACCTAACTAATCTAAGGACAGCACACAACACCCAGCCATCACGAGGCAGAGAAAATCCCTGACCCCGCCGGGAATCGAACCCGGGAACCCGGGCGTGGGAAGCGAGAACGCTACCGCACGACCACGAGATGCGGGCTGAAGATTTTAGTTAAGTTACCGAAACTGGTCATCACTTTGTAAAAGAAATTGGTTTAAATATGACTGAGATAATATAGAAAATTTTTAAAATATTGTTCAAAGGGTTCTAAGCACTATGGGACATAACATCTGAGGTCATCAGTCCCCTAAACTTAGAACTACTTCAACCTCACGAACCTAAGGACGCCACACACATCCATGCTCGAGGCAGGATTCGAACCTGTGACCGTAGCAGCAGCGCGGTTCCGGACTGAAGCACCTAGAACCACTCAGCCACAGCGGGCGGCATTTTTTAAAGCTTCAAAAGGTTTCGTAGAAAGTTTAGAAAGTGTTTATAATTTTACGTTTGGTTATCTGCTTCCGATAGCTTTCTCCCTTTCTGGAAACGTCAGGTACATTCAGTAATGTTGATTCCAGGCGTCTTTCCTCCGAGAGTTTTTATTGCCTCCTCGACGAACATATTAAATTCGCAAGGTTGCAGGGGGCAAAACTGTCTTCTTCTCCTTTCAATATTTGCTTCTTTCTTTCTACCATTAATACCCAGTACTTCGTCTTTTGTAATGCTTTTTACTAGGTTACTAAATGCTATATAATATTTTTCTGTTTACTTCTAGGCCGGCCGCCGTGGCCGAGCGGTTCTAGGTGCTTCAGTCCTGAACCGCGCTGCTGCTACGATGGCAGGTTGGAATCCTGCCTCGAGCATGGATGTGTGTGATGTCCTTAGGTTAGTTAGGTTTAAGTAGTTCTAAGTCTAGGGCACTGATGACCTCAGATGTTAAGTCCCTTAGTGCTTAGAGCCATTTGATTTTTTATTTACTTCTTACCTTCTTTCCCAAATTTGACATAGTGCCAATAGACTATTGCTTCATCTTGTTCTTCTCAATGATCTGAAGCCAAGCCGACCATTGATTACGTTCCAGTCTACTTTGTTTTCAGCCTTCTTTTTAACTATTGACAGTGGTATTTTTGATGCGTTTGAAGGAAAGTCTTGTGTTTGAATTATCTCTACATACATATGGTCTAATGGCTCCTGCCGCTTGTTTCATTCTTTATTTCAGGCCTAATGTAAGGATTAGATATTTCGATACGGTTATCATTAATAGATAGTCTGATTCAAAAGGAAGGGTTATCTCTGTAATTTTCTCTCGCTCCTCTACGTTAGGCAAGTCGCCTGGCCGTGGATAATACTTAGGGCTACCAGTACGAAGCCGGATCGGGTCCCTCGGACATTTATAACTTCGTCAGTACAACGTATTAATCGACTGCATTTTGAACCACGACGCTGCCCTGAGCAAAATAACAGTTCCTTTAGCTCCCTTATTCTCGACCTGTCTGTTAATGTTTAACTGATAGGTGAACTAAACTGTATGCCATAATTTTATTTTCATCATTATACAGGGTGAAAAGTATTTAAACCGACAAACTCTGGGAGGTTGCAGCGGACATCAAAACAAATATTTTTCCCTAATGTCATTTTTTCCTATGAGGATTATTTTAACCGGTGGAGGGCGTATTACGCTCTTCAGTTGTTAGAGGCCGTATTACGATATTCAGTTGTTAGAGGGCGTATTACGCTCATCAGTTGTAGGCAACTCCTGTCCACCAATGTAGTAGTGCATTGTCTCTGTTTACTAAAGGAGCGATACACCTGGAGTGAGTACACTGATACGGTTGGTGCGTACTGCGTAGCGCACCACAACGGACGAGCTGCACAGCGGGTTTATCAACAACAATATTCTAATCGCCGTATCCCGGATCATACGACCTTTGCTGCTGTGTACGAACGTCTGCCTGAGACCGCGTCATTTATCAGATTACCTGGACAGGGACACCGTCGCACGGTAAGAACGCTGCAATTTGAGCAAGCTGTCTTGCAGCATGTGGAGCGGGATCTTTCAATCAGCACTCGTCCAATTGCACGTAACATGGGGACGAATCGGACGAATGTAAGAACAGTCCTTCGAGAGCAGTTGTTACGTCCATTTCACTTACAGTGTGTCCACAGCCTGGAACCAGTTGATTATCCACCAGAGCAAAGTTCCTCTACCGGTTTAAATACTCCTCATAGGAAAAAATGACATTAGGGAAAAATATTTGTTTTGATGTCCCCTACAACCTCCCAGAGTTTGTCGCTTTAAATACTTTTCACCCTGTATGCAGCTTAGCGAATCGTTATTTCGCACAAAGCAAATGTCCGATCAAAATACAGCCGATCAAAACATTATTCCGACAAGCGTCTTGGTATAAATAAAGGTATGCAAAAAGTGGTTGGTCAGTCTGTTTCTTCAAGTAAGTGAATCCACAGCTACGGTTCTCGACCACCATTAATATCAATAAATTAAAGACCATTCTTACTAGAAGTAGAAATTCCATGAGTGAAGCTCTGGGTATCCAGATGAATAATACACTGAGATGGAACCAGAATATGGCTAAGTTAACGCAGAATTGTAGTTCTGCCTGCTCTGTACTTCGAAATGTCTCTGGATGTGTTGACGCGATGCCATGATTCTCAACATATTTCGCGAAGTTTCCCTGAATACTGTCCTATGGTATGAACTTATGGGGCATCGCAGCTAAGGTGGAACAGTGTTTTATTCCTTGTATTCCTGCAGAAACGTGTAGTAGAATACTGTGTATTGTTGAAAACTGAACATCTTGCCGGAGTTTCTTTAGTGTCTTAGGATTCTTATATTTTAATGTCAATACAAGTACTCCGCAGTGGTAGTTATTAAGAGGAGTGAATTTCGGGATGAACTGAGTAATTTACAACTACAGTACTAAAACTGGAAATAATTTCCGTACAGACTTCCTCTGTAGAGTTCAAAATGGAGTTCTATGTTCTGGATCAAAAGTCTGCTACAAATATAGCGTGGCGTGAGATTTAGGTGGAGTGGTGATTACAAAAGGGTATAAGTACAGTTTCCATAACTCAACAGGAAACAATTGTATCATTTGGCTGGAAGTTAATTATATTTGTGCTCGTTAACATTCAATGCAATAAATATAAAATAACTTCCTGGTTAAGGTACTCAAAATAGGCTGTACCCATTCGCTGAACTCAACTTCACTATTTCCTGTAAATGAGTCATACTGTCTCATTTTTGTCTACATCTGGGTGTATTCCTCTTTCACAAAGAAGAGCGACTTTATCCTATGACTCATTTACTTGATTATTTTAATAGCACACAGTTTACTGGATAATTATAAAAAATTGAAATCCTTGAATGCAATACCTTGCTTCGTAATTAAGGAATTGTGGACTTACTATCTACCAAAAGCAGTTTTTGCAAAGGTGTCACTTGCTCCAAAGATTTCAGAATGTAGTTCTGAAATATATGATGAGACGAATTAATTATCATAGGTATGAATAATGACTGCGTCTTCAGTGAATGAAAAATTATTCGCTGAACTAGCCGCTATTTCATTTATATTTCGATTAGGTCTGTATATTTATAGGGCACTCCTTGATCTCCAAGTAGATTTATATTAAACTATGTTAACGCATGCTCCACATGCTGCAAGACAGCTTCCTGTTCTCTGTTTCATGCATCAACAGACTTTCTACGTAAAGTAAATAAAACACTGTAAAGTAAAGCTTTCAGCTAATCTTCCGTATTTATTGTGTTGTGGTGCACAGGTTACAGGCGTATTGTTAATGATTAAACCAATTGGAAACGAAATTTCTGAGTGTCAGACTGATGAATTCCACGTCGGTGAGGTATTAAGCAGTGACTTAT
Organism: Schistocerca nitens; assembly: GCF_023898315.1. Lineage (NCBI taxonomy): Eukaryota > Metazoa > Arthropoda > Insecta > Orthoptera > Acrididae > Schistocerca > Schistocerca nitens. The sequence continues at coordinate 536,824,350 of NC_064618.1, read as the reverse complement.
CGCCCTTCGTTAGAAAGCAGCGCCAAAATCAATGCTGCGGGAAACTATGCTGAAGCAACCATTACACGCTGAAGATCAAACTTGACGATGTCCATCACGATCAACAACTTTGATGAGTGAAGTGTACCTATGAGCTCACGTTAATAACGGAGCTCCTGCTGGGATTGAGCTTAGCACCGCCAACGCCAAAGCTCTGACAACAGTATCTTTACCCAGAGGCGTTACGTCGTTTACTTTATCAGCTATGCCCGTCGTGTACCACCAAGCGGCCATTTGCGTCTACACTGTCTATCCTAAAGTCTCTGCGTGCCTTACAGAATACTGTTAGGCAACACATCAACACAGTCGTTCATCTGTCACAGTATGTCAAAGGATACTATTGTGTGATTTCGAAGAATGAGTGAATGCTGTGATTCACAGCTCAATACATTCGAATGTAGACCTATTTAGGTCAATTTTTAGCAAAAATATCGAAGCGCGAAGTAATAATTTCAGAATAACATTAAATACAGTCATCGATAAGGCAGGTCAAAGAAATCTTCTGATATGGGTTGCTCTCTAATACTGTACTATATGGACCTCACAGACATCTACCGCGTAAGTTTTACTAATGTTATTGAATATTAAAGGTAATCCCAGATTTTCGCAGATAAATAAACTACCTGTAATGAAGTACTGTATGAAAAATTCAGTCAGGTCTTGTTAAGATTTCAAAATGTTGTAAATATTGGCCGTTTGCTTTAAATTTTAAGAAACGCGTTACTGCGCACTTAACGAAATGAAGAAACAGCAATGTCCTACGACTACAATATCAATGTGTCAAAATTTTAGTCAGTCAATATACATCGCTGTAACTAGTTTTAGGAATATGGAATATAATTATCGTATATGCTCAGTCGCCGATAGAGTAAGTACAGACTTCGGTTCAGTCGTAGGCAAATGCAGTCCGCCTACCGAACAGACTGCTCACAAAACACTCGTGGGCACATCCTAGAATACGTACTGCTCCAGTGTGTGGGGCCCGTACCAAACCTGACGAACAGGAGACATTGAAAGTATACAAAGAAGAGCAGAACGAATGGTCACAGGTTTGTTTAACCCATGACAGAGCGATACGGAGATACTGAAAAGTCTGCATGCTCAGACGCTGTAAGACAGAAGGCATCCCGCGAAAGCCTGAGTACGAAGTTTCAAGAACCAGGTTTAAGTGAGGGATCTATAAATGTACTACTCATACCACTTCCATACGGATCACGAAGAGAAGATGAAATTAATCAGAGTGAACAGAGAGGCATTTAACCATTCACTCTTCTCGACATTCATGCGTGAACGGAACTGTTAAAAGATGAAATAAACGGTAGGATGGGAGGTACGCTCTTTATGTAATTCGCCATTCCTTTACAGATGAACTAGTTGGGGTAACTTTGCAATTCCGCGACTGTAGAGATCACGTAGGTTTTAGGTGAACAACTCGTCGAGCCCTGATCGGAGAGCATTTTCATCCGGAAAGGAAGTTACTTGAAGGGTGTTTGACAGAGAGCGGAAAAGTTGAAAATCTGAGGGCGCAAGATGAGCTGGATAAAGTGGGTGTGGAATGACTTCCCAACCCAACTCCCGTATAGCGTTTTTGTCAGCCTAGCAGAAAGAGAGAGAGGGCGGGAGGAGGGGTGTTATGTCGTCGAGTAGCATTATTTCACGCAGTCTTCCTGGCCGCTATTCTTGGACTGAGTCTGCAAGACGTCTCAGTTGTAGACAATAAATCTCACTAGTGATGGTTATACCTCTAGGAGTCAATTCGTAGTACACAACATCGTCGCTGTTCCGCCAGATGCATAACCTTATATTTTCTGGATGCTCGCAGATCCTTGTTCATGGACTTGCTGCCTTGTTTCAGCTCAAACATTTCTTTCTTTTCCTTACGCTAGTACATAGTCACAATTTTTCGTCACCAGTAACGCTGAGATGCACATACGAGGGGGGACGGAAAAGAAACCGGAATGTTGTCATAAAAAATTTATTGATGAACCTTTTTACAAAATTACTTCAGTCACCTTCAAAATACTCTCCATTACATGCGATGCACTTGTCAAGTCTCTTTTCCCACTGTTGGAAGAATGTTTGGATCTCTTCAAGTATGATATTGTCCAGTGCCCTTTGCGAAGCTGTTTTTACCGCCTCCACATCGTCATAACGTTCCCCTTGTAGCGTTTTTTTCATTCGTGGAAATAGGAAAAAGTCGCACAGGGCTAGGTCCGGCGAATACGGAGCGTGGGGAACGACAGACCACCTCTGAGATGCCAAATAGTGGGTCACTCGTAAGGCCGTGTGTGCTGGAGCGTTGTCGTGATGCAGAAACCAGTCACCTGATCGCCAAAGTTCTGGGCGTTTCCTCCTCACCTTCTCTCGCAGACGCCTTAAAACATCCAAGTAAAGGTGCTGGTTAACAGTCTGTCCAGGGGGTACGAATTCCGGATGCACAATTCCACGAACATCAAAAAAGACAATCATCATCGTCTTCACATTTGATCTCATTTGCCTTGCTTTTTTTGGTCTGGGAGAGTTGGGAGTCCTCCACTGGCTTGATGCTTGCGTGGTTTCTGGATCATACCCGTAACACCCAACTCTCATCCCCTGTAATGACTTTGTTCAAGAAGTTTGGATCACGTGCCATCTCTGTTTTCTAGTCCTGGCACACATTCATGCCGATGGTTTTTTGCTCCTGTGTGAGAAGGCGCGGAACACATTTAGCAGCAACACGTCTCATGTGCAAATCCTCACTGAAAATCCGCTGGCACGAGCTCCGACTGATTCCTGTCTCTGCTGAAATTTGGTCGATCGTTTGGCGAAGATCCTCGTTGATCTTTTGGTGGACCTTTTCAATATTCTCCTCATTTCGCGATGTTGAAGGGCGTCCAGAACGAGCTTGGTATTCAACACACATCTCACCACGTTTAAAGCGCCCAAACCACTCGAAAACTCGTGTTCGGCTGATAGCGTCCTCCTGGAAAGATTCCTGAAGCATTTGGTGTGTCTCCGTTGCAGTTTTTTAAAGCAGGAAACAAAATTTCACACACACTCTTTTTTCTTTTAAAGTTGCCATAACGACTTCGCAGAGGTAAACCGCCAACAGTCAGAGAAACACAATACCACACCTGCACGTTCAGCTCTACACTGACGCCGTCTGCACAGCTGTTTCATGAAGGTCTCTACTAACACCATCTAGCGTGAGAACCCTACACTACGTCTACGAGTGGCAGCGCCCTCGGAGTCAAGTTTCTTTTGGGTCCCCCCTCGTATGACCACTAGCTGATTTTTGTGATTTTGTCTTACAGCATGCGGTACCTATACAGCCGATTTTTGAACCTGCATGTTAATGTCGCACGATGGCGGAATGATCACAGTTCATCACATTTACCAGTTCTCGAGTACACTGATGCGGATCATTGTGAATTAATACGTTTAAACGATCTTCAACAAACTCCACAGATCTCTTTGACGTGGAGAGTCGCTAATGTCTAAACGATCCTCCTTGGCCGGCCGGAGTGGTAGTGCGGTTCTGGGCGCTAGAGTCTGGAACCGAGCGACCGCTACGGTCGCAGGTTCGAATCCTGCCTCGGGCATGGATGTGTGTGATGTCCTTAGGTTAGTTAGGTTTAATTAGTTCTAAGTTCTAGGCGACTAATGACCTCAGAAGTTGAGTCGCATAGTTCTCAGAGCCATTTGAACCATTTTTTTTTATCCTCCTTGAAACGAGAAAACCATTTCTTGTCGTTTTCTGTTCAATGGCATTACCGGCATAGACGGCGCAAGTGTTTCTGGCTGCCTCTGCTGCTGTCACATCTTTGTTGATAACTTTTTTTGATATACTGCATTCGATGTATGATATTTAAATAAATAATGTGTGTACATAATCTCAAATTGTGTTTCTGTTTTATTTCACACCTCTCTCATTATAGTCCAAGTATAAGACTTATTATTATCATTATTTTCAATGCTGCACCTATAAACATGCAGCAGCAGACAATTGACTCAAATACGTCTTCACCAGTAATTGTCAACATGAATGATGTAGTTACTCTTCATGGGTAAATATATAGTTGAATTCTTTGTGTAGCCAATATAGCTCAGTTAGATAAGTGATGTAGCTATAGTGGCTACACATGCTATTACCATCGTTATAAGTGTATCTTTCTATATATGCCAATTGCTTGTCAGTACCTGATGTAGTCAGTATCATTGTGGGGTGGATGAAACATCCTTATCTCAAGGACTTTGTTGTTGATGCCTGGTCCTGTGAAGATGCAAAACAAGACCTGAAGAAGAAGAAGAATGGAATACAAGTTCCTCATAATGTACGATCAATTATTGTAAGTCCATCCAATTCTGACAAGACTAATATCCTAATGACGCTGCTAACACGTGTAGATGGAGTCCGATTTGAACATGTTTGTTTATTTTCAAAACCACTGTTTCAGCCTAAGTATCTGCTATTATAGGATATAGTGCGCGGTGTAAAAAGCGTTACATGCACAACATTCAGTGAAATCGGTGATATACCCCACCTGGAACAGTAAAGCCAAACACCGTGTTCATATTTGACGATGTTGCTGTGGAAAACCAAGAACAAATTCGAAAATATTTCTGTTGCGGTCGTCAAACGGGTGCTGGCGTATTTGATCTCAGCAAAACATTCCCCTGAATCCAGAAACAATTGGCTCTCAGCACAATAGGACTTAACATCTGTGGTCATCAGTCCCCTAGAACTTAGAACTACTTAATCTTAACTAACCTAAGGACATCACACACATCCATGCCCGAGGCAGGATTCGAACCTGCGACCGTAGCAGTCGCGCGGTTCCGGACTGCGCGCCTAGAACCGCTAGACCACCACGGCCGGCCCCAGAAACAATTGGATAAGGGTAATACAAACCTCATTATAGCCTTAAAACAAGACATTCTGAACTTAAAACACATTTACCAAGCATATGTAGGAACTGACATGTCGTTCAATGCTTTGTAAGTATGTGTGCCGACGGCTGGAATCATTCACAGTACGGGTTTCTCGTTACTGATAAAACAAGAAATCTGACTGATGATAGTTACAGACGAAACTTACAGGAGTTTCTGTATATATAGCCCAGGAAGAGAGGTGAGTACACCAGTATAAGCTGCAAAATGGACAAATTCGCGCGGACATCTAGTTCTCAACCCAAGAGAATGGGTATAAATAGACAGAAAATTCGCTTGTACATGCATACGAAAATTCAGGCTATCGTGCATGAAGCTGGAGGTATGTGCAGGGAGCTAGAGACGCCAAACTAGACTCTTCTGAAAATGATTAACGTATTAAATAAGTTAGTTTATGAAATCGGCAAGAAAGTAACCGACTTAACTGGAAAGGTCGAGGCTACTCAGGGGAAAATAGATTTAGGGGCCCCTGTTATTGAGAGGGGGAGCAGGCACATAGTAAGAGGAAGAAGAAGAACGGATATATAAAGCCACACACTGCGAAGATGTCTGATTAGTACACACCGAGATGTCAACGAAGCAGAAAGTCACTCAGGAGGCGAAAGCCTCTCGGGAGGAATTACGGAGGTTAGGGCATATCGATCGACAGCAAACACTAGGAGAGACCTTTAGGCGGACTACTAAACCTATCAGGCAGCTCACATCAGAATAAAAACCACACGATAACGATGGTGTTGTCATTAACGAATCCATTATCCGTAACGCAGCACAGCGTATAAATCTAACTGATGACACAATACAGATTGATGACAGGTGGCTTGATAGAACACTTGGCTTAATGAATCTTATTTACATAAGATCTACGAAAAGAACCGTAAGTTATTCAGTTAATGAGACGGAAATGTACCGTGAAATGGTGCATTTGACTGATGAACATAAGATCGCAAAAAGCCAGAGCAACAATAAGTATAAAACCGTTGTAAAAACCAATACTTGATGGCGAAAGCAACAACAACAGCAGCAGCAGCGGCGATGGTATTGACATTGGGCATCGAATTCCACAGTATTATATTATGACGACCCCAACGAGCTACTAGATCGACTACGTCCGCTAGTGGTGTCAGCTGCTACAGGTAATGCAGCTCATTCGAATTTGGCTGTTTCAGTAATCACTGAGCTTATAGAGAGAAGTATCATCGAATAAGTATGGAAACAGTAGTTCGAGAACTGCACAAACCAGCACGCTAAAGATCCTTGTAGGCTTGTTATGATTAAAGATCTGAATGGCTTATGGCAGGCCAATCTTGTAGATATGAGGGAATATTCACATGAGAATAATGGATTCAAATATCTCTTAATGGCTATTTATACATATTCCAAATTTGCCTGGGCTTTACCTGTTAAAACAAAAACCAGGAAAAATCTAGCAGATGTGTTGGAGCGTTTGCTGCAGACAGGGGTGAATCGATCCCGGACAACCTCCAAACCGATAACGGTGAAGAGTTTTACATTAGGTATTTCGAGACCGTGATGCAGCGGTATGGAATACATCACTACTCAAAATTCACCCACCTGAAGGCGAGTATCGTGGAACATCTGAACAGAACAATAAAAGCTCAAATTTGAATGAGTTTTAATCTTCTCGGATCATACAAATCGACCAATATCCTCCCAGAAATAATTGCTTAGTATAATCGAACCAAGCATAGCACAATAAAAAAGAGAGCAATCGATGTTCGTGATAATGGACTCATCGATACGGTGTACTATCGCATTAAAATGATGGATCCACGCAAACAGAAATTTAATGAAGATGATTTGTTGCGAATCCCAAAATAAAAGACAGCAGTTGAGAAATCATACCTACCAAACTGGTCAACAGAGATATTTACATTTTCAAAGGTGCAAACAACAAATTCTAGAAGGATAGTAAATGTAGACACTATCCATGAAAGATAGTAAAGGTGAAGAAACTGGAGGTTTCTTCTTCACCGAGGAGTTGCAGAAAAGCTCAGAACCGGATGAGTTTCTCGTGAAGAGAGTCATAAGACGTCGGGGAAGTAGAGCGCTGGTCAAATGGATTGGATTTCCTGCAACACAAAACAGTTGGACTGATGCTAACGATATGGTATATAATGGTGTGCGCAGTCCACAACCACTGCAGCAGCATAACATGCGTACTAGGAGACGCACTAGAGGAGGTGGTGATATTGTAGACAAACTGCCAGTGCAATTAAACATCCCGAGATACAACTACTGTCGACCCAGAACAAAGCTTCAAAAACGCTTGGCACTAGAAGATACGGGGTTAATCTGCTCGACGAAGTGTGTACGGAACACGACATTGCATACGCTGTAAATAAAGATCTCCCAAGCCATGACATTGCAGATAGGATTTTAGCTCATAAGGCTAAGATGGTATGCAGAAGAAAAGATATTGGTATAGGTCAACGCATTGCAACATTTACTTGTGTAATCTACCAAAATAACTAGAAGGCGTATAAATAAAACGTAGAACCTGGCCCAAGTCCGTGTCCGGGCTATTGGCATGACTTTTAGTAGAGTACAGCTTTTCTTCGCCGTGGAACTACGAGGGCGCGGGTTTTGAGCCCAGAGCCCCGACCGCCTACTACGCTCGGGAAGGATCCTAGATACTCAGTTGTCCTGAAGGGACTAGAATGGAGAAAAGTTGAAGCTCCAATCCGGAGTAGAATTCGGAACCTCCAGGATCGAAGTCTAATCCTCTAACTGCTAGACGACCACAACCACATGTAGAATCTACCGGGAAGTTATAATTAAAGGGTAGCTAGCTGCGGAGGTTCAGTGTGGGCTGTAATTACCTTATGGCAGTGACATTCGGTAGATAGGCTAACGCGTTAGTGCGGAACCGATTTACATTGGTAAACAAACTCGTTGCAGTTGTCGCCACGAGGTTCATGTCTGCCGTTTCACACTGTTTGGGTGATGGTATAACATTCACGGTGTCATTTGATAAGACATAACGTTCGTGATCAGTATGGCTATCGAGAAGAGATATCGTGCGCTGTTAGTGGAAGTGTTTTATGTGAATGACAGAAACTGCACTGAGAAAGTGTAGCCAACTGAACGTTCTGGGGGGAGAACCAATCTCATTTACTGGTTTAACGAAGATAAGAATAAAATTTGAAATACAGTAGAGCTTGGTGTGGCACTTGGAAAAGGAAGGCTTTCTGTCCCGGTGGAAATTATTCACGACACTGTTGTTGCTGTGACTGACAATACAGCACATGCCCCGGGCAGTTTTACGTCTATTCCACATTGGTATCCCTACAAGACCCTGACGATGCAGCAACTGAAACTTCACGATCTGCAACAACGTCCTGAATTTACCCGTCGGTTTCTGGCACGGATCAAAGTTGATGACACGTGGTCAGACTATATTCTGCGAATACAAATAAAACAGTTTCTGCGTCAACCACTTGTTTATTTTGCTAATGCGCGTTTCGATGGGTCACACCATCATCTTCTAGCAGAGAGTTTTTTATGTACATAGCTGAAATTGCTGAAGAATAAGCAATTCTCCATTTGAAGATTATGGTGTGAACCACAGAATCGCTCAATGGCAAAATAAACAAGTGACTTACGTAGGACTCTTCTATTTGTATTTGTCAATAGTCGCAGCCCTCATAACGCCGTCCCTTATGGACGAAGTATTCAAATATCCGACGGAGAAGCGAGGCACATTTTACACTACAGGGCACAGTAAATACACAGAACTGCCGAATTTCGGGTACTTTTAAACCGCGTATTATGCATGAGGAATACACCCAGGGGGCCTGTCAAGTGTACCGTGAAGTCTGCACGTTATCGAAACCATCTTGTATAGCATGTGATTCCAGCCATGTTCAAATGACTCTGAGCACTATGGGACTTAACATCTGAGATCTTTAGCCCCCTAGACTTGTTGTTGTTGTTGTGGTCTTCAGTCCTGAGACTGGTTTGATGCAGCTCTCCATGCTACTCTATCCTGTGCAAGCTTCTTCATCTCCCAGTACCTACTGCAACCTACATCCTTCTGAATCTGCTTAGTGTATTCATCTCTTGGTCTCCCTCTACGATTTTTACCCTCCACGCTGCCCTCCAATGCTAAATTTGTGATCCCTTGATGCCTCAAAACATGTCCTACCAACCGATCCCTTCTTGTAGTCAAGTTGTGCCACAACCTTCTTTTCTCCCCAATCCTATCCAATACCTCCTCATTAGTTACGTGATCTACCCACCTTCAGCATTCTTCTGTAGCACCACATTTCGAAAGCTTCTATTCTCTTCTTGTCCAAACTAGTTATCGTCCATGTTTCACTTCCATACAAGGCTACACTCCATACAAATACTTTCAGAAACGACTTCCTGACACTTAAATCTATACTCGACGTTAACAAATTTCTCTTCTTCAGAAACGATTTCCTTGCCATTGCCAGTCTACATTTTATATCCTCTCTACTTCGACCATCATCAGTTATTTTACTCCCTAAATAGCAAAACTCCTTTACTACTTTAAGTGTCTCACTTCCTAATCTAATTCCCTCAGCATCACCCGATTTAATTTGACTACATTCCATTATCCTCGTTTTGCTTTTGTTGATGTTCATCTTATATCCTCCTTTCAAGACACTGTCCATTCCGTTCAACTGCTTTTCCAAGTCCTTTGCTGTCTCTGACAGAATTACAATGTCATCGGCGAACCTCAAAGTTTTTACTTCTTCTCCATGAATTTTAATACCTACTCCAAATTTTTCTTTTGTTTCCTTTACTGCTTGCTCAATATACAGATTGAATAACATCGGGGAGAGGCTACAACCCTGTCTCACTCCTTTCCCAACCACTGCTTCCCTTTCATTCCCCTCGACTCTTATAACTGCCACCTGGTTTCTGTACAAATTGTAAATAGCCTTTCGCTCCCTGTATTTTACCCCTGCCACCTTCAGAATTTGAAAGAGAGTATTCCAACTACTTAAACCGAACCAACCTAAGGACAGCACACACGTCCATACCCGAGGCTGGATTCGAACATCGAGCGTAGCAGCAGTGCGGTGCCGGGCTGAAGCGCCTAGAACCGCTCGGCCACAACGGCCGGCTCCCATCCGTGTGGAAAGCAGTGTTTTCATTCAAGATGGGGCAAAAGCTTGTGTCGCCCGCCCAGTGAAAGATCTGCTTAATGCAGCCATCCACAAATTGTGTAAGCGGCGATTAATAATAAAACCACCATTATGCCTTGTTTGACCTTTTCTGCTCACGCCCCCTTCCTAATCCATTCCATACGGATATGCTGCACGATCACCTAATCCTTATCCATCTCACTTTTGGTTCCGTGGATTTCTAAAAGAATGCGTTTAGCGTGAACATGTTCGGTCTCTTCCCGATCTGAACTGTATTGAGGAACACGTTGCTCAGATTCCACCAGAACTGCTGCCAGCAACTGCTTGTCACGTCGTTTTACGGATGCAGCATCTCGTCGACAAATCTGAGACTGATATTGAACAAATTGTGTAAGCTGTGGTTATGTCTTGTTTGGCGATTTCAGCCCACGTCCAATTCCTAATCCATTTCATATGGAAACATTTCTATACCTCTTTCTTTCGTTCACAGCTCCAGATATGCACTTGCTTGGCACAACTGGAACCACTTTTTTCCAGCGTAAATCTGCCCCGCATTAACACATTATTACATGTTCCGCTGCCATACGGTAACTATAGCCTACACTGGACCTCTGTAGCGGAACATTAATTGTAAGCAGCGATGAGGAAGCACTGGCAAGCGTCATCTTTAACCAAAAATGGTTAAAATGGCTCTGAGCACTATGGGACTCAACTTCTGAGGTCATTAGTCCCCTAGAACTTAGGACTAGTTAAACCTAACTAACCTAAGGACATCACACACATCCACGCCCGAGGCAGGATTCAAACCTGCGACCGTAGCGGCCTCGCGGTTCCAGACTGCAACGCCTAGAACCGCACGGCCTTCTTTAATCACAAAAGAAATGTGTCTAGTTGACGAGTGGAGAACATCGTTTCCCGGACGTCTAGAAAATTTGAACTTTAAACTTTCTCAACATGCCCCCAATAACGTATTTATGCTTTCGCTAAATTGGTTGAAGTGGAGGCATAGGCAATATACTCGTTAAGATCATGGTTCGCAGCTTCTCATTTACACGGTTTCGTGAATGTCTGAATCGTTCAACCAAACTGTAACATTCAACTCGTTCGGTAAAATAAAAATATGTTATCAACGAAGGTAGTATTTCACATGCAAAGGCGAAACTTGGCTGTGGCTTGGGAACAGTACGATAAGGTTGCGGTGAAGTCTCATCTTTGGGTGACTGGAATGTTCGTCGTATAACATGCGTTTTAAAGGAACAGATAGCAGGTCCAATGCCTTTTCCTTATGAGCGAAGCCTGTCTTTATTATCTTTCACTGACTTTTAGACACAGGAAGCTAGGCGCAGCCTGGCCTACGGCTTACCAGGAAATGGGGTCGCCTACGTGACCCCAAATTGTAGCGTTGGGTGCTGCGGTGCCCCGAGGGCTGGGTGGGCCTATTAGCGCTGCCCTGCTGCTGGAGGTCGCCATAAATACTGGCCGCCGCGGCCACACAGAGCTTCCCAGAGCCCACCACACGCACCGCCGGCAACCGTACGGTAACAGGTAACTTACCCTACAGATACTGTACTTCCTTGAATCTGCACGCGTTCTGCCCATAGCTCATTAATCGCATGTAAAGCAAACAAACGGAACTGCTCAGAGAGAACACAAACCTTCTCAAAATTCGTTAACACTAATTGTATAGCCTCAACTTTTACATGACAGTAAGGTGGCTGTTTCACGCACAGAAATTCCATCTGACTGAAGTACTTATTCTGAAGTGCGCTTACTTCGCGTGACGTCACAGATGACTGTTGATGCTAACAAAAATGCATGTAAATACACGATCAGCAGGAAATGCAGTCTGTCGAAAGAAAGTGTATTGCAACTCGATCACTCGCATACAAAATAAGTTTATCGAGGAATCTACACTATAGCTTACGAGTGCGAGACACACAGATTTATTTAAAGAGGATACTTCGTCAAACTGCTAATGAAATCACGCAGCTGACCTTTAAAAAGCGGTCCCTTTATAGTCATAGTCTTTCTCTAACAATTCATATGACACCAAGTACGAAGCATGACGTAGTAACGAAAAAGAATTGTAAAATGATAGTGGGAAGTAGCCACGTGTAGCTGGCGTTCTTTCTCACAAGGACCAAGAGCTTCCGCCCCTTGGTCAAAGATACGTGTAAAAGTGCTTGCCACTAGCTGTCATACAGAAAATTCCCCTTGATGCTGCCGAGTTTACTGTGTCTGTAGCCAGGCGATGAACGAAGACATTAATACTTTACATACACAGAAATAGCGCTAGGCATTCAGACCTTTTGCCCACATCTCGTGGTCGCGCGGTAGCGTTCTCGCTTCCCACGCCCGGGTTCCCGGGTTCGATTCCCGGCGGGGTCAGGGATTTTCTCTGCCTCGTGATGGCTGGGTGTTGTGTGCTGTCCTTAGGTTAGTTAGGTTTAAGTAGTTCTAAGTTCTAGGGGACTTATGACCACAGCAGTTGAGTCCCATAGTGCTCAGAGCCATTCAGACCTTTTATGTTATGTTTGTATCATTCAGTATTCTCAAAGTATCCTCCATGAAACACCGTAAGATGGCTCCTGATGTGCATATATAGATACAGAACCAGCCACACGTGACTGAAAGGCACTGCAGATGGTGAACTTACTGTGTGGACTTTGCTTTATAGGATCAAGTGTCTTAAGGATGCGTGGGTAACGTACGCTCTCTGTAACTGTTATTTGGAAGTTGAACTATTCGAGCAACACTCAGATTTTGTCACTAGGTCTTCAGAAACTCTCTGGGGACTACAGAGCGATGCGGCAGCTTTGAACGGGACAGTAGCTATTTGTACGGTGTTGCATGGAAATGGTAACCGGTGCTGAAAGGCTATAGATAATTAAGCCAATTTGTTTATTTGTCAAATAATGCGGTGACGCTACTAGCATCTCTCATACGTCGAGATAATCTCTGTCAACGTTTGCCAAATTCTTGACCAGTGGATGACGTCACAATGACGTAAGATGACCAGTCGTGGGCTGACTGTTGGTTACGAATATCGTCACATTAATAAACACGACGATGAATTCATAATACTACTCCTCGTTCACTATTAAAAGAGACGTTAATATGGAATATAGCAGCCGCAATGTTTTCAATGACCATTCTGAAGAGGGAATATAAAATTGTGTTGTAAAAATTTGAAACTGCCCCTTAAATTAAACATACAAGAACAATTATCTCACCTTAACTGTTTATGATAAGCCACTCTCATCAGATATGGTAATGAGATATGCGTAATCTACTGCAGTTTTCCGTGTGTTAAAGTTGTCCGCTATAATGCACAAATGTATCAACGTAGAAATAATGACTATTTTAACACATGTAAACAAACTGAAGAAAAACATTCCGAGCAAACACACGGGCAGCAGGTGAGAAAATGGAATATAGTGCCTTTTATTACAAATGTTTATTTGTGAATGTCCAATGGACATAAAGAGATACAAATGAATTTCCTAATTAAAAGAGAGGTCAATTGCCCAAATCTGCCCCTTTTTATGGCTACGCGATCTAATATAAATAATGCAACATGACTAACATCATCTACATACGAAACACCAGAAGACACTACTTTCAAAGATGATCTACAGTGGTGTGCAACCTCAGTGGAAATGAAATTTACGTTATCACAGCTGTTTAGCTTTATAGCCCTAATAAGCTGAAGCAGTTATCAATATCGCCGTATGTACTGATCCGGTGCGTCGGAGTGATGGTTCTAGTACACATCTGCGACGATGGAAGAGCTACAGCCACAAAATAAACTCAAACACAAACGGCAGAAGGCGGTCCTCTGACTAACACACTCTAATACTGTCTTCTCCTCTCTGTTTTCTACAGACGAGAAACGCGAACTCCCAGCCACAAGGACGGAGTTCAAATAACGTCTCAACGTGCGTATAGGCAGAAGTAGTGCCCTCACTCACTGAACGCTACGTACTCAACGACGACTCCCTACCTGGAGGCGAAGTCCAGAGTCATTTAAGTTTGCAACAGTACAGTGCCTAACAGTTCTAACTATAAAATCTCCTGAGAGCAAAGACAGCAAGTCCGTCTGTACCAACAAAAGCTGATACTGGGCGACCGTCAAACAAGAGCGCTCAAAACGGAGGACCTCTTCTCTCCACAGCT